>NC_053391.1:537012098-537654606 GCF_905171765.1 Bufo bufo | reverse complement strand
TTCTGACTGGATCTGAGGTGGCCACGGTTCCCTCCATATACTGACTAGGGCGTCGGTGGCCGTGCCCCTTCCACTATTGTAGGGGTTACAGTGGTCATCAGTCTAAGGTACGTGGGCATGCCTCGTTCCGCCATTTGGATCCGGGCATGTGCTTAGCAGCATAGGGAGAGCTTTGAGGGTCTGACAGGGGTCACCCTTTATCCTCCCTAGTTTGGGTCCGGTCAGTAGCTCTTTTACTGTGTATACTATTGTTGCTCACATACAGCCGTGACACCTACTGAATAGACTGTTAGAATTTGTATTATGGCAAGAAAAAAGCAGCTAATTAAAGAAAAACGAGTGGCCATCATTACTTTAAGAAATGAAGGTCAGTCAGTCAGCCGAAAAATTGGGAAAACTTTGAAAGTAAGGGCTATTTTACCATGAAGGAGAGTGATGGGGTGCTGCGCCAGATGACCTGGCCTCCACAGTCACCGGACCTGAACCCAATCAAGATGGTTTGGGGTGAGCTGGACCGCAGAGTGAAGGCAAAAGGGCCAACAAGTGCTAAGCATCTCTGGGAACTCCTTCAAGACTGTTGGAAGACCATTTCTGGGGACTACCTCTTGAAGCTCATCAAGAGAATGGCAAGAGTGTGCAAAGCAGTAATCAAAGCAAAAGGTGGCTACTTTGAAGAACCTAGAATATGACATATTTTCTGTTGTTTCACACTTGTTTGTTATGTATATAATTCCACATGTGTTAATTCATAGTTTTGATGCCTTCATAGTCATGAAAAAAAAGAAAACTCTTTGAATGAGAAGGTGTGTCCAAACTTTTGGTCTGTACTGTACACACTGCATTGTTGCAGTTATTTCTGGTCAAAGCATATAGGGGCGTATTTCAGTTCTACAAGAAAAATTTATACGCACTGCACTGTTGCAGTTATTTCTGGTCAAAGTGTATAGGGTCGTATTCCAGTACAACAAGAAAAATATATTCTCAGTTCACGTCGGTGGTTATATGTGTTGAAAGCATGGCTGGGAGTCAGCAGGGTGGCAGCAGTGGGAGGTCGGGAGGAAAACGTGCCCAGGGTAGAGAACCTGCTTTGCAGCAGCCTACCTGCCTGGGATGTAGTGGTGCAGGGGTCCACGGAAGTAGTGGCGGTAGCAGTAAGTCAGTGTGGCGGTTGTATGTGGTAAAATCTTTATTGAAGTATTTCGGTTGAAAAACAAAATGTATTCATTCATTCATTCTTTAGTGACGTACTTCGGTTGAAAAACACATATTAATCAGCATTCAGTGCAGCAGTTATATGCGGTAAAATATTTTGTGACTTATTTCGGTGGAAAAAAAAAATATTCAGTGTTCAACTCTGTAGTAATAAGTGGTAAAATCTTTATTGAAGTATGTTGGTCGAAAAACAAAATGAATTCAATGGTCAGTGTAAAATCTTTAGAGACGTATCTTGATGAACTTCACGACTCTTCCGGGCTCAAACCTTTCTTGACACTTTGTCTTGTCATTGTCTGTAGCTACTAGAGGCCTGTTCATGCCAGGCAGGTTCCCCCAGAAGTATCTTGGTCGATCGACACTCTGTCATTGTACCATTCTTTGGCCTACTCATGCTGCTGCCACCTCCAAACTCTGTCGTTGTGCCACTCTGTGGCCTACTCATGCTGCTGCCACGTCCAGACTCTGTCATTGGGCCACTCTGTGGTCTCCTCATGCTGCTTCCACCTCACCACTATGTCATAGGTCCACTCTGTGGACTTCTTATGCTGTTCCCACCCTTCCCCACTTCATGACTGGTCAACTATTTTGGATTTCGGCCTGGCTGACATCATAAGGAAGGAAAAATGAGACACACAACGGATCCTGTCTGCGTAGCAGCTTTAAGGCCTGTATGGTCCCATCAGAATTGGCTTATGAATTGGTAGCCAAAAGCAGGAGTGGGTAGAAAACACAGAAGACATACAAATATTACCTTCATGTGTCATTTCTGTTTGAGATCCATTCCTGTTTTTTTAGTTTTTTTTTGGCATTAGCAATACTTATGAATTACTGACCAAATGCTGACCAAGTTAAGGCAAATGCTCAACAGACAGGATCCGTTTTTTGAGGGGTTATAAACCTTACTGCTGACATCCTCTCCACTCTGTCCAGGGGGGCTCTACTTTTATAAGTGTTTAATAGAACAGGTTCTGTAGACATCTATGTGGAATCAGCTGGCGATGGTGAAAAAGGACTGCGCTTCCTCTTGACGCTAACCTCTACCTGTAAGGTTGAGTTAATACTTGAGTTATTTTGTAACTTTTGGCCCCGTGACTGCCCAAATAAGTGAAGTGTGCAGTGATTCTAGGAGTGACACCTGTCATGTGCGTGTCATACTGACTCACAGTATTGTTTCAATACCACAGCAGACTCCCTATGCGTGTTACTGCAAGGCACAGTGTTCTACACCCCTATAAAGGCTCTCTGCAGCCTGGAAATAGCAGTTTTTTAACGCAATTTGCCGCAAATAAATTCGTATCGAAGCAAATTTTTCCAAAAATTGGGCAATCCGGCCGAATTAATTTTTAAAAAAAATTCGCTTCTCTCTAGTTACGTTTTCCTTGTTTGTGTGTGTGTGTGTTTTCTCCAGGTACTCTGGTTTCTTCTCACACTCCAAAGACATACTGATAGGGAAGTTACACTGTGAGCTCCATTGTGTTAGTGTGTGATGATCATGTCTGTAAAGCACTTCAGAATATGTCAGCGTTATATAACTAAGTTAAAAGGAATAAAAAATAAATAGGAAGCCACTCTATAATCGGTGCAACCAATGATCTTGTGTTCCTACTCAGTCTAATAAAATGTGACATTTTAGTTTTTATTATCAAAACTAACAGAAGGACCTGGTTTCACACGGGTATATTTCATTTAATGTTTGTGTGTGTCATTAGCGGGACCTGGGGGTGGGGTTTTTAAGTCCATCTTTTTAGGGTGGCCTAAATGGCCACCTTTACTGCACCTGAACTATGACCTCCACAGCACTCCGCTCCCTTAACAGTGTCATCCACAGTGTCCTTCCCCTTTAAAGCTGACCTACAGGAGTGAAGAAAAATGGCTCGGTTGTTATGAATTCCTGGTTTAAAATTGTGTGTATGTGGAGACTATGTGATAAGGGTCATGTGACCAGGCTTCTATTGGCTAATGCAGTTTTTGGGAATATCTTAGGAACTGTACGTGCTAGGGAGCTGAGACCTGGTCTAAAACCTTCCTGGACAACTGATGTATCTGTGTGCCAAATTTTGTGATTGTCAATGTGACAGTGCAGATTCCTTTAGCAGACATATGCAGCGCGCTGTTGCCAGCGTCTAGTGTATCCCTTGCCCCTTAGGAGGTTTCTATGAAATATGTCCCTTTAGGCCTCTGGGCCTAGCAGAGCAGATGATGCTCTGCTAGCCAACACACAACCTTTACCCAGGATGGGGTAGGCTAGACTGACCAACACTAACTACCTAACTCTAGAAATGTCGCGAACATAAAATTTTCCGTTCGCGAGCGGCGAACGCGAATTTCCGCAAATGTTCGCGATCGGGCGAACCGCTATAGACTTCAATAGGCAGGCGAATTTTAAAACCCACAGGGACTCTTTCTGGCCACAATAGTGATGGAAAAGTTGTTTCAAGGGGACTAACACCTGGACTGTGGCATGCCGGAGGGGGATCCATGGCAAAACTCCCATGGAAAATTACGTAGTTGACGCAGAGTCGGGTTTTAATCCATAAAGGGCATAAATCACCTAACATTCCTAAATTGTTTGAAATAACGTGCTTTAAAACATCCAGTGTATGTATACGATCAGGTATGATGTTGTATCGATCAGGTAGTGTAAGGGTTACGCCCGCTTCACAGTGACAGACCAAACTCTGACAGACCAAACTCCCCGTTTAACGCACTGCAAACAACCGCAAACAGTCCATTTGCACAACCGCAAACTCCCCATTTGCACAAGGTTGAATACCAAGCTAGCCATGTCCCATTCCTTGTCCTCACTGAGGTCATTGAAGGTCTCTTCCTCCACCCAGCCACGTACAACACCAAGGGTCCCTAAAAGGTGACAACAAGCCCCCTGGGACGCCTGCTGTGTTTGGTCTTCCACCTCCTCAAAGCCACCTTCCTCCTCTGACTCCTTCTTCAGACTCCTCTCTCTGCGTTGCCGCAGTTCCAGAAATCGACGACGACAAGGCTGCTTCTGGTGGTGATGGTGACCACAACTTTTCCTCTTCATGCTCATCTACGGCCTGATCCAGCACTCTTCGCAGAGCACGCTCCAGAAAAAACGCATATGGGATGAGGTCAATGATGTTGCCTTGGGTTTGACTGACCAGGTTTGTCACCTCCGCAAAAGGACGCATGAGCCTACAGCTATTGTGCATGAGCGTTCAGTAACGCGGCCCAAAAATATCCAGCTCCGCAGAGGCTGTCCTCTTTTTTTTTTCATTAAAAAAATCTGTTCTTACCAGTTTAATCTCTGTTTTGTCCCCTATCAGGGGCCGGTGTATGGAATAGATTTTAGTAACCAGGAGATGGAAAAAGATGGTTGGTCCGTCCTCTTACTTCCAATTTGGGGCACTGCGCGTGCGCCGTGCAATGTACTGTGCCACCCTATATGAGTGGTGTGTTAAGTAGTACTATTCCTATCAGTTTAATCCCTGTTACGTCCCCTATCAGGGTCCGGTGTATGGAATAAATTTTAGGAAACGGGATATGGAAAAAAATGCTTGGTCGGTCCTCTTACTTCCAATTTGGGGCACTGCGCGTGCGCCGTGCAATGTACTGTGCCACCCTATATGAGTGGTGCGTTAAGTAGTACTATTCCTATCAGTTTAATCACTGTTATGTCCCCTATCAGGGGCCGGTGTATGAAATAGATTTTAGTAACCGGGAGATGGAAAAAGATGGTTGGTCCGTCCTCTTACTTCCAATTTGGGGCACTGCGCGTGCGCCGTGCAATGTACTGTGCCACCCTATATGAGTGGTGTGTTAAGTAGTACTATTCCTATCAGTTTAATCCCTGTTATGTCCCCTATCAGGGGCCGGTGTATGGAATAGATTTTAGGAAACGGGATATGGAAAAAAATGCTCGGTCGGTCCTCTTACTTCCAATTTGGGGCACTGCGCGTGCGCCGTGCAATGTACTGTGCTACCCTATATGAGTGGTATGTTAAGTAGTACTATTCCTATCAGTTTAATCCCTGTTACGTCCCCTATCATGGGACGTGTATCGAATAGATTTTAGACAACCGCAAAGAGTTGTCAATAGTTGACACACTCATGACATAAATTTTATTCCTCTATGCGTCAATCTTTGTGTAGTGATGACTGTGTTAATGCGCACGTTTGGGAGATTGCAGGCGATGGCATTTTTTCAAAGGTTTTTTCTATGGTCGTGTTCAGGTAGTTCAGTGACAGTTAAGTGACCCAGAAAACAATGATTCTGCAGTGTGGGCCCATTGTTGGCCTAGTAGGCTTTAATGATCACCTTAGATGATCACAAAGAAAATTAATGTTTTTTCTATGCAAAATTATCCAGCCGATCGCTTTTGGTCTGTTCACAATGAAGCAACGACCTTATCATCTGGGGTGTGCCAACATTGCCATTGCCAACACACTCATAGAGGTGATCGCTTCATTGTGATACGCAAGCCCGTTCACCACAACAAGGTAACGATCACGAAGGGGAATTGACACATGTATGTGCCTTTTTTTTGTTTTGTTTTTGCAGCCAAAGTGCAGCACCAGAGGCCAGAAAAATTAGGCATGTACACATGCCTGAAAAATTAGGTATTGTTGCAGCCGCTGCTTTAGCAGCTTCCGGAAAAATTGATGTTTTCCAGGCAGAAAGTGCACTAAAACATTGCGGCTTGAATCCTAGTTGGTTGCGGAGAAGTCACGCAAGTCATCCGGCATGCAGAGATTAAATACAGCAGCGTGTGGACCATTTTTAGCCGAAGGCCTTTTTTAGTCAAATGCATCCCCCACTGTCAGTCCCTTCCAGATCCATGCCTTATTCATCTTAATAAAGGTGAGGTAATCTAGACTTTTTTGACCTAGGCGACTTCTCTTCTCAGTGACAATACCTCCTGCTGCGCTGAAGGTCCTTTCTGACAGGACACTTGAAGCGGGGCAGGCCAGAAGTTCTATCGCAAATTGGGATAGCTCAGGCCACAGGTCAAGCCTGCACACCCAGAAGTCAAGGGGTTCATCGCTCCTCAGAGTGTCGATATCTGCAGTTAAGGCGAGGTAGTCTGCTACCTGACGGTCGAGTCGTTCTCTGAGGGTGGACCCCGAAGGGCTGTGGCGATGCGTAGGACTTAAAAAGCTCTGCATGTCCTCCATCAACAACACGTCTGTAAAGCGTCCTGTCCTTGCCGGCGTGGTCGTGGTAGGAGTAGGATTACTTTCACCTTCTTCCCCTGTTAGAATCTCGTTGTGCTGTGACATGACCATTATACGCTGTGTAAAGCATACTTTTTAACTTGTTTTGTAACTGCTGCATCCTTTTCAACTTCCGGTAATTCGGTAACATTTCAGCCACTTTCTGCTTATACCGGGGGTCTAGTAGCGTGGCCACCCAGTACAGGTCGTTCTCCTTCAGCCTTTTTATACGAGGGTCCCTCAACAGGCATGACAGCATGAAAGACCCCATTTGCACAAGGTTGGATGCCGAGCTACTCATGTCCCGTTCCTCGTACTCACTGATCTCATTGAAGGTCTGTTCTTCCCCCCCACGTACCACGTACAACATCACGGGTACCAGATAGGTGACAACGAGCACCCTGGGATACCTGCTGTGGTTGGTCTTCCTCCTCCTCAAAGCCACATTCCTCCTCTGACTCCTCTTCCTCAGACGTTGCCGCAGGTCCAGCAAGCGATGCTGATAAAGCTGTTTCTGGTGGTGATGGTGACCACAACTCTTCCTCTTCCTCTTCCTCTTCCTCTTCACGCTCATCTACGGCCTGATCCAGCACTCTTCGCAGGCCACGCTCCAGGAAGAAAACAAATGGGATGATGTCGCTGATGGTGCCTTCGGTGCGACTGACTAGGTTTGTCATCTCCTCAAAAGGACGCATGAGCCTACAGGCATTGCGCATGAGCGTCCAGTAACGTTTTCAAAAAAATACCCAGCTCCGCACAGGCTGTCCTAGCACCCCGGTCATACAAATACTCGTTGACGGTTTTTTCTTGTTGGAGTAGGCGGTCAAACATTAGGAGTGTTGAATTCCAACGTGTCAGGCTGTCGCAAATCAAGCGCCTCACTGGCATGTTGTTTTGACGCTGAATATCGGAAAAGTGCGCCATGGCTGTGTAGCAACGCCTGATATGGCCACACACTTTCCTGGCCTGCACGGCACATGTGTCAACTTGCCCAAATTCAATGCCGCCAACAAATTGCTTCCATTGTCACATACCACTTTGCCGATCTCCAGTTGGTGCAGGGTCAGCCACTGATCCACCTGTGCGTTCAGGGCGGACAGGAGTGCTGGTCCGGTGTGACTCTCTGCTTTCAGGCAAGTCAACCCCAAGACTGCGTGACACTGTCGTATCCGGGATTTGGAATAGCCCCTGGGGAGCTGGGGGGTGCAGTTGATGTGGAGCAAGACGCAGCAGCAGAAGAGGACTCAGCCAAGGAGGTTAGCGAAGAGGATGGAGTAGGAGGAGTAGAGGAGGTGGCAGCAGGCCTGCCTTTAAGTCGTGGCGGTGTCACCAACTCCTCTGCAGAGCCACGCAATCCATGCTTGGCAGCCGTCAGCAGGTTTACCCAATGCACAGTGTACGTGATATACCTGCCCTGACCGTGCTTTGCAGACCAGGTATCAGTGGTCAGATGGACCCTTGCCCCAACACTGTGTGCCAGACATGCCATGACTTCCTTTTCCACAATAGAGTACAGGTTGGGGATTGCCTTTTGTGAAAAAAAAATTTGGCCGGGTAACTTCCACTGCGGTGTCCCAATAGCTACAAATTTTTTTAAGGCCTCAGACTCCACCAGCTTGTATGGTAAAAGCTGGCGGCCTAAGACTTCCGACAAGCCAGCTGTCAGACGCCGGGCAAGGTGGTGACTCTGGGACATTGGCTTCTTACGCTCAAACATTTCCTTGACAGACACCTGACTGTGGGCAGATGAGCAGGAACTGCAGAAGGTGAGAGACGAAGTAGTGGGTGGTTGAGAGGGGGCAAGAAGGACAGCAGTGGTTGACATGGCTGAAGATGCTGGACCAGGAGGAGGATGGTGGCTTTGAGTTTGTGTGCTGTTTGTACTCATCATGTGTTGATCCCATAGGCGTTTGTGATGTGAGATCATGTGCCTTCGCAAAGCAGTTGTACCTAGGTGGGTGTTGGACTGCCCACGACTCAGTTTCTTTTGGCACAGGTTGCAAATGGCATCGCTGTTATAAGAGACAGACACACACAAAAAATGCCACACTGCTGAGCTTTGCAATGACTGAATTCTGGTGGTGTCAACAGCATGCGTTGATTGGCGTGCTGTCTGGCTGACCCCGGGTGCCGATACATGCTGTCTGACTGTGCCACTAGCTCCTTGCGACGACCTCCTCCTGCTTCCAACTCGTCTCCTCCTCCTCTCTGTCTCCCCATCTGAACTTTCCCCCTGTTCTTCTCTTCGAGTGGGCACCCACGTGACATCCACGGACATATTGTCATTATCAACCGCTTCACTTGTATCTGACAACTCAGCAAAGCAGCGGGTACAACATCATCATCATCACACCGTACGTCCATGTGTGTAATGCTGCCTGTTATCTACATCCTCTGGCAATAATGGTTGCGCATCACTCATTTCTTCCAACTGATGTGTAAATAACTCCTCTGACAGATCAAGTGAAGCGGCTGTGGTGCTAGTGTTGGTGGTGGTGGCAGGCGGGCGAGTGGTAACTTGAGAGATGCCCGAAGCTGAGCTGGAGGAAGACGGTGCGTCAAGGTTCCGAGCGGAAGCTGTAGAAGATTGGGTGTCCTGTGTTAGCCAGTCAACTATGTCCTCAGAACTTTTCGAGTTTAGGGTACATGGCCTCTGAACACTGGGCATTATTCTAGGGTCAAAGGAAATCACAGCACCACGACCACAACGGCCCCTGTAGGGTGGCCTTCCTCTGCCTGTCATTTTTTTTTAATTAGTGGTACTATGCGTGCAAGGTACTGTGCCACCCGATATGAGTGGTGGGCAGTGGACACAGTACAGTCTGTGGGCCTGACACACACTGGCAGGCAACTGCAATTATATTACAGAGAAAAAATTGTATTACTTTTTTATCTGCAAGCTACTGTGCCACCAGATATGAGTGGTGGGCACTGACAGTGGGCACAGTACAGTCTGTGGGCCTGACACACACTGGCAGGCAACTGCAATTATATTACAGAGAAAAAATTGTATTACTTTTTTATCTGCAAGCTACTGTGCCACCAGATATGAGTGGTGGGCACTGGCAGTAGGCACAGTACACTCTGTGGGCCTGACACACACTGGCAGGCAACTGCAATTATATTACAGAGAAAAAATTGTATTACTTTTTTTTTTTGCAAGCTACTGTGCCACCAGATATGAGTGGTGGGCACTGGCAGCGGGCACAGTACACTCTGTGGGCCTGACACACACTGGCAGGCAACTGCAATTATATTACAGAGAAAAAATGTTATTACTTTTTTTATCTGCAAGCTACTGTGCCACCAGATATGAGTGATGGGCACTGGCAGCAGGCACAGTACAGTCTGTGGGCCTGACAGACACTGGCAGGCAACTGCAATATACACTCACCTAAAGAATTATTAGGAACACCTGTTCTATTTCTCTTTAATGCAATTATCTAGTCAACCAATCACATGGCAGTTGCTTCAATGCATTTAGGGGTGTGGTCCTGGTCAAGACAATCTCCTGAACTCCAAACTGAATGTCAGAATGGGAAAGAAAGGTGATTTAAGCAATTTTGAGCGTGGCATGGTTTTTGGTGCCAGACGGGCCGGTCTGAGTATTTCACAATCTGCTTAGTTACTGGGATTTTCACGGCAGTCCTGTGGGCAAAAATGCCTTGTGGATGCTAGAGGTCAGAGGAGAATGGGCCGACTGATTCAAGCTGATAGAAGAGCAACGTTGACTGAAATAACCACTCATTACAACCGAGGTATGCAGCAAAGCATTTGTGAAGACACAACACGCACAACCTTGAGGCGGATGGGCTACAACAGCAGAAGACCCCACTGGGTACAACTCATCTCCACTACAAATAGGAAAAAGAGGCTACAATTTGCATGAGCTCACCAAAATTGGACTGTTGAAGACTGGAAAAATGTTGCCTGGTCTGATGAGTCTAGATTTCTGTTGAGTCCGAATTTGGCGTAAACAGAATGAGAACATGTATCCATCCTCTGATGGCTACTTCCAGCAGGATAATGCACCATGTCACAAAGCTCAAATCATTTCAAATTGGTTTCTTGAACATGACAATGAGTTCACTGTACTAAAATGGCCCCCACAGTCACCAGATCTCAACCCAATAGAGCATCTTTGGGATGTGGTGGAACGGGAGCTTCGTGCCCTGGATGTGCATCCCTCAAATCTCCATCAACTGCAAGATGCTATCCTATCAATATGGGTCTACATTTCTAAAGAATGCTATCAGCACCTTGTTGAATCAATGCCACGTAGAATTAAGGCAGTTCTGAAGGCAAAAGGGTGTCCAACACCATATTAGTATGGTGTTCCTAATAATTCTTTAGGTGAGTGTATATAAAATAAAAAAAAAGCAGACTGATGTACCAGCCCTAAAGTGTTTTTTGGGGTGCTGTCAGGACGCTGTCCTTACAGCAGATCAAATGAGTCTTTTAGGATTGGAGTGGACACAGAACACTGGCCTAGCTAACGATTTCCCTATTAATTCAGCAGCAGCAGCACTCTCCCTGCTCTCACTAACACTGCAGCTTCAGAATGAATCTAAGATGGATGCTGTCCTTGCTTTGTGATAGGAGGTGGGAGGGTCTGGGAGGGAGGGTATGCTGATTGGCTGGAATGTGTCTGCTGACTGTGAGGTACAGGGTCAAAGTTTGCTCAATGATGATGTATAGGGGGCGGACCGAACATGGCATATGTTCGCCCGCCGCGGTGAACGCATACAAGCGATCTTTGCCGGGAACTGTTCGCCGGCGAATAGTTCGGGACATCTCTACCTAACTCCTCCATTTCTAGAGAGGGCTGTAATGGAACTCAAAAGTTCCTCTCTAGGGAAGCAAACACTGCCAATGTTGCTTCCACCTTCTGGTTACCCATGAGCATACACATATTTGCAGGAAATGGCAATAAATATCTGAGAAAACACAGAATCACACAATGAAGATAGTGGGGGTACAAAAGGAGGTGGTAATGCCACTCTGGGGCATTACACATACATACACACACACACATACATACTCAGCTTTATAAATTAGATTATAGACATAACCAGAACATGCTTAGGAAAAAGGGAGGAGTTCTCTTGAAAAATCACGAAACTCCTACTGAACTTCTTATGTTCTGCATTTTTCTATGAACTTTTGATTGAGAAATTAGCTAATTTTGCATATTGTGCCATTTTATGAGTTTGAATAAAGGGTTCCCACATTAGACAGATAAGAGCTCATGTTAAAGGCCTTATCACAGGAATCTGTGGTGCTATAATGACCTATCACTAGAGTTGAGCGGACACCTGGAAGTTCGGGTTCGACGGGTTCGGCCGAACTTTACAAAAAAGTTTGAGTTCGGGACCCGAACTTGATCCCGAACCCCATTGAAGTCAATGGGGACCCGAACTTTTGAGCACTAAAATGGCTGTAAAAATGTCATGGAAAGGGCTAGAGGGCTGCAAATGGCCTCAAAATGTGGTTAAGAGCATTGCAAGTGTTCTGCAACCAAATGTGGATAGGGAAATGACTTTGAATAACATAAAATACGTAAAAATAAAAAATAATAATCTTGATCTAGGAGGACGAGGTCCATATGGAGTAGGAGTTTGAGGAGGCGGTGGATGTGGCGGTCTAGGTGGAAGTGGCGGTGTAGGCTACCTCCTCCTCCTCCACTGCATTTTTGTTTTAAATTTATTTTTACTTTTTTAAATTAGTGTACACCCCAAAACATTGGGAAATATAACCTGTGATAACCCCCTTCAGATGTGCTAAACACATGTTCAGACAATACACTAGCTGCAGGGTAGGCCAGCACCTCCAAGGCGTAAAAGGCAAGATTAGGCCATGTGCTCAATTTGGAGACCCAAAAGTTGAAGGGGGCAGACGTGTAGGCGTGTGCACACATACTGCTCCACCATGTTGCTGAAATTCTGCCTCCTGCTAAGACCTTCCATATCAGCTGGTGGTGCTGGTTGTTGTGGCATGCTGACAAAGCTTTTCCACATTTCGGCCATGCTAACCCTGCCTTCTGAGGTGCTGGCGGTGCCCCAGCTGCGTTGGTGACCTCTTCCTCCTCCTCTGCCTTCGCCTTGTGCTTCCACTGTGCCCCCGCTGTCAGGTGGGAATGCCACCAGCAGTGCGTCTACCAGCGTGCGCTTGTACTCGCACATCTTACGTTTACGCTCCAGTGAGGGAATTAAGGACGGTACGTTGTCCTTGTAACGGGGATCCAGCAGCGTGGCCACCCAGTAATCAGCACAAGTTAGAATGTGGGCAAATCGGCGGTTGTTGCGGAGACACTGTAGCATGTAATTGCTCATGTGTGCCAGGCTGCCCAGAGGCAACAAAAAGCTGTCCTCTGTGGGAGGTGTATCGTCTGTGTCCTCTGTATCCCCCCAGCCATGAAGCAGTGATGGCCATGAGCTGGTCTGGGTGCAACCCTGCTGTGAACATGGTTCCTCCTCCTCCATCTCCTCCTCCTTATCCTCCACCTCGTCATCCTCCAGAACTGGGCCCTGGCTAGACAATTGTGTACCTGGCATTTGTTGGTGCAGGAACCCACCCTCGGAGCCACTTGTGAATAACTGGCCGGAAACCCTATACAATTATCCCTCTTCCTCCTCCTCCTGTGCCACATCCTCTTCCATCAACGTCAGCAGCGTTTTTTTTGCAAGGAGGCATAAAAGTGGGATAGTAACGCTGAGATCGACGTTGTGTTGCCCTGCTCAGGTTATGTGCAGAGGTCTGCCAGGTTAACAGCACGTGTCTAGTTTTTTGTTTGTTTGGAGTTTGGAATTGAGCTGTATCCGCCTCCCTTCAGGTGCACTGGGTGGGGTCGTTTGTGTGAGTTTAAATTACGCCTCTTCCCAGTGTCCTGTGCGGATTATAGTTTCTATCTTGCTGTGTGGAAAGGTGGATTTGCTGTTTCTGCTCTGCTACAAGATAGGTTGGTTTGGGTTTCCTTTTTGTGTTCTGTCTAGGCTGTTAGAGAGACACCTGCCTCCTCCAGGACCTAAGGAAGCAGGCTGACTGTTTCCCCCTTTCCACCATCTCAACGACTTTAGGAAATCTTCAGCCTTAGGCACGGGGGCACGTTGATTCCCACCTTTAGGGTCTGAACGTGGCCACAGAAGTCAAGGGAGAGCTGGTAGGGAATTGTCAGGAGGTGACCTTTATACCCAGCTTCTGGCCTAGACAATTATTTTGAGGTATCTGTGTGTTTATTGTATCTTGCATCCTTCCACCATGACAGGCGTTATCGGCACTGGCCATGTTGGTGGAGTACTCGAAACAGCGCAACAAGGAACACAGGTTTCGCATGAAGGCCCAGTAATTGGTGGTGAAGTGGTGCTGTTCCACAGAGTGACTCACCTGTGCGTGCTGCAGCTGAAACTCCACTATCACCTGTTGCTGCTCGCACAGTCTGGCCAGCATGTGCAAGGTGGATTTCCACCTTGTGGGCATGTTGCATATGAGGCGGTGAGCAGGAAGGCGAAGTTATGCTGCAGCGTTGACAGGCAAGCAGCAAGGTGAGAACGCACAGACAGCCCGCACTTTATGCAGCAGCACTGATGTATCGGGGTAATTTTTAGGGAACCGCTGCACCACCAAATTCAGCACATGTGCTAGGCAAGGGATGTGCGTCAAACCGGCTAGTCCCAGAGCTGCTACGAGATTTCGCCAATTATCGCACACCATCAGGCGAGGCTTGAGGCTCACTGGCACCAACCACTCATCGGTCTGTTGTTCAAGGCCCGTCCACAGCTCCTGCGAGGTGTGGGGTTTGTCCCCCAAACAGATACGTTTTAAAACTGCCTGCTGTCGTTTACCCCTGGCTGTGCTGAAGTTGGTGGTGAAGGTGTTACGCTGACCAGATGAGGAGCCGGTAGAGGATGAGGAAGCGGAGTAGGAGGAGGATGCAACAGGAGGCAAACTGAAGTGCCCTGCACCAAACTGCTATACGTCTCAGTCCCAGCCGCCACTGCATTTACCCAGTGTGCTGTTATGGAGATATAACGTCCCTGACCGTACTTACTGGTCCACGTATCCGTAGTGAGGTGCACCTTGCCACAGATGGCGTTGCGCAGTGCACACCTGATTTTGTCCCCTACTTGGTTGTACAGGGAAGGGATGGTATGCCTGGAAAAGTAGTGGCGGCTGGGCACGACGTACTGTGGGACAGCCACCCCTATAAGGCTTTTAAAAATCTCCGTCTCCACCAGACGGAATGACAGCAATTCAAAGGCCAGTTATTTTTAAATGCTGGCATGCAGGGCCAGGGATCGCGAGTGGGTAGGGGGGTACTTCCTCTTCCGCTCCAGTGTTTGAGAGATGGAGAGCTGAACGCTTCCGTGGGACATTGTGAAGGTGCTTGGTGACCCAGATGGTGGTGTTGCTGGGAAATCCTCTGTTTGCGTGGTGGCAGGTGGCACTGTCACTCCAGAGGAGGATGAAGAGACCGAGACTGCAGCAGAAGAGGAAGAAGGAGGAGCCAGAGACCTTTCTTGGTTTTTGAGGTGTCTACTCCACTGCAGCTCTTGCTTTGCACTTAGATGCCTGGTCATACAGGTTGTGCTCAGGTTGAGAGCGTTTATGCCTCGCTTCAGGCTCTGATTGGACAGCGTGCAAACCACTCGTGTCTTGTTATCAGCACATTGTCTGAAGAACTGCCACGCCAGGGAACTCCTTGGAGATGGCTTTTTTGTGCTCGGTCCCTTGCTGTGCTGGGCAGTAGCAGTTGTACTGTCTAGGGGACGGCCGCTCAGCTTTTGCGCCCTGCTCCCTCTTCTGCAGTGCTGGTGGCTCTGTGCGACCACCGCCTCTTCCTCCGAACTACACAGGTCACTCGCATAACCTTGATTCCAAATGGGGTCGAGGACCTCATCGTCCTCCACATCATCTTCCACCCAGTCTTCACCACTGCCATCCTTGTCGGTCTGCACACTTTCGAAAGCCCCAGCAGTTGGCACCTGTGTTTCGTCATCATCCGAGACGTGCTGCGATGGTCCTCCTATGTACTCATATTGAAACATAAATGGTTGGGCATCGGTGCATTCAATCTCTTTCACTTCTGGGGCAGGTCTAGGTGGATGGTCCTGGGAAACCCTGCTAACAGAGTCATCAAAAAGCAGAAGAGACTGCTGCATGACTTGGGGCTCAGACTGCTTGGCTGATTTGCAAGGGGGTGAGGTGAAAGACTGATGGACATCCGCTACAGGTGCCAACTCTGATCTTTCAGCAGGAGACTGGGTGGAAGACAATGTAAAGGAACTGGAGGCACTGTCAGCAACCCAATCAAATATCGCCTGTACTTGTTCTGGCCTCACCATTCATAGAGCCGCATTAGGCCCAACCAAATACCGCTGAAGGTTCTGTTGCCTATTCGCACCTGAGGAAGGTGTTTCACTTGTGCGTGTAGCTGGCACAGATCGACCACGACCTCTCTCTGCAACAGAAGCTCCACCAGCAGCACCACGACCTGGGCTACGTCCCTTATTTGATGCTCTCCTCAAATTTAGGATCTTGCCCAAAATGGGTGTTTTTTTTAATAGCAGAATAGAACAACAGTATCTAAAGGGTGTATCTCACACGTACAGATGCAGACAAGGCTGCAAATTAACTATTTTGCCCAAAATGGGTGTTTTTTAATAACAGAATATGATAGCAGTATATAATGCTTGAATTTCACACGTACAGATGCAGCAAGGGCTGTAAAATTGAGTATTTTGCCCAAAAAGGGTGTTTTCAAAACCCATCAAGTATTTCAAGCTTGTTTTAACAATAACAGATGCAGCAAAGACTGCAATATTAAGTACTTTGGCCAAAAAGGGTGTTTTTTGAATAACAGAATATGACAGCAGTATATAACGCTTGAATTTCACACGTACAGATGCAGACAAGGCCACAAAATAAGTATAT
The DNA here is from genome assembly GCF_905171765.1 of Bufo bufo. Taxonomy (NCBI): domain Eukaryota; kingdom Metazoa; phylum Chordata; class Amphibia; order Anura; family Bufonidae; genus Bufo; species Bufo bufo. The sequence continues at coordinate 537,638,271 of NC_053391.1, read as the reverse complement.
TGCCCAAAATGGGTGTTTTTTGAATAACAGAATATGACAGCAGTATATAACACTTGAATTTCACACGTACAGATGCAGTAAGGGCTGTAAAATTGTGTATTTTGCCCTAAAAGGGTGTTTTTTAAAACCCAGAAAATTATAGCTGTATTTCTAGCTTAAATTGCACACTGACTAATGCGGCAGAGGCCCCAGATGGAGGGTATTGCAAAAAAATGGGTGTTTTTTAAAACCCAGAAAATTATTGAAGTGTTTAAAGCTTGTTTTAACAATAACAGATGCAGCAAAGACTGCAATATTAAGTATTTTGCCCAAAATGTTTTTTATTTTTTATTAACAGAATATGACAGATGGCCGCCACCGCCCACCTAACTAACAGACGGATAAAAGTTATTTTTCTCTGTCACTGGGCTCAGGGCAGAGTAAAAAGATTGTGCACTGCACCCACACAACAAAATCTATGTAGATCGCTGAGTTCAATTGCAGTTCTGATTAAACTTTATTTCCTATTCTTTCCCTCACAGCAGCAGCATCCTATCCATACACTAAGCACAGCAGAGTGACGTGCAGCGCTGCGTGACTCCAGCTTATATAGAGGCTGGGTCACATGCTGGGCTGGCCAATCACAGCTATGCCATTAGTAGGCATGGCTGTGATGGATTCTAAGGGCACAGAGTTAAACGCTTGTTGATTGGCTGCTCTGCAGCCTTTCAAAAAGCGCCAATAAATCACCGAACACCGAACCCGAACCTGAACTTTTACTGAAATGTTTGGGTCCGGGGTCCAAAAATCCTAAAGTTCGGTATGAACCCGAACTTTACAGTTTGGGTTCGCTCAACCCTACCTATCACCTGTACTGATTGCTGTGGGTCTCCGTTCACTTAAGTTATTTTTGTGAAAATGACATGTTATAACATATCAGGAGAATGTTAAATCCAGAGGATCACTTTCAGTTAAATAGTTACATGTGATAAATGTAACCTTAATTATATTACTATACAGTAGTGTTAGCAAAAGTGATGGGACTGTGACAGTCTCTTACTGTAAATGCCTAATCCATAACACTTTAAATGTTAAGTATATTTCCCACAGGAGCAGTGAGTAATAGTAAATATGCACTAACAAAAATGAAATATTAGCTAGAGCAGTTATATATACAGTATAAAAAATAATGTGCAATATGTACATTTCATAGCAATCTGAACATTTGAATAGATTAGTTTAATGTAGACAGGTCAAACAATGTTAATTGTTGATGTTTTAAAATATGTTAAAACATTTTCTGAGAATACATTACATTTCTTATCACTTACATTGTGATATTAATGAATGCCCAGATACCTTTATGCTAAATATTCTCTACAGCCAGAAGTTTGTCAAAAAAACAAATAACCCATGGTGAATTGGTGATGGCTTACATTGTTTTGTAATAGAGGTGCATCTCAATAAATTAGAATCAAATCATCAAAAAGTTACTTTATTTCAGTAATTCAATTCAAAAAGTGAAACTCATGTGTATTATACACACAAAGTGATCTATTTCAAGCATGTATTTATTTTAATGTTAATGATTATGGCTTACAGCTAATGAAAACCCAAAGGTTAGTATCACAGAAAATTTGAATAAGACCAATTTAAAAATGATTTTTAATACAGAAATGTTGGCCTAATGTAAAGTATGTACAATATATGCTCTCAATACTTGGTTAAGGCTCCTTTTGCATGAATCAATGTGTCATGGAATGGAGGCAATTATTCTGTGATACTGCTGAGGTGTTATGGAAGCCAAGGTTGCTTTGATAGCGGCCTTCAGTTCGGTTGCATTGTTGGGGTCTGGTGTCTCTGACCTTCCTCTTGAAAATTGATTCTCTATGAGGTTTACACATAGGTCATGCAAGTCTGCTGGACAGTCAAGCACAGTGATACGGTGGTTATTAAACTAGATATTGGTACTTTTGGCAATGTGGGCAGGTGACAAGTCCTGCCGGAGAATGAAATCAGCATTTCCATAAAGCTTGTCAGCAGAGGGAAGCATGAAGTGCTCTAAAACTTCCTGGTACAGTAGATGGCTGCACTGACTTTGGACTTGATATAACACAGTGGACCAACACCATCCAATGACATGGCTCTCTAAACCAAAATTGACTGTAGAGATTCACATTGGACCTCAAGCAACTTGGATTGTGTGCCTCACAGCTCTACCTCTAGGAACTTGATTTAAAAATGAAATGCAAAATCTACTTTCATTTGAAAACAGGACTTTGGACCAATGAGCAACAGTCCAATCCTTTTTCTCCAACTCTTCTGATATTGTTTCTGGGTCATGAGTGGCTTGACACAAGGAATTTGGCAGTTGTAGCCCATGTCGTGGATATGTCTGTGTGTAGTGGCTCCATCTGCAGTCCACAATCTACTCCAAATTTTTGAATGGCCTTTCCATGACAATCCTTTCAAGGCAGTTATCCCTGTTGCTTGTCTATCATACATTTTCCTTCCATAACTTTCCATTTATATGGTTGAATACAGCACTCGATGAACAGCCAGCATTTTTAGCAATCACCTTTTGTGGCTTACCCTCCTTGTGGATGGTGTCAATATCTGTCTTCTGGACAAGTCAAGTCAGCAGTCTTCCTAATTGTGTAACCTACTGTACTAGACTGAGGGGCCTTTTTAAATGCTTATGAAACCTTTGTAGGTGTTTTGTGTTAAATAACTGATTAGAGTTTGACACTGTGAAGCTACAATATTTAACTTTTTTACAATATTCTAATTCCCTGTGATACTGACTTCTGGGTTTACATTAGCTGTAAGACGCAATCATCAACATTAAAAGAAATAAAATCTTGAAATAGATCACTCTATATGTAATGAATCTCTATAAAATATGTGAATTTCACTTTTTAATTAACTGAAAAATTAAGTTTTTGCTGATATTCTAATTTATAGAGATGCACTTGTAGCTCAAATGTTATTTAATAGTTCATAGTAGACGTCACCTGTGATACAAGGGAAGCAGGTCACCATTGCAGCCTGCTATCGGCTGCAACTGTCCCAACCGCCCTGCCCCCTCGTCGACGGATGTTTTGATCTACAACGGCAAGATGCAGCGGCAACCTGCAGGCATTTGGAGGGACATGGCTGGCGGGAACAAGGAAAGTATCTTCCATAGGAGGTGCACGGGCATTGTGGGGGTTGCTTATACTATTGGATAACTCCTTTAATATTGTGCCACTATATACACCTGTCAACAAAATTGTTGGTGCCCTTCTGTTAAAGAAAGAAAAAACGACAATGGTCACTGAAGTATTTTGAAACTGAATAAATAATAATAGTGTTCAGTGTGGTACATACCATGATACCAAACAGCACAGTGACTACTTTTCACTCTTTAAATAGGCAGACTGAATGAGTTTGAAGTTACCTAAAAAGTTACTTTTGATGCTAATTACAGGACACAGCTAGTTTAACCAAGGGAGCAGCCAGGAATTTTGTCTAGTGGGGTTCCAAAAGGCCAAAAATTTGGCACGTGTAGCGCGCTGTGCCAATTCTTTTGCCCGCCTATTTTTCAAAGCCCCCTTAATATTTTAAAATGCAGGGCGTTTAGCTTGCTGCGCTGATTCTTTTGCCTGGCCATTTCTGAAAAATGAGGCGCGTGCCGTGCTAAATTGTTAGGCCCACACATTATTAAAAGCCCCTCCTACATATAATAGGACACTCCTAACAAACACTATATAGCTGAAATTCTATTGTTGAGGCCTGTCTCTACACATCATACGGAGAGGGGAGGCCTGTACTGACTACACTGCCTGCTTCACATTATACAATAAACAACAGCAGGCCACAGACAGAAAGCTCTTCTGCTCTTCTCCCTCCCCAGATCCTGCTCAAGGCCTGTGGTTCCCCCCACCATCTTCCACCTGCCCGTGGCCTGCTGCCCACATTGGCCGTCCTCACCCAGCTCTGAATCCTCCTTATGCAAATGGTAGGGGGAGAAGCCGTAGCATCTCCTCTCCTACATAGCGCTACATACCTCTTACATCTTACATCCAGTGATGTCACCTTTGTTGTAGACATTCTCTTTCCTCATCTTCTCCATTCAGACCAGACCGCCATGATGAATTTTCAGCCATCTCCCGTCTCTGCAGAGATTGACAAACAGACATTAGTTTCCCACATTTCCATCATCTTCACATCTTATGAACACCCTTTCCTGCCACCCCCAACACTATACTGCAGAAACAGTCCCCCTAGAAATACTTCTACCACACAGATAGTGCCCTATTCAACAATTATTGGCACACAGAGCTCTAAAAAATAACTGTGCCCAGACACTAATAGTATAAAGATAATGTCCCCCAAATAATTGTGCTAAGCTGATACTGTGCCAGGGTGCCCCCCTAAAGTAACAGTCCTCCCCAAAATCCCACCAATAGAAATAATTCTCTGCCAGAGCACAGTTAGTAGTAGTAATAATGCCCCTATAGTGCCCATACTGGTAATCATGTTCCTCATAGCTCCCCAGTAGTAGTAAAGCTCCCCATAATACCCCCTAGTAGTAATAGTTCTCCTTATAATATGACAGTACATGGAATACCACCGCTTAGTGCACGCAGTTGAGCTAATGTTCCCATAATGTATGCCAGTATAAAATACCCCTATATAGTGCCCCAGTAAATGCCCTCATAGTGCTCCTCTCCCCCTTCCCCATAGTGTCCACCGATAATGTGCCAGTAAGAAATTCCCCCTTAGTGCCCCCCAAAATGGGCAAGAAATAAATGCCCCCAGAGTGCCACCACCCAAAAAAATAGGGCTGTAAGAAATGCCAGATACCCCCATAGTGACAGCCCCCCCCAAAAAAAACAAAAAAAACACTAATACTTACCTTCATCAGCAGTGATGCGATGCAGGCCTCTTCTGGCCTGTGTCCCTGCTGTGTGCTGCCCGGCTCAGGCGTCGCGATGATAATGACGTCATCGTGCCACCTGAGCCGGCCTCTGATAGGTCACAGCCATCTGCCTGCAACCTATCAGAAGAACAGGAAAGGGAGACGCCTCTCCCTCCCCTTTCTCCGCCGCCGCCGGCAACTAGAACCAGTGCGGCCCTGAGGGATAAAAATATATATATATTTGCTGGTTGTTCTAGGGGGGTCCAGACCCGCTGGACCACCCCTATCGGTCCGCCGCTGAGTTTAACATATCCTTACGGTTAAATTATTTTTAATCTTTTCTAGGAGTACCATCATTTTTGTCCAGGTGAGTTTCATTAGCTTGTTTTCTAAAATTATTCTGTTGAGACAAAATTTTAAGGCAATGTCTGATTTTCATGAGCTGATTTTCAATTTTTTTTATCATTACTTTTTTTTAGTTTAAAGTTATTTCAGTGACCATTGTGGGTTTTTCTTTCTTTAATAGAAGCGTACCAACAATTTTATCCCTATGTGTATGAAACACACACTCATTCCAGGTCAGAAGCTGAACACAGTATGTAGGTCAGCATAGAGAGCTTCCTGTCTACTGCCTCCAATTGGCTGATAAAGCAGTTTTTTAAGGTTCTGAAAGATAGTTTTATCAGCCAATCGGGAGCCAGTAAGCAAGGAAATCCCTATGCTGTCGTTCAGTCTCTGAGCCAATCAAGGGAAATCCTCCCCACTTCCTCCCAATATTATATGATCTTTCATCTTCCTTCCTCATTATTCCCCCCCCCCCTCCACAAATATTAAGAGTAAATTGGCAATAGGCAGTGTTTTTACATGATTCATCTGCAAAAATTGCATAAGTTTCTGATTTTTTGGCTGATGATTTTTTTCAAATAAAATACATAATGAATCCAATTTGTTTAGAATCAATTCACTCATCTCTGCTTTACATACATAATATAACATTATTTTTTGTATCCCAATAGGAGACATGAAAAGCATTATTTATCCTTTCATTATAAAATTGACAGGCAATCTATTGAATCTTGTCTAAGACAAGACATACATGTTTTTAGCTGTACTGGGAGATTTTAGGCCCCTTGCAGACGTGCATTTGTCACGCAGCGTAGCTCCCAGCCTGAACTGCCAGCACTGAAAGGGTAACATAGTATTATATTGATATATGATGCTATGTAACCCTTACAGTTCTGGAATGTATTGGATAACACTGACATAATGCTGCCAGTGTTAAACAATACATTTCAGAACTGTAAGGGTTACATAGCATCATATATCAATATAATGCTATATGACCCCATCAGTGCTGGGAGGTCAGGCTGGGAGCTATGCTGTGGACTCGCAGCGTGACCCACGCTTGTCTGCAAAGGGTTTCTGTCACCCTACTAAACAATTTTTTTTTTTGTGTGTACTTATAATCCCTATCCTGCGATATATCTATACATTATGTTATTAATCATTTTCGTTCAGTAGATATGTCAAAAAACGTACTTTTATAATATGTTAATTACCTTTCTACCAGCAAGTAGGGCGTCTACTTGCTGGTAGCAGCCGCAAAAAAACGCCCCCTCCTCCTGTTGATTGACAGGGCCAGCCGCGATCTCCTCCTCCGACTGGCTCTGTCAGAATTTCAAAAATCGCGCGCCTGTGTTGATTTGGCGCATGCGCTCTGAGATAAGGAGGCTCGCCCTCAGCACTCCCTCAGTGCGCCTGCGCCGATGATGTCACCTGAAAAGCATATTTGGGCTACTATATGACATTAATTCTTATTACAGACAACATGATGCTATAAATACATATAACAGTAATAAGAATAGTAAAAATAATAACAACAAAACTAGGAAGAAAAACTTTAAATCTTTATTTCTTTTCCTCATTTCTTTCATAAGGGGGGGGGGGATATTTTATGGTGCCTATTTTATGGTTTATTTCTAGGTGGCTAGTTTATTGTGATATTATTGCTGTTCTCATTCAAAAACAAAAATGCATAATACAAAGAAAACATCAATATTTATTGGAGCGTGAAAAAGCAAATAGCAGTGGATTGCAGATAAAACTTACAATAGAATACTGTGAAATCAATATTGCAGGACTCCCTACTTAGTATTTTTTTGTTTTAGCAAAACTCAGCCTAACATTAAAAATTAATTAAAAATCTTTTTCAGTTTTGCTTTTTCTTTCATCTTTGTGGCCAGATTGTACGCTTCCATTTTTTAGGCTGTGGAGTTCCAAGTACACTATTTGTTCCAAAATAAATGTACAAAAACAAGGTTTTATGCAAGTTTTAGAAACACAAAGCAACATCTTCATGAATAGACATATTACAAGGTAAACTGACATTTATTGGATATAATCTAAGATGGAATACAAAGGTTTACTTCAGAAATAATATCTGCATTATATATTAATCCAATTCATTGAAAATGTTGGATACAACTTATTTATAATGTAACATATAATAACTTTTCAGTTAAAAATAATGAAATGACCTCCAAAAGAGAAAAACTGCCAAAAGTAATAATAAGTTTATACCGTATTTTTCGCCCTATAAGATGCACTGGCCCATAAGACGCACCTAGGTTTTTGGGGAGGAAAATAAGAAAAAAAATATTTGTAACCAAAAGGTGTGCTGTGTGTTTGGTGGGTTTGGAACTAATGGGGGTCTGAAGATGGCACTATTACTGGAGATCTGTGGATGACGGACACTGTTATGGGGGGATCTGTGGATGACGGACACTGTTATGGGGGGATCTGTGGATGACTGAAACTGTTATGGGGGATCTGTGGATGACGGACACTGTTATGGGGGGATCTGTGGATGACTGACACTATTATGGGGGGATCTGTGGATGACGGACACTGTTATGGGGGGATCTGTGGCTTGCACTGTTACAGGGGGATCTGTGGATGGCACTGTTACAGGGGGATCTGTGGATGGCACTGTTACAGGGGGGATCTGTGGATGGCACTGTTACAGGGGGGATCTGTGGATGGCACTGTTACAGGGGGGATCTGTGGATGGCACTGTTACAGGGGGGATCTGTGGATGGCACTGTTACAGGGGGGATCTGTGGGTGGCACTGTTACAGGGGGATCTGTGGGTGGCACTGTTATATATGTGCCATCCACAGACCCCCCCCACCCCATAACAGTGCCATCCACAGACCCCCCCAGCCCATAACTGTGCCATCCACAGATGTCCCCCATAAAAATGTCATCCACAGAAACCCCCCCCCCCTCCGCCGCTCCGGTATACTAATATAAGATGTCTTATTCAATTAATAGTTATTAAACATGCCCCCCAACTCCTAATAGTACCTTACATCCTAACAGCTTCTGTACAATGCCGGCAGGCAGGCCGGGTGGCCGGCGCATCCCTCACTGACGTCACTTGCCTTGCTTGCGCCGCCTGCTTCATTCATAAAGTAGGCGGCGCAGGCACGTGACATCAGGGAGTTACGCTGCCACCTGCCCGGCCTGCCTGCCTGGATTCTACAGAAGCTGTTAGGATGTAAGGTACTATTAGGAGTGAGGGGGCATGTTTAATAACTATTAATTGAATAAGATATCTTATATTAGTATACTGGAGCGGCGGGCGGGGCTATACTACACTGACTGCACCGCCCCACCGCTATTGCAGGCCCCCAGCTCCTCCTCCCAGTCCCTCCCCGAGTCCCCGCTCGCTCGTACATCGCAGCTTGCGATGTAAAACTGCAAGCATTCGCCCCATAAGACGCAGGGGCATTTCCCCCCCATTTTGGAGGGAGAAAAAGTGTGTCTTATGGGGCGAAAAATACGGTAAGTAATACAGCCCTTGTTGCATCTGTCAGTGTGATATTCAAGCGTTATATACTGCTTTTATATTCTGTTATTAAAAAAAACACCCAATGTGGGCAAAGTACTTAATATTGCAGCCTTTGCTGCATCTGTGATTGTTAAAAACAAGCTTGAAATACTTCAATAATTTTCTGGCTTTGAAAAAAACACCCATTTTTGGCAATAACCTCCATCTTGGGCCTCTGCCACAATAGTCACTGTGCAATTTAAGCTTGAAATACAGCTATAATTTTTGGGGTTTTAAAAAACACCCTTTTTGGGCAAAATACTCAATTTTACAGCCCTTTGTACATCTGTCCGTGTGAAATTAAAGCGTTATATACAGCTGTCATATTCTGTTTTTTAAAAAACACCCATTGTGGGCAAAGTACTTAATATTGCAGCCTTTGCTGCATCTGTGATTGTTAAAAACAAGCTTGAAATACTTCAAAAATCTTCTGGCTTTGAAAAAACACAATTTTTGGCAAAACCCTCCATCTGGGGCCTCTGCCGCATTAGTCAGTGTGCAATTTAAGCTAGAAATACAGCTATAATTTTCTGGATTTTAAAAAACACCCATTTAGGGCAAAATACTTAATTTGCGGCCTTGTCTGCATCTGTCAGTGTGAGATACACGCTTTAGATACTGCTGTGCTATTCTGGTATTAAAAAAACACCCATTTAGGGCAAAATACTTAATTTGCTGCCTTGTCTGCATCTGTCAGTGTAAAATTCAAACGTTATATACTGCTGTCATATTCTGGTATTAAAAAAAAAAAACACATTTAGGGCAAAAATCTTAATTTTGCAGCCTTGTCTGCATCTGTACGTGTGAGATACACCCTTTAGATACTGTTGTTCTATTCTGCTATAAAAAAAAAACACATTTAGGGCAAAAATCTTAATTTTGCAGCCTTTGCTGTATCCGTCATTGTGAGATACACCCTTTACATAGTGCTGTGCTATTCTGGTATTAAATGAACACCCATTTTGGGCAAAATTCTTAATTTTGCAGCCTTTGTTGGATATGTTATTGTGAGACACATCCTTTAGATACTTTTGTTCTATTCTACTATTAAAAAAACATCTATTTAGGGCAAAAAAATATATTTTGCAACCTTTGCTGCATCTGTCATTGTGAGATACACGCGTTAGATACTGTTGTTTTATTATGTTATAAAAAAAACACCCATTTTGGGCAAGATCCTAAATTTGAGAAATATGACGAGAGCGTCAAATAGAGGAACGTGGCCCAGGTCGTGGTGCTGCTGGTGAAGCTCATGTTGCAGGGAGAGGACGTGGTCAATCTGTGCCAGCTAGACGCACAAGTGAAACACCTTCCTCAGGTGCGAGTAGGCGACAGAACCTTCAGCGGTATTTGGTCAGGCCTAATGCGGCTCTACTAATGGTGTGGCCAGAACAAGTAAAGACGATATTAGATTGGGTTGCTGACAGTGCCTCTAGTTCCTTTACATTGTCTCCCACCCAGTCTCCTGCTGAAAGATCAGAGTTTGCACCTGCAGCCGATGTCCATTAGTCTTTCAACTCACCCCCTTGCAAATCAGCCAAGCAGTCTGAGCCCCAAGTCATGCAGCAGTCTCTTCTGCTTTTTGATGACTCTGTTAGCAGGATTTCCCAGTGCCATCCACCTAGCCCTGCCCCAGAAGTGGGGGTGTTTCAAGATGACTACATGGGAGGACCATTGCAGCACGTCTCGGATGATGACGAAACACAGGTGCCAACTGCTGGGGCTTTCTAAAGTGTGCAGACCGACAAGGATGGCAGGGGTGAAGACTGGGTGGAAGATGATGTGGAGGACGATGAGGTCCTCAACTCCACATGGAATCAAGGTCATGCGAGTGACCTGTGTAGTTCGGAGGAAGAGGCGGTGGTCGCACAGAGCCACCAGCACTGCAGAAGAGGGAGCAGGGTGCAAAACCTGAGCGGCCATCCCCTAGACAGCATGCCTGCTACTGCCCACCGCAGCAAGGGACCAAGCACACCAAAGCCAGCTCCAAAGGATTTCCCTGGCAAGGCAGTTCTTCAGACAATGTGCTGACGACAAGACACGAGTGGTTTTAACGCTGTGTAATCAAAGCCTGAAGCGAGGCATAAACGTTCTCAACCTGAGCACAACCTGCATGACCAGGCATCTAAGTGCAAAGCACGAGCTGCAGTGGAGTAGACACCTCAAAAACCAAGAAAGCTCTCTGGCTCCTCCTGCTTCCTCTTCTGCTGCAGTCTCGGCCTCTTCATCCACCTCTGGAGTGACAGTGCCACCTGCCAACCCACAAACAGAGGATCTCCCAGCAACATCACCATTTAGGTCACCAAGCATCTCCACAATGTCCCACGGAAGCGTTCAGCTCTCCATATCCCAAACGCTGGAGAGGAAGAGGAAGTACCCCCCTACCCACCCGCGATCCCTGGCCCTGAATCCCAGCATTTCAAAATTGCTGGCCTTTGAAATGCTGTCATTCCGTCTGGTGGAGACTGAGAGTTTTAAAACCAAGTGGGGGACAAAATCAGGTGTGCACTGTGCAACGCCATCTGTGGCAAGGTGCAGCTCACTACAGATATGTGGACCAGTAAGCATGGTCAGGGACGTTATATCTCCATAACAGCACACTGGGTAAATGCAGTGGAGGCTGGGCCTGAGGCAGATAGCAGTTTGCCGCATGTCGTTCCACCACAGAGGATTGCAAGGCGCTTCAGTTTGCCTCCTGTTGCTTCCTCCTCCTACTCCGCTTCCTCATCCTCTACCGCCTCCTCATCCGGTCAGCGTAACACCTTCACCACCAACTTCAGCACAGGCAGTCGTAAACGACTGCAGGCAGTTTTAAAATGTATCTGTTTGGGGGACAAACCCCACACCACGCAGGAGCTGTGGACGGGACTTGAACAACAGACTGATGAGAGGTTGGTGCCAGTGAGCCTCAAGCCCGGCTTGGTGGTGTGCGATAATGGGAAAAATCTCGTAGCAGCTCAGGGACTAGCCGGTTTGACGCACATCCCTTGCCTGGCGCATGTGCTGAATTTGTTGGTGCAGAGATTCCTTAAAAATTACTCCAATATGTCAGAGCTGCTGCATAAAGTGCGGGCCGTCTGTGCGCACTTTCGGCGTTCTCACCCTGCTGCTACTCGCCTGTCAGCAATGCAGCATAACTTCGGGCTTCCCGCTCACTGCCTTATATGCGACGTGCCCACAAGGTGGAACTCCACCTTGCACATGCTGGCCAGAGTGGAGTTTCAGCTGCAGCACGTCCTTCAGATCTTCCTCCTTGAGGTTCCTTTGTTTTGCTTTCATTTTCTCATCTCGTTAGCCTCTCTCAGCTGTCATGTAGTTGCACTGATTGCATCCCTTTAAATCCCTTCCCATACTGCATCACTTTGCGGTTTATACAACTTCCTGGAGTATATGCATGCTGGATGCTACTACTGAGTCTTCTACAGATAAGTTTTGTTTATTCATTTGTATTTTCCTGTTTGCTGGATCCCAGGAGACCCTGACTCCCTCCATATCAAGTGTAGGGAGCCGGTGGTCGTGTCCCCTCACTATTATAGGGTGTTCAGGGGTTATTCAGTCGAGGTACGAGGATATGCGATCTTCTACCATTGAGAATTTTGCATAGGCTGAGCAGTTTAGGGAGAGAGCCAGGTCTGTTGCAGGGCTATCCCTTTGGTTCCTTAGTTTTGGATCCAGTCAGCCGGATCTTCCTTTTGTGTCTTCTAGTTTGCTGTACACCTTTCGTGACATTATAAACCATTATAAAGCATGAATCCGGTTTCAACCTTGATTGACCGCATGCAGGGTCTTTCACTGGAGGTAGAAGATCTCCGGAAAACTGTCTCTCATTTTGAGGTGACCGTTTCTGCTTGCGTTCATGGAGTATGTTCTGAGCCTAAGATCTCGCTTCCGGATACGTTCTCCGGGGGTAGTGAGAATTTTGTTTGTTTTAGAGAGGCTTGTAAACTCCATTTTCGCTTACTTCCCCATTCCTCTGGTGATGAGGAGCGGAGGGTGGGGATCATCATCTCGCTGCTCAGGGATAACGCTCAGTCTTGGGCCTTTTCGCTGCCGGTGGGGGCACGGCCCCTCCGTTCAGTGGATGAATTTTTTTTAGCCCTGGGTCAGATATTTGATGATCCGGATCGTATTGCTCTGGCTGAGTCTAGACTACGTCTTTAATGCCAGAGTAAACAATCCGCAGAGATATACTGCTCAGAATTTCGGAGATGGGCAGCTGATACTGGTTGGAATGATGCTGCACTCCGAAGTCAATTTTGCCATGGTCTTTCAGAGGGATTGAAAGATGCATTTGCCTTTCATGAGAGACCTACCTCCTTGGACTCTGCCATGTCTCGGGCCGTTCGTATTGACAGGCGTCTTAGAGAGAGAGGAGAGATCACTCCTTCCTGTCATACTCAGTCCAAGGACAGTGCGGCGGTCTCATTCAGTGCACAGGGGTCTCAGTCGCTCTCAATCCCTTCTGAGCAGGGGCCCATGCAGCTAGGTTTGCTTGCCTCTGACAATAGGGGATTCAGCTCTCATGGGAAGGTTTGTTTCTGTTGTGGAGGTATAAATCATTTGGCAAATGTTTGTCCCTCTAGGAGATTCAGGCAGTTTTTTGAAAGTAATAAAGAAAAAAAAAGAAAAAAATCCTCTAAAAACGTTCCATCTGTTACTATTTGCAAGGTTGATGTGGAAATTGAAGGTTTTCCGTTTGCTTGTAGTTCCTGTTTTGTCCTACCTGCCAGGGTGGCGCTAGAGAGCAAGAATATTTTTTGTGAGATTTTTGTAGATAGTGGAGCAGCTGTCAATCTTATTGATAATCAATTTGCTATAACTCATGGTTTCCAGGTATGCACATTGGGAAAGCATATACCTGTTTTTGCTATTGATTCCGTTCCACTTTCTCAGAAATCGTTAAAGGGCATAGTTCACAATATCCGTTTGATTGTGAGTAATACTCATGTTGAGGATGTGTCATGTTTCGTCCTAAACGGGTTGCCTACTCCTCTAGTGTTGGGGCTACCCTGGCTCACTAAACATAACCCCACCATTGATTGGCAAGCGAGACAAATAAATGGTTGGAGTGACTTTTGCAGAGAGAATTGCCTCACGACATCTGTTTCAGAGATTTCTACTAAGACTGTACCATCTTTTCTCTCTGAATTTTCGGATGTGTTTTCTGAGAGTGCTGTTCAGGAATTGCCCCCTCACAGGGAGTACGATTGTCCTATTAATCTCACCCCAGGCGCCAAGCTGCCTAAATCTCGTTTATACAATCTCTCCCAACCTGAAAGGGTCGCTATGCGTGCTTATATCTCTGAGAGTCTGAGAAAGGGACAAATACGACCCTCGAAGTCACCTGTTGCCGCTGGTTTTTTCTTTGTTAAGAAAAAAGATGGTTCTTTAAGACCATGTCTGGATTTCAGGGAGCTGAACTTTATCACAATTCGTGACCCTTATCCGCTTCCTCTGATCCCGGACCTGTTTAACCAGATTGTGGGGGCTAAAGTTTTTTCCAAATTGGATCTAAGAGGGGCATACAACCTGGTCAGGGTCAGAGAAGGAGACGAATGGAAGACGGCCTTCAATACCCCTGAGGGCCATTTGGAGAATTTGGTTATGCCTTTTGGTTTGATGAATGCTCTAGCCGTTTTTCAGCATTTTGTGAACAGCATTTTTTATCATTTAATGGGGAAATTTGTATTAGTGTATCTGGATGACATTTTGATTTTTTCTCCTGATTTCAAAACTCATAAGGAACATTTACGTCAGGTCTTGCTCATCCTGCGGGAGAATAAATTGTACGCTAAACTGGAAAAATGTGTGTTTGCGGTTCCAGAAATTCAATTTCTGGGGTTTCTTCTCTCCGCTTCTGGTTTTCGCATGGACCCCGAGAAGGTCCGCGCTGTGCTTGAGTGGGAGCTTCCTGAGAATCAGAAGGCGCTGATGCGTTTTATGGGTTTTGCCAATTATTACAGGAAGTTTATTTTGAATTATTCCTCTGTTGTTAAACCACTCACTGATATGACTAGAAAGGGGGTAGATTTTTCCTCCTGGTCGGTAGAGGCGCGTAAGGCCTTTTCTAATATCAAGGAGAGTTTTGCTTCCGCTCCCATCTTGGTACAACCTGATATTTCTCTACCCTTCATAGTTGAGGTTGATGCTTCTGAGGTGGGTGTGGGTGCGGTCTTGTCTCAGGGTGCCTCTCCTGCCAAATGGCGACCGTGTGCCTTTTTCTCTAAGAAACTCTCCTCCGCAGAGAGAAATTACGATGCGGGAGATAGGGAGTTGTTGGCCATCAAGTTAGCTTTTGAGGAATGGCGCCATTGGCTAGAGGGAGCCAGACACCCTATTACCGTGTTTACTGACCATAAGAATCTGGCCTACTTGGAGTCAGCCAAGCGTCTGAACCCGAGACAGGCCAGATGGTCTTTGTTCTTTTCAAGGTTTAATTTTGTTGTCACCTTCCGCCCAGGGGTTAAGAATGTGAAGGCGGATGCCCTGTCACGTTGTTTTCCGGGAGGTGGGAATTTTGAAGACCCGGGTCCCATTTTGGCTGAAGGTGTGGTGGTTTCTGCTCTTTATCCTGAATTGGAGGCAGAGGTTCAGGTAGCCCAGTCAGAGGCTCCTGATCTTTGTCCTCCTGGGAGGTTGTTTGTGCCTCTCGCTTTAAGACACAGGATTTTTAAGGAGCACCACGATACTGTCCTTGCTGGGCACCCAGGGGCAAGAGCCACAGTGGATCTCATCGCTCGGAGATTCTGGTGGCCGGCGCTTCGTAAGTCGGTTGAGGGTTTTGTGGCAGCCTGCGAGACCTGCGCTCGTGCCAAAGTCCCTCATTCACGGCCATCAGGTCCTCTCCTTCCGTTACCCATTCCTTCCCGTCCTTGGACACATCTGTTCATGGACTTCATTACGGACCTGCCTCGTTCCTCGGGGAAGACTGTGATTCTGGTGGTGGTGGACCGTTTTAGCAAAATGGTGCATTTTATTCCTTTTCCTGGGTTGCCCAATGCTAAGACGCTGGCGCAGGCATTTATTGATCACATTGTCAAATTTCATGGTATTCCTTCAGACATAGTCTCTGATAGGGGCACACAGTTTGTTTCCAGATTCTGGAAGGCTTTCTGTTCTCGCTTGGGGGTTCGGTTGTCATTCTCTTCTGCGTTCCACCCGCAGTCGAATGGTCAGACAGAGCGCGTCAATCAGAATCTGGAGACATATCTGCGCTGTTTTGTGGCGGAGAATCAGGAGGATTGGTGTTCTTTTTTGTCCCTTGCTGAGTTTGCTTTAAATAACCGTCGTCAGGAGTCCTCTCATAAGTCACCATTTTTGGTGCATATGGGTTTCATCCGCAGTTTGGGACATTTTCTGGAGAGGGGTCTTCTGGTTTACCTGATGAGGACAGATTCTCCTCATCTTTGTCATCGATTTGGCATAAGATTCAGAATAATCTAAAGAGCATGAGTGAGAGATATAAGCGTGTGGCGGATAAGAGACGTGTGCCTGGTCCGGACCTGAATGTTGGTGATCTGGTATGGTTGTCTACTAAGAATATCAAATTGAAGGTTCCCTCCTGGAAGTTGGGTTCTAAGTTTATTGGGCCTTACAAAATCTTGTCCGTCATCAATCCTGTTGCCTACCGTCTTGATCTTCCTCAGACTTGGAAGATCCATAATGTTTTTCATAAGTTATTATTAAAACCTTATGTCCAACCCATTGTACCCTTGTCTTTGCCTCCTCCTCCGATTATGGTTGATGGTAATCTTGAATTTCAGGTCTCTAGGATTGTGGATTCTCGTGTTGTCCGCGGTTCTCTCCAGTACCTCGTTCATTGGGAGGGTTATGGTCCTGAGGAGAGGATGTGGGTCCCAGTGACGGACATTAAGGCCACTCATCTCATCAGGGCTTTCCATAGGTCCCATCCTGAGAAGGTGGGCTCTGAGTGTCCGCAGTCCACTCGTAGAAGGAGGGGTACTGTCACCACCAGACATCTGAGAAGCTCTGACAGACGTCTTTCAGAACCTCCTCCTTGAGGTTCCTTTTGTTTTGCTTTCATTTTCTCATCTCGTTAGCCTCTCTCAGCTGTCATGTAGTTGCACTGATTGCATCCCTTTAAATCCCTTCCCATACTGCATCACTTTGCGGTTTATACAACTTCCTGGAGTATATGCATGCTGGATGCTACTACTGAGTCTTCTACAGATAAGTTTTGTTTATTCATTTGTATTTTCCTGTTTGCTGGAACCCAGGAGACCCTGACTTCCTCCGTATCAAGTGTAGGGAGCCGGTGGTCGTGTCCCCTCACTATTATAGTGTGTTCAGGGGTTATTCAGTCGAGGTACGAGGATATGCGATCTTCTACCATTGAGAATTTTGCATAGGCTGAGCAGTTTAGGGAGAGAGCCAGGTCTGTTGCAGGGCTATCCCTTTGGTTCCTTAGTTTTGGATCCAGTCAGCCGGATCTTCCTTTTGCTATACACCTTCCGTGACACAATGACTGGGCCTCCATGTGAGACCTGTGTTCCTTATTGCGCTGTTTCGAGTACTCCACCAACATGGCCAGTGCCGATAACACCGTTCTCAGCGTTACTATCCCACTTTTATGCCTCCTTGAAAAAACGCTGCTGGCGATAATGGAAGAGGATGTGGCACAGAAGGAGGAGGAGGCAGAGGGATCATTTCGTAGGGTTTCCGGCAGTCATTCACAAGTGGCTCCGAGGGTGGGTTCCTGCACCCACAAGCGCCAGGTACACAATTGTCCAGCCAGGGCACAGTTCTGGAGGATGACGAGGTGGAGGATGAGGAGAAGGAGATGGAGGTAGAGGAACCATGTTCACAGCAGGGTGGCACCCAGACCAGCTCATGGTCATCACTGGTGAGTGGCTGGGGGGATACAGAGGACACAGACGATACACCTCCCACAGAGGACAGCTTTTCGTTGCCTCTGGGCAGCCTGGCACACATGAGCGATTACATGCTGCAGTGTCTCCGCAACGACCGCCGAGTTGCCCACATTCTATCTTGTGCTGATTGCTGAATCCCCGTTACAAGGACAACGTACCGTCCTTAATTCTCTCACTGGAGCGTGATCATAAGATGCACGAGTACAAGCACACACTGGTAGACGCGCTGCTGGTGGCATTCCAACCTGACAGCGGGTGCACAGTGGAAGCACAAGGTGAAGGCAGAGGAGGAAGAAAAGGTCGCCGACACTGCTGGGACACCTCAGAAGGCAGGGTTAGCACGGCCTAAATGTGGAAAAGCTTTGTCAGCACGCCACAACAACCAGCACCACCAGCTGATATGGAACGTCTTAGCAGGAGGTAGAATTTCACCAATATGGTGGAGCAGTATGTGTGCACACGCCAAAGACGTACTGAATGACAAGTCTTCAACTTCTGGGTCTCCAAATTGGGCACATGGCCTGAGCATGCCATTTACGCCTTGGAGGTGCTGGCCTGCCCTGCAGCCAGTGTATTATCTGAACGTGTGTTTAGCACAGCAGGGGGGCATTATCACATACAAGCGCAGCCACCTGTCCACAGCCAATGTGGACAAGCTCACGTTCATTAAAATGAACCAGACATGGATCCCACAGGACTTGTCCGTGCCTTGTGCAGAATAGACATGTATACCGGCCTTAACCAGCCATTGTTATACTACAGCGCAATTGCTCATTCTTGTATTTTGGATGTTTCACACTCTTTTGGAGTGTACCCTAATAAATAAAAAATAATTAAAAATTAAAACCAAAAACCAGTGTTGGCTACCTCGTCCTTCTCCACCGCTGCTTCCACCTACACTGCTACGTCCACCGCCTCCTCAAACTCCTACTCCATATGGACCTCAACTTCATAAATCAAGTTTTATTTTTTTTAATTTGTACGTATTTTTTTTAATGTAATTTCACTAATTCGTCTGTTACATTTTCGGGTGAAATTCACCAATTTTTGGGTGTGATATACCACTGCTATACCTAGTAGACAGGTAAAAAAAAACAATAATTTTTCTGTTACATTTTCGGGTGACATTCAACAATTTTTGACTGTGATGGACTCCTGCTTTAGGCCTCTTTCACACTACTGTATTGCTATTTCAGTGTTTTGCGGTCCGTTTTTCACGGATCCGTTTTTTTTGTTTCTGTTGTGTTTACGTTCCGTTTTTCCGTATGGCATATACAGTATACAGTAATTACATAGAAGAAATTGGGCTGGGCATAACATTTTCAATAGATGGTTCCGCAAAAACAAAACGGATACGGAAGACATACGGATGCATTTCCGTATGTGTTACGTTTTTTTTGTGGACCCATTGACTTGAATGGAGCCACAGAACGTGATTTGCGGGCAATAATAGGACATGTTCTATCTTTCAACGGAACGGAAAAACGGAAATACGGAAACTGAATACATACGGAGTACATTCAGTTTTTTTTGCGGAACCATTGAAATGAATGGTTCCGTATACGGACCGTATATGGAACGCAAAAAACGGCCCGCAAAACTGAAAAGAAAAACAGTAGTGTGAAAGAGGCCTTTCCTAGTAGACAGGTTAATAAATTTCACAAATTTTTCTGTTTCATTCTTGGGTTGACATTTTACAATTTTTGCCGTGAATAAACCTCTGCTCTGCATAGGTGACAGGGATTATTTTTTTTTTTAAATAATCTGTTTTATTGTTGGGTGACATTAACCCATTTCTGGCTATGAAAAACCCCTGCTCTGCATAGGTGACAGGGACTTACATTTCTAAAATTTGTCTTTAATTGGCCCTTTCATTCGATCCTTCTGCTTTAATAACTTGTCATACATTTCCGCTTCATCCCATTCCAGCCATTGACCTCCCTTGGATGAGGTCTCCCTTTCTCATGCTCCCTCTATGGCGTGGAACCCTGATTCGCCGATAACCGTGATCAATATGGTAGGCTCAGAAAAGAACATCGAAAGTTGATAGAAAAGATATCCAAATGGATCGTGGATGTCACAGGGACGTGCGATCAGGCAGAAGTTATCTAGAGTCAACAAAGCGGCAGCAGGGCCTCTCCTGGCTAACGTTTCCAAATCCAAAATACCACAGTGACATTCCCTATAATTTTTTATTAATCGTTCAAATAACAGGGCATCTTAAGAGTCCTGTATTGTTATTTATCATCACTACCTCCCCGAGTCGGGAGTGGGTATTTGTTGCGCCACACTCCTTTGCGCTTCTCCCACATTTCCGCTCGATCACAATTAAATTTCATCCCATGATCTCCCTTGGATGTGGTCTCTCTTTCTCACGCTCCCTCTCCAGGGTGGAACCCTGATTCGCCGCTAACCGGGATGTGCGACATGGTGGGGCAGTATGTTTGCACACGCCTACACAAATTGACTGATGGTTCTGCCCCCTGCAACTTCTGGGTCTCCAAATTGGGGACATGGCCTGAGCTTGCCCTTTACGCCTTGGAGGTGCTGGCCTGCCCTGCAGCCAGTGTATTGTCTGAACGTGTGTTTAGCACGACTGGAGGGGGTTATCAGAGGTCATATTTCCCAATGGTTTGGGGTGTACCCTCATTTAAAAAATAAAAATAAATTTAAACCCAAAAAGCAGTGTAGGCTACGTCCTTCTCCTTCACCGTTGTGTCCACCTACACTGCCACATCTACCGCCTCCTCAACCTCCTACTCCATATGGACCTCGTCCTCATAGATGAAGACTATTATTTTTTATTTTTACATATTTTATGTTATTTAAAGTCATTTCCCTATCCACATTTGCTTGCATAGCACTTGCCATGCTCTTAACCACATTTTAATGCCATTTGCAGCCCTCTAACCCTTTCCATTACATTTTTACAGCCATTTTAGTGCTCAAAAGTTCGGGTCCCCATTGACTTCAATGGGGTTCGGGTTCAGGTCCCGAACTCAAACTTTTTTGTGAAGTTCGGCTGAACCCATCGAACCCGAACATTCAGGTGTCCACTCAACTCTATGCTGGATGTCACAGATATTTTCAGAATGTGCAAACGTTATACTGGAGAAGTAGCGCAAGTAATGTCACTGTCCGCAGTGGACACCGTCTACAGAATAAGTACTTTGGATGTCACAGATATTTTTAGGCTGCTCGCATGTTACAGAGGAGATGTAGCGCAGATAATGTCGCTGTCTGCAGCAGCAAAACAATTGCAAGCTATTTAGCGCAGGTTGCGCTATAAATATATATTGCAGCCAGATACAACAATAGTCCTTAAAAGTACTTTTGGGTCTCTAATCACACGCAATTTAGCGCAGGCTGCGCTAAAAAATATACTGCTGTCAGACTCAACAATAGACCCACCTTTCCCACTCAGACCCACCTTTCCACTCCTACGGCGGCAACATGTACCTTCCTGGAGGGTAGCCCTACACCTGAGGAGCTACTAACTTTGTGATCATATTCCTGGAGTGCTCACAAGGCAGTTTCGGGGGGATTATTCTTTATGCCCCTGCATGAGCCTCTTTACAAATTATCTCTATGTGATCCTAATGCCATCGCCAATCTCAGTCTGCATCTAGGCGTTTGAATTCACTATCCGTGCCGCTGATGTACCGTATGTAATCTGCCATTAGGCAACCACTTATTAATTTTGGGTCTGATTTTTGCGTTATAAGTGTTCATTTATCAACGCATTTATTTACGCACATATCCTTGGACTGGACCTGCTATTGCCACTGTCACGGGCTTCCGGTCCTCAGTATACCTACCCCTTATCACCCCCTGATGATCCCACTGCTGTGGGTGAAACGCGTCGGGGTTGTAGGTCATCTATTGTCATTACATTTGTGTTTACTTGTGCGTGTGTCTGTATGTATATTTTTTATCCTCTTGGTGGACCCTGTACCTCCTGGCAGACTGTCACGAGGGCTGAATACAGTGGACACCTATCTAAATCTCCTATTGTGTGCTAGATCCGAGTTATCCGGTAGAATACCACTCTTTACCTATCTCCCTCCACTGTTCACCTTACTAGGGACAGCCAGGAGGTTGAGAATAGGCACGTGGACAGGGCGTCCCCACCATCAGGAGACGTCCCTGGGCAGAGGACCAGTTTAGGGTATCAGTGCTAGGGATTTCCTTCCCCACCACTTACCCAGTGCATCCCGCTGTATACTGGCCTCTTACCTCGGATTTATTATTTAGATTTCTTGTGTTTATGTATACTTCTATATTTCTTATTAAATTTAGCCATCTTATGTTATAACAGGGTACCCTTGCTGGACTTTGTGTCAGACTCAACAATAGTCCTTAACCCCTTAAGGACTCAGCCCTATTTCACCTTAAGGACTTGGCCATTTTTTGCAAATCTGACCAGTGTCACTTTAAGTGCTGATAACTTTAAAACGCTTTGACTTATCCAGGCCATTCTGAGACTGTTTTTTCGTCACATATTGCACTTCATGACACTGGTAAAATGAAGTAAAAAATATTCATTTTTATTTATAAAAAAATACCAAATTTACCAAAAATTGCTAAAAAATTGCAAATTTCCAAGTTTCAATTTCTCTACTTTTATAATACATAGTAATACCTCCAAAAATAGTAATTACTTTACATTCCCTATATGTCTACTTCATGTTTGGATCATTTTTCTGAATTATATTTTATTTTTTGGGGATGTTACAAGGCTTAGAAGTTTAGAAGTAAATGGAAAATAGAGATAATAGAAAATTAATGGAAAATAGAGATACAATTTCACTTTTTTGTCAGATTTTTCTTTTTAATAATTTTTTTCCAGTTACAAAGCAAGGGTTAACAGTTTTTTTTACACCATGTCCCATTTGAAGCCCCCCTGATGCACCCCTAGAGTAGAAACTCCATAAAAGTGACCCCATCTAAGAAACTACACCCCCCTGCTATATTCAAATTGGCAAAAAAGGAATATTGATGTGTGGTAAAACAGATATACTTGCACAAAGATGGTAGAGTTTAAGAAGGAGAGCTGCATGGAACAGCTCTGCTGATATCTTGTAAAATGGAGACTGGAATTCTCTTTCCAAGAATGCCTTGCACTACCCACAGTGCTTAGCACCTCCCAACAATACAATAATCTTTATTAGACTACAGAGAAAAGTCCTCTTATTTGGAAGATAGGAATGGTTTATACTGAATGTCAGACTGCACACTGTGTGACCGTGTATGAAGACAGAACAACCTGTGTGCTGATCTAAGCATTGTATAGGTATTTCAGAAACTGTACTGCGCAGCATGGTGCTGACTGTCCTCGAACTGCTGTTTGCACTACTGTAGCCACCTACATTCTCATTTACAAATTGCATTTCATTTCATTTTCCATTACTCATTCAGTTGACTTTTATTATGAAGCCTATTTAAACAATGAGAAGTGACAGGCAATAGGTTTTTGGGGAAAAGAAATGCGCTGCTGGATTGTGTTGCACTAAAATGGTAATGCACTAAAATATGCTTATTGCACACTTATTGATTATAGAAAATGTGCAACAGACTTACAACTTTTTTTTTTTTTTTACCAAAATATGCTGCTGGCTGGTGATGCCCTAAAACATGCTCATTGCACGCTCATTTATTGTAGAACATTTACTACAAATTTTTCAGGATCATTTGTGATACAATAAGATAAGATTGCACACTTATAAATAGTAGAACATTTGCACAGATCTTTTGAGGGAAAAAAAAGAAAGCAAAACTGCCCAATCTCTGTGACCAAAATGCTGGCTGGTGATGCATTAAAATATGCTTATGCACACTTATTAAAGGGTTTCTGTCACCCCACAAAACTCTTTTTTTTTTTTGGGGATAGTTAGATTCCTCATAGCGCGATATAGGAGAATATAATAGTCTTACTTACTTTCATGCGGCCGATTCTTTATAAAACGAAGTTTTATAATATGTAAATGAGGGCTCTACCAGCAAGTAGGGCGTCTACTTGCTGGTAGCCGCAGCAGCAATCCGCCCCCTCGCCGTGTTGATTGACAGGGCCAGCCGTGATCTCCTCCTCCGGCCGGCCCTGTCAGTAATTCAAAAATCGCGCGCCTCTGGTCATTCGGCGCAGGCGCTCTGAGATGAGGAGGCTCGTCTCCTCAGCACTCCCTCAGTGCGCCTGCGCCGATGACGTCTTCCCTTTCGGTGATGTCATCGGCGCAGGCGCACTGAGGAGACGAGCCTCCTCATCTCAGAGCGCCTGCGCCGAATGACCAGAGGCGCGCGATTTTTGAATTACTGACAGGGCCGGCCGGAGGAGGAGATCACGGCTGGCCCTGTCAATCAACACGGCGAGGGGGCGGATTGCTGCTGCGGCTACCAGCAAGTAGACGCCCTAATTGCTGGTAGAGCCCTCATTTACATATTATAAAACTTCGTTTTATAAAGAATCGGCCGCATGAAAGTAAGTAAGACTATTATATTCTCCTATATCGCGCTATGAGGAATCTAACTATCCAAAAAAAAAAAATGCGTTTTGTGGGGTGACAGAAACCCTTTAATGATAGAACATTTGCAATAGGATTTTGGGGAAAACGGGAACCTCTGTGACCAAACTATACTGCATTTAAAAAATAGTTCTGTCTCTTTAAATCTTTTGTGTAGCGCAACAGTCTGTATGAACAGATCAAGTCAACAGTCTGTATGAACAGATCAAGTCCTGACTGTATCACACACACAATACACTAACACAAATGGCCCCTATCCTATCCCTAGTGTTAAAACTTTTATATCAAGTAATTTAGTCTGACAAAATAAATATTTATTCCCAATCCCTAACACCATCCCTGTAAGGCCCTAAAGATTACTTGTGTGTCTACTTGCTATGTCTGTGACAGGCATGTTCTTTCACTTCATCTTTGCTTGGGAGCTATCACCAGCCATGATACTCCTTCCTGATTGTCTGTCAGGCTGACTGCAAGACATTGTGGGCAAGCCCGCCAGCCTGGACTCCACCTAAGGTCATGCGACCCTCTATCCTTATCTTTACTGCCCTATTCTCCTCATTACTGAATTTTATATATAAATGGGTGCTGTTTTGTGCGAATTGCAAGAAACAAATCGCCAAAACTTTGGATTTGTTTGAAAGGTTGACTGTGTCTTAATCTATACCATGTAATGCACCATAGTGTAGTTCAGATCTACTCCAGTACCTGCTCATTTTTCTCCTATAAATGTGAGTTATCACAATCTTTTGTTTTTGTCGGTCCTATAAACAAAAGTTGTAATGGTGAAATTAAAATTACATCAAGGTTACTTGATTTGCCTTTTTGAAGCCTGTAGGCAAATTCACAATGAAAAAGCTGAATAAATATGCCTGAAGTACAGAGGAACATTACAGCTGTTAAATACAAGACAAACATTATTAAAATATATTATATAATGTGTGTGTGTATATATCTCTTATATATCTAAAAATGAATTTCTGTCTGTCTGTCTGTCTAGACGTCTGTCTGTCTGGACGTTCTTTATGCGTGACCAAACGACTGGATCGATCTTCACCAAATTTGGCACACAGGTACATCTCAGCTCTCTAGGACTTGCCGTTCCTGAGATATTCCCAAAAAATTACCTGCATTATCCTATAGAAGCTAGCAAGTCTTTCACTTAAATCCGAACTGCCATTACACGGTCACATGTCCCTTATCAGTCAATAGAAGCTTGCAGGTCCTACTCCAGGTTGCCATAACAACTGATCACAGGTTTTAGCAGTTCGCAGGTCCTTAAATATTCAGTCATATGACATATGACAACACAACCACACTGCTACATGCATGGGGGGCAGGGGCCACTATTAAACGAACGGCCACTGTGGAGTTCACTGTTAAAGGGGTGGTCAATGTTAAAGGGCTGGTCACTGTTAAAGGGGCAGGCACTGTGGAGGTCACTGTTAAAAGGGCGGTCACTATTAAAGGGACGGGCAATGTGGAGGTCACTGATTAAGGGGTGGGCACTGTGGAGGTCACTATTAAAGGGGCGGACACTGTGGAGGTCACTATTAAATGGGCGGGCACTGTGGAGGTCACTGTTAAAAGAGCAGGCACTGTGGAGGTCTCTGTTAAAGGGGTGGGCACTATGGAAGTCACTGTTAAAGGGGCGCGCACTGTGGATATCACTGTTAAAGGGGCAGGCATTATGAAGGTCACTGTTAAAGGGGTGGTCACTGTTAAAGGGGCGGGCACTGTAGAGGTCATTGTTAAAGGGGCGGGAACTGTTAAGGTCACTTTTCAAGGGGCGGGCACTATAGAGGTGACTGTTAAAGGGGAGGACACTGTAAAGGTCACTGTTAAAGAGGCAGGCACTGTGGAGGTCACTGTTAAAAGGGGTGGTCACTATTAAAGGGACGATCAATGTGGAGGTCACTGTTAAAGGGGTGGGAACTGTGGAGGTCACTGTTAAAGGGGCGGACATTGTGGAGGTCACTGTTAAATGGGTGGTCAATGTTAAAGGGGTAGACACTGTGATGATCACTGTTAAAGGGGCAGGTACAGTAGAGGTCACTGTTTGACGCACAGGTACATCAGGTGTCCAGGAAGGTTTTAGAGCGTGTCTCAGCTCTCTAGGACGTACCGTTTCTGAGATATTCCTAAAAAATTACCTGCAGTAGCCAATACAAGCCTGCAACTGTTTCTCTTAATATGCCAACTGCCAAACACACGGTCACATGGAGCAGGTGTCACGGATGTAGTTAGCAGATAGCTGGAACATATAAATAAACGAGCGACTTGCTTGATCCCAAACTAAGGAGCTTATAGGTGAGCCCTATAAAACCCTAAGAGCTCTCCCTGACTGCTATGCACATGTAGGGAGAGAAAAAGGAGGGTTAATCCTGTACTCCAAAAATAGGAGGTATGGGATGAACAGACAGGGCGCCAGAGGTAGAGGACACAGTGGAGTGGGGGAAAAAAAATAAAAATAAATACTAAATGGTAGAGTGTAGGTACTATTGAATCGGAGATCAGAGTCCAAAAAGCAGGGCAGCCTGGGTGATAAACTATCTGCAAGAAAGCAGTATAGTAAAACTGGAGAGAAGTAAAGAGAAAGAAAAATCACCAAATGGCGCCAACCGCTAATAACATGTAGTAGATACTATGGTGTAAAGTATCCCAAAATACCGGAACGCTGTTAGATATATTAATAAAAAGCCCCTATGGGGTCATGAGGAGCAACTGGTATAAAAGAATATAGAGTAAAAGGTGATTAACACCGAAACTCACTTCACCAGGGAGGGGTGTAATGGGATAAAGCTCAAGACACCCAATACAACCGCCTACCTCGCCTGGTTCGTATGTAGAGTAGTAGGAAAATACGGCAGTCCACACCAAGGGTCTTCAGGTGAAATCCCTTTAATGGGTGAATAAATCAGGTAGGCTCAACGCGTTTCGGGGATACACAAACCCCTTCCTCAGGAGCAGAGTCAGTAATAGGTTTATACCTAAATAAATGACTCTGCTTCTGAGGAAGGGGTTTGTGTATCCCCGAAACGCGTTTAGCCTACCTGATTTATTCACCTATTAAAGGGATTATACCTGAAGACCCTTGGTGTGGACTGCCGTATTTTCCTACTACTCTACATACGAACCAGGCGAGGGAGGCGGTTGTATTGGGTGTCTTGAGCTTTATCCCATTACACCCCTCCCTGGTGAAGTGAGTTTCGGTGTTAATCACCTTTTACTCTATATTTTTTTATACCAGTTGCTCCTCATGACCCCATAGGGGCTTTTTATTAATATATCTAACAGCGTTCCCGTATTTTGGGATACTTTACACCATAGTATCTACTACATGTTATTAGCGGTTGGCGCCATTTGGTGATTTTTCTTTCTCTTTACTTCTCTGCTATGCACATGCAAGGGTCTGTATGGTAGACGATTGCATGCCCACGTACCTAATACTGTGTGACACCTGAAAACCCTATAATAGTGAGGGGACACGACCACCGGCTCACTGCACTTAATACGGACGGAGTCAGGGTCACCTAGAATCAAGCCAGTAAGGAAACACAATAAATTAAATTACTTTTCTGAACAAACAGCAGAAACAGCCTCCAGCAGTGAACACTAGAGATGTCCCGAACTATTCATCGGCGAACAGTTCCTAACGAACATAGCTTGTTTGCGTTCGCCGCGGCGGGCGAACATATGTGATGTTCGGTCCGCCCCCTATTCGTCATCATTGTGTAAACTTTGACCCTGTACCTCACAGTCAGCAGACACATTACAGCCAATCAGCAGCAGACCCTCCCTCCCAGACCCTCCCACCTCCTAGACAGCATTCATTTTAGATTCATTCGGATGCTGCATTCTTAGTGAGAGGAGGGACAGTGTAGCTGCTGATTTAATAGGGAAATCGATAGCTAGGCTAGTGTATTCAGTGTCCACTACAGTCCTGAAATACTCATCTGATCTCTGCTGTAAGGACAGCACCCCAAAAAGCCCTTTTTAGGGCTAGAACATCAGTCTGCTTTTTTTTTCCGTGTAATCTAATTGCAGTTTCCTGCCAGCGTGCGTGACAGGCTCACAGCGTATACTGTGCCCACTTGCCCAGTGCCACCACTCATATCTGGTGTCGCAGTAGCTTGCATTTAAAAAAAAAAGTTTTCGACTGTAATATAACAGCAGTCAGTTGCCTGCACGTGCGTGTGTATTTCGTGCCCCGCTGCAAGTGCATAGTGTCACCAGCGCAACTCATATCTGGTGTCACAGTAAATTACATTAAAAAAAATTTAATTTTTTTTTGACTGTGAATAAAAAGCAGTCAGTTGCCTGCACGTGTTTGTGTGTTTAAGGCCCTGCTGCAAGTGCATAGTGTCACCAGCGCAACTAATATCTGGTGTAACAGTAGATTACATTAAAAAAAAAATAATAATAATTTGGACTGTGAATAAATAGCAGTCAGTTGCCTGCACGTGTTTGTGTGTTCCGTGCCCTGCTGCAAGTGCATAGTGTTACCAGCGCAACTCATATCTGGTGTCACAGTAGATAAAATAAAAAAAATAATAATAATTTTGACTGTGAATAAATAGCAGTCAGTTGCCTGCACATGTTTGTGTGTTTAAGGCCCTGCTGCAAGTGCATAGTGTCACCAGCGCAACTCATATCTGGTGTAACAGTAGATTACATTAAAAAAATTAAAAAATATTTGGACTGTGAATAAATAGCAGTCAGTTGCCTGCACGTGTTTGTGTGTTTCGTGCCCTGCTGCAAGTGCATAGTGCTACCAGCGCAACTCATATCTGGTGTCACAGTAGATAAAAAAAAATAATAATAATTTTGACTGTGAATAAATAGCAGTCAGTTGCCTGCACGTGTTTGTGTGTTTAAGGTCCTGCTGCAAGTGCATAGTGTCACCAGAGCAACTCATATCTGGTGTCACAGTAGCTTGCACGCATAGTACAACTAAACTAATATAAAAAAAAATGACAGGCAGAGGCAGGCCACCCCGCAGGGGCCGTCGTGGTCGTGGTGCTGTGATTCCCTTTGGCCCTAGAATAATGCCCAGTGTTCAGAGGCCACGTACCCTGAACTCGAAAAGTTCTGAGGACATAGTTGACTGGCTAACACAAAACACCCAATCTTCTACAGCTTTCACTCGGAACCTTGACGCACCATCCTCCTCCAGCTCAGCTTCAGGCACCTCGCCCGCCTGCCGCCACCACCAACTCTAGCACCACAGCCGCTTTACTTGATCTGTCAGAGGAGTTATTTACACATCAGTTGTAAGAAATGAGTGATGCGCAACCATTATTGCCAGAGGATGTAGATAACAGGGATATGTATGCAGGCAACATTACACACATGGACGTACGGTGTGATGATGATGATGATGTTGTACCCGCTGCTGCTTCCTTTGCTGAGTTGTCAGATACAAGTGAAGCGGTTGATGATGACGATGTGTCTGTGGATGTCACGTGGGTGCCCGCTCGAAGAGAAGAAGAACAGGGGGAAAGTTCAGATGGGGAGACAGAGGAGGAGGAGACGAGTTGGAAGCAGGGGGAGGTCATCGCAAGGAGCTAGTGGCACAGTCAGACACCATGCATCGGCACCCGGGGTCAGCCAGACAGCACGCCAATCAACGCATGCTGTTGCCACCACCAGAATGCCGTCATTGCAGAGATCATCAGTGTGGCATTTTTTTTGTGTGTCTGCCTCTGACAACAGCAATGCCATTTGCAACCTGTGCCAAAAGAAACTGAGTCGTGGGAAGTCCAACACCCACCTAGGTACAACTGCTTTGCGAAGGCACATGATCGCACATCACAAACGCCTATAGGATCAACACATGAGTACAAGCAGCACACAAACTCAAAGCCGCCATCCTCCTCCTGGTCCAGCATCTTCAGCCACGTCAACCACTGCTTTCCTCCTTGCCCCCTCTCAACCATCCGCCACTCCGTCTCTCACCTTGAGCAGTTCCTACTCATCTGCCCACAGTCAGGTTTCTGTCAAGGACATGTTTGAGCGTAAGAAGCCAATGTCACAAAGTCACCCCCTTGTCCAGCGTCTGACAGCTGGCTTGTCTGAACTCTTAGCCGGCCAGCTTTTACCATACAAGCTGGTGGAGTCTGAGGGATTCAAAAAATTTGTAGCTATTGGGACACCGCAGTGGAAGGTACCCGGCTGAAATTTCTTTGCACAAAAGGCAATCCCCAACCTGTACTCGATTGTGCAAAAGCAAGTAATGGCATGTCTGGCACACAGTGTTGGGGCAAGGGTCCATCTGACCACTGATACCTGGTCTGCAAAGCACGGTCAGAGCAGGTATATCACGTACACTGCGCATTGGGTAAACCTGCTGACGGCTGCCAAGCATGGAATGCGTGGCTCTGCAGATGAGTTGGTG
The DNA here is from genome assembly GCF_905171765.1 of Bufo bufo. NCBI lineage: Eukaryota > Metazoa > Chordata > Amphibia > Anura > Bufonidae > Bufo > Bufo bufo. Next base: position 537,607,694 of record NC_053391.1, on the reverse strand, counting down.
ACACCGCCACGACTTGCAGGCAGGCCTGCTGCCACCTCCTCTACTACTCCTACTCCATCCTCTTACATAACCTCCTCGGCTGAGTCCTCTTCTGCTGCTGGATCTTGCTCCACATCAAGGGCACCTCCCCAGCTCCCCAGGGGCTATTCCACATCCCGGATACGACAGTGTCACGCCGTCTTGGGGTTGACTTGCCTGAAAGCAGAGAGTCACACAGGACCAGCACTCCTGTCTGCCCTGAACGCACAGGTGGATCACTGGCTGACTCCGCACCAACTGGAGATTGGCAAAGTGGTGTGTGACAACGGAAGCAATTTGTTGGCGGCATTGAATTTGGGCAAGTTGACACATGTGCCGTGCATGGCACATGTGTTGAATCTGATCGTACAACGCTTTGTGCATAAGTACCCAGGCTTACAGGACGTCCTCAAGCAGGCCAGGAAGGTTTGTGGCCATTTCAGGCGTTCCTACACGGCCATGGCGCACTTTTCAGATATCCAGCGGCGAAACAACATGCCAGTGAGGTGCTTGATTTGCGACAGCCCGACACGTTGTAATTCAACACTCCTAATGTTCAACCGCCTGCTCCGACAAGAAAAAGCCGTCAACAAGTATTTGTATGACCAGGGTGCTAGGACAGCCTCTGCGGAGCTGGTAATTTTTTTGCCACGTTACTGGACGCTCATGCACAATGCCTGTAGGCTCATGCGTCCTTTTGAGGAGGTGACAAACCTAGTCAGTCGCACCGAAGGCACCATCAGCGACATCATCCCATTTGTTTTTTTCCTGGAGCATGCCCTGCGAAGACTGCTGGATCAGGCCGTAGATGAGCGTGAAGAGGAAGAGGAAGAGTTGTGGTCACCATCACCACTAGAAACAGCCTTATCAGCATCGCTTGTTGGACCTGCGGCAATGCTGGAAGAGGAGTATGAGGAAGAGGAGTCAGAGGAGGAATGTGGCTTTGAGGAGGAGGAGGAAGATCAACCACAGCAGGCATCCCAGGGTGCTCGTTGTCACCTATCTGGTACCCGTGGTGTTGTACGTGGATGGGGGGAAGAACATACCTTCAATGAGATCACTGAGGATAAGGAACGGGACATGAGTAGCTCGGCATCTAACCTTGTAAATATGGGGTCTTTCATGCTGTCGTGCCTGTTGAGGGACCCTTGTATAAAAAGGCTGAAGGAGAACGACCTGTACTGGGTGGCCACGCTACTAGACCCCCAGTATAAGCAGAAAGTGTCTGAAATGTTACCGAATTACCGCAAGTCGGAAAGGATGCATCAGTTCCAAAATAAATTACAAAGCATGCTTTACACAGCGTATAAGGGTGATGTCACAGCACAACGGGAATCTAACAGGGGAAGAGGTGAAAGTAATCCTCCTCCTACCACGCCGGCAAGGACAGGACGCTTTACAGACGTGTTGTTGATGGAGGACATGCAGAGCTTTTTAAGTCCTATGCATCGCCACAGCCCTTTGGGGTCCACCCTCAGAGAACGACTCGACCGACAGGTAGCAGACTACCTCGCCTTAACTGCAGATATCGACACTCTGAGGAGCGATGAACCCCTTGACTACTGGGTGTGCAGGCTTGACCTGTGGCCTGAGCTATCCCAATATGCAATAGAACTTCTGGCCTGCCCCGCTTCAAGTGTCCTGTCAGAAAGGACCTTCAGTGCAGCAGGAGGTATTGTCACTGAGAAGAGAAGTCGCCTAGGTCAAAAAATTCAAGATTACCCAATCTTTATTAAGATGAATGAGGCATGGATCCCGAAGGGACTGACAGTAGGCGATACATTAGACTAAAAAAGGCCTGATGAGATGAGCTGCCTTGGGCTAAAAATGGTCCACACACTGCTGTATTTTATCTCTGAATGCCGGATGACTTGCGTGACTTATCTGCCACCAACTAGGGTTCAAGCCGCAATGTTTTAGGGCACTTTCTGCCTGGGAAACATCTATTTTTCTGGCCGCTGCTACAGCAGCGGCTGCAACAATACCAAATTTTTCAGGCATGTGTACATGCCTAATTTTTCTGGCCTCTGGTGCTGCACTGTGGCTGCAAAAACAAAACAAAAAAAAGGCACATATATGTGTCAATTCCCCTTCGTGATCGTTACCTTGTTGTGGTGAAGGGGCTTGCATATCACACTGAAGCGACCACCTCTATGAGTGTGTTGGCAATGGCAATGTTGGCACACCCCAGATGATAAGGTCGTTGCTTCATTGTGAACAGACCAAAAGCGATCGGCTGGATAATTTTGCATAGAAAAAACATTAATTTTCTTTGTGATCATCTAAGGTGATCATTAAAGCCTACTAGGCCAACAATGGGACCACACTGCAGAATCATTGTTTTCTGGGTCACTTAACTGTCACTGAACTACCTCAGCACGACCATAGGCTTTGAAAAAACCACATTGCCTGCAATCTCTCAAACGTGTGCATGAGCACAGTCATCACTACACCAAGATTGACGCATAGAGGAATAAAATTTATGTCATGAGTGTGTCAACTATTGACAACTCTTTGCGGTAGTCTAAAATCTATTCCATACACGTCCCCTGATAGGGGACGTAACAGGGATTAAACTGATAGGAATAGTACTACTTAACACACCTTATAATAATAATAATAATAATAATAATAATACTAGTGGACGTAACAGGGATTAAACTGATAGGAATAGTACTACTTAACACACCACTCCTATCTGGTGGCACAGTACATTGCACGCGCAGTGCCCCAAATTGGAAGTAGGAGGACCGACCAAGCATCTTTTTCCATCTCCCGGTTCCTAAAATCTATTCCATACACGTCCCCTGATAGGGGACGTTACAGGGAGTAAACTGATAGGAATAGTACTACTTAACACACCTTATAATAACGCAGAGAGAGGCAACGCAGAGAGAGGAGTCTGAAGAAGAGGAGTCAGAGGAGGAAGGTTGCTTTGAGGAGGTGGAAGTCCAACCACAGAAGGCGTCCCAGGGGGCTTGTTGTCATCTTTCGGGGACCCTTGATGTTGTACGTGGCTGGGTGGAGGAAGAGACCGTCAATGACATCAGTGAGGACAAGGAACGGGACATGGCTAGCTTGGTATCCAACCTTGTGCAAATGGGGAGTTTGCGGTTGTGCAAATGGACTGTTTGCGGTTGTTTGCAGTGCGTTAAACGGGGAGTTTGGTCTGTCATAGTTTGGTCTGTCACTGTGAAGCGGGCGTAACCCTTACACTACCTGATCGATACATCATCATACCTGATGTTTTAAATCACGTTATTCCAAACAATTTAGGAATGTTAGGTGATTTATGCCCTTTATGGATTAAAACCTGACTCTGCGTCAACTATGTAATTTTCCATGGGAGTTTTGCCATGGATCCCCCTCCGGCATGCCACAGTCCAGGTGTTAGTCCCCTTGAAACAACTTTTCCATCACTATTGTGGCCAGAAAGAGTCCCTGTGGGTTTTAAAATTCACCTGCCTATTGAAGTCTATGGCGGTTCGCCCGGTTCGCCCGTTCGCGAACATTTGTGAAAATTCGTGTTCACAGTTCGCGAACGGAAAATTTTATGTTCGCGGCATCTCTAGTGAACACCTCATCCAGGAAGTAGTATAAACCACAAAGTGAGGCAGTATGGGAGGGAATATAAAGGAAGACAATTAGTCGAAATAAGTGACACCTGGCAGACGGAAAGGAGATGAGAAAATGAAACCAAAACAAAGAACATCATACAAGAGGTAGAGAAGAATGTCTGCCAGATCTTCTCACAGAACTGGCATTGACAGTACCCCTCCCTCTACGGGTGGACTCCGGACACTCAGAGCCCACCTTCTCAGGATGAGACCTATGGAAAGCCCTGATGAGACGAGTGGCCTTAATGTCCGCCACTGGGACCCACATCCTCTCCTCAGGACCATAACCCTCCCAATGAACTAGGTACTGGAGAGAACCGCGGATAATGCGAGAATCCACAATCCTAGAGACCTGAAATTCAAGATTACCATCAACAACAATCGGAGGAGGAGGCAAAGAGGAGGGTACAGTGGGTTGGACATAAGGTTTTAATAGGGACCTGTGAAAAACATTATGGATCTTCCAAGTCTGAGGAAGATCAAGACGGAAGGCAACGGGATTGATGACGGACAAGATCTTGTAAGGCCAATAAACTTAGGACCCAACTTCCAGGAGGGAACCTTCAGTTTGATATTCTTTGTAGACAACCACACCAGATAACCAACATTCAGGTCCGGACCAGGCACACGTCTCTTATCCGCCACACACTTATATCTCTCACTCATCCTCTTCAGATTACCCTGAATCTTTTGCCAAATAAATGACAAATACGAGGAAAATCTCTCCTCATCAGGTAAACCAGAAGACCCCTCTCCAGAGAATGTCCCAAACTGCGAATGAAACCCATATGCACCAAAAAATGGTGACTTATCAGAGGACTCCTGGCGACGGTTATTTAAAGCAAACTCAGCAAGGTACAAAAAGGAATACCAATCCTCCTGATTCTCCGCCACAAAACAGCGCAGATATGTCTCCAGATTCTGATTGACGAGTTCGGTCTGACCATTCGACTGCGGATGAAAAGCAGAAGAGGACGACAACCGAACCCCCAAGCGAGAACAGAAGGCCTTCCAGAATCTGGAAACAAATTGCATGCCCCTATCAGAAACTATGTCTGAAGGAATACCATGCAATTTAACAATATGATCAACAAACGCTTGCGCCAGCGTCTTAGAATTGGGTAACCCAGGAAAAGGAATTAAATGTGCCATTTTGCTAAAACGGTCCACTACCACCAGAATCACAGTCTTCCCCGAGGAACTAGGCAGGTCCGTAATGAAGTCCATGGACAGATGCGTCCAAGGATGGGAAGGAATGGGTAAAGGGAGGAGAGAACCCGATGACCGTAAATGAGGGACCTTGGCACGAGCGCAGCCACAAAACCCTCAACCGTCTTACGAAGAGCTGGCCACCAGAATCTCCGAGCAATGAGATCCACTGTGGCTCTACTTCCCGGGTGCCCAGCAAGGACAGTATTGTGGTGCTCCTTAAAAACCTTGTGTCGTAAAGCGAGAGGCACAAACAACCTCCCAGGGGGACAAAGATCAGGAGCCTCTGCCTGGGCTGCCTGAACCTCTGCCTCCAAATCAGGATAAAGAGCAGAGACAACCACCCCTTCAGCCAAAATGGGACCCGAGTCTTCAAAGTTCCCCCCTCCCAGAAAACAACGTGTCAGGGCATCCGCCTTCACATTTTTAACCCCAGGGCGGAACGTAACAACAGGATTAAACCTAGAAAAGAACAAAGACCATCTGGCCTGTCTCGGGTTCAGACGCTTGGCCGATTCCAAGTAGGCCAGATTATTATGGTCGGTAAACACGGTAATAGGGGGGGGGGCGGAGCTAGCGTCTGAGCCGGATGGCTGTGTGAACTGCTGCTCTGCAGATAGCGATTCCCACAGAAGCTCTTATACCCAGCTAATTCAGCCCAAAATGGTCAAGATCGGGGGACCGAGACCCGCTGATGCCCCTGAACCATCTAAATCTAATCCACAGGCGGGCGGAATAGAGAAATTTATAAAGAAAGCGGCACAAACCTATGTAGCCAGAGATTCCAAAATGGCGCCGGAACCCCCGCGCACACCGAGGAGCAAGCTGCAAGCAGAGGACGCAGCTGAGAAGGTGAGAGATGAATCCCCTGAGGTGGACACATTAACGCTCTCCAGATCCTTCCTAAAGAAAGCTCTATCTGAAGCCCTAGAACCGCTCAAGTCTGATCTTAATTCCATTAAGGAAGATGTGAAGCACATAGGGAGAAGAGTGGAAGCGCTGGAAGAAGCAAACACTGCCCTTACCGCTCACCAGATCGCGATCTCAGATAATATGGCCACTCACCAAAAGCACTTAAATACCCTCTATATGCAGCTAGAGGACCAGGAAAACAGGGGCAGGAGGAACAACCTCCGATTTAGAGGAGTCCCAGAATCAGTAGGCCCAGATGACATCCCTGAAACAGTCATGCAGATTTGCTTGAAACTCCTGGGCCCTGACTCCACTCATGAAGTGTTCATAGAACGTGCTCACAGAGCATTGCGCCCCAAGCCGCAATCCACAGACCCTCCCAGGGACATAATCTGCAAATTTTTGCACTTTCCTGTTAAGGAAGCTATCCTGAAAGGCGCAAGAGATTTCCCCCAGCTATCATGGGATGACAACCCTATTTCCCTATATCAGGACTTAGCTCAATCTACGCTGAAAAAGCGCAAATCCTTAAAACCCCTCACCGACCTGCTGAGAAACAAAAAAGTCATGTATAGATGGCTATTCCCGTTCGGGCTGTCCTTCTTCCACAATGGACGCAGAATCTCTATTCAATCCTTCGCAGATATGGATAAAGCGTACGACATCCTGCAAATTTTGCCACTACCCATTGAAAACTGGGAGCTTGTCCGAGATGCCTCTGATATTCCCACTCTGAGTTCAGATGGTCCATGGGAGACCCCTCGTACTCAAAGACCTCATAAGATAAGAAGAAATCGTCAACCATCTTCTTCTAAACGACTGACACTCACAGATGATTGATAGTTTTATCTCACGATCACCTTCTTAATATTAGGCTGTGAGAAAAGTTGCCTTGTCTGATTTGTATGTTAGCAGTCATCTTACGATTGATTTTATATAAAAATCACTCAGACAGACCATTATAAGATGCTAATTTGTTATTCTATATCTCTAGCTGGAGTTAAATCCTAAGAAATTTTCTCCTTAAAGAGGAATCGTCATGTTTGCATTTTACTTAAAGTAATGCAATATCCCCCCTTGCCCTTAATGCTAGTCTGCTCTTATTTCTTAGCAGCATGCTGGCGCTATTTTTTGTTGTGTTTCTGTTTATTTTGTTATGTTGTTAACCTTTTTTTGTCCTTTGATAGGTCTCAAGAATTCTTTAAAATGTACTGTCCATATACTGATGTGCATCTCCTGTCTGGTGAATTCCCTTTCCTATGCTGGAGCCAACGCTTGCCTCGAGGTGGTACCCTCCCTTCATTCTGGTTGGTCGATCATACACACTTTGCACTCATACTTATAGCTGTACCCTCTACCTACATCTACCACAATTATGGCAGACTTAAGAGTGGCAACTTATAATGTTAAAGGGATGAGATCTCCATCAAAGAGATGCCAGATCTTCTCCCTTTTAAATAAGGAAAGATGTTCTTTAATTTTCCTCCAGGAAACACACTTTAAACATGGAAGTTATCCCAATCTTTCTTTTTCTAAATTTCCCACTTGGTATGGACTACTCTTTTTACTCTGCCTCTAATAAATCTTATAGCAGGATTGACTATATCCTCATCTCAAAAGAACACCTTCAGTTATGCTCACTTGCCAGGATAGGAGATATAACTCTATCTGATCATTCCCCTATATTCTGTGATATACACCCTCCCCATAGATCTAATAGAAAATCGAACTGGAGATTTAATGAATCCTTACTAGGAAATGCTAAATATACAACCCAAATTTCCTCCTTTCTAGAAGAATACTTCTCAATCAACAACACTAAAGATATATCACCTCAAATAATTTGGGATGCCCACAAGGCCTTTATTAGGGGCAGACTAATTAGCTTATGTTCCTATCTGAAAAAACAATCCGAGAAAAAGCTCTCCAACTTATTATCTAAAATCCATACTTTGGAAAAAGCACATAAACAATCTCTGTTAGCCCAACATCTCTCAGAACTCACCTCCCTCAGGACAGAACTGAAGAACTTTCTTAATGAGAAATCTGCTAAATATTACCTATCTGCACAACAGAAAGTCTTTGCACATGGAAATAAAGCAACTAAGTTTGCAATGCAGAGAATTAAACAGAGAAAAACCGCCCGCTATATACAAAGCATTAAATCGCCCCAAAACACTCTCCTGTATAAAGCAAAAGAAATTGCAGACCAATTTAAGAAGTTCTATGAGTCTCTGTACAATCTCCCCCCCTACTATACTCCCAGACCCCTCGCTAGACAGAAACTCTAACATTAATATCTTTCTATCTTCCCTTAAACTGCCATCACTATCTATATCCCAAAAAGAATCCCTGTCCAAACCATTTACCATTCCAGAATTATTAGCTGCCATTAAATCGACCCCTAAAGGAAAATGCCCAGGCCCAGACGGATTTCCTATAACCTATTATTCAACTTTTAAGAAATTCTCCTCCCCTTTTTGCTCCCAGTCTATAATCTGGCCTTAGACAAACATCCACTTACTGCAGATATGACAAAAGCCATTATTACAGTTATCCCTAAACAAGGCAAAGATCCCACCTTTTGCTCAAATTTTCGTCCCATTTCCCTCTTAAATGTGGACCTTAAATTACTTTCAAAAATGTTAGCCAATAGATTGCAGTGCCTATTGCCTCAATTGATCCACTCAGATCAGGTGGGTTTTGTCAGAGGCAGAGAAGGCAAAGACAACACCACTAAAGTATTAAATGCCTTATATTACGCCTACCATAGATCCTCCCCCTTGGTTTTGCTTGGCACAGACGCCGAAAAAGCATTCGATAGGGTGGATTGGATTTACATCTCTCTAACCCTGTCGAAATTTCAAATACCAACACCATTTATTAATGCAATTTTCTCTATGTATACCCACTCTTCGGCGTCTGTGTCAGTCAATGACACATTATCTTCTAGCTTCCCCATTAGCAATGGAACAAGACAGGGATGCCCACTTTCCCCCCTTCTCTTTGTCCTGGTTATGGAAACCCTGCTACAATCCCTTAGACAAGACCCTGACATCAAAGGCCTACAGATTAGTGGATATGAATTTAAGCTTGCTGCATTTGCAGACGATCTCTTAATAATCACTACCAACCCACTTAAATCTATACCTATAATCTTATCTAACCTCAATTATTTTGGCTCGTTATCAAACTTCAAAATAAATGCAACTAAATCCCAGATAATTCACATGGGCCTTTCCCCACATAGCCTCACATCTCTCCAAAACAATTCCCCCTTTAATTGGCATACCCAACAGTTGACATATCTAGGAGTGAAATTATCCCCTTCTCTTGGAGACTTATTTAAACTTAACTATAAACCTCTTTTAGCTTCCATAACCACCCAATTAGACTCCCTTAATTTTCCTTATTTATCCTGGTTTGGTAGAAAAAACATCCTTATGTCCTTGGTAATACCTAGACTTACATACTTGATGCAGGTACTTCCTATCGAAATCCCCAAATCCTATTTCTCCTCCCTTAACAAGAGTATACGCAAATTTTATATGGCAGGGGAAGAAGTCTCGTATTTCTTTTGAAACTTTAACAAAACCAAGATCCAGGGGAGGTATCGGACTCCCTGACCCAGAGACATATATGAAAGCCATTCAACTTGCAAGAATAGTGGATTGGATCAGAAATCCCCCCCATAAATCGTGGTTAGTGCTAGAGAACGCTTTTTCTACCTTCCCCTATTAGGGCCCTCCTTTTGGCCAACAGGCCCCCCCCAGTCCTCAGCTCTATTCCGAACTCCTTGATCAGGAAACACCTTTAAAGTCTGGGGGTGGTTCTTGGCCAACATGGGGGCTCTGACCCTTCCTTCTCCTTTTCATTTCTATAAAAGACGTGATTACCCTAGCTCCCAAAGAATTGAGAGACAGTTGTCCCCCCGCTCTTGAAAAAATAGAGATGGAGGTTTCAAAACTGTTTTAAGGAAGATGGAGGTATCCTTTCGGATCAAGATATTTGTGACCTTCTCAAGGTTACACTCAAAAACCCTTTCCTTTTAAACTTTATTAAGAAAGGAATCGCTCCTTATTGCAAAAAAAACCTCTCCTGTTCAAGACCTTTCTTTGGTTTGACAAGATGATTGGAACTTCTATATATCCCCCCAAAGCCATATCTAGTATCTATAAACAACTTAAATCTCCGCCCTCCGCTGTTAAGCCTGCTGCGATTGGACTCTGGGGAAAAAGACCTTACAACGTAATTTGTCTCCCCCTGAAATATCAAAGATCTTGATAACCCCACATAAGATATCTAGATGTATTTCTGATTCAAGAAAACAGTTATAAAATACTGATGCGCTGGTACAAAACCCCAGATAAGACTTGTCTTTACAATCCACATTACACTGATTACCTGTTGGAGGTGTTGTAAAGAGAGGGGTTCCTTTCTCCATATATGGTGGTTGTGTGATCTTATCCAGCCATGGTGGTCTGAGATTGTCAAACTCAGTAACAAAATTTGCCAGACCTCCTTCCCCTTGCACCCCGGAGATTTTATTACTCAGTCTTGGTATTGGAATATCCAAATCCCGCAAAACAATACTTTTCTCTTTCATGATAGTAGCAGCCAGACTACTAATTCCTAAACTCTGGCTGTCAACTGATGTCCCTTGTCTAGAACATTGGATTAATAGACTAGATCAAATTTATCGTCTAGAAGAGATTTCTCATTGGGAACAGCGTACCAGGCATGTCTTTCTTCAAATTTGGGCCCCTTGGAGAGAATATAGAAAATTCACATAGATACTGCTACCTAATCCAAGCTATATAGACCTTATCTAAACTGCTACCTAATCCAAGCTATATAGGACCTTATCTAAATATTATTCTAGTTCTACATTCTATATACAACTCCTGATTTATAATTGCTGACACTTCAGTACCCTTTATCGCAGAGATATATCTAAAAAAAACAGTTAAAATGCATTTATGTAAAATGTTTCTTCAATATTGCTTCACCTATCTTCTTGGACCTCATGGACCCTCTTGATGTTTATTTTAATTTCTTTTGTATGTTTAACTGTTCTATTTTATTTCAACAAAGATTGAAATGTAAAACTACTTGGTCTAACAAGATTGTACATCTGCGATCTCTCGTGCAATGTTTCTGACCATTGCTTTGTTTGTATGTTACAAATAAAACAATAAAAATTGTCAATATAAAAAAAAAGAAGAATAAAAAAAAAAAAAAAAAAAAAACACGGTAAATAGGGTGTCTGGCTCCTCTAACCAATGGCACCATTCCTCAAAAGCTAATTTGATGGCCAACAACTCCCTATCTCGGACATTGTCATTTCTCTCTGCAGAGGAGAGTTTCCTTGAGAAAAAGGCACACGGTCGCCATTTGGCAGGAGAGGGACCCTAAGATAAGACCACACCCACACCCACCTCAGAAGCATCTACCTCAACAATAAAAGGTAGAGAGTCATCAGGTTGTACCAAAATGGGAGCGGAAGCAAAACTCTCTTTAATACTAGAAAAGGCTTTAAGCGCATCTACCCCCGTTTTAGTCATATCAGTGAGTGGCTTAACAACAGAGGAATAATTCAAAATGAACTTTCTGTAATAATTGGCAAAACCCAAAAACCGCATCAGCGCCTTCTGATTCTCAGGAAGCTCCTAATCAAGCATATCGCTGAACTTCTCAGGGTCCATCCAAAAACCAGAAGCGGAGAGAAGAAAACCAAGAAATTGAATCTCCGGAACCGCAAACAAACATTTTTCCAGTTTAACGTACAATTTATTCTCCCGCAGAATCAGCAAGACCTGACGTAGGTGGTCCTGATGAGTCTTGAAATCAGGAGAAAAAAATCAAAATGTCATCTAGATACACCAGTACAAATTTCCCCATTAAATGATAAAAAATGCTGTTCACAAAATGTTGGAAGACGGCCGGAGCATTCATCAAACCAAAGGGCATAACCAAATTCTCGAAATGACCCTCAGGGGTATTGAAGGCCGTCTTCCATTCATCCCCTTCCCTGACCCTGACTAGGATGTATGCCCTTCTTAAATCCAACTTAGAAAAGTTAGCCCCAACAATCTGGTTAAACAGGTCCGGGATAAGAGGAAGCGGATATGGGTCACGAATCGTGATACTGTTCAGCTCCCTGAAATCCAGACAAGGTCTTAAAGAACCATCTTTTTTCTTAAAAAAAAAAAAAAAACAGCGGCAAGAGGTGACTTCGAGGGTCGGATGTGTCCCTTTCTCAGGCTCTCAGAGATATAAGTACGCATAACGCATAGCGACTCTTTCAGGTTGGGAGAGATTGTATAGTCGTGATTTTGGCAGCTTGGCGCCTGGATGAGATTAATAGGGCAGTCGTACTCCCGGTGAGGGGGCAACTCCTGGACACCACTCTCAGAAAATTCAGAGAAAAGATGGCACAGTCTTGGTAGAAACCTCTGAAAGAGACGCTGTGAGGCAATTCTCTCTGCAAACTCACTTTAACCATTTATTTGCCTTGCTTGCCAATCAATGGTGGGGTTATGTTTAGTGAGCCAGTGTAGCCCCAACACTAGAGGAGTAGGTAATCCGCTTAAGACGAAACATGACATATTCTCACATGAGCATCACCCACAGTCAAACGGCTATTGTGAATTATGCCCTTTAACGATCTTTGAGTATCGATAGCAAAAACAGGTATATCCTTTTCCAAAGTGCATAATTGTTGCAAATTGATTATCAATGAGATTGACAGCTGCTCCACTATCTACAAAAATCTCACAAACAATGTTCTTGCTGTCTAGCGCCACCCTGGCAGGTAGGGAGAAAACAGGAACTACAAGCAAATGGCAAACCTTCAATTTCCGCATCACCTTGCCAATAGTAGCAAATGGAAAGTTTTAGAGTTTTTCTTTGTTTTGTTTTGTTTTTATTACCCTCAGAAAACGCCATGAATCTCTTAGAGGGGCAAACATTAGCCAAATGATTTATACCACCACAACAGAAACAAACCCTCCTCTGAGAGCTGAATCCTCTACTATCAGAGGCAAGCAAACCCAGCTGCATGGCCTCCTTCTCAGAGGGGATTGAGACAGACTGAGACCCCTGCGCACTGAATGAGACAACCCCACTGTCCTTGGGCTGAATATGACAGGAAAGAGCAGTCTCCTCTCTCTCTCTAAGACGCTTGTCAATACGAACAGCTAAAGACATGGCTGACTCTAACGACGCTGGTCTCTCATGAAAAGCGAATGCATCTTTCAATCTTTCCGAAAGACCGTGGCAAAATTGACTTCTGAGTGCAGCATCATTCCAATCAGTATCAGCTGCCCATCTCCAAAATTCAGAACAATACATCTCTGCGGACTGTTTACCCTGGCATAAAAGACGCAGTTTAGATTCAGCCAGGAGCAATACGATCGGGTCATCATATATCTGCCTCAGGGCTACAAAAAAATTCATCCACCAATTGGAGGGCCGTGCCCCCACCGGTAGTGAAGAGGCCCAAGACTGAGCGTTATCCCTGAGCAGCAAGATGATGATCCCCACCCTCTGCTCCTCATCACCAGAGGAATGGGGAAGTAGGCGAAAATGGAGTTTTGCAAGCCTCTCTAAAGCTGAACAAAATTCTCACTACCCCCGGAGAACGTATTCGGGAGCGAGATCTTAGGCTCGGAGCAAACTCCATGAACGCCAGCAGAACCGGTCACCTGAAACTGACACACAGTTTTACGGAGATCTGCTACCTCCAGCAAAAGACCTTGCATGGGGTCAATCAAGACTGAAACCGGATCCATGCTTAAGACGGTTATGGCGGTTTATAATGTCACGGATGAAGTTAGCAGATAGCTGGAACATATAAATAAATGAGCGACTGGCTTAATCCCAAACTAAGGAGCTTATAGGTGAGCCCTATAAAACCCTAAGAGCTCTCCCTGACTGCTATGCACATGCAAGGGTCTGTACGGTAGACGATTGCATGCCCGCGTACCTAATACTGTGTGACACCTGAAAACCCTATAATGGTGAGGGGACACGACACCGGCTCCCTGCACTTAATACGGACGGAGTCACGGTCACCTAGAATAAGCCAGCAAGGAAACACAATAAAGTAAATGACTTATCTGAACAAACAGCAGAAGCAGCCTCCAGCAGTGAACACCTCATCCAGGAAGTAGCATAAACCGCAAAGTGAGGCAGTATGGGAGGGATTATAAATGAAGACGATTAGTCGAAATAAGTGACACCTGGCAGAAGGAAAGGAGATGAGAAAGTGAAACCAAAACAAAGAACATCATACAAGAGGTAGAGAAGATCGTCTGCCAGATCTTCTCACAGATCTGGCGGTGACAAGCAGGTTCCTACTCAAGGTTTCCAAACAACTGATCACAGGTTTTTAGCAATTCGTAGGTCCTTAACGCCTCGGACCGCCTAACGCAGGATCGCGTTCCGGAGGCGTCAGGCCTGGCGCAGAGTAACGCATAAATGCGTCATCTTGCGAGACACATGAAATCCTGGTGAACGTGCGCACACAGGCGCGCGCGTTCACACCTATCGGAAGGTAGAGAGTGGATCTCCAGCCTGCCAGCGGCGATCGTTCGCTGGCAGGCTGGAGATGTGATTTTTTTAACCCCTAACAGGTATATTAGACGCTGTTTTGATAACAGCGTCTAATATACCTGCTACCTGGTCCTCTGGTGGTCCCTTTTGCTTGGATCGACCACCAGAGGACACAGGTAGCTCAGTAAAGTAGCACCAAACACCACTACACTACACTACACCCCCCCCTGTCACTTATTAACCCCTTATGAACCACTAATCACCCCTGATCACCCCATATAGACTCCCTGATCACCCCCCTGTCATTGATCACCCCCCTTTCATTGATCACTCCCCTGTAAGGCTCCATTCAGACGTCCGCATGATTTTTATGGATCCACTGATACATGGATCGGATCCGTAAAAATCATGCGGACGTCTGAATGGAGTCTTACAGGGGGGGTGATCAATGACGGGGGTGATCACCCCATATAGACTCCCTGATCACCCCCGTCATTGATCACCCCCCCTGTAAGGCTCCATTCAGACTGTCCGCATGATTTTTACGGATCCACTGATACATGGATCAGATCCGTAAAAATCATGCGGACGTCTGAATGGAGCCTTACAGGGGGGTGATCAATGACGGGGGTGATCACCCCATATAGACTCCCTGATCACCCCCCTGTCATTGATCACTCTCCTGTAAGGCTCCATTCAGACGTCAGCATGATTTTTACGGATCCACTGATACATGGATCGGATCCGTAAAAATCATGCAGACGTCTGAATGGAGCCTTACAGGGGGTGATCAATGACGGGGTAAACACCCCATATAGACTCCCTGATCACCCCCCTGTCATTGATCACCCCCCTGTAAGGCTCCATTCAGACGTCCGCATGATTTTTTACGGATCCACTGATACATGGATCGGATCCGTAAAAATCATGCAGACGTCTGAATGGAGCCTTACAGGGGGGTGATCAATGACGGGGGTGATCACCCCATATAGACTCCCTGATCACCCCCCTGTCATTGATCACCCCCCTGTCATTGATCACTCCCCTGTAAGGCTCCATTAAAACGTCCGCATGATTTTTACGGATCCACTAATACATGGATCGGATCCGTAAAAATCATGCGGACGTCTGAATGGAGCCTTACAGGGGGTGATCAATGACGGGGGTGATCACCCCATATAGACTCCCTGATCACCCCCGTCATTGATCACTCCCCTGTAAAGCTCCATTCAGACGTCCGCATGATTTTTACGGATCCACTGATACATGGATCGGATCCGTAAAAATCATGCGGACGTCTGAATGGAGCCTTACAGGGGGGTGATCACCCCATATAGACTCCCTGATCACCCCCCTGTCATTGATCACTCCCCTGTAAGGCTCCATTCAGACGTCCGCATGATTTTTACGGATCCACTGATACATGGATCGGATCCGCAAAACACATACGGACATCTGAATGGAGCCGTAAAGGTGGGGTGATCAATGAAGGGGGGTGATCACCCCATATAGACTTCCTGATCACCCCCCTGTCATTGATCACCCCCCTGTAAGGCTCCATTTAGGACATTTTTTTTGGCCCAAGTTAGCGGGAAATATTTATTTTTTTTCTTACAAGGTCTCATATTCCACTAACTTGTGTCAAAAAATAAAATCTCACATGAACTCCCATACCCCCTACGGAATCCAAATGTGTAAAATTTTTAGACATTTATATTCCAGACTTCTTCTCACGCTTTAGGGCCCCTAGAATGCCAGGGCAGTATAAATACCCCACATTGTGACCCCATTTCGGAAGAAGACACCCCAGGTATTCCGTGAGGGGCATATTGAGTCCATGAAAGATTGAAATTTTTGTCCCAAGTTAGCGGGAAAAGGGAGACTTTGTGAGAAAAAAAAAAAATTTCCGCTAACTTGTGCCAAAAAAAAATAATTTCTATGAACTCGCCATGCCCCTCATTGAATAACCTTGGGGTGTCTTCTTTCCAAAATGGGGTCACATGTGGGGTATTTATACTGCCCTGGCATTTTAGGGGCCCTAAAGCGTGAGAAGAAGTCTGGGATCCAAATTTCTAAAAATGCCCTCATAAAAGGAATGTGGGCCCCTTTGCGCATCTAGGCTGAAAAAAAGTGTCACACATCTGGTATCGCCGTACTCAGGAGAAGTTGGGCAATGTGTTTTGGGGTGTCATTTTACATATACCCATGCTGGGTGAGATAAATATCTTGGTCAAATGACAACTTTGTATAAAAAATGGGAAAAGTTGTCATTTGCCGAGATATTTCTCTCACCCAGCATGAGTATATGTAAAAAGACACCCCAAAACACATTGCCCAACTTCTCCTGAATACGGCGATACCACATGTGTGACACTTTTTTGCAGCCTAGGTGGGCAAAGGGGCCCACATTCCAAAGAGCACCTTTAAGATTTCACAGGTCATTTACCTACTTACCACACATTAGGGCCCCTGGAAAATGCCAGGGCAGTTTAACTACCCCACAAGTAACCCCATTTTGGAAAGAAGACACCCCAAGGTATTCTGTTAGGGGCATGGAGAGTTCCTAGAATTTTATATTTTTGTCACAAATTAGCGGAAAATGATGATTTTTATTTTTATTTTTTTTCTTACAAAGTCTCATATTCCACTAACTTGTGACAAAAAATAAAAACTTCTATGAACTCACTATGCCCATCAGCGAATACCTTGGGGTGTCTTCTTTCCAAAATGGGGTCACTTGTGGGGTAGTTATACTGCCCTGGCATTCTATGGGCCCAAATGTGTGGTATGTAGTTTGAAATCAAAATCTGTAAAAAATGGCCGGTGAAATCCAAAAGGTGCTCTTTGGAATGTGGGCCCCTTTGCCCACCTAGGCTGCAAAAAAGTGTCACACATGTGGTATCTCCGTACTCAGGAGAAGTTGGGCAATGTGTTTTGGGGTGTCATTTTACATATACCCATGCTGGGTGAGATAAATATCTTGGTCAAATGCCAACTTTGTATAAAAAAATGGGAAAAGTTGTCTTTTGCCAAGATATTTCTCACCGGCCATTTTTTACAGATTTTTTACAGATTTTGATTTCAAACTACTTACCACACATTTGGGCCCCTAGAATGCCACGGCAGTATAACTACCCCACAAGTGACCCCATTTTGGAAAGAAGACACCCCAAGATATTCGCTGATGGGCATAGTGAGTTCATGTTGTTGGGAATTCAAAAATTATTAACAAACATTGGCATCACATACTTAAAGATAAAATAATAGGATCATCACTAACAGAAAAACCAAAAATAACTTATACTAAAGCATCTATTTTATCATTGAAAATTGCTCCAACTGTACAAAACAATAAAAACCAACAACAGTCTATGATACAGGATTGGCATAACTTGAAAGGTTTTTTTCGCTGTGGACGGTGTAATAACTGCAAAATAACCAAATTCCCCCAAAAAACTACTAAAGTCCAATCATACAACAGTACATTTACACGGGAAATTAAAGATCTTCTAACGTGTAATACAATTAGTGTAATCTACATAGTAGAATGCCCGTGTAAAAAACAGTATGTGGGAGAGAACGAAAAGGAGTTTAAAAACAAGGATCTCTGAACACATAGCAAATATAAAAAAGGATACGAAAAACACCCCCTATCAATGCATTTTAAACAAATACACAATAAAGATCCAAGTGGAATTATATTTACAGCCTTAGAAAAAATTAAAACCAATTGGAGAGGGGGTGATCATATCTCGAAAATGTCCCGGATAGAGTCACAATATATTTATGATTTTAACTCAATAAGACCAGGAGGTCTAAATTCGGAGTTTGAAATATGGGGTTTTAAATAGGGGGTGGGCCTCTCCCTGATGAGGAGTCGTGTGTCAGGCTGTTTATCAGCACCACGACTCTCCCTCGGGGGAAGGCACACTTCCTTTAACAACACAACATAGAAAACAAGCAGAAAATAATATGTAACACTTTTTCGCAATATTTTTTTAAATACTATAATTTTTCGAAATATTATATGTTTTTATAACATTATATTTACCTGTAACACTTTTAACACATTTATACAGTTTAATACGATTTTAATTAATAAATAATTTATTTTCTGTTATTTTAACATTTTTAAATACTAATAGGAGATGACAGTATTATGATTGATGAACGATCATGTTCATTAGATAGAAATTTGACCTATAAAGTCACATATGTGTTGGAATATATGGAATAGAGACAGCATGTGATTGTGAATATAAAAACGAAAAAACGCAACAAAAACGCATCATAAACGCATATGCGTTTTTTAGCTGTTTCTATTCCATTTTATGAAACAATTATAAAGGAATTATTGAATGTTGATTGATGATTGTATAATGTATATTTATAATATAAAACAATGCAGGAGAGATACAATAGAACTATATACCCTCTTAGAACAATACAAACCAAAAAACGCAATTTGCAAAAAAAAAAAACAACAACAAAAAAAAAAAACGCAAGAAAAACGCATCATAAACGCATGTGCGTTTTTTGGTTCTGGGCATACCTTTTGCATAATATATACTTTTTGTGGTGGATTTTTTTGTGTGAAATATACTCTTTTGTAAAGTGTCCATTGAATGTAATATTGAGTGAGACTCCAACTTATGTCCAATACAAGAGATACATATGAAAGAAGATATCCTACAATTAGGAATCTAATAAGTAAAAAAAACGCAATTATAAGAAAAATTATAAGAAAAATATGAGAGAATCACATATGCATTTTTTGGCTATTTGTATCCCTTTCTATGAGACAAGGAACAATCTTTAAAGTTGGAATTTATCTGAACTATACGATGATCCACTCTTGATATATGCACAAAAGGGTACATCCTTACCAGATTTTCCAACACTCTGAAAATCCAGGTTTTAATTACAACCATAGACACTATATATAAGGAGAAAAATAGTTTGGTTTCCATTCTTAAGCTACTGAGGAAGAGGTGAGGTCACCTCGAAACGCGTCTGGCGGACTAAAGGAACCAAACTACAGACCAAATCATCCTGCAGGATTAAAGATTAAAGAATCAAAAAAGTAAGGATCATACAAGATTCCCAACAACTTCATTTTTTTTCCATTCAATGCCATGTGAGATGCTGACAGCTGAACGAAATCAACACATCACATAGACAAGCGCTCTAGACTTGGGTGAGTAGCTTAACTGTGAGAGGGACGCCTCCACAGCAAGCACAATCGAATTTTATAACAAGACTATTTATATTGAACTATTAATTCGAAAATCACCCATTGATAAACTATATAGCTGCAGTGCTCTACTGTGAATATCAGATCTTTCATGGTATAAATTAAGGAAATGTATGAAAAATGATCGACCGAAACTAGAGCAAGTATAATATATTACGAACATTCTGCAACTAATTTAACACTGGATTATGTTGGATTACCCATAATAATAAGAAGACAAGTATACTTAGCGAATTTTCGAAATTATATTCATATAATAAAATTATATATGAAATATTCTAAGGACACTTCTCTGCTATTTATCTGATTTTTATTCGACCACTTATCCGATTTTTTTATCTGACTATTCAATTGATTTTTTTATCTGAATATTTAATCGATTTTTTACAAATTGACTCTACCACATTTATCCATTATATATTAACATATGGTTATTAACTTTCTATACTGTGTGCATAATTAAGATATATTGTTATCCATTTTATATTTTTATTCATTTTGATATTTTAAATTTTAAATAATAATAAATGTGTTATATATGTGTGAAATACAGATGGTGAGTGCCTGCTGATTATTTTATATTTATTTACTTGTTAAGAGATTGGGTGAATCACTTGCAGCAGAGCACCATTACCGCGGTGTCAAACAGAGTGAGCCACTATAATTCACAATTTAAGTTTTCTCCATCTTCGTTTTAGCTACCTATTTGTCAACTTCGCTAATTCTAGCAATCAAATAGGAAAGTTGACTATAGAGACAGCTAAGTTTAATTCGCTATGCGATTATATTACTTTGCTTTTTTTAAAAAAAAAATTAATATTTAAATACTTGATTATTATAATGATTCTATTTATTTAAAAAAAAGCAAAGTAATATAATCGCATAGCAAATTAAACACAGCTGTCTCTATAGTCAACCTTCCTATTTGATTGCTAGAATTAGGGAAGTTGACAAATAGGTAGCTAAAAACGAAGATGGAGAATACTTTGTTATCTTCGTTTTGAGGAATATGACGAATACATTCGTCATATTCGCTAATTCTACCAAGACAACCATAGTAAACCAGGTCCAAGTTAAAATAGCAATGCGATTAATTCAAGTTATGATAATCGAATTGCGATTTCAACTTGGAGCTGGTTTACTATGGTTGGCTTGGTAGAATATGGCGAATGTATTTGTCATATTCCTCATAACGAAGTATTCTCCATCTTCGTTTTAGCTACCTATTCGTCAACTTTGCTAATTCTAGCAATCATTTCAAATAGAAAAGTTGACTATAGAGACAGGTAAGTTTAATTCGATATGCGATTTATATTACTTTGCTTTTTTTTTTTTTAAATTGAATAGTTAAATACTTGATTATTATAATGATTCTATTTATAAAATAAAAAAAAAGAAAAGTAATATAATCGCATAGCGAATTAAATACAGCTGTCTCTATAGTCAACTTTCCTATTTGATTGCTAGAATTAGCGAAGTTGACGAATATGGAGCTAAAACGAAGATGGAAAATACTTTGTTATCTTCGTTTTGAGGAATATGACGAATACATTCGCCATATTCGCTAATTCTACCAAGCTAACCATAGTAAACAAGGTCGAAATCGCAATTCGATTATTATAACTTGTATTAATCGAATTGCGATTTCAACGTAATTCTCAAATCCGACAGTACATTCTAGTATGGAGACGTTCCCATGGTGATGGGGACGCTCCATGAGCACGGAAGTCGGCAGAAGCGGCAACGGGCACTGACTGGAGCAGCCAGGAAGTCAGGAATCCTAAGGACAGGTAAGAACAACCTTAGGGAAGTGGGAAAGAAATAAATATAACAAAAAAAACTAAAAAAAATATTCGAAATATCGAATTTAAAGCACTATATTTGAAATATTTGCAAAAAAAATTTGATATTTGAATATTCACGCTCAACACTAATTCTTATAAGGATTAGATACACAGCTCAGCAGACAGTATCACACAGGATACGATTAGATACATAGCTCAGCAAACAGTATCACATAGGATAGGATTAGATACAAGCTCAGCAGACAGTATCACACACGACAGGATTAGATACATAGCTCAGCAGGTAGTATCACACAGGATAGGATATTAGATACATAGCTCAGGCATACAGTTTTACAAAGGACAGTATTAGATACTAAAAAAACTGTTAAAGTCCAATCCACTGTCAACTCATTCCATATTGATATCAAAGAACATCTATCTTGCAACTCCACAGATGTTATCTACCTGATTCAATGTGGATGTTCTAACAGTATATAGGGTGAACATAGTAACATACATAGTAACATAGTACATAGGCGAAAAAAGACATTTGTCCATCCAGTTCGGCCTGTCATCCTGCAAGTTGATCCAGAGGAAGGCAAAAAAAACCCTGTGAGGTAGAAGCCAATTTTCCTCACTTTAGGGGAATAAAAAATTCCTTCCCGACTCCAATCAGGCAATCAGAATAACTCCCTGGATCAACGACCCCTCTCTAGTAGCTATAGCCTGTAATATTATTACGCTCCAGAAATACATCCAGGCCCCTCTTGAATTCCTTTATTGTACTCACCATCGCCACCTCCTCAGGCAGAGAGTTCCATAGTCTCACTGCTCTTACCGTAAAGAACCCTTTTCTATGTTTGTGTACAAATCTTCTTTCCTCCAAACGCAGAGGATGTCCCCTCGTCACAGTCACAGTCCTGGGGATAAATAGATGATGGATAGATCTCTGTACTGCCCCCTGATATATTTATACATAGTAATTAGATCTCCCCTCAGTCGTCTTTTTTCTAACGTGAATAACCCTAATTTTGATAATCTTTCAGGGTACTGTAGTTGCCCCATTCCAGTTATTACTTTAGTTGCCTTCCTCTGGACCCTCTCGAGCTCTACTATGTCTGCCTTGTTCACTGGAGCCCACTGGAACGAAACGTACTTTGAAAAAAAGAGTGTCTGAACATATTAATAATATTAGGAAGGGGTATGAACAACACTGTCTTTCCCGACACTTCAAAGATAAACATAACCAAGATCCATCAGGTTTAACCTTTACAGCCATTGAGAAGGTGAAAAAACCATGGCGTGGAGGAGACCATATCTCTGCTATGTCTAGACTTGAGTGCAAAAGAATATATGAATTTGACTCACTTGTTCCGAAGGGTCTGTGTAACAGTCACATACACACACACACACACACACACACAGGGGGGAGGATAGTGACCACTGCGCTCCACCCTCACCCCTGGCCCTGCCTACTTGCCTCACGAGTCCTGATGACAGGGGACAACTGGACGGCAGTCCCTAACTTAGTATACGTGCGGGAAGGACAGACAAGACAAATAACGGATAGTGAACGGACCGGGTCAAAACCAAGAGGACAACGCAGTACAGAGGGCTAAGCAAAGAAAGGTCAGGAGAAGCCGGGGTCATAAATACCAGGAGAGTTGAGAAGTACCAAAGGAGTCCACAAAGAATAGTCAGGTGGAAGCCGAGGTCAATATACCAGGAAGGATGCGCAGTACAGGAGGAGCAGATCGTCAGGGAACAGGATCAGGTAAGTACACAGGTATCCAACAACTGCCAGGAACCTAAATTAACAGGCAAACTGTGGCCAGCAGGCGGCCTGTATTTATAGTGGGGAGTGAGGGTCATGTGACGTGGCCAGCGCCACATGACCGACAGGACCGACCAGTCGAGCACCGAGTGATCAGCTCGGCACTCAAGGCAGACCTAGAGCAGGGAGCCTCCCAGCTAGCAAAGCTGCCCTGGGAACGAGGTCAAACACAGATCCTTGCTCCCGAAGCTAAGCAGCAGGTCTGCGGCTGATGGGAGACCGAGTGTGCCTTCGGCACCCCCGTTACAGTCTGAACACGGAAACTTGAAAATTTTGGTTTCCTGTGATTATGGGCTCGGTTCCCCCCTTCCGATGTGGCATGGAGTGTCTGGCTGTTTATCAGCACCTCCATGCCCCCTCGGGGGAGGGGTCTCGGGCCCCTTTCCACACAGTCAACCGATGATTGTTCCTGCTGGAGAAATATATCCCGTACTTCACTGAATGTAAAAATCTGTGGATTGTCCGATATAACATTCAAGGCTTACTTCGGGAAATCATCGAGAAATTTTCGAGAACCTGGAGGAACCCTTGAAAGGTTTTTCGAAATAGATGCTTTGAAAGCAGATTCCTTCGAAGGGATATGTGTATATACATTTTCTCTCGAATTTATTCTTTCGGGGATATTCTAAATATCTATTGCCCTGATAAGATTTCTCATGTGGAACTGTTCCTCGGTGGAAATTTTCTATATGAATTTTTAGATAATAGGTTTATACGAATTACTCAAATATCGCAATTGCGGTTTTGATGCGATTTTTGTGTGCGTTTTTCATGCGTTTTGTGTTATTTTCAATTTCAATTGGGATGGAAACCCTCGCTGGAATCTCCACTACGCCCCCCCGAACAATATATTGAAGGTGGGGAGGGCTGAGTGGAATACCCTGAAATACCTCAAGAACAACTCTGGGGATAAATTTGAGAGGTTTTTCCACATATGTTGCCAATTATAAGACTGCACTAGTCTTAAAATCTATACTGTGTGTGCGGTCTATTTGCAATCTTTGCACAATATATGTACATATAGCTGTCTGTTGATTTTATAATTATATCTATTTCCTCAATATTCCTCGGATATTTTGAACTACTACCATTTTTACCATTATTTTTAAACCAATGTATTTTAAATGCTTATTTTTTAAAATGTCCATTAATGAGAAGGGAAAGGCCACATCATAGAGCAGCTGGGATTGCTGAAAACCACCCCTCCCGAATTAAGTTTGGACCAATGGGTGTTTGAACCACACCCTATGAAAACCACATAAAATATGGACTGTTACACATACAGACTGACAACAGCCACTGATGAAGAGGTGTGTAAACCTCGAAACGTGTATGGCAAGTCTGATAATTTGACTACAGCATTTACAGACTTCAATCTGAAAGAAACAGCGCGCTGCAATCTGTAAGAGGTGACGTATAGAAATCACGTGGGATGCCACGTGAAGAAGCCACCAGGTACGTGATTACCATTTGAAAAATTTGGGATCACCTTTCG
The DNA here is from genome assembly GCF_905171765.1 of Bufo bufo. Lineage (NCBI taxonomy): Eukaryota > Metazoa > Chordata > Amphibia > Anura > Bufonidae > Bufo > Bufo bufo. The sequence continues at coordinate 537,583,012 of NC_053391.1, read as the reverse complement.
AAAGCTTTCAGAGTTTCAACTGAAGGCTATACCCATGTTAAACTAATGGAAAAAGAAAATATCGCTGATTAAGCGTGCGGTCCATTTTGTCGAATAAAAACCACTGGCAGTGGTGAAGACATAGCAAAGAGACTGCTTACATACCTTTTTCCATATGTTCATCAACCTGCTAACCAAGAAAATATAAGTGGTTTTACATGCTAAACATTTGGAACACTATCTGAAAATATTGCTTTAAAGTCATCTAAAGCTTCTGTGTTTTGCTGCTTCTCCAGTATCCTTTGTGGCCTTTTTCAAATAATCGATACTCTTGAGACTTTTCAAATAGTCGATGCCCTCAAGATCGATTCTTTTGAACACTTCAACTGACCAATTCACATCAGTCTGAAGAGTCGATTATTACATCAATTTATACCATCAAAGTCGACTATAATATCGATTGAAAATTTATCGAATTTTGTTTTTATATAAATATGTTTTAATGTTATTTTTAAATGTTATTTTAAATGTATAATGGTATGTTTATATAAACTTTTCCGATGCAACAACTTATGATCTGAGTGCCCATTCTTTACATATATTCAGTATTAGATACATAGCTCAGCAGACAGTATTACACAGGATAGGATTAGATACATAGCTCAGCAGACACTATCACACAACATAAGATTAGATGCATAGCTCAGCAGAAAATATCACACATGATAGGATTAGATACATAGCTCAGAAGACAGTATCACAGAGGATATGATTAGATACACAGTTTAGCAGACAGTATCACATATGATAGGATTAGATACATAGCTCAGCAGACAGTATTACAGAGGATAGAATTAGATACACAGCTCAGCAGACATTGTCACACACGTTAGGATTAGATACATAGTTCAGCAGACAGTATCACACACGTTAGGATTAGATACATAGTTCAGCGGACAGTATCACACAGGATAGGATTAGATACACAGCTTAGCATACAGTATCACACAGGATAGGATTACAAAGAGAAGAAAAACTGCAGCACTTCCAATGTGATGAAAGAAAAATGAAGTCCTTTATTCACCCGTGCAACGTTTCAGTCCACTTACTGGGACCGTTTTCAAGCAATAGTTTTTCTTCTCTTTGTATATACTAGGTTGCGTCTGTACTGCTGGTACTCCAGATCTAAGTAACGGTTAGTGCTGACTTGAACTTTATTCTTACAGGATAGGATTAGGTACATAGCTTAGCAGACATTATCACACAGGATAGGATTAGATACACAGCTTAGCAGACATTATCACACAGGATAGGATTAGATACACAGCTTAGCAGACAGTATCACACAGGATAGGATTAGATACACAGCTCAGCAGACAGTATCACAGAGGATAGAATTAGTTACATAGCTTAGCAGACAGTATTACATAGGATAGGATTAGCTACATAGTTCAGCAGACAGTATCACACAGGATAGGATTAGATACATAGCTCAGGAGACAGTATCACACAGGATAGGATTAGATACATAGCTCAGCAGACAGTATCACAGAGGATATGATTAGATACATGGCTCAGCAGACAGTATCACACATGACAGGATTAGATACACTGCTCAGCAGGCAGTATCACATAGGATAGGACATTAGATACATAGCTTAGCAGACAGTATCACATAGGATAGGATTATCTACATAGCTCAGCAGACAGTATCACACATGATAGGATTAGATACACTGCTCAGCAGGCAGTATCACATAGGATAGGATATTATCTACATGTTACTGTTGATCAGGGCTTCTTTTCTCAGAGAAAAGGTGGTGGAACTCACCCCCCTCCCCTGGCCACGCCCCTACCCACCCCTAGGACCGCCCCCTAAAACCGCCCCTTTAGAGAACAGGGATGCAAGTAAAATTTTGGGGTGCTATAAAAGTCCAGCCCAGCAAAGAAACCCCCCAGATGGGGATGGCACTATTAATGTGGAATCTGGGGATGGCACTGTTATGGGGAATCTGTGGATGGCATCCACAGATCCCCCATCCTATAACAGTGCCATCCACAGACCCCCCCATCCTATAAAAGTGCCATCCACAGATCCCCCATCCTATAACAGTGCCATCCACAGACCCCCCCATCCTATAACAGTGCCATCCACAGACCCCCCCCCCTTAACAGTGCCATTCACAGACCCCCCCACCCCATAACAGTGCCATCCACAGACCCCCCCACCCCATAACAGTGCCATCCACAGACCCCCCCCACCCCATAGCAGTGCCATCCACAGACCCCCCCACCCCATAACAGTGCCATCCACAGACCCCCCCACCCCATAACAGTGCCATCCACAGACCCCCCCCCACCCCTTAACAGTGTCATTCACAGACCCAGTATTGCCGCTCCAGTACAGTTATAAAATGTGTAATTCAATTAATAATGATTCATGCTGTCCCCTCTGTAGTATAACATTCAATATATCCTACTCACAGAGCTACTGTTCATTCATAAAGTAGGCCGGGCAGGCACGTGACATCAGTCAGTCACTCTGCCGCTCGTCTGCCCGGCCGGCCTGCATTATGATATAACAGTAGCCCTGTGAGTAGGATATATTGAATGTTATACTACAGAGGGGGCAGCATGAATCATTATTAATTTTATTACACATTTTATAACTGTACTGGAGCGGCGGGGCCGGAGCACAGTGAACGCACCGGCCCCCAGCTCCTCCTCCCAGTCCCTCCCCCCTGATACATCGTAGCCTGCCATGCTGGAGCATGGCAGGCTGCGATGTCAAAAGGTGGCGGAACGCCGTTCCGGTGCATTCCGCCAGAAAAAAAGCCCTGCTGTTGATATCTTTTAACGACACACAGAAACATTAAATCAAAAAGATGAAATATACCCGTGCGAAGCCGGGTCCTTCTGCTAGTATATATGTATATACACACACACAGTATATATTATACAAATCAATATATCCCATGCAGAATTATCCAAATAAATTATTCCTATTCACAGTAAACAGTTAATTGCTTCCCTGTTTCTGATCCATTTAAAGTGAAAATAATGCTTAGGGAGTATGGTTACATTTAGATAACTACAATTGCGTCTAAAAGTCTCACAATATGGAATCTATTAATTAAAGACATTACTTTTTGACAGCTTTATTAGTTAGATCATTTGATAATACCAAGCCAATTAATATATGCCCTTACTGCTTAGACCTGCTGCGTTTCTGGGCCCTGAGACACATCACTGTGGGTATTGCAAGCGATAGGGTCATTTCATAATTATCAAGCTAGTTAATTTTCCAAACTGTAGTGTTTCAAAAGAAGCTGGCTTATAACATGATGAAATAGGACAAGCAGTTAATCACCACTGCAAAGCGCTAATAGAACCTCTTGGGATACATCAATTAGGAAGATCATCTAATGATTTTAGATATGAAAGTGAACAGATTGACATTTTTGTTTCCTTTTAGTTGACTAATGTAATTTGATTATTGTCATAAAACCCAGGCATTTTAACACCATATACAAACATCGATGTGTCTGTCTACCTGTCTGTCTATCTTGGAATTTCTATATTTATATATCTGCTTTTAAAAGCTATGACCACTCCTGTGAAGAGCCCTCAGTACAGTGAGTGACAGCTATCTGTGTATGCAATCACAGATGTAATCACTGATAACATCTCAGCTGTTCACGAGGTTGGTCTTCCGTTAGAAAAAGCAGATATATAAATGTATAAATAACACATTTTAATGAATGTTTTTTCACAAAAATAAATATGAATCTATTTGGCTCCTCCTGCGACAGGTCCTCTCATAAGATGACTACAGTTTCTGCTGAGAGCAGAGATAGGGTTTTACTCACACATTGGTGCCCTCTGGTACTCTGATGCTCCTGGAATGTTTTTTTATTTATTTTTTTGCAGTCTCTGACACAACACGTAATCCATTGATTCCAAGATCTTGGAACTATGGGTTAATAGAATGCAGGCACTGTAAACCCAGCACTTGCTTTCAGAATCACCCCACGGGTCTGCTGCTCCTCTGATCAGTGCCTGTGTAGTGAGAAGGGAGACGTCAATCATAGACTATACTGTTCTGTACAGTGGAGACCTGCTTATGGTGAACCAGAATGTTTATATACTTTCCATGTTAATCAGATGTCCTAACAAGGACACAATTGATTGTTTACGGGAAAATTGAAATATCTTTCACAATACAGTACAACACTAGTGGATACAGTATATAACACTGTAAGGGGGTTCCAGGTTCTTGATGTTGACGATCCATGTTTAGGCTACATGCACAAAAAAACTGTCAATTTTTCATGGCCATTTTTCAACCATTTGTGCATCCATTTTCTGGCCATCTGTTTTTCAAGACTGTTATAAATGGCCATGAAAAATGAATGCATGTTATTGGTTTATTATTCTTAGCTTACCAACCCCTTCAGTGCTCTCAGTGCACCCTATAATGCCACCAGTATCTATAATGCTCCCAGGGTCTATAATGCGCCTCATAGTGGCTCCAGCATAATATATATAAGGCCCCCACAGTGCCACCCTGTATTCAAAATCCACCTAATAGTGCCCCCTGTATTTAACTCCCCCCTCAATAGTGTTCCCCTAGTATAAAATGCCCCCAATAGTGCCCCCAGTATAAGCTGGTCACTCTGTTGCTGGGTGCACACAAAAAAAGTATTCACCTCATCCACTTGAACATGCTGACAGTTGCTCTGCACTGGAAGGACTTGACACTGCCTTGTCATGATGTCACGCTAAGAGTGTCAGGTATTCCCCTGAAAGGCATTTTAACCCATTTTTAATGGCTGTTAGTTTGGTGCGCTCCTGATCCACATTTACCTTTTTGCTTCTGTAAGTCTTATATACAAGTGTACTGTACATGGATTGGACCTTCATATGGTAATAGAGGTTGTATCAAAATGCTAACAAAATGCCTTAAGAGGCTCAGAATCCAATGTCTTGGCGATATCCAATGTCTTGGCGATGTCTTTTCAGGAAAATGCTGGGGGGATGGGGATTGATATTTATCAATGGCTATACACCAGAAAACTGGTGTATAAGACTCTCAAATTTTGGTGTATTTCTTATTCAACAAAAATTGAGACTTTCAGATGTTTTACACTGCATTTACCACTTTTCCTGAAAATAGGTCATAGCTTAGTAAGAGTTATGTAGGCTCTTGCAGACCAACAGATTTAATACCACTGACATAAGTTACAGCATACATCTATGCTAGCTCATATCTGGTATGCAAAGATGCAATAACATTATTAAGAAACACTTCCCCCTATGTGCAAAACCACCTCATTAACACCAACATCATTCTGTGTTCTGAAAGAAAAAAAAATACATTAAAAAAAATAAAGCAAAGCTCTTTGTACTGTAGACTTTTCAGCAATTTGCTGTGGACTTCAATATTTAGCCCCAACATTTTCTACCTACAAATATGCAGTTAAAAACCACAAAATGCCTCAAAATGCTGTGTGTGAATCAAGCCATATACAAGTAAATTCTTGTTATCATATATTTCCCTATTTTTATTGTAAATTGTGCCATGCCAAGTGGTTTACAAAGGGCATACAGATGTTTTTTTGTGCAGATATAACATTTTTATTAGATGCATCATTGTGATTTTTTTCAAAAAGTCAGCAAAAAATCATGCATACTCCATTTTCCTAGTGGAGTAAAAACTGACGGTAACTTTATAATTAATAACGTTAGACCTAAGTTAGTAAGAAATCACTATGTAATTCACATGACAAATTTAACAAATGGTGTGTTACATTTTATTAATTTGTTACAAAAAAGGTTTCAAACCAAGCAGGTTTCAAACCAAGCAGAAAAAACTATCACATCTTGCTACATTAGTCGCTTAGACAGGCTGTCTAGATCTGCACTACATAACTATTGGTTGGATAACATTGAGAGAGTTTTATATCAGAATTGTGGTGTAGTTTGGGCACAAAATGGTACAGCACATATTAGGCTTCTCCTTCCCAATTCTCCCGTCTGCAGATAGAGATCTGGTTTAGCATCTTCCCTTGTCATGACCCAAGGCGTGTTAAAAAGTTGGATTTTGACTCAAAGGGATCCAGTTCCGCAAGAAGGTACTGTAGAGATGGTACACTTTTCTTGGGAGAGACCTATCTGCATGCAGTGGCGGATTACAATAGGGACGTTTGGGTCGGCAGCCCCGGGACCAGCACCGCTGGGGGGGCCCAACGCCGACCCGAACGCCCACATACTGCGGCGGGGCATGGGAGCGCATAACTCCCTGTCTCGTCGCCTATCACCGCCATAGGCTTCAGGCCAGGTAGGCCTGAGGCCTATGCGGTAGTGAAATCCCGGCGCAGGCATGCGTGATGACGTCATCACGCGCCTGTGCCGGGACACAGCACATTGACGTGTGCACGCCTGCCTCATCCTGCCTTCGTCTGCGAGCAAGTGCCTGGCCCTGGACGGTGAGTATTTAGCTTTTCATTTTTTTTTACATTTTTTATTTTTTTATTTCATGTGCCTACTTTGGGGGAAATGTGGGGGACGACACACAGAGGAGGACATATTAGGGTAGAGACCTTGAGTACATGAGAGGGGGAATGTGGGGGCTGTGTGGGGCTAAATTATTATGGGAGGGACTACTATGTGGGGGCAAATTACTATATGGGGCAGTGTGGGGGCAAATTATTATGGTAGGGACTACTATTTGGGGGCAAATTACTATATGGGGGCAGTGTGGTGGAAACTATTTTGTGGGGTCAGTGTGGGGTAATTGCTATGTGGGCACAGTGTGGGGGCAAATTACTATGTGAGGGCAGTGTGGGAGAAACTATTGTGTGGGGGCAGTGTGGGGGAAATTGCTATGCGGGGCAGTGTGGGGAAATTGCTATGTGGGGACAAATTACTATGTGGGGGAAACTATTGTGTGGGGGCAGTGTGGGGTAATTGCTATGTGGGGGCAGTGTGGGGTAATTGCTATGTGGGGGCAGTGTGGTGGAAATTACTATGTGGGGGCAAATTACTGTGTGGGGGCAAACTACTATATGGGGGCAGTTTGGGGGAAATTACTGTGTGGGGGCAAATTACTATGGGGGGATTACTATGTGGGGGCAGTGTGGTGGAAATTACTATATGGGGTGTTGCTATTGGGGAGGCACTGTAGGGGCAATTCTATTATTTTTGGGGACACTATACAGGGATTATTGCCTGGAGCACAATAGAGGGTGGTATTATTACTCGGGGCACTCTAGGGGACATTATAGCTGCTGTGGACACTATAGGAACATTTGGGGTAATTTATCAAACTGGTGTAAAGTAGAACTGGCTTAGTTGCCCATAGCAGCCAATCAGATTCCACCTTTCATATTTGACAGCTCTTTTGGAAATCCAGTTCTACTTTACACCAGTTTTATAAATGACTCCAATTATGTCTATTAGGGTCACTATTTTTTCAGTAGTATAGTTCCTTGGGCATTGGGGAGCACAACGGGCACAGTATTGGGGGTGGCAGCAGGATGACACTGTGGGGACACCAGGATGAGGAGGTTGATGGAAAAATTTAGAAATCTAACGTGTCTGTGTTACAAATTGTAGAGACGAGATGCGGCTGAAAGAATTTCCCATGGTGGTCTGGGTCAAACGGAGGAGAAGAGGAAAGAGAAGGTCTACATGACAGGAGATGTCACTGGATGTAAGAGGTATGTGGTGCTGTATTCTCCTCCATGTCTTTTTTTATTATAATTATATGTATTTTAAATTTGGCGACCAAATTTTTCAGTTTAGGACCCAATTTGGGGTATTTTTTTTTGTCTGAAGATGTCATATGGCCTAAGAAGAGACTGTGGCGCTCATGAAGCCCCGCAGCCTCTTCATACAAAAAAAAAACCTAAACTAAAATGGAGGGAGGGGCCCAAGTTGGTTAGACAGCCCCGGGCCTATCATGCACTTAATCCGCCCCTGTCTGCATGCTACAGTATTGAAAATCAGTTCCATTTATCTGAACCAGGCTTGCAGAAGTCCATATGCTTCCCACCTAAATAACCCCATTAAAATGAATTGAGTTGATTTTCAGTAGTAGAAATTTCTGTAGTAAAATATGTACATGTGAAGGCACAGTTATTAGCCTGCCATGTAATCCCCAACAGATGTTCACTGTTGGGGAGTCCAGTACATACTACACTGTTCCTATAATAACTCTCCACATTGTGTTTTAATATTCAGAATTTTTATTTAACAAGCTATTTTAAATCTCTATAGAAATGTTCTAAATCCTAATTTTAAAAATGCTAATGTGACTGTGATAACACATAATTTATCCAACAAACATCCTAAACTATAAAGCAGAACAAATGTGCACATATTATTATATTTTCTACCATATGTTACATTATTTTGGTACGTGGGATGAGGGGCAGCAATCACTTTTGTTATGCTAATTTTTGAACTCTTGTATGATATAAGCTACGAAACCCAATCCCCTATGTTTCATTAGATTTCTCTACTCTTCCTGTTTAAGCTGCTTGCACATCTCCCAGTACTGAATAAAATACCCATTTGTAATTATGTTTAACCTTTGTAAAGCTGCTGTGTAAAGTCAACTCATTAATCTTTAACCTGACAAGCCTTAGGGGCTCTGGAATCAGTGCAGCCATGTATTAGATGCACAGAGACCACAGACTGGAAATAGAAATTGACTAGTTGAGTAAGGCAAAAAAGCTCAGATTATTATTGCAATAATCCATTATCTATGTTCATTCACTAAGGACTAATGATAAGCAAATCAATTCTAAACTAATCAGATTAGTTACAAACTTCACAAAAATTCAGCCACCAAAAGTATCTGAGGCTTTTGCTATTCATTTTGGACATTTTAATGTTAATTTTGGCAGGGGAAAACCATGAGGGAGGATGAAGACAAAGGATCAAATAATATTTGGAGTAAGTGTGGGTAAGGGTTTGCCTTGATTGGCTCAGAAGTTGACAATCTGTATCAACCAGGAAGGGGGGGGGGGGGGGGTAGTAGGCAGTGAGATGTCCAGCAGAATTATCATAGTGTGTTCAGGTTCCAAACTGTAAGTTATGCATGTCACAGTAATAGCCCAAAAATTATTACAGAGTCACAAGCAACAGTATGATAGGGACACTATAGCAAAAGAACAGTAGGAAATAATTGTGTAGATTTTAGGGAAAGCTTTGCGGGAGCTCTGTGCCTAAAGCTGCTTGCTGCTGCAACAACGCAGCCTGGAAGTTCTACATTACAATAATTGCAAGATTTTTTTTTATCTATATGTAAGCAGAGAGGCAGTTCATTTTCGAAGCCATACGTTCTACAACTCATTATTTCCAACACAGCACCCAAATAGCATTCTGCTGCAAATGCAATTGCACATTTTCTTTCAGTGCATTTTATCCATTCATGTTGTTAAACGTGTTGCATTATAGAAAAAAGCATTTCATGGCAATAATGCCATTTTTATAGCAATGATGTTAAAGAGGATCTTTCACCGATTTTGACATTGTGAACTAAGTATCATGACATATACAGCGGCGCCCACTGCACTTACTATTATCCCTGGGCGCCGCTCCATTCTCCCGTTATGTCCTCCGGTATGTTCGGGGACTTGGTTATAGTAGGCGGAGTCTGCCCTTGTTCTGCGGGCGTCTCCTTCTCCTAGGCTGTAGTGCTGGTCAATCGCAGCGCAGAGCTCACAGCCTGGGAGAAAAAAAAACTCCCAGGTCCTCTTTAAATGCAAAGTTAAAATAAATTTTACCGTAGTGGACTCATTATTGCATTGCAAAGTGCATTTTATAGTACAAATAGTAATTAGTGCACCAGTTCAGAGATATTAAACGCATATGATTGAAGTTCAAAGAAATTTCACTGCCAACACAGCATCGTTATATTGGTGGTAGGAGACGCATTATTGCATCAAACTGTGTGATTTATAGAGCAAAAATGGCCCTGTTGAACTAGTGCAGTCAGTCATATTAAATGTACACATAGTTCAAAGAAATGTTACCGCTAACACTACATCATTATATTGGTAGTAGTTGGCGCTTTATTACGGTATATTGTACCATGTTACAAAAAATTGCACCATAGTACAAAAATCGCATTGTTAACAGGTGGTATCAAATGCATACATAGTTCAAGGAAATTTAATCACAAACATTGTATTATTTCCAAAGTAAATTGTCAATGGAAGTTTGCAGTGTGTTTGTAGAAGGGGAAGTCTTTAACTCCTTCAAGTCCAAGGCCACTTTAGTTTTTGCATTTTTATTTTTTCTTCCCTACTTTTGAGGGCTTATTTTTTTGTGGGACAAGTTGTATTTTTTAATGGTGCCATTTAATTTATTGTGTCTTGTATTGGAAAATGGAAAAAATATATATTTATGAGGTGAAATAAAAATAAATAAATTCCACCAAAGTTTTTGGGGTTTTGACATTACAGCATTCTTTGTGCACTCAAAATGACAGGAACTCCTTCTTCTGCTATTCTATACAATTGTATAGTATTGTATTTTGTTTTGCCACTTTAAAAAGAAAAGTTTCCCAAAAAAATATTTTCTTTGCATGGTCATTTTCTGACAACCATAAATTTTAAAAAATTATAACCACAGAGCTATATAGGGGCTTATATTTTGCAGAACAAATTGTAGTTTTTATTGGTACCATTTTTGTGGTACAAACGACTTTTTGATCATTGTTATTATAATTTTTCGGGAGGGACAAGGTGACTAAAAATGGTGAATCATGTGTTTTTAATTTTAATAGTTCAGACATTTTCAGATGAGGCAATACCTAATATGTTTTTTTTTTTATTGTTTATATTTATATGTAAAATTGGGAAAGGGGGTGAGTTAAACTTTATTTTTTTTTAAACTTTCACTAGGGGGGCTTCCTTATAGGGCTGGACCCTGGGATCTCCATACATTCCCTCACACATTATCATGTACTTGATAATGCATAAAGGGGTTAAATTACAAAAAACACTATCAATTTTACTAGTACCGTTTAATCTCTGTGTACCAAACCTTTCACAGCAGCATATCCAGTGTGACTTTTATTGGGAACCAAGAGTGCACACACATAGCAATATGATGTTTCGGCTACGCAGTAGCCTTTCTCAAGTATACTGATACAAAAGGTGATCAATCATATAAATACCCAAATAGGCCCCCCATGTGACATGGTCAAACTAATAAACAAGGACACATTCCTAATTCCACCTGTGTGCTAATTAAAATGGCCTCTGCTCCAATAGAAATGCTACTAAATAGCCAAATATACCTGATACTCATTAGAGAAACTCCACATGTCTCCTCGTGTTGATAACGCATATCGGCGTCTCCACCGGTCCATTGCGCATGTCAGTGATGTCATCGCTTTGGTGTATGGGCGGGCCGCCGACGTAAACATCAATGGAAAGGCCGCACCTATCTCTACGAGTACGCTGCATGTGCACCAATAGACAATGCTATCATCGGTCATAAGTCGAGCGCGTCATCAATCACGTGATCATCACATGACCCGCAAAAGGTCCTAGAGCACCATAAGTATATGAAAGATAATAATAGATATACTCTATAAATCACTGCTATATATTATATTTAACGCACAAAAAAGAGACCAACAGTGCATCCCATATGTGTCAATTCATGATTTAAAAATAGAGTAGATTATTGAACAGAGCGCCGGTATAAACAGTCACTGAGTCCCTATAAGGGACCAATGACACTATCATTATCCACAAATATCACCAAAATTGGGAAAAGAAGGCTATACATGAGACAATGAGTATCAGTGTATATTAAGGAGCAGACGATTATGAAAAGGATGTACTTAGGGAGATTTTTTTTTTTTTCATGTGAATAAAGGGGTGTATAAAAAAAAAAATATATATATATACCTTAAAATACCCAGTAAAAACATGATATACTGAATCGGACATCATCCTATAAGAGTATTCTACCTATCTACATTGTTTGCATTAAACTCAATATTCAATCCCTGGGGTTGTAAGGATTGTAAAGTAAAAATCCATTTCAACTCTTTTTTCTCCTCCTCTCTTGGGAATCTGTACCGAGTCGATGACCCGGAATCTCAGTTGGCTGACAGAGTGTCCACAATCAGCAAAATGTTTGGCCACTGGCTTGTCCAGCATTTTTTTTTCCTTATAGTACTTTTGTGTTTGTTAATGCACTCCCTAACTTCTATGGTCGTTTCTCCCACATAGATTAAACTGCAGGGACAGACGATCATGTAGAGGACAAACTTGGATCGACATGTGTAGTACTCTCTAATGTTAAATTTCTTACCACTGTATGGGTGAAAAAAAGTGTTCCCTTTCAACATGTTTCCACAGTTGCAACAACCCAAACATGAGAAATTGCCTGTCTTTCTAGGCTTTAAATATGTCTGGCCTATTGACATCACATATGTCGGTCTTAATCAGCTTGTCATGTAAGTTAGCACCACGTGTGTATGCCATCAATGGCGGTTTGTCAAATTCACTTACTGAAGGGAGGCCACTATGTAAAATATGCCATTCCTTTCTCAAGATCTGTGCAATATCTGTATTATGGTGGCCATAGATAGATACAAACGGGATCCGTCCCATATTCCTATTCCTAGGGGAAGCTTGAAAAGTGGACACCCTGTCAGCCAAGGAGATCCGGGCCCTCGATCTGTGTAGCAGCCTGCCTGGATATTTTCTCTTAGCAAATTTATTGCACAACTCATCAATGAGGTTTGCGAACACGTCATCGTCCGACACCACTCCACTCACGCGTAGCATCTGGCTTCAAGGTAAGGAGTCTTGCATTTGGCGTGGATGGTTACTATCATATCTTAAAAGATTATTCCTATCTGTAGGCTTCTTATACAAATCAGTTTTTAATTGACCTCCCTCTAGGTATACCCTGACATCAAGAAACTGTAACTCCTGGGGGCGGAGCCTGCGCTGAATGTGGATGGCTGTGTGAAGCGCTGCTCTGTGACCTGATATCCCTTCTAGCACATTATTAATAGCCAACCAGATATAAAAATGGTCAAAATAGGTGGACAGAAACCCACTGACCCTTCCGGACCTGCCAAATCGATGTCACAGGTGGGAGATTTGGATAAATTCATCAAAAAGACAGCAGCTGCCTACGTGACAAAAGAATCTAAGATGGCACCCGGAACGCCGAAAGCCTCCGGCCATAAACAACAAGCTCCTGCTTGTGCCGTTGGAGGTAGGGATGATTCCCCTGACCCAGACGCCCGGCCAATATCTAAAAGCTTTCTTAAAGAATCTCTGGCTGAAGCTCTTGAACCCCTCAGCTCAGAAATGATGGCGATTAGGAGCGACATACGCCATATTGGTGCAAGGGTAGAATCGCTGGAAGAGAATCAAACTAAGCTTATCAACCATCAAAAAGAAATGTCTTCCAATATGACGGACTACCACATGCATATTAATATGCTGCACACGGCCATAGAAGACCAAGAGAACAGGGGGCGAAGGAACAACCTTAGGTTTAGAGGAATCCCTGAGTCGGTTGCCCCAAATAACATATCCGAGACGGTGATGCAGATTTGCCTACAATTACTGGGCCCAGACACCGCTCATGAGGTCACAATGGAAAGGGCGCATAGAGCCCTAAGGCCAAAACCACAACCGAATGCGCCACCTCGGGACGTTATATGTAAGTTTTTAAATTTCCCCGTCAAGGAAGCAATACTTTCAAGTGCCAGGAATAATCCATCCCTGAATTGGGAAGGCAATGTGATCTCCATCTTTCAGGATTTGGCGCAATCAACCCTTAGAAAACGTAAGGCCCTTAAACCGCTTACCGACTGGCTGCGAGCTCACAAGACCCTGTATAGATGGTCTTTTCCTTTTGGACTCTCCTTTTCCCATGACGGACGTCGCCTCTTTGTATCTTCATATAAAGACCTGGAGAAGATTTATGAACAACTAGAGATCCATCCTTTACCGATTGAAAATTGGGACGCGTTTCAAGGGATAACAGCCTTTCCTAAACTACCGAATATATCGCCCTGGGAAATTCCTCGCACCCCTAAACCGCAAAGAGCAAGAAGAGAGAACTTTTCTACCCCAAGAAGACTTCCATTACCAGAGGACTGAAGGGCCGGGAAACCTGCTTATCAGATAAATATTACCTCATATATCTGACTTTTCTGAGAATCGCCTCTCCTATTATACAGATAATTTGGTTTACCTTTATTTACCTGTTTTAGCTCGCTCCCTTTTGTCCAAATAGTATTTCTGCGCGAGTGATCTGCCCGATCGGCTCACATGCTCCTTTACCATCAGATTCCATGGAGATGGATAGAATAGTGGGGGTTCTGGTCGCTCCCTTGCGTGGATAGAGAGACAGATCCTAAGATTGTGCCCTTATTTGCTGGGTCTACCTGACCCCCTTTACCTCTCGCAAAAGTAGAGGCTACGTTTAATCGCAATTAAATGGGATATGTCTAAAGCCTAATGCGCGTACATTCCCCAGGTTATATTAGATTCGCCATGTAACGGTTGAAAAGTATTGATGTAAAAGCGGTGTCGCATGCGTTCTTTTAAGATAGCGGGCACAGGGGGCCCCCTTGCCTGGAGTGGAAAGACACGTTTCAGAGTAGGTGCCCTTCTTACCTTAGACGCCCTCATAACTCTAGTAATGTTTGAAATATCTGTGCACATTATTTAATAGGCGATTTTCTTTTTCTACTAGGGTTCGTTATAGGCACATTGAAATTAGTCGATTTTAGCTGTCGACCATAATAACGACAATAATAATGTCTGGTCTAAGACGTTCTTTTAAGGGATAGGTTGAGGAATTACTTACATTCCCCCTTTATAGTTTGTGGAACTTTTATGCTCTACCTCATTATTGATTACTTTGTTCTGGTTTCAATGATGTATTTTTTTACCAATTTTACTTTTAACATTTATTGCTGTTGTACTCTCAGGTACTGTGCTACACAAAAGTGACCTACATTTCTCTATTGGACCTCAGGGACGTCCAGATGCTTCGCCCAGGGAGGCTGAGTATTTTGCGGTACTTTTCTATACTGTTCTATTCTGCTCAACATCAATAACATATTCCCTAACCCTACCCTTAGCATGGCATTATGTCTAGCATTCGTGTAGCCTCCTTCAATGTGAAGGGCTTTAACTCCCCATCTAAACGTGGTCAAATATTTTCTTATTTGAAAAAAGAAAAATGCTCGATTATCTTCCTCCAAGAAACCTACTTTAAATTTAACAAATATCCGAACCTTTCACATTCCTTATTCTCTAATTGGTACCATTGTGGAGCGGGATCCTCAGCCTCCAGGGGCGTAAGCATAGGTATAAGAAAGGATATTCCCTTCTCCTATATAAACCATATTCAGGACGTGGAAGGTAGATACATTATGCTTAAGGGTTCCATAGCTAACCAGATATATACCTTTTTCAATTTATATGTCCCCAATACTGGCCAGATTGCTGGGATAATAGATACTCTTTCTGAGATAGAGCCACATAGAGAGGGTATAGTGGTTATAGGGGGAGATCTAAACATAACGCTTGAACCTGAGATAGACTCCACTTCTAAAAGATCAGCAATATCTAATAAGGCTCTCAGTCGTCTCAGAGGATGTCTACAAAAGTGGTCTGTCTGTGACGTATGGAGACTCTTTAATCCTACGGAGAGAGATTACTCCTTTTTCTCGCTAGTACATGGATCTTACCATAGAATCGACTATTTGTTTATATCAAATGAGTGTCTCCAGTTTTGTAATCTGGCCAGTATTGGCTTGATGCATCTATCAGACCACGCCCCGGTGTTCTTCACCCTAGATAAGCCCACTTCCGATGCTCGCCCTTTTAGATGGAGACTAAATGAACAATTAATCTCACCTGGAGATTCTTTGATACATACACAAAAAACATTAGATGAATTTTTCTCCTTGAATTGTGACTCAGTGACCTCTCACTAAGTGCTATGGGATGCTCATAAAGCATACATGAGAAGCCACTTCATAGCCATGGGAGCCAGGGTCAAAAAAGCTAGAAGACTAAAGATAGACAACCTGCTTTCAAAGATTCAACACATGGAATCTTAACACAAACATTCCCTGTCAAAAGATCATTATAGAGAATTAACTGATACACGTGAGACCCTAAAAAAATTGCTAAACACAACATCAGCAAAATACTATATTCAAGCTCAATTTAAATACTATGCTCATGGAGACAGAGCATCAAAATTCATGATGCAACGCATTAAAAAGAGACATTCCCTTAACTATATTCGCAGAATTAAATCTGCAAATGGAGATACAGCCTTTACCACCTCGTCTATAGCTGCTAAATTCAGAGAATTCTATTATTCGCTATATAATTTAAAAGAATCTGAACCCAATGCTCAAGAGGGAACTACACCATCTGAATACATTTTTAGATTCACTATCTCTTCCTGCCCTCTCTGAAAAACAAGCCTCAACACTAAAAACTCCCTTTACTCTGAAAGAACTAGAAGATACTATTAAACAACTCCCTAAGGGCAAGTGCCCAGGACCTGATGGTCTCCCAGCTTCATACTATAAATCTCTCTCAAACACCTTAAGCCCTTACCTACTTAATATTTGTAATATTTCACTAATAGGTACCCCAATGTCAATAGATATGACTAGAGCTCATATTTCTTTGATCCCTAAAGAGGGGAAAGACGGTTCAAATTGTGCGAATTATCGCCCAATTTCTCAGCTAAATTTAGACCTAAAAATTCTAGCAAAAATGCTGGCAACTCGCCTATCAATACTACTTCCCACACTGATCCAAAAAGACCAGGTAGGTTTCGTGAAGGGCAGGGAGGGTAAGCATAACACATCTAGAGTACTCAATTGCATATATTATGCAAAAAGACACAATCATCCAATGATCCTTCTCAGCACAGATGCTGAGAAGGCGTTTGACAGAGTCAAATGGGATTACATGAAAAAGGTGCTTCATACTTTTGGAATCCCAGAATTATTCATTAATACAGCATTCTCCCTTTACTCTAATGCATCAGCTTCTGTTATTGTTAATAATTCGCTCTCCAGCCCCCTTGTAATCAGCAATGGGACAAGACAGGGATGCCCCCTCTCTCCCCTTCTATTCGTTTTAGTTATGGAAACTCTGTTACAGGCTATTTGGAGAGAGAGGGGGTTCCAAGGTGTGCGAGTGGGCGGGTTTGAACACAAAACTGCAGCTTTCGCTGATGACCTACTCAACATGGTCACCAATCCCAGGATAGCCCTACCTCATATCTATCATATAATAGAACAATTTGGCCTATTATCAAATTTTAAAATCAACATGAACAAGTCCCATATTTTAAACATAGGATTCCCTAGCTCACTTATACAGGATCTTAAGCTTAAATCCCCCTTTAACTGGGATACTCCACATATTACGTACTTGGGTGTCAAAATAAGTTCAGATCCAGGAGCACTTTTTAATTTAAACTACTCCCCATTACTGAACTCAATGAAAGAACAATTAGCCTCTCTTGATAAACATATGCTATCTTGGTTCGGCAGAAAAAACATAGCTACATCCCTTATTATACCCAAATTGACATATCTACAACAGGTCTTACCAATTCCAGTGCCCAAATCATTTTATAATTCAGTGAACCAAAGTCTTACATCATTTATCTGGGCTGGGAAAAGAGCTCGGATAGCTCTACACACCCTTAACAAACCTAGGGCCTATGGTGGAATCGGGATGCCTAATCCATTGCTATATAACAACTCGGTTTTATTGGCCAGAACAGTAGGTTGGTTTTCGGGAAAAGCAAGCGAACCATGGGTTGACTTGGAACAATCGCAGTTTGAGTTATTGTTTAGAGGTCTTTTATTAGGAATTGATATCTCCAAACATGCGTCCAAAACCCCTAGTCCTATAATTAAATCCACACTGAAATCCTGGGACTGGTTCCAAACTACGGAACATGCTATTCCTTTGCCATCCCCACTACTTCAAATCAGGGACGTATTAACATTTGCCCCCAAAGCTCTTATAGGTAGCCTTCCCTCTTCAGTGAAAAACTCAACTTCCCCAGTGCTATCTTTGTTTGATGACAAAGGGACTCTATTAGAACCAAAGCTCATATCTAAAGCATTTCCAGAATGTATGTTCTCATCCCCATTAGTCTCCTTCTTACGATCTTTTATTTCCAAAAATATAACTTGGAAATCTTTGACTAGACCTCTGGTTCGAAAATCTGTTAGTAAGTTCTAACCCAATGCCAAAAACTAATCTCATTGTTATATAAGAAACTTTCTACTCCTATTACTATGCCTAAACCTGCATTCATTAGACAATGATGCTGTCCTTCCCCAAGAAACAATGTCCAAAATCCTGCTAAGACCCCACAAAGCGTCAAGGTGCATACGAATACAGGAAAATGCCTACAAGATCCTCACAAGGTGGTATAAAACCCCAGATGTGACCTGTAGATACAAAATGAACAACTGTGATTTGTGCTGGAGGTGCTGCAAGGATAAAGGCTCATACTTTCACATTTGGTGGACTTGCCCCCTAATCAAAGATTGGTGGTCAAAAATATTTGAAGAAAGTAATAGGATATGCCACTCCAAAATCCCCATGGCACCCCAGTTTGCTCTCTTGGGTGTATACACCTCTAGTAATGGGGAAAGACTCCCTCCTTTGTTTAATCATCTCTTAGACGCAGCGCGTCTTATGATTCCCAAATACTGGCTGTCTGAAGACACACCATCCATATCTCAGTGGTTAGCCAAAATAGATCAATTATACAGATTTGAGGAGTTAGCCTCATGGGAAAATAATAGAAACGTCACATTTAAAAAAATCTGGTCACTTTGGTCCTCTTTTAGGAACTATTAACATAATGGAATCCTTTTATATCACATAGAGAAGTGGGTATTGACCCAGAACTGATTCTTTTCTTTTCATCTCAATCTGATCCCTTCGAAAACTGTCACTTAATGAATATCAATATAAGTAAAGCTATAAGAATACAATTGTATTATTATACTAATGCTGTACCTGAAAAGAAAGTACCATTTTTGTGCTTTGTTATTTACTTTTATATGTAAATGTTATTATCTTTTTCCTTTCTTCAATAAAAAATTTAAAACGTAAAAAAAAAAAAAAAGAAACTGTAACTCCTCAGAAGAGGAAGTCACAGTAAATTGAAGCCCGGGTACCCCATTGTTAAGATGTTGATGGAATTCATTCAGGGCATCCATCGAACCACTCCAAATCATAAAAATGTCGGGGGGGCCGAGCTAGCGCCGGAAGGGAATGGTCGCAAGCGCTTGAGCTCCGTCATACAGACTTGCTCCTTACCTAGCCTACGCTAGCACACCCAACAAACAATGGTGAAAATCGGGAACCCCAAGACAGGGGAAGCCACCCGTCACCAAAAGAACCTAACAGGGGAAGGCGACATGGACAGATTCATAAAGAAAGCGGTGGCGGTATGCGCCGCTAGAAAATCCAGGATGGCGCCGCTCCACAAGCTGAGGCTATTATGAGCGACCATGAGGTCTCAGACGCTGATAGCGACACAGAAGAATCAAGAGGCTCACAGAGCCAACCGATATCAAGGAAATTCCTTAAAAAGACGCTATCGGCAGCATTAAGAAATGCCAAGATCATTTAAACGTGGTTCACACAGCTTTGGAAGACCAAGAGAACCGTGGGAGGAGAAACAACCTCCGGTTTCGAGGAGTCCCAGAAGCTATTACCGCATCTGATGTTCCGACCGCGATTTTAGCAATCTGCACCGACCTATTAGGTCCGGACTATCCATCGCAAATCATTCTAGAAAGGGCCCACAGAGCTATGAGGCCCCAACCAAACGCTTCTGATCCACCAAGGGACATAATCTGCCGTTTCCTGAACTATCAGGACAAAGAAGCGGTCCTCTTCAAGTCCCACAATGCTGCCGACATCACCTACAATGGGGCACCCATTAATATCTACCAAGATCTGGCACCAGTCACCCTAAAGCAACGTAAAGCCCTCAAACCTTTGACGGACTGGCTTAGGATTCAAAAGGTCCCATATTGCTGGACATTTCCGTTCGGTCTCTCCTTCGCCATGAACGGACGCAGACACAACATTCATTTGCATGCCGACTTGTCCCAGGTGTTCGAACATTTGGAGATACATCCTTTGAAGATCGAAAACTGGGACAGTATACAAGATTTAACAGCGCTCCCTACGATCCAGTATCTAACCCCATTTGAAACCAAAAGATCACCCAAAGCCCAACGCCAGAAGAGGAAGAACTCTCCTTTAACTCCTAGGAGGATCAACGCAGATTACTTCTGACCTCTGTATCTGGCTACCTACTCCTCACAAGAGGTCCACTGTACCTGATCTCAGCTGCTGTCTCCACCACCGTGCTACGAGATACCCAGCTGTATTAGGAGGTTTTAGTTATCTAGTTTTCTCTAGTTTTCACAAATTTTAGGCTATGTTATTTCTATCCAGACCCAGAACACAGCCATGCTTATGACAAACAAGGAAGGCAGTGTTCAACTGTTAACCCCTAGTTTACTGTACTAAAATAGGGTTTCCCAGCACCTATTTAACCAATGTTTTCTTGCAACTTGTCTGAGTTAGATTTGATGTAAAATACCTGCTGCTACCTCTATCCTCGTCCCCCTCACACTCCCACCCCTTCCCCATCCCAGAGACGTCCTACCCATACCTTCCCTCTACAGCTTCCCTCCCTCCTCCTCCTCCTTCCTTACCTTCCCTCAGAGCTATTTGTGGAAGTAAAACTAACCAGGCACCTCAACCAAGTGTTATTAAACTAACCGTTTAGTTCAATTTCCAGGAAGTAACAGAGAGGCATACGACTTTGCTTTCTTGGAAGTTAACCCCTGCAATGTCGGGTACCTGGGGTTGTGATGAACCATTTTCTTTTTAGTGGTTCCTGCTCCCAGATACTTTATTTTTTCTGGTAGGGACTGGTTTCCTAAATGGTTGGATTCCGTTCTCCCCCCTATACTGTGATTTATTATTTTGTTCATTATTTTGCTTGTGTTATTTATGTTGTTTATTTTGTTATGTATGATCTTAGATCGCAAGAGAGAATCCAGAAGAGAGTCAAGCCATGCCAAACCCAGTCCAAATCATCTTGCATTATAACCGGGTTAGTAATACACCTCACTCCCTTTCTGACATCTCCTCGTATACACCCAGCTTATTCAGATGGGCTGTGCTCTCCTTCACACCCCCAATGGCGGACTTACGGATAGCATCATATAATGTCCACGGCTTTAACTCGCCATCCAAGAGACGCCAAATATTTGGGGTGTTGAGGAGAGACAGAGTTAATGTCTTATTCCTCCAAGAAACCCACCTAAAGCTAGATCGATTTCCCAACCTCTCCTTTTCTCAATACTCCCAATGGTAGCATTGCCGATCCCCTTCCTCTAATTAAAAAGGAGTGAGCATTGGATTTAATAGAAACGTCCCCTTTCTATTTAGCGACCAGATCATTGACCCTGAAGGAAGATTTCTAATGATTAAAGGCAAAATAGCCTCTGAATCATACACATTTATTAACGTATATGCCCCTAATTTTAAGCAAACCCTTTGGCTCAAGACAGTCCTGTCTTTGGCTAATCCCTTCCAGGAAGGTACTCACGATATTTGGCGGTGATTTGAATGTGGCAATAAACCCCTTAATAGACTCTTCCTCACACAAATCAGTACATTCCCAAAAAGCCCTTAGCTCCCTTATCTCCAGCTTATGGAACTCTCACCTTATTGACACGTGGCGAACTCTTCACCCAGAGGTATCTGAATACACTTTTTATTCCTCAGCCCACAACTCATATCAACGTTTGGACTACCTGATTATCACCAAAAATCATGTCCGGCTGTGTACTAAAGCAGATGTTTGCTCCTTTTTATGGTCAGATTATGCCCCGATTTATTAATCTGTTTCGGCACCCCAAACTAGGGATTACAATAAGCCTTGGCGTCTGAATGAGTCTTTATTGGGGACCCCAGAGACAAAGGAGCGTCTTCAGCGTTTACTAGATGAATACTTCATTCTGAATAATACCCGTGACATTTCTCCTCAAACTCTCTGGGATGCCCACAAGGCTTTCATTAGAGGCCAGTGTATAAGCTTGAGCTCACATATCAAAAGAAAAAAGGAAAAACAATTGGACTCCCTACATAAGCAGATCAGACACATAGAAGGTTTACATAAACGCTCACTTCTCAGTACACACTTAAAGGAACTTAGTGCTCTTAGAACCTCCCTCAAAAACTTACTAAATACGGCCTCGGCAAAATACTATCTACACTCCCAACAAAAAATATTTGCACACAGCAATAAGGCGTCGAAATTCGTCACCCAGAGAATTAAAAAAAGAAAACAAGATAATTACGTTCATAAACTGAGAGACGCTTCAGGCTCCCTGATATTTTACCCCACAAAAATCGTGTCTCAATTTAGAGACTTCTACGAGGCCTTATACAATATAGACCCCTCTCAGCAGTCTGTCAACGACACCCAAAACAGCAACCCAAGTAATACCTTCCTAAAGGATCTAGCACTCCCAAAACTATCAGAGGAGGCCAGATCATCTCTCCAAGCCCCATTTACTAAGGAGGAACTAGTAGAGGTTATAAAAAAGTCCCCTAAAGGGAAGAACCCAGGCCCAGATGGTCTCCAAACTCCCTATTATTTAGCCTTCCATGATATACTGATCCCACATCTGCTCCCGATCTATAATGCATCTCTACTAAATAAACCCCTTTCGACGGACATGAACAAGGCCCACATAATCCTTATCCCAAAAGAAGGCAAAGACCACACCCAATGTCCAAATTTTAGACCTATTTCCCTTCTCAACATTGACTTAAAACTTCTAGCCAAACTATTAGCCAATAGACTAGCAAAAATCCTCCCTTCACTTATTCATAGGGACCAGATGGGCTTTATCAAAGGCAGAGAAGGTAAGGACAATACGGCTAGAGTCCTGAACATCCTACACTACGTAAAAAAAAAATCACTTCCTGTGGTCTTACTCAGCACAGATACTGAGAAAGCCTTTGATAGAGTCAATTGGTCCTTTTATGAAACAGGTTCTCTCATCCCAGAAATTCCTGTGCGCATTTATGTACGCTATCGACGCCATGTATACCAACGCATATGCCTCTATCTCAGTTAATAGCACAATATCACCCCCTTTCAACATTAAGCATGGCACTAGACAGGGGTGTCCCTTGTCCCCCCTTTTATTTGTTTTAACGCTAGAACCCCTCCTACAAACTATTAGAAAAGACACAGCCATCAAAGGTATCACCCTGGGAGACCAGGAACATAAAGCATCAGCCTTTGCTGATGATATGCTTGTTATGATTAGCAATCCAAGATCCGCTTTCCCTAGGATCTATCAACACTTTGAAAATTATGGACTCTGTTCCAACTTTAAAGTAAATCACAGCAAATCGCTTATCATCTGCTCAGGGTTATCTGCCTCTACAAAACAGAAATTTGCCCAAGCATCCCCTTTTAACTGGACAGCCCCTTTCTTGACATACCTAGGGGTCAAGATCAGTACAGACCCATCCCAATGGTTCGGCCTGAACTACAATCCTCTATTAATTGACATTACCAAGACAATTAACAACCTGGACATAACAATACTCTCCTGGTTTGGGAGGAAAAACATCCTGGCATCATTAATCCTTCCTAAATTAACGTACCTACAGCAGGTACTTCCTATCCAGGTTCCCTCACTATTCTACAAAAAGGTGAGATCTCTTTTTAGCTCCTTCATTTGGCTCAACAAGAGACCTAGACTCTCGTATAAGTCACTGAACAGAGCAAAGAAATGTGGCGGTATTGCTCTTCCCGACCCAGAGTTATACGGGAAAGCGATTCTCCTAGCTAGAGTGATAGACTGGCTGAGGGAACCTCCTCACAAATCGTGGGTTTCTATGGAACAAGCACTAGTGGGTAGCTTATTTAGGGCCTTATTATTAGGCCACAGAACGAACCACTTCCCACCCCCACTTGCTTTCCCATTAATGAGAGCTACCTTTTCTGTCTGGAAAGGACTTAGGGACACCCAACATTACATACCATTTCCTTCTATAACCTTACAAATTAGAGATGTCATGAACGTCGCACCCAAAGCACTACTCGATAGTGTGTTGGGATCCCTTAAAAGCTCCATGACCCCCATTAGAGACATCATGGAAGATTCCCGCCCTAATTCCCTATTGGATCTGAGGACCAAACTTAAGTATTTTCACCCAAATATCTCCCCACTACTATTTCTGCGTTCATACTTCCAACAAAACATTAACTCACTGGATTTCTCACGTCCACTAGTATGGCTGGAAAGTCTAATAGATTGTACCCAGACTCCAACCAAATTAATTTCTCAACTTTACAATAAGTTAAGACTTCCGGACGCTCTCTTTACCCTGGCGTTCATTAGACTCTGCTAAAGGGACCTGAATAGGACGTTTTCCAGACAGGAAATAGACCAAATCTTGATTTCTCCACACAGAGCTTCTAGATGCGTTAGAATTCAGGAGAACTGCTACAAAGTGGTGGCCAGATGGTATAAAACCCCAGATAAAACATGTTTATATTCAGAATCTGCTTCAGACTCATGCTGGAGATGCTCCAAATCTAGGGGCTCCTTCCTACACATATGGTGGGAATGTCCTCCCTTAAGAGAATGGTGGAAACAGATCTTTGAGATATGTAACCAAGTTTGCGAGATTTCTCTCATGCCTCAGCCGGAGGTTGCTTTGTTAAATTTATATCCTACAGCCAGTAGCACCCCAAACATAGGCCTCTACAGACAGTTAATCAACGCAGCTAGATTTCTAATTCCGCAATACTGGCTCTCGCAGGAGACCTCAGCAATTGAAAAATGGTGCTCTAGAGTAGACCAAATATACAGATTTGAGGAAATTTCTCACTGGGAATTAAGATCTATTCATAAATTCAAAGCCATATGGTTTGCCTGGGAAAAATATAGAGGGTTCAAGGATCGGTAGATACCGGGTGTTCATACTCCATATTTATCCACTCTAATAGTCATTACCCAGTTATAGGACACCCCGATCAGGTACCTGACTAGCTACTGTAGTGTGGACAGGAGGTTGTCTCTCTTTTGGAAACTGGACTCTCTCCTGAATACTGGACTCTATCTAAAATACTCTAGTACTTTATGCAATAAGTTGTAATGTCTCTTATATGACTTGTGATCTTCTAAATATCATACTAATGTTGACATGTTTGTTAATATACTAATGCATAGGAGGTCTGTCGTCATTTTCTTATGTGATTTCATTATTCTGTACTACTGCTTTTACAAATAAAGCTTTTAAAAATTAAAAAAAAATAATAAAATCATAAAAATGTCGTCGATGTAGCGCCACCAGCACAGGACCCACTGATGATATTGAGATGCATGTACCAGTCTGTCCTCGACCTCCACCATAAAAATATGGCATAAGTAGGTGCCACGTTGGACCCCATGGCCACACCGCGTGACTGTTGGTAAAAGGTGTTGCCAAAGAGAAAATAATTCCTCTTGAGGACCAACTCTAGGAGATCGAGGACAAAACGGCGCGCATCAGAAGTGAGTCCCGTGCCGGCCAGGGCCACATCGATGACATTTAGTCCATAGTCATGCATGATAGATGTATACAAAGACACCACATCAAAACTCACCAGATAGAAATGGGTAGGTAAAATAATCCCACTCAGTTTAGTTAAAAAATGTCCCGTATCCCTGACATCCGGGAGCTGAGGTCGCATGGACACGGAGTAGTCTATCCAAAAATATGGCACAGCAGGGGTTCATTCACGGCAAAAGGGGGATCATGTCACCCAGCAATACAACAGAGGATTTTGAGAGATTTAGGTAACTTGAGAGGTGCCCGAAGCTGAGCTGAAGGAGGATGGTGCGTCAAGGTTCCGAGCGGAAGCTGTAGAAGAATGGGTGTACTGTGTTAGCCAGTCAACTATGTCCTCAGAACTTTTCGAGTTCAGGGTACGTGGCCTCTGAACACATGGCAGTGGCGTAACTACCAGGGAAGCAGGGGAAGCGGCTGCTTCGGGGCCCGGGCTGACAAGGGGCCCGGGAGCAGTGTCTCACACACACTTACTGTGTGTACATAATTTTACGTTTTCAGGCCGGCCCCACCCCCGAAAACAACACCTCCAAATCCCCTCCCCTTTACATTTGGTGCGGTCACATAGGGGCCGGGGCCCGCCCCCCTCCCATCCATCCTACTTCCCCATTCATTAACACAGGGCCTGCTTCGGCGGGCGACTCCGTCCATGATTATCTGCTGACTCGCTGCCTCTTCTGCCTGCATAGCGTGACATTTGCCAGAGAACAAGTCGGCAGCACACTATGCAAATGAATCTCTTCAGGCAGCACAGTGGCAGCCCGCCCCCAAATGAAGTCCTCCTCAAGGGGCGGGGAGGCTGGGAGAAGAAGCACAGCAGAGGGCGGAGGGAGGCACAGCAGGCATGCACAGCACTCGTTTTTTCAGGTATGTGCCTGGGCTCCCCTGTTCCCCCCCCCCTCGCCTGCTGCAGCTGCACTAGTGCACAGTGGTTCTGGGGCCTCTCTGGGCATGAGGAAAGAGGAGGGCAGGGCAGAGTCAAAGTAGTTAACCCTTTCCTCCTCTCCCAGTCTGTCAAGTTCACAGACTGGGAGAGGAGGGGAGGTAAGACCAGGAACAGCAGCAGGCAAAGTTCTGAGTGTGCAGCCATGGCAGGCTGCAGCATGTAGCTGCCATCCCAGTCCCACCAGCCTCCTATATAATAAAATGCATTCATCTGCTTCTGTTATAGTACAGGAGGCTGGTAGATGCTGGGATCGCCACCTGGCAGCTGCATGTAGTTGCCAGGTAGCCAGATCACAACCTCTGCCCATGCTTCCTCTGCCAGCCTCCTGTACTATAGCATGCGGGACATGGCAGCCTCCCCTCTCTGCCTCCGCTGCTCTGCCATGTACTAGTGCTTATTATGGCACTCTCTTAAGTTACATATACACAAATGTGATGCCAGGATGGTTCTGGGCTGGCATTGGGTGCATGCATATGTGTGCCATAATAAGCACTAGTACATGGCAGAGCAGCGGAGGCAGAGAGGGGAGGCTGCCACGTACCGCATGCTATAGTACAGGAGGCTGGCAGAGGAAGGAGTGGGCAGAGGTTGGGATGAAAGTTCCAATCACCCCTTTTCACAGTGTTTTAAATATAGGTAAATAAACATAAAAAAAAAAGCATTGCCATGTCCAAAAATGTCTTCACTATTAAAAAATATAAATAATTTTAATTCAAAAAGGGTACCAATAAAAACTACAATTCATCCACCTGAAAAAAAGCTTCAGCTCTTTAGGCAGAAATCTAAAAAAAGTTTTAGCTGTCAAAAAATGGTGATACAAAGACAAAGAGGTTTTTTGAAAGGTTTTATTTTAAGTAAGGGTCCATTCACACGTCCGTTGTTCTGGGTCCGCATCCGTCCCACAATTTTGCGGAACAGGTGCAAACCCATTCATTTCAATAGGGCCGCAAAAGATGCGGACAGCACACCGTGTGCTGTCCGCATCCGTAGTTCCATTCTGCGGCCCCTGCAAAATAAGATGGAACATGGCCTATTCTTGTCTGCAATTGTGGACAAGAATAGGCATTTCTATCATAGGGAACTATCAAAATGCGAAACGCACGCAGCTGGTATCCGTGTTTTGCGGACATTTTGCGGACCGCAAAACACTTGCGGACGTCTGAATGGACCCTAAGGGAGGGGGGCCCTGTAAAAAATTTGCTGTGGGGCCCAGTCAGTTCTAGTTACGCCCCTGACACATGGCATTATTCTAGGGCCAAAGGAAATCACAGCACCACGACCACGACGGCCCCTGCGGGGTGGCCTGCCTCTGCCTGTCATTTTTTTTAGATTAGTGGTACTATGCGTGCAAGGTACTGTGCCACCCGATATGAGTGGTGAGCAGTGGGCACAGTACAGTCTGTGGGCCTGACACACACTGGCAGGCAACTGCAATTATATTACAGAGAAAAAATAGTTTTACTTTTTTATCTGCAAGCTACTGTGCCACCAGATATGAGTGGTGGGCACTGGCAGTGGGCACAGTACACTCTGTGGGCCTGACACACACTGGCAGGCAACTGCAATTATATTACAGAGAAAAAAAAATATTACCTTTTTATCTGCAAGCTACGGTGCCACCAGATATGAGTGGTGGGCACTGGCAGTGGGCACAGTACACTCTGTGGGCCTGACACACACTGGCAGGCAACTGCAATTATATTACAGAGAAAAACATTTATTACTTTTTTATCTGCAAGCTACTGTGCCACCAGATATGAGTGGTGGGCACTGCCAGTGGGCACAGTACACTCTGTGGGCCTGACACACACTGGCAGACAACTGCAATTATATTACAGAGAAAAAATAGTATTACTTTTTTATCTGCAAGCTACTGTGCCACCAGTTATGAGTGGTGGGCACTGGCAGTGGGCACAGTACACTCTGTGAGCATGACACACACTGGCAGGCAACTGCAATTATAATGCAGAGAAAGAAAGAAAAAGCAGACTGATGTACTATATACTATACTACAATATCCTTACAGCAGATCAGATGAGTCTTTGAGGACTGGAGTGGACACAGAACACTGGCCTAGCTAACGATTTCCCTATTAATTCAGCAGCAGCAGCACTCTCCCTGCTCTCACTAACACTGCAGCTTCAGAATGAATCTAAGATGGATGCTGTCCTTGCTTTTTGATAGGAGGTGGGAGGGTCTGGGAGGGAGGGTATGCTGATTGGCTGGAATGTGTCTGCTGACTGTGAGGTACAGCGTCAAAGTTTGCTCAATGATGACGTATAGGGGGCGGACCGAACATCGCATATGTTCGCCTGCCGCGGCGAACGCGAACAAGCGATGTTCGTCGGGAACTGTTCGCCGGCGAATATTTCGGGACATCTCTACCTAGGAGTAGGAGGTTGAGGAGGCGGTGGATGAGTGGATGTGGCAGTGTAGGTTGACGTGGCGGTGTAGGTGGAAGCGGCGGTAAAGGAGGAATAGGTAGCCAACACTGATTTGTGTTATTTTTTTTTTTTTAAATTGGGGTATCCCCTAAAATATTGGGACATATAACAAAATAAAACAAAGAATAAGTGCACTTGAGTACAAGAATGGATGGTTGAGGCTGGTATAAATGTCTACTCTGCACAAGGTACGGACAAGTCCTTTGGGATCCATGCCTGGTTCATTTTAATAAATGTAAGCTTGTCCACATTGGCTGCGGCCTGTGATAATGCTCTCTGCCGTGCTAAACACACGTTCACACTATACAATGGCTGCAGGGCAGGTCAGCACCTCCAAGGCTGACAAAGCTTTTCCACATTTGGGCCTTGCTAACGCAGCCTTCTCAGGTGCTGGCGGTGCCCCAGCTGCATTGGCGACCTCTTCCTCCTCCTCTGCCTTCGCCTTGTGCTTTCACTGTGCCCCCGCTGTCAGGTGGGAATGCCATCAGCAGCGTGCGCTTATAGTCGCGCATCTTCCGATCAGTCACAGATGTTTTCACTAAATTTAGTTCCCTGTCAGCAATGCAGAGCAGGTGTTCATTCACGGCAAAAGGTGTTCATGTCACCCAGCAATACTACAGAGGATTTTGAGAGAACGAGGCCCATGTCACCCAGGCACAGTAAGGGTTCATTCACGGCAAAAGGGGGTTCATGTCACCCAGCAATAGATCAGAGGATTTTGAGAGATTTAGGCCCCTGTCACCCAGGCACAGCAGGGGTTCATTCACGGCAAAAGGTGCTTCATGTCACCCAGCAATAGAACAGACGATTTTGAGAGATTTAGGCCCCCAGTCACAGCAGGGGTTCATTCACGGCAAAAAGGGGTTCATGTCACCCAGCAATAGAACAGAGGATTTTGAGACATTTAGGCCCCTGTCAGCAATGCAGAGCAGGGGTTCATTCATGGCAGAAGGGGGTTCATGTCACCCAGCAATACAACAGAGGATTTTGAGAGATTTAGGCCCCTGTCACCTAGGCACAGCAGGGGTTCATTCACGGCAAAAGGGGGTTCATGTCACCCAGCAATACAACAGAGGATTTTGAGAGATTTAGGCCCCTGTCACCCAGGCACAGCAGAGGTTCATTCACGGCAAAAGGGGGTTCATGTCACCCAGCAATAGAACAGATGACTTTGATAGATTTAGGCCCATGTCAACTAGGCACAGCAGGGTTACATTCACGGCAAAAGGGGGTTCATGTCACCCAGCAACAGAACAGATGATTTTGAGAGATTTAGGCCCCTGTCACTCATTCACAGCAGGGGTTCATTCACAGCAAAAGGGGGTTCATGTCACCTATCAATAGAACAGACGATTTTGAGAGATTTAGGCCCCTGTCACCCAGGCACAGCAGGCGTTCATTCACGGCAAATGGTGGTTCATGTCACTCAGCAATAGAACAGACGATTTTGAGAGATTTAGGCCCCTGTCAACCAGGCACAGCAGGGGTTCATTCACGGCAAAAGGGGGTTTATGTCACCCAGCAATAGAACAGACGATTTTGATAGATTTAGGCCCATGTCAACCAGGCACAGCAGGGGTTCATTCACGGCAAAAGGGGGTTCATGTCACCCAGCAATAGAACAGATGATTTTGATAGATTTAGGCCCATGTCAACCAGGCACAGCAGGGGTTCATTCACAGCAAAAGAGGGTTCATGTCACCCAGCAATAGAACAGAGGATTTTGAGAGATTTAGGCCCCTGTCACCCAGGCACAGCAGGGGTTCATTCATGGCAAAAGGGGGTTCATGTCACTCAGCAATAGAACAGACGATTTTGAGAGATTTAGGACCCTGTCACCCAGGCACAGCAGGGGTTTGTATACGCCAAAAATGGTAAAATGTCACCCGACAATTGAAAATAAGATTTTTTTTTAATTTAGGGCACTAAAATAGTCCTTGAAAAGGCTAGAGGGATGTAAAAGGCAGTAAAATGTGCTTAAGACCATAACAACTGCTTTGCAAACAAATGTGGATAGGGAAATAACTTAAAATGAAATAAAATAACTACAAATTACAAATTATTAACCTGCAACTCAGAGAAGGAGGTGGATATGGAGTCGGAGGTTGAGGAGGCGGTGAATGTGGTTTTGTAGGTGGAGGCAGCAATGGAGGAGGAGCAGGTAACCAACAATGTTTTTATTTTTTTATTTTTTATTGGGGTAGGTAGCCCCCAAAATATTGGGACAAATAAAAAAAAAAGAAAACAAAGAATCATTGGACTTGACTTGAGTACAAGAATGTATGTTTAATGGTGGTATAAATGTCTATTCTGCACAAGGTACAGACAAGTCTTGTGGGATCCAAGCCTGGTTCATTTTAATGAACGTGAGCTTGTCCACATTGGCTGTGGACAGGCGGCTGCGTCTGTCTGTAATGACGCCTCCTGCCGTGCTAAATACACATTCAGAGAGTACACTGGCTGCAGGGCAGGCCAGCACCTCCAAGGCATACAGGGCAAGCTCTGGCCATGTGGACAATTTGGAGACCCAGAAGTTGAATGGCGCAGAACCATCAGTCTGTACGTGTAGTCGTGTGCACAGGTACTGTTCCACCATGTTGTTCAAATGCTGCCTCCTGCTAACACGCTCCATATCAGCAGTTGGGGCCGGTTGTTGAGGCGAGGTGACAAAGCTTTTCCACATGTCGGCCATGCTAACCCTGCCTTCTGAGGTGCTGGCGCTGACACAGCTGTGTTGGCGACCTCTTCCTCCTCCCCTGCCTTCGCCTTGTGCTTCCACTTGTCCCCCGGCGTCAGTCGGGAATGCTCTCAGGAGCCCGTCTACCAGCGTGCGCCTGTAGTCGCGCATCTTCAGATCACGCTCCAGTGAGGGAACTAAGGACGGTGCATTGTCTTTGTAACGGGGATCTAGCAGGGTGGCCACCCAGTAGTCAGCACACGTTAACATGTGGGCAACTCTGCAGTCGTTGCGGTGGGACTGCAGCATGTAGTCGCTCATGTGTGCCAGGCTGCCCAGAGGTAAGAACAAGCTGTCCTCTGTGGGAGGCATATCGTCTGCCCCCTCCGTATCCCCCCAGCCACGCACCAGTGATGGGCCGAGCTGCGTTGGATACCACCCCGCTGTGAACATGCTTCATCCCCATCCTCCACCTCCTCCTCCTCCTCCAGTAGTGGGCACTGGATGGCCAAGTTTGTACCTGGCCTCTGCTGTTGCAAAAATCCTCTTTCTGAGCCACTTCTAAAAGACTGGCCTGAAAGTGTTAGAGATGACCCCTCTTCCTCCTCCTC
Source organism: Bufo bufo (assembly GCF_905171765.1). Lineage (NCBI taxonomy): Eukaryota > Metazoa > Chordata > Amphibia > Anura > Bufonidae > Bufo > Bufo bufo. The sequence goes on along the minus strand of NC_053391.1, from coordinate 537,550,619 downwards.
GTCCTGGGCCACATCCTCTTGCATCATGGCCCTAAGTGTTTTCTCAAGGATACACAGAAGTGGTATTGTAACGCTGATAACAGCGTCATCGCCACTGGCCATGTTGGTGGAGTACTCGAAACAGCGCAACAGGGCACACAGGTCTCGCATGGAGGCCCAGTCATTGGTGGTGAAGTGGTGCTGTTCCGCAGTGCGACTCATCCGTGCGTGCTGCAGCTGAAACTCCACTATGGCCTGCTGCTGCTCGCACAGTCTCTCCAGCATGTTTAAGGTGGAGTTCCACCTGGTGGGCACGTCGCATATGAGGTGGTGAGCGGGAAGGCCGAAGTTATGCTGTAGAGCAGACAGCCGAGTGGCGGCAGCATGAGAACGCCGGAAGCGCGCACAGACGGTCCGCACTTTATGCAGCAGCTCAGACATGTCGGGGTAGTTGTGAATGAATTTCTGCACCACCAGATTCAGCACATGCGCCAGGCAAGGGATGTGCGTCAAACCGGCTAGTCCCAGAGCTGCAACAAGATTTTGCCCATTATCGCACACCACCAGGCCGGGCTTGAGGCCCACTGGCTGCAACCACTCGTCAGTCTGCGCGGTGTGGGGCCTGTCCCCCAAACACATCAGTTTCAGAATGGCCTGCTGACGTTTACCCCTGGCTGTGCTGAAGTTGGTGGTGAAGGTCTGTCGCTGACCGGATGAGGAGGTGGTAGAAGAGGAGGAGGAAGCTGAGTAGGAAGAGGAGGCAACAGGAGGCAAAGAATGATGCCCTGCGATCCTTGGCGACGGAAGGACGTGCGCCTAACAGCTCTCCGCCTGGGGCCCAGCTGCCACTACATTTACCCAGTGTGCAGTTAGGGAGATATAGCGTCCCTGGCCTTTCTTACTGGTCCATGTATCTGTGGTTAGGTGGACCTTGCCACAGATGGCGTTGCGCAGTGCAGACTTGATTTTATCTGATACTTGGTTTTGCAGGGAGGCCACGGCTCTCCTGGAGAAGTAGTGGCGGCTGGGAACCACGTACTGTGGAACAGCAAGTAACATGAGCTGTTTGAAGCTGTCCGTCTCCACCAGCCTGAATGACAGCATTTCAAAGGTTAGTAGTTTAGAAATGCTGGCATTCAGGGCCAGGGATTGAGGGTGTCTAGGTGGGAATTTGCACTTTCTCTCAAAAGTTTGTGAGATGGAGAGCTGAACGCTTCCGTGTGACATGGTGGAGATGCTTGGTGATGGAGGTGGTGTTGTTGGTGGCACATCCTCTGTTTGCTGGGCGGCAGGTGCCAACGTTCCTCCAGAGTCGGAGGAAGAGGCTGAGGCAGCAGAAGAGGGAGCAGGAGGGGCCTGAGCCCTTTCTTGGTTTTGAAGGTGCTTACTTCACTGCAGCCCGTGTCTCGCATGTAGATGCCTGGTCATGCAGGTTGTGCTAAGGTTCAGAACGTTAATGCCTCGCTTCAGGCTCTGATGGCACAGCATGCAAACCACTCGGCTCTTGTCGTCAGCACATTGTGTGAAGAAGTGCCATGCCAGGGAACTCCTTGATGCTGCCGTATGTGCTCGGTCCCTGGTGGCGGTGTCCAGTAGCACGCGAACTGTTTCGGCGATGACTGCTCTGCTTTTGCACCCTGCTCCCGCTTTTGCTACGCTGTTGGCTCGATCTCACCACTGCCTCTTCCTCCGAACTCTGAAAGCCAGTGGCACGACTTTCATTCCATGTGGGGTCTAGGACCACCAAGTCTTCTTCCCTGACCTCCTTTTCGGTCTGCACACTGCAGAAAGACGACGCAGTTGGCACCTGTGTTTCGTCATCATCAGAGATGTGCTGAGGTGGTATTACCATGTCTTCATCAGGAAACATAAGTGGTTGTGTGTCAGTGCATTCTATGTCTTCCACCCCTGGGGAAGGGCTAGGTGGATGCCCTTGGGAAACCCTGCCAGCAGTCTTCAAACAGCATAAGAGACTGCTGAATGACTTGAGGCTCAGACAGGTTCCCCGATATGCACAGGGGTGATGTGACAGACTGATGGGCATGGGTTTCAGGCGCCACCTGTGTGCTTTCTGCAGAAAACTGGGTGGGAGATAATGTGAAGGTGCTGTATCCACTGTCGGCCATCCAATTGACGCCTGTACTTGCTCAGGCCTTACCATCCTTAGAACGGCATTAGGCCCGACCAAATATCGCTGTAGATTCTGGCGGCTACTGGGACCTGAGGTAGTAGGTTCAGTAGGACGTGTAGCTGTGGCAGAACGGCCACGTCCTCTCCCTGCACCAGAGGCTCCACCAACACCACCACCGTGACCATGACCGCGTCCCTTATTAGATGTTTGCCTCATAGTTAGCTTTTACAAAGAAAAGTAAAAATTGGTTAAGTATGTTAAAAATAATTAACCACCAATATAAACCCTGATGTAGGGTATTGCACAAATTATTATTTTTTTAACTCTATATGACAGCGGTATTTGTGGCCTAAATGTGACAGTCACCGATGCACGTGTAATCAAAGATGACCAGTAGAAAAACAAAAGTTTTTTTTTTAACCGCAGTAACCTAATGGCCGTATTTGTGGCCTAAATGTGACTGTAATCAATGTATGTTTAATCAAAGATGACCAGTATATGAACAAACGTTTTTTTTTAAACCACAGTAAACAAATGGCCGTATTTGTGGCCTAAATGTGACTGTCACCTATGCACGTGTAATCAGGGGCGTACATAGAAATCACTGGGCCCCATAGCAAGAATATGAATTGGGCCCCCTAACCCCACCCACTACCCATGCCTGGCCCATCCCACCTCCTGTCCTGGCTCCTCCCCCGCCACACCCCCATTTACCAATAAAGAAATGTATACATACGTTCGTACGTATTCGTACTGACCCAGAGAATGAAGGGCACAGGTCAGTTTTGCGGTAAAGGGAATGCCGTAGGAACAAAACCCTGTGGTATCTGAATCTATGGGACTTCTGTGGATATTCCATAAAAGTTTTATCTGCAGTCCTATGTAACACTACAAATAACACAGTGATAACTATCTAAGTACTGATAATGTAGTAGATGTCACCTGTAGTCCTATGTAACAGCACAAATAACACAGTGATAGCTCTCTGAATACAGATAACACAGTGATGGCTCTCTGATTACCTAAAATGTAGTAGTATTACCTGCAGTCCTATGTAACACCACAGATAATACTAGTGTAGATAATGTGGTAGTGTTACCTGCAGTCCTATGTAAAACCACAGATAACACTAGTGTAGATAATGTGGTAGTGTTACTTACGCCCTTAGTGTGCCTCCCTGTGTCTCTCCCACGGGACTCTATGTTGGCGGCGCTGCCTCCTCTTCCATCTTCTTCTTCTTCTTGCCCCGCACAGAACGTCCTGATGCACCTGTGTCAAGACATAGGAACACTATGGGCATAGTGATGGATGGTGACACACAGGGACAGAAACACACATACAGGGACAGACACACACACACACACACACACACAGGGACAGACACACACACACACACATACATAAAATAAATATGATCACATCACACATCGCTGCTCCTGCCTGTCTGCTTTGGTAAAGCCGGGCATAGATGGGCTATGTTAGGATTTAGCAGAGTGGGCACAGGACAGTGGATACAGGGCACGATATGTATGTGAGCACAGCTGAGCGAGTGCAGGGCAGGAGCATGCATACATATCGCTCCTCCTGTCTGTGTCATAACCCTCCTCCGGGCATTTTGGGGGGCATTAGAGGTTGGATAACCCCTTCAACTCTTTGCTGCTGATGCTAAGTGTGCCCAAAGCCACCAATCATATCCCCCATCAGCGTCAAGGAGTTAAAACCCCTATAATGCCCCCCGAAATGCCCAGGGGTTTGAGGAGTAGGAGGAAGGCACACTGGAGCACATTGTCCTCCTGAATCCACTATTAGCCTACAGACCCCCCCCCCCCTTAAAAAAACACACACAAAAAACCACTGCTTGCTGTTGCTGCCCTCCCCCATCAAGAATACCCTTATGATCCAAGCACGTTGTCCTCCTGACTAAGTCATCTCTACGAGTCTACAGGGCCCCCCTCCCCCTCTTACTGTGGCACAGGCACACTAGACAACAGTGTGTTTATGTGCACTGTTCACTGTCCGGACGGAGCGATCCTTCAGTCTAGCAGCAGGAGGGGGGGGTGGGGGGGGGGGTCGGGACTGCAGTTGAACTTACTGTGATGAATTGAGGCAGACATGAGTGCAGCAGAAGGATACTACTCTGGCTGCACGCCTCTGTCTGTGCTTCAGCGGCGCCTGCTCCTGCTGCCTGGCCAATCAGCAGCAGGATCTTTGCTGTGCTAAACGGCCAGTGTAAAATGCAGGGAACGAGCGAGCCCGCAGCCCGGATCATGGAGCGGTCGGGGGAGGGGGGAGCAGGACGTCCGGACCCGAGGGAAAACAACTTTGTGAATAAACTGTGCAGAGTAGACAAAGGGGGCGGAGCCTTCCATGCGCTCCGGGCCCCCTTGTGCCGCGGGCCCCATAGCAACGGCGTGGTCTGCCTATATTGGCGGTACACCACTGCGTGTAATCAAAGATGACCAGTATATGAACAAACGTTTTTTTTAAACCGCAGTAACCAAATGGCCGTATTTGTGGCCTAAATGTGACTGTCACCTATGCACGTGTAATCAAAGATGACCAGTATATGAACAAACGTTTTTTTTTTAAACCGCAGTAACCAAATGGCCGTATTTGTGGCCTAAATGTGACTGTCACCTATGCACGTGTAATCAAAGATGACCAGTATATGAAAAAAGTTTTTTTTTTAACCGCAGTAACCTAATGGCCGTATTTGTGGCCTAAATGTGACTGTAATCAATGCACGTTTCATGAAAAAATAACCAGTATATGAACAAACGGTCTTTTTTAACCGCAGTAACCTAATGGCCGTATTTGTGGCCAAAATGTGACTGTCACCTATGCATGTTTAATCAAAGATGACCAATATATGAACAAACGTTTTTTTTTAACCGCAGTAACCAAATGGCCGTATTTGTGGCCTAAATGTGACTGTCACCTATGCACGTGTAATCAAAGATGACCAGTATATGAACAAAAAGTTTTTTTAAGCACAGTCAGCAAAAAAGCTGTATTTCTGGACTAGCAGACACAGATAGATAGTGCTGGTGCACTATCGTTGCATAAAATGGCTGCCGATTAGGTATTGATAGTGACAAACTGAAGTAAAAAAAAGTTCGTTTTCAGCAGAAGTTGGCTCAGTGCAGGCTTAAAAAAATTGTGCACTGCACCAACAAAACACATTGGATTTAGATCGCTGAGTAAAATGTCAGTTCTTCTTAATATTTCTCCCTGATCTCTCCCTGACAGCAGCTGCAGCCTCTCCCTACACTAATCAGAGCAGAGTGACGGGCGGCGCTACTTGACTCCAGCTTAAATAGAGGCTGGGTCACATGCTGCAGTTGGCCAATCACAGCCATGCCAATAGTAGGCATGGCTGTGATGGCTTCTAAGGGCACACAGTTAAACGCTTGTTGATTGGCTGCTGTGCAGCCTTTTCAAAAAGCGCCAAGAAAGCGCCGAACAACGAAACCCGAACCCAAACTTTTACGCAAATGTTCGGGTTCGGGTTCACTCAATTCTAATTATGACGTCAACACAAACTTACTGCTGGCTTTATCTCCACTCTGTCATGGGGCCACTATTTGTATCAGAGTGTAACAGAACAGGTTCTGTGGAATCAGCTGACAGTGTAAAAGGAGTGCACTCTTTCACTATAGTACAATCTTGGGCCACTGCATGGTTCTTTATACCTGACGCTAACATTGACCTGTAAGGCTGAGTTCACACAGTTTTTTGGTCAGTTTTGACCCTGTAACTGAAAGAAAATCCCAGCAGACGTGACTTCAATGCTCATGAAGTTTTATTTGCACATAACTATATGTCCCATGGAAAAGGACGCGTTTCGGCTAAGTTGCCTTTTTCAACAGGTTGACCTGTAACTGATTCTAAGAGGGACTTCTTTCAAATACCTGTCATACTGTCATACTGACCACAGTAACTGTTTCACTATCAGAACGGACTAGCTATGCATGTTTCTGCAATGCAAAGTATTGTACACCAATACAGTCAGGTCCATAAATATTGGGACATCGACACAATTCTAACATGTTTGGCTCTATACACCACCACAATGGATTTGAAATTAAACTAACAAGATGTGCTTTACCTGCAGACTGTCAGCTTTAATTTGAGGGTATTTACATCCAAATCAGGTGAACGGTGTAGGAATTACAACAGTTTGCATATGTGCCTCCCACTTGCTAAGGGACCAAAAGTAATGGGACATAATAATAATAATCATAAATCAAACTTTCACTTTTTAATGCTTGGTTGTAAATCCTTTGCAGTCAATTACAGCTTGAAGTCTGGAACGCATAGACATCACCAGACGCTGGGTTTAATCCCTGGTGATGCTCTGCCAGGCCTCTACTGCAACTGTCTTCAGTTCCTGTTTGTTCTTGGGGCATTTTCCCTTCAGTTTTGTCTTCAGCAAGTGAAATGCATTCTCAATCGGATTCAGTTCAGGTGATTGACTTGGCCATTGCATAACATTCCACATCTTTCCCTTAAAAAACTCTTTGGTTGCTTTTGCAGTATGCTTTATGTCATTGTCCATCTGCACTGTGAAGCGCCGTCCAATGAGTTCTGATGCATTTGGCTGAATATGAGCAGATAATATTGCCCGAAACACTTCAGAATTCATCCTGCTGCTTTTTTCAGCAGTCATATCATCAATAAATACAAGAGAAACAGTTCTATTGGCAGCCATACATGCCCATGCCATGACACTACCACCACCATGCTTCACTGATGAGGTGGTATGCTTAGGATCATGAGCAGTTCTTTTCCTCCTCCATATTCTTCTCTTCCCATCACTCTGGTACAAGTTGATCTTGGTCTCATCTGTCCATATGATGTTGTTCCAGAACGGTGAAGGTTTTTTTAGATGTCTAATCTGGCCTTCCTGTTTTTGAGGCTCACTAATGGTTTTCATCTTGTGGTGAACCCTCTGTATTCACTCTGGTGAAGTCTTCTCTTGATTGTTGACTTTGACACACATACACCTACCTCCTGGAGAGTGTTCTTGATCTGGTCAACTGTTGTGAAGGGTGTTTTCTTCACCAGGAAAATAATTATTCGGCCATCCACCACAGTTGTTTTCCGTGGTCTTCCTGGTCTTTTGGTGTTGCTGAGCTCACCGGGGCTTTCCTTCTTTTTAAGAATGTTCCAAACAGTTGTTTTGGCCACGCCTAATGTTTTTGCTATCTCTCTGATGGGTTTGCTTTGTTTTTTCAGCCTAATGATGGCTTGCTTCACTGATAGTGACAGCTCTTTGGATCTCATCTTGAGAGTTGACAGCAACAGATTCCAAATGCAAATAGCACACTTGAAATTAACTCTGGACCTTTATCTGCTCATTGTAATTGGGATCATGAGGGAATAACACACACCTGGCCATGGAACAGCTGAGAAGCCAATTGTCCCATTACTTTTGACCCTTAACAAGTGGGAGGCACATATGCAAACTGTTGTAATTCCTATACCGTTCACCTGATTTGGATGTAAATACCCTCAAATTAAAGCTGACAGTATGAAGTTAAAGCACATCTTGTTTGTTTCATTTCAAATCCATTGTGGTGGTGTATAGAGCCAAAAATGTTAAAATTGTGTCGATGTCCCAATATTTATGGACCTGACTGTATATAGGCTCTATGCAGCTGGGAAATTGCTGATTTTTTTCACGCTTCATAACAAATAAATTTGGATCAAATGTTTTGTTGTTGGAAAATTTTGATAAGCGTCCGAATCGAATTTTCGAAAACTTCACTTATCTCTTGTTCTGATTAATCAAAATGTTTTAAAAATTCAGGTAGACTTTTAATTCTAAAGTATTAATTCGCTTATCTCTAAAACAGTCTGTATATGATCTATGTTTACATATCTCTAAATAATAGGGGTCATTTATCAATCTGAAATACGCGTGTTTAGGCGCAGATTGCGGTGCATCGGTTAGTTGTGCCCCAATCTGCGACTTCTCCCCACTCACACAGGTCTAAAATTGTGGGCGTGGCGTAGGTGGGGAAGGGGATTGGCCGAGAGGCCCATCTCATTCACCATTTTATACGCCTGTTTTGAGAAAGAAAAAGGTCTAAATGTAAGACAGCTAGGAAGTGGTCTATCATTTAGAACTGACAGAGTATCCAAAGCCCAGGGGGGTAACTACCATAGCGGCAGACCATGCGACTGCTATGGGACCCGGGGCAAGTGAAAACTTGGTCAGGACTTTACCCTCTAAAGAAACAACTTTTAGCAAACGAGGCAGTGGAAAAAATGGCCCAAGGGTCATTGAAAGGCGTTTAGGCAGAAACCCTTCTGTCCTGTGTGGGGGGCCTGGTTTTATTCTTGGTATGGGGCCCTTACTTATCTATGGTGCCTCTTCATAACTTCGGCGGATCCTCCGCCAACTTAGGGCTTTATTAAGACTGGCATCTAAAACACTGGTCTTAATAAATGAACCCAATGTTTTTACCTAATGCGTTCATCAATGCACAAGCCATTTACAAAACTCCATCTACAACAGTATTTAGAAGTACAGGAAAATAATTGCATTTTAAATTGTGCAGTTCTAATTATTTTCTAAGATCTACACATAATAATCTATTTCATTTTCTGCCATGATAAAGTGTCAAGATGAGAATGTGACAAACTTTGCACATTTTATTTCTAAACCAAAATGATATTAGCAGAACAGATTGCAGATTAGAAACAAATGTAAAGTCAAGGTTACTTTCTAATCTCAAAATGGCTTAGTTTGTACATTGTGTTTTGTTGGTACTGTTGGCATAAATACAATCAGAATTTAAAATTGCATTGAAAATAACTCCCTGACTTTCATCCTTCATTAGCACTACGTTTTCACAATACAGGAGCTTTAGAAATGTCATCATTTTAGATCAGTTGTTATTACTGACCACTTGTAATAGGTAAACGGGCTATTATTACTGTTCTTTTCGCAAAATTTGCCAATGACATATACTCTAAACACAAACATGTTCTGTTTTTTTAAGTTAATCAATGTACAGAATTTATATTGGACAAAATCACACACACACACACACACAAATCACTTTTATAAGAGAATAACAAGAAATCACTAACCCCAATTCTAAAATATTGGGACACTGTATAAAATGTAAATAAAGACAGAATGCATTGATTTGCAAATCTCATAGATCCATATACTATTTACTAGTGTTGATCGAGCATGCTCGGCCGGACACCAGTTCGGCTAAAGCATTGCAATGCTCGGCACATCGCAGAGTTCGGTCGAATACCGCGTGTGCTCGAGCGCGATGCTCGAGTACCCTCACTGCACTTTGTTGGCTGGTTAGCCAATAAATGGGCAGGTAAATAGTGACGGCCTTGTGGTTCGCCCGGCGGTCAGTTTGTGGCAAACTTTGCTCGTTCGCGATTCGCCGAACATGCGAACATATGGCGATATTCGCGCCCACCATATTCTTTTACATTGTGAAGAACTTTGACCCATGACACGTTCATCAGGTGGTACAGGACAGTCAATTGAAAAGTTTCAGCACATGGACATACCCACTATCTTATAAATAGACCCGATCTGGCTGCCATTTTCCATTCAGTCTTTTGTCAGTGTAGGGAGAGGTTGCTGTGTGGAGCAGGGACAGACTGTTAGGGACAAAAATGCAATCAAATACTGTAGGTCCACAAAAGTCCTTTTAAGGACTGGTATATGTGTACTATTGATAGGTGTGCAGTACAGAGGGGTGTAATACATGTATAATATACTTTCTAACATAGAAAGCTTATTATAGTGGATTTGTATTGTGCCGCAGTGGTGGTGACCAGGGGCGTAGCTATAGGCTCATGGGCCCTGGTGCAAGAGTTCAATTTGGGCCTCCCCTACTCCACAGCAGAAGTATATGCCAATCGTTCACCAACAAGGCAGTTGGCACTGGGATCTCCATGTTATTGGTCAGTTAATACATCAGGGACCCCCTGGCATGGGGCCTGGGCATAGCTAAGTGAAAACTGGGTGATCCATAGGCAGGACCGGCTGGCTGCCCTCATCCACCAGCCCGTCCCTAGGAAATCTCTCATCAGATGTGAGAGCAGCAGCGATCGATCAGCCAGGATTAATGTGCACAGTGGGAGGCCCCCCCTTAGGCAAATGACAAACTGCCCCCCCCCCCCTCATTCTTAGGCAAGTGACAAACTCATCTCTGCTACATCTACAATGAGCAACTACAACAAATGTAATGCCAAACTGCAGTTCCTCTATGTGATGCCTGGGATAGCTTCCACTGGACTCACAGGCTGTGTGGGTCCAGTGGAAGCTATCTAAGGCATCACAAGGAACTGCAGTTTGGCATTACATTTGTTGTAGTTGCTCATTGTAGACGTAGCAGAGATGAGTTTGTCACTTGCCTAAGATTGAGGGGGAGGAGGGGCAGTTTGTCACTTGCCCAAGACTGAGGGGGGGGGCAGTTTGTCACTTACCTAAAGGGTGTATTGACTGGTCTGGTCTGGGCTTATTATCACAATCTCACCGGCACTCCCACCAGGCGGGTCAGAGCCCGGTTTTACTCAGGACAGACACAGAGTCGCAGTCACTCACTCACTGGACCGACCGGACCAGGACCCTCACCTCAGTAAGTCAGTCAGGTCAGTCAGTGTGTCTCGCAGTCGCAGTCACACTCACAGGATAGGAAAGCAGTGGCGTAGCGTGGGTTGCCTGCACCCGGGGCAAGCCAAAAATGGTGCCCCCCCCCTACCCCGGGAACGCCCCTTTTAACAAATACTGTAGTAGATCACTAGCAGTCCTATGTAACACAGTGATAACTCTCTGAGTACAGATAATGTTGTAGATGGGTGTGAGGCCCCAGAATTCAGAACACAGTGCTACCTGAAGTCTGGGGCCGGATGCGGCAGTGTGGGTCAAATTCTATATACCCCTTACCCTACCGAGAAACAGATATGTGCATGGATAATATTATTACAGGAGAATGCCGCACCATACCTGTTACATCCAGTGACGTCTCCTGTGATGTAGACTTTTCTCAACGTCTTCATCCAGAGATAAGACCACCATGACACCTTCTTTCAGCCGCTTCTCGTCTCTGCAGAGTTTCACAGATTATTTTTTAGGTTCCTCACTTTACTCTCATCCTCTCCTTCCTGGTGTCTCAACAACTCATGCTGCTGCCCCCCAATATTGTGCTAGAGCCAGACAGATAGTCCCCCATTCCCCATAATATTATTCCCCCTGTATATTATAATGGCCCCACTTTATTATTAATATAATGGCCCCTCTTTAATAACAAAGAGGGGTCCATTACATTAATAATAAAGAGGGGGCCATTATATTAATAATAAAGAGGGGGCCATTACATTAATAACAAAGAGGGGACCATTACATTAATAATAAAGAGGGGCCATTATATTAATAATAAAGAGGGGGCCATTACATTAATAATAAAGAGGGGGCCATTATATTATTAATAAAGAGGGGGCCATTACATTAATAATAAAGAGGGGGCCATTATATTATTAATAAAGAGGGGGCCATTATATTAATAATAAAGATGGGGCCATTATATTAATAATAAAGAGGGGGCCATTATATTAATAATAAAGAGGGGGCCATTACATTAATAATAAAGAGGGGGCCAATATATTAATAATAAAGAGGGGGCCATCACATTAATAATAAAGAGGGGGCCATTATATTAATAATAAAGAGGAGGCCATTACATTAATAATAAAGAGGAGGCCATTACATTAATAATAAAGAGGGGGCCATTACATTAATAATAAAGGGGGGGCCATTACATTAATAATAAAGAGGGGGCCATTATATTAATAATAAAGAGGGGGCCATTACATTAATAACAAAGAGGGGACCATTACATTAATAATAAAGAGGGGGCCATTATATTAATAATAAAGAGGGGGCCATTACATTAATAATAAAGAGGGGGCCATTATATTATTAATAAAGAGGGGGCCATTACATTAATAATAAAGAGGGGGCCATTATATTATTAATAAAGAGGGGGCCATTACATTAATAATAAAGAGGGGGCCATTATATTAATAATAAAGAGGGAGCCATTACATTAATAATAAAGAGGGGGCCAATATATTAATAATAAAGAGGGGGCCATCACATTAATAATAAAGAGGGGGCCATTATATTAATAATAAAGAGGAGGCCATTACATTAATAATAAAGAGGAGGCCATTACATTAATAATAAAGGGGGGGCCAATATATTAATAATAAAGAGGGGGCCATTATATTAATAATAAAGAAGAGGCCATTACATTAATAATAAAGAGGGGCCATTATATTAATAATAATGTATTGGCCCCCTCTTTATTATTAATGTAACGACCCCCTCTTTATTATTAATATAATGGCCCTCTCTTTATTATTAATGTAATGGCCCCCTCTTTATTATTAATATAATGTCCCCCTCTTTATTATTAATGTAATGGCCCCCTCTTTATTATTAATATATTGGCCCCCTCTTTATTATTAATATAATGGCCCCCTCTTTATTATTAATGTAATGGCCCTCTCTTTATTATTAATGTAATGGCCCTCTCTTTATTATTAATGTAATGGCCCCTTCTTTATTATTAATATATTGGCCCCCTCTTTATTATTAATATAATGGCCCCCTCTTTATTATTAATGTGATGGCCCCCCTCTTTATTATTAATGTAATGGCCTCCTCTTTATTAATAATATAATGTCCCCCTCGTTGTTAATATAATGTCCCCCTCTTTATTATTAATATAATGGTAGTCTCTCCACTCTTATTAATACTATGACATTGTCCACTGAGTACTGTCAGTGGTCCTCCTCTCGTGCCCCCAGTGCCTCTGCAATAAGGGTAGAACGTAGTGTACATAAAAAAATAAAATAATTAATACTTACCTCTCTTTCCTTCACAGCTTGTGGCATCCTGGTACAGGCGGTCACCAATGCCTCGCTCACTGTGCCTTCCCGCGCCGCGTCATCTCGCGAGATCCGACGCAGGAGGTCACAGTGAGGTACGTGACTAAGTCCTGCGTCGCACCTCAATTGAAGCCGCTCCCCCGGCCCCTCCTCCTCACTTCGTCTGCCCAGCTGCCCTGCACAGTGCGCGTCACGCAGGGCCTCTCTCCTCTCGGCCTCCGCTCCGCCCCCTGTAAATCTTATTTTAGTTATTCAGCTGCGGCTGCATTCTTCTGGCTTGAGGGGGCCCTGTGGGCCCCCCTGACTCAGGGGCCCGGTCGCAATTGCAACCGCTGCGACCCCTATAGCTACGCCACTGGTGGTGACTGGTGAGCAGTTCTGCAGCGATACTGCAGCTACACAGAGTGACAAACACAATTAGAAAAAATAATTATAACTGGTGTGATATACCACTCACCCCCCAAAAAAACTGATAGGAGCGGGGTGTTATATACCAATAATATACTTTCTATATAGTGCATTTTGGTACAGCAGCATTTGTTTGCGGTTTTGCTGCGTTCCTTCTGCTACACACAGTGACAAACGGTATTGGAAAAAATTATTATAACTGGTGTGATATACCAGTCGCCCCCCCAAAAACACTGATAGAAGCGAGGTGTTATATACCAATAATATACTTTCTATATAGTGTATTTGGGTACTGCAGCATTTGTTTGCAGTTTTGCTACGTTCCCTCTGCTACACACAGTGACAAACGGTATTGGAAAAAAAAAAAATTGTACGCGAAAATTATATTGCCGATATTTATAAGGCACACGATGACACCTGGTTCGGCTCAGTCTTAGTCAGGGAGAGCTGTGCTGTAGAAGGGACAGATAGTGTAGGGAATTTTATTTTATTTTTTTGTTAGGCAGGGTTGGTGTTACAGACCAAAAAGTCCCTTTAAGAATTATTGTTGTGTCTGGCAGCAATTTATATTTTTAGCGCAATCTGCACTAAACTGAATACAATTGTAAAGACCCAAAAGTCCTTTTAAGGACTATTGTTGTATCTGGCAGCAATATATGTTTTTAGTGCAACCTGCTCTAAATAGCTTGCAATTGTTTGGCCGCTGCAGACAGCGACATTATCTGAGCTGCATCTCCTGTGGAACGTGTGCGCAGCCTAAAAATATCTGTGACATCCAGTGTACTTTCTCAGTGGACGGTGTCTGCTATGGACAGTTACATTACCTGTGCTACATCTCCTGTATAACGTTTGCGCATTCTAAAAATATCTGTGACATCTAGTGTACTTTTTCCGTAGACGCTGCGGGGAGCCACATTATTTGGGCTACATCTCCTGTTTAACATGTGTGCATGCTAAAAATAGCTGTGATATCCAGTGTACTTTTTCCGTAGATGCTGCGGACAGCGACATTATCTGCGCTACATCTCCTGTTTAATGTGTGCGCAGCCTAAAAAAATCTGTGAAATCCAGTATACTTTTTCCGTAGATGGTGTCTGCTGCGGACAGTTACATTACCTGTGCTACATCTCCTGCATAACGTTTGCGCATCCTAAAAATATCTGTGACATCCAGTGTACTTTTTCCGTAGACGCTGCAGACAGCGACATTACCTGAGCTACATCTTCTGTATAATGTTTTTGCATACCAAATATCTGTGACTTTGACTTCAAATATTTCTTAGCGGTGGTGACAGCAGCAACATTACCTGTGGTACCTCTCCTGTATGACGTTTCCGCATCCAAAATATCAGTGACATGGACTGTAAAAAAAAAAATTGCCGCTAGTGACAGCAACAACATTACCTGCGCTACATCTCCTGTATAACGTTAGCCGCTGGTGACAGTAGCGACATTACCTGTGCTACATCTCCTGTATAACGTTATCCGCTAGTGACAGCAGCGACATTACCTGCGCTACATCTCCTGTATAACGTTTGACGCGGGTGACAGCAGCAACATTACATCTGCTGTACAATGTTTGCGCTTCCCAAATAGCTGTGATATTTCCTGTAATTTTTTATTAGCCGCTGGTGACGGCGACATTACCTGCGCTACATTTCCTATAAAAAGTTTGCACATCCTAAATATCAGTGACATTCAGTTTAATTTATTTGTGCATACACTTACAAAACCTACGGTACTGTACATGTGACATACTTGAAAGCATATATAACATTAAATATGCAGAAGGCGAGCAGTAAGGGACGGGGAAGTGTCCATGCTGCTGATGGTACATGCAAAAGTCGTGGCCCTGGGCACAGTGAAACTGTGCCTGCTGCTAGTGCACAAGAAGCACCCTCATCCACGATACCTAGCTTCATGTCCCAGTTTGCAGGATGGCGCAGGTCACCACTCTCGAAGTCAGACCAGTACGACCAGGTGGTCGGTTGGATTGCAGCAGATAATGCTTCCAGTCAGTTAAACACCACCCTGTCTTTGACAAAGTCCAGTCTCAGTAGCCAAGAGTCTGGTCAACAGAATCCTCACCCTGATCCTCCTTCCTCCCACAACATGGAGAGTCTTGGCAAACTAGTGATCCCACACTCGGATATTCCGAAGAGCTCTTTTCATTGCCATTCCTTCATTTGACCCTATTGCCAAGCCCACTTGAAGAGGGACATGAGGAGATCCTGTGCACTGATTCCCAAACTATTGAGCATCCACAGTCAGAAAAAGATGACGGTGGGGAATGGCAATTAGTGTTCCACGAGGTGGATGATGATGATGAGACACAGTTGCCAATAAGTCAACCGCAATTAGTGTCTCAAGAGGTTCATGATGAGGATGAGACACAGTTGTCAATAAGTGAGGTTGTTGTTAGGTCAACAAGTCAGGAGGATGAACAGAGTAAGGAAGTGGAAGAGAAGGTGTCGGACTATGAAATCATTGATTCAACCTGGGAAGGTGGCAAGCCGAGCGAGGACAGCAGTACAGAGGGGGAGGGATCCGCAGCAACTGTTCCCTGGATCAGTAACTTGTGGCAATCTCCCTTGCCAATGGGTAGGTGTTCCGCAGTCTGGCGCTTTTTTGAGGTAAGTGTGGACAAAAAAAATATTGTCATTTGCAACCTGTGGCGTACCAAAATGAGCAGGGGCATGAACACCATAAACCTCACCATCACTAGCATAATCCACCTCATGGCATCAAAGCACCCTAATAGGTGGGCCAAACGCCTGGCTCAACAATCTATATCTGCGGGTCACACCACTGCCTCCTCTTCCCCTGTGTTACGTGCTGGCCAATCCCCTATCCAAGACACAGGCCCGGATGCCTCCCACTTTGCACCTGGACCTTCGCAAGCACCATCAGCTTAGCACATCCTCTTCTGTGTCCCAGCGCAGCGTACAGCTTTCCATACCCCATGCCTTTGAACGAAAGCGCAAATACTCAGCCACCCACCCACAAGCCATAACACTAAATGCGCACTTTTCCAAATTGCTGGCCATTTTGTCTTATGGACACTGAGGCTTTCCGCAGCCTGATAGAGTAGGCCGTCTCTCATTACTCAGTCTCCAGCCACCACTATTTTCCCCAGTGTTCTGTCCCGGCCTTACACCAGCATGTGTCCCGTAACATCACCCGTGCTCGGATCAATGCAGTTATTGGGAAGGTCCACTTAATGACTGACACATGGACAAGTGCATTTGGCCAGGGACGCTACATTTTCCTGACGGCACACTGTGTGAACGTTGTGGAGGCCGAGAGCGAGTCGTACCCTGGGATGGCACAGGTGCTAACGATGATAAGGATTGCGGGCCCTATTCCTTCAGGATTTCTGCCACCATCTACATTAGTGGCTGCAACCCCCTCTTCTCCTTCTCTACCTCCTCCACCTCCTCCTCCACTTTCACCTCTGAATTCTCATCTTGCTGCACCAGTCAGCCATCAGTCAGTAGCTGAACGCAGTGTAGCACTGCAGTGTGGAAGCGTCAACAGGCCGTGCTGAAACTAATTTGCTTATGTGACAAACAGCACACCGCCACAGATCTGTGGCAGGGTATAAGGAACCAGACTGAGCTGTGGCTCTCGCCACTCAACCTACAACCAGGCATGGTTGTGTCTGATAATGGCCGTAACTTGGTGGCGGCTTTGGAGCTCGGCAAGCTCACACACATACCATGTCTAGCCCACGTGTTCAACTTAGTGATTCAGCGGTTTCTCAAAGCCTACCCCAATTTGCCTGAGCTACTGGTGAAGGTGTGCTGCGTTTGTGCCCATTTCCGAAAGTGATCTACAGCTGCCGCCGGTCTGGCAACGCTGCAGCAGCGCTTGCAATTGCCAACGCGCTGGAACTCTACATTCCACATGTTGGCCAGGCTTTGTGAGCAGCAGAGGGCAGTAGTGGAATACCAGCTGCAACTTGGTCAACGCCTTTCCAGTCAGCTTCCACTCTTCACAAGCGACGAGTATGCATGGATGTCTGACCTCTGTGAGGTTTTACATAACTTTGAGGAATCAACACAGATGGTGAGCGGCGATGCCAGCGTAACCATCCCACTTTTGTGTCTACTGAAACGCTCGCTGCTTACAATGAAGGCGGACGCTTTGCATGTGGAAGAGGCGGAAATTGGGAAAGACAGTACACAGGGCTATTAGCCAGACCACCCTCCGTTCGTCTTCTCATCGCAAATTGGATGATGATGAGGAGGAGACGCAGAAGACGGTTGCCTCTGCTACAGAGGGTAGTGCTCACAGCAGGCTTATTCCATCTGTTCAGCAAAGATGGGCCGAAGAGGAGGAAGAGGATGAGGATATTAAGAGTCATCCTCCTGATGAGGACAGCGAAGTCTTGTCTGTTGGGACTCTGGCACACATGGCTGACTTTATGTTATGCTGCCTTTCCTGTGACCTTTGCGTTATACGCATTTTGGGCAACACCGATTACTGGTTGCTCACCCTTCTCAACCCACGCTACAAAGAGAACTTCTCATCTCTCATTCCTGTGGTGTGTAGAGATTCTTAAAAATATCAGACCACTATCCGGCGCTGCAGGCATAGAAATCAGTCCTTGAGGTAAGTAAGATTCTTTTTATTATAGTCAATATAATCAAGACGTTGAGGGTCTTGGTCTGAGAGATCAGGCAGCGCTGAATGATACAGCAGGCAGGAGGAGCCAGGAGATCTCACAAGAATAACTGACAGGCCAGCCGCTGTGTAATAAAAGCAGGGAGCACGATATGCCCTCAGCTCTATAGGAAGGAACAATGTTCACTGCGGTGCTTACCTAGTGCGGAGTCAGCAGTGCCGCTGTAACCCTGAACACATCATCTTAAGTAACAGCAAATATGTTCATACAATGTATCAAATGTATCAAAATATATCACTATGTGTATTGTGAAACCTAAGGTTGAAACTTGTATGCAATTAGACCATCTATACATCACAGTAAGTGTCGGACACTGCGCTGATGTTCACAGTAAGTGTCAGGCATTTAACATCTATTGCCGCAGATCACTAGAAGATATCGGCAAACAGGCTCATTATACTAAACACACCCACCCCACCCCCTGAACCTCCCCCTTTTTAACCCGCCAAAACAGTGTTTTAAATAACCTGATTACAAGTGTATCTTTATTCTGTATATTGTCCTGACGAAGGGGGCCTTTTGCCCTTGAAACGCGTTGACTATAATAAAAAGAATCTTACTTACCTCAAGGACTGATTTCTATGCCTGCAGCGCCGGATAGTGGTCTGATATTTTTAAGAATCTCTACATACCTATTTCCTTGGAACCTTTGGACAGGAAAAGACCCAGGCAGCAGCACGGCATCCCCTAATGCTGGTGGGGAAATATACCAGCTAAGGCACATCCAGCTGTTGTGACTATTCACAACAAAATCCGGTAAGCGCAATACGCACCATAATTTTATATTTTATATAAGGCGGTACCGCACATGAGGCGCTGTGTTTTTTCTTTTCTCCTTTCATTCCTGTGGTGGAGAAGACTAGAAAAATGGTGCAATACCAGAAGGTCCTTGTGGAAAAATTGCTCCAAAAATTTCCAGCTGACAACGTAGTTCCTTGGTCAACCGAGGAGGAGAGACGAGGGGAACACACAGCGGTTCCAACAGAGGCAAGGCAACACTCTCCGAGGCCTAGGACAGTTTCATGACACCCCGCTAGCAACCTCACCCTGATGCGCAGCCTAGTGTCACAAGGAGAGAAAAGTTTTGGAAAATGTTGAAGGAGTACGAAGCAGACCATGTCAGCATCCTCGATGATCCCTCTGTGCCTTAAAACTATTGGGTTTCCAAGCTGGACACATTGCACAAAAGCTTTTATGGTCTATTGAATACACTGTATTCCCATGTACCCCTTGCACCACAAAAAAGGGTATATGGTTCAATCTTTCTTTTCTCGTCCTTCTCCTCCTCCTCCATCATATCAACATGCTTATTAGGCTGCCTTCGCTCCTAGTGTTTTAGAGTGTCAGCTCAGCAGCAGGCCTTCACCCCTAATGTTTTAGAGGGTCACAAGCAGGCCCTTGCTCCTAATGTTTTTGAGGGTTACAAGCAGGCCATCAATCATAATTTTTCAAGGGTGTGTATGATGCCCTCCTTTATGTGTAATAAAGGGTGTATTGGAGTGCCGGTTCCTTGTAATTTTTGGCAGCCCTTTCCCTTAGTGCATAGGCTTTATGAGTGTAGGAATCCCACTACCTGAACAATTGTACCACAATGTAAATGAGGACCTCCTTTATGTGATATACAGGTTGTATCGGAGTGCCTTTTACTTGTAATTTTTGGCAGTACTTGCACTTTATATACAAGTAAATATACAGGAAAGAATGTTTCCCAACAATTTTTCCTCTAAAATCGATTTTATTTTCGGTTTTGTGCGCATTATTGTCAGTCTGTAAAATTGGTGTACTACTCGGAAAACATCGTTCCCAGCAGCAACCTGGGAGTTGAAGATGCATCCAGACATCCTCCCCATGCTGTTCCCAAACCATTTCAGTGGTGTTTCTATTAATTTCTGACCTTTTCATGTGAACCACCCTCCCCTCTTCAGAGCAGGGGGTGCCTGGTTTATTGCTCGGGTTCTCCCATTGACTTCCATTATGCTTGGGTGCACGGTAGAGCACCCGAGCATCCCGAGGTGTTGTACTCAAGCACCCGAGCACTTTGGTGCTCAATCAACACTACTATTCACAATAGAGCACCGAACACATATCAGATGTTGAAAGTATGAAACCATTTCAAGAAAAAAATAACTAATTTAGAATTTGATAGCAGTAACACATCTGAAAAAAGTTGGGATAGTTGCAACAAAAAGCTGGAAAAGTTACTACTACTACTACTACAACTACTACTAGCAGCTGGAGGTGCAATTTACATCTAATCCACATGAAAAAGCATGGTTAGAGAGACAGAGGGGGTGATTTATCAAACTGGTGTAAAGTAGAACTGGCTTAGTTCCCCATAGAAACCAATCACATTACACCTTTCATTATTCACAGCTTATGTGGAAAATGAAAGGTGGAATCTGATTGGCTGTTATGGGCAACTAAGCAAGTCTCTCAGAAGCAAAGATTGGCAAATGTTCACAAATCTGCATCTGCAGTCTGTGTCTAAACTTTGTGGAACAATTTCCTCAACGTACAGCATACAGTTGTGAAGACTTTGAATATTCCACCATCTACCTAATATCTTCAAAAAAATCATTGAATTTGGAAAAATCCATGTTCACAAGGGCTCATGGTCAATACTGGATGCTTGTGATCAAGGGGCCTTCAGGCAGCTCTGCATTAAAAACAGACATGATTCTGTACTGGAAATCACTGCATGGGCTCAGGATCACTTCCAGAAATCATTGTCTATGAACATAGTTCACCCTGCAATCCACAAATACTAGTTAAGGCCTCATGCACACGACAGTTGTGTGCATCCGCGGCCGTTGTTCCGTTTTCCGTTTTTTTTTTCACGGACCCATTGACTTTCACCGTTTGTCTTCCGCGTCTGTGATCCGTTTTTCCAGTCCGTGAAAAAAATGACCTGTCCTATTTTTTTCACGGACAACGGTTCACGGACCCATTCAAGTCAATGGGTCCGTGAAAAATCACGGATGCAAACAAGATAGTCATCCGCGTCCGTGATCCGTGTCCGTTTTTCCTATCATTTTCAATGCAAACTTGACTTAGTTTTTTTTTTCACTTTTCATGTCCGTGGATCCTCCAAAAATCAAGGAAGACCCACGGATGAAAAAACGGACACGGATCACGGAACAACGGAAACCGTTTTTGCGGACCGCAAAAAAAAAAACGTCCGTGTGCATGAGGCCTAAAGCTGTTTCATGCAAAGAAAAAGCCATATGTTAACATGATCCAGAACACCGCCATCTTCTGTGGGCCAAAACTAATTTAAAATTAGCTGAAGTAAAATGGAAAACAGGTCTGTGGTCAGATAAATCAGAATTTGAAATTCAATTTTGAAACCATGGATACCATGTTCTGTGGACACAAGAGGAGAGGAACCATACAGCTTGTTATCACCACACAGTTCAAAAGCCTGCATCTCTGATGGCATGTTTTTTTATTTTTTTATAATTTTAAACAATTGCTTTGGAAAAAGAAAAATGGACAGCTGGGCAGATGCAAAATAAATTTTTTAGTGAATGCATCTAATTGAGTCATCATTACCACAACTAAGTGGGAGGTGGGCGTTCTTCTTATAGACAATGTAATTCATGGTTGATAGTAGTTTTCTCATGGCCATACATTCCATTATGGATGTCTCACGATGGAGTGAAGGACAATAAGGTGGAGGAGTCTTAGTAGGAAAATAAGAACTGATTATGATGACAAGGACACTGTATTGCTTGGGGATGTGGACTGGCTGCCACAAGGAAGTTCAGGAGAAGGAGGATAGACTTGTTCTCTTTGGGAATGCTGTCCTGGTTTATTCTCCAAAAGGGTCCAGTGATGTTGTCTTATGTGCTGCAATAGAGTTATGTTATCTATGTTTGTTTTTGAACAGCTACAGTTTATTTAATCCTGCAGATCTTGCACATAGCTATGGTTTTGTGGCCGGGACTTGGTTAGAAATATGGGAGTTACTTGCACAGAGCTGGCGGCAGCCAAGCTTGGAGTAGGTCTGGCACATTTTGAGCCTACACCCACAGTATTAGCAGCAACACCAGTTCCTGAGATGACCACAATAGAAGCAGATTTGGCTTGTCAGTTCTTTTGGAGGTTTTGGCCTTCCATTGCATCCATTGTTTATTGTCAACATGGCCAGCACTCCTATCCTCAGATGTCTCCTCCTCAGCACTCCGATCTGACTCCCAGGTCCTGTTCAGAATCAGAATCAATTTATTTGGCCAAATAGGTTTGCACTTACAAGGAATTTGACTTGGCAGTTGCTTGACAGACGCAAACAAAATAGTACAAGGACAGAGGGTATGGATAGTGCAGGACAAGGACAGTATGTAAGTTTTAGTGGCAATAAACAGACAGAAGTGTTCATTTTCAGTTCTATGCTGTAATTCATTGCTGCTTTAGCGTGATTCTGCATTAAGCAAGGCAACTGCCTGAGGGAAAAAGCTGTTCCTGTGCCTGGAAGTTTTAGTAGCCACTGAACGGCATCTCACTCCTAAAGGCATAAGCTGGAAGATGGAAGGAGCAGGGTGAGAGGGGTCTGAGGCAATCTTAGCCGTTCTCTTTCTACACCTGCTAGCGTGAAGATCCTGCAGGGAAGGGGAGCTACAGCCAATTATCCTTTCCGCTGTTCGGATGATGCGCTGCAGTCTCACCTTTTCTAATACTGAGCAGGAACTGAACCATACAGTCATAGATGATGTCATGATGGATTCGATGATCGCGGTGTAGAACTGCACCATTAATTTTTGTGGTAGGCCAAACTTTTTCAGCTGCCGTAGGTGGTACATCCTCTGTTGCGCTTTAATGATAGTGACAGTATTGTTGTTCCATTTTAGGTTGTTGGAAATTGTGGTCCCAAGAAACTTGAATGACTCTACTCGGGTTACTGTAGATCCATTTATTATTAGGGGGAGGTGCTGGGGGGAGATCTCCTAAAGTCTATTATCATCTCCATGGTCTTAAGAGCATTAAGTTCCAAGTTGTTGTTGCTGCACCAGGAGGAAAGCTGTCCCACTTCATGCCTATATGCAGACTCATCCCCATTTTGTATAAGACCAACTACTGTTGTGTCATCTACAAAATTCAGAACCTTAATAGATGGGTATGTGGAGATGCAGTCATTGGTGTACAATGAGTAGAGCAGTGGGGAAAGCACACAGCCCTGGGGAGCTCCAGTACGGCAATGGCTGGACTGGGGCGGAGCCCTTAAGGGGAGGCCAATATGACGGGGGGTTTGGTTTAGGGAGCCCCTGGGGGGGTCTTAGATTGGTGGACTGGGACTGGGGTTGGTTAAAGGAATTGGGGGAATTGAAGGAGGATCCGGATTGGTTCAGTTGCGGGAGGGAAGAGGAGCGAAGGGGTTAAATGCATAAGGGAGGTGAAAGACGGTAGCCATTTTGGTTACTGAAGTGAAGCTCCCACCCACCCGCCCAGGTTTTGGTCAGGCCGGCAGGTGGATGGTGTGCGTGTATGGAGGTGAGGTCGGTTTTGTCACGGTGGCTGTGGCGATGGGGGGTCCTTGGAGTTGGTTACGGTGGAACTTGAGGACATTGGGATGGCCCCACGGTTGGGAATGGACTCCCATGGTGGGCGAGTTGTTGTGCTGGATGGAGGGGCGGGGCCATTCTGTGGTGCTTCCAAGAGGGGTGTTACAGCTGGAGGCAAAAATGACTCACCCGGAGCGACAGCTCAGGGTTTTTTGGGGCTTCAAGGACCTCCCCCGTTAGAGTTAATATTGTTATTACAGTTATTTATGTATTTATATCTAATAAAATGGATGCTGTGGCCCAATACATTCCAATCAATTGTCTGAGTTTTATTTTGGGGTGGTTGGGTGTATTGGTGTGGGGAGGGGGTACTGCATGGAAGGAATAGGTAAGGGTGGAAGGAGCAAGTTAGATATAACCAATACCCCCGTCATGACTGTCAAAGAGCTTGAGGTGTGTTTCCCAAGTCTAACCTGCTGTTTCCTGTCGGTTAAGAAATTGGTTATCCATTTGCAGATGGATTCAGGTATGCGTAGATGGGAGAGCTTGCTGTGTAGCAGCAATGGTATTATGGTATTAAATGCAGAGCTGAAATCCACAAATACATTTCTGGTATAGGTTCCCGGGGAGTCTAGATGTTCTAGTACATAATGCATACACATGTTCAATATACAATTGTTCAACACATGTTCAACATACAATTATCATCAGAACCCCCACCCTCTCACCAAGACTGTTATACAGTCAGGTCCATAAATATTGGGACATTGACACAAATCTAACATTTTTGGCTCTATACACCACCACAATGGATTTGAAATTAAACGAACAAGATGTGCTTTAACTGCAGACTGTCAGCTTTAATTTGAGGGTATTTACATCCAAATCAGGTGAACAGTGTAAGAATTACAACAGTTTGCATATGTGCCTTCCACTTGTTAAGGGACCAAAAGTAATGGGACACCTGTTCCATGGCCAGGTGTGTGTTATTCCCTCATTGTCCCAATTACAATGAGCAGATAAAAGGTCCAGAGTTCATTTCAAGTGTGCTATTTGCTTTTGGAATCTGTTGCTGTCAACAGGTGTATGTGTGTCAAAGTCAACAATCAAGAAAATACTTCACCAGATTGAATACAGAGGGTTCACCACAAGATGTAAACCATTGGTGAGCCTCAAAAACAGGAAGGCCAGATTAGAGTTTGCCAAACAACATCTAAAAAAGTCTTCACAGTTCTGGAATAACATCCTATGGACAGATGAGACCAAGATCAACTTGTACCAGAGTGATGAGAAGAGAAGAGTATGGAGAAGGAAAGGAACTGCTCATAATCCTAAGCATACCACCTCATCAGTGAAGCATGGTGGTGGTGGTAGTGTCATGGCATGGGCATGTATGGCTGCCAATGGAACTGGTTCTCTAGTATTTATCGATGATGTGACTGCTGACAAAAGCAGCAGGATGAATTCTGAAGTGTTTCGGGCAATATTATCTGCTCATATTCAGCCAAATGCTTCAGAACTTCACAGTGCAGATGGACAATGACCCAAAGAATACTGCTAAAGCAACCAAAAAGTTTTTTGAGAGAGAGAAGTGGAATGTTATGCAATGGCCAAGTCAATCACCTAACCTGAATCCGATTGAGCATGCATTTCACTTGCTGAAGACAAAACTGAAAGGAAAAATGCCCCAAGAACAAGCAGGAACTGAAGTCAGTTGCAGTAGAGGCCTGGCAGAGCATCACCAGGGATGAAACCCAGCGTTTGTTAATGTCTATGCGTTCCAGACTTCAGGCTGTAATTGACTGCAAAGGATTTGGAACCAAGTATTAAAAAGTGAAAGTTTGATTTATGATTATTATTATTATGTCCCATTACTTTTGGTCCCTTAACAAGTGGGAGGCACATATGCAAACTGTTGTAATTCTTACACCGTTCACCTGATTTTGATGTAAATACCCTCAAATTAAAGCTGGCAGTCTGCAGTTAAAGCACATCTTGTTCGTTTCATTTCAAATCCATTGGGGTGGTGTATAGAGCCAAAAATGTTAGAATTGTGTCAATGTCCCAGTATTTATGGACTTGACTTTATATCATGGTGAGCTCCTTGGCCCACCTCACTTCCTTGCTCTGTATTTTCCCCAACTGCCACTGTCGCAACCTCTGCCCTCACCACCAATACCAAGGCTACAGGTACTACCACAAGCTATGCATGGGGTCCCCCACCTTCCCCTGAACCTCCTCATCAGGGCAGTCAAAATGCTGACTGCTCTCATACAACTCATCAACATGGAGTCTTGCTTGATTATCTACCATAGGGTGTGATGGAGTGGTGCTGCCTCTTCTTAGTAAAAAAGTAGATTTCCCTCTAGGAAGGGGCAATGAAGACAGAGCAGACAGCAATGAAAGGCTTCTCTGAGGGTGCAAGGAGGAGTGGCAGGAGGAATATTTTGAGCCATGGCTCTAAGGCAAGGTGTCAGACTCAGAAGTCACCTCTATGTCATCTTGCAGTGACTGAGAGGAAGAGTGAGCCATCCAATCCACAATTTCTAACTCATTGTCTTCAATGATACTGGAGAACTGTGGCCTACTACTGCTACTACAACTCCTGTCTGTATAGCTGGTGCTGCTACTACCCACATTCTGGCTCTGGAAGGACAAGGCCTGGCCCTCGGTCTTTTGTTTGGAAACCTTCCACATTTCAGACATTTGGCCTAATGTACACAATCACACAAATTATGAAATGGTTTGCAAGAGTGTTGCATGAAACTTAAAGACAGAAATGTGCAATTAAATGATTGTCCTTCCCTTTCTACAAACAGGACACAGGTTAACAAGGTCATGGGGGGGTCATTTTGATGGGCGAACAGCTCCTGATGTCAAACTAAGGCAGAGCTGGAGGGTGTTGATTGGCAGTGTAAGTCAAAAGGCCCTGAGCACTGTACTGGCCCACCTGCCCAGCAGCCTGCCTGCTGGCCCATCCTGCAGCTCCCCTGCCCACCTGTCCAGCAGCCTGATTGCCCACCCGACAGTCCATCAGCTCATCTACCTGTTCAGCGCAACCCGCCTATGACCTCTGCCAGATGCATAGACCATAGAGTGCTGCTGGGGCTTCTATTCCTGGGTCTCTGGGCTCTACTCACATGAAGTTCGGGAGAAGGATGCTCAGAGTCCCAACAGATTTCAGATGCTATGCTTGTAATGGCACATGGTACACACTCCCTGTCCTGTGGCTGTGTGGATCCTTGTAGCCAGCCTGGCAAAGTTTGGCAAATCATGTCATGTCCGATTATCATACCCTGTACTATGCTACCTTATACCCTGCACTGTCTTTCCATACTCTACACTGTGCCTCCTAAAATTTACTATGCCCTCTTATACCCTGTATAGAACAGTGCATAGTAAGGTGCATGACTAGGAGCACAGTATAGGATATACTGTAAGAGGGCACTGTGCAGGGTATGATAAGGGGGCACCCATAATACACTATACTATGCCCCCTTATTATACTCTGTATTATACACCCTATCCTGTGCTATGTACCCTTGTGATACCCTGTAAAGTGCCGTTTTAAACCCTATACTCTGCCCCAGTCATACACTGTACTGTGCACCCTGTGATGTGGCCATTTATTATATCCTTATTATACTAGTCATATACTGTAGTTTACTGTGTCGCTATCATATAATGCACTATCCTCCTTATTCACTATACTTTGCCCCCCATTCCTAAACTGTGCTGTGCCCCCATATGTTACCCTGCACAATGCCTGCTTATACCCTGTACTGTGCCCTTAGCCATATACTGTTTTGTGTCCCCTTATACCCTGTTATCCAGTCACTGAATAGTTGTGTTATCCAGTCAGTGTATGGCAATGTTATCCAGTCACTGTATGGTAGCATTATCTAGTCACCTTATGGTAGTGTTAGGTCTCATGCACACGACCATATGTAATTTGCAGTCCGCAAAAATAGATCCGCAAAAATACGGATGACGTCCGTGTGCTTTCCGCATATTTTGCGGAACGGAACAGCTGGCCCCTAATAGAACAGTCCTATCCTTCTCCATAATGCGGACAATAATAGGACATGTTCTATTTTTTTGCGGAATGGATATACAGACATACGGAAACGGAATGCACACTGAGTAAGGCCTAATGCACACGACCGTTGTGTGTTTTGCGGTCCGCAAATTGCGGATCCGCAAAACGCGGATGACGTCCATGTGCGTTCCGCAGTTTGTGGAACGGCGCGGACAGCCATTAATATAACTGCCTATTCTTGTCCGCAAAACGGACAAGAATAGGACAGGCGATATTTTTTGTGCGGATCACAGAACGGAGCAACGGATGCGGACAGCACATAGAGTGCTGTCCGCATCTTTTGCTGCCCCATTGAAGCAAATGGGTCCACATCCAAGCCACAAATACTGCGGTTCAGATGTGGACCAAAACAACGGTAGTGTTCATTGAAATTAATGGTTCCACATACGGTCCGCAAAAAAACCGGAATGGACACGGAAAGAAAATACATTTGTGTGCATGAGCTCTTATCCAGTTACTGTATGGAAGCGTTAACCAGTCACTATATAGGGGCATTATCTAGTGTGCTGAAATATGCAGATTGAGAAAAAAGTTTTCTCTACTGTAAAACAAAAGTTGTCAACCTATTATGAGATTAATTACCCCCCACACTAACACTTGAACTGTCTGGAGATGCCCTGTAACAGATTTGGGCCTACTGTTTGACGTGTATCCATACAGGCTTAAAACAGTACTCTCTGGATTGTAAAACACATGTTGCACATTTTATTATGATTATTCCCCCCCAACCTCCAAAACACACACACACACCAACACTTGAACTTTCAGGAGATGCCCTGTAAAAGAGTTGGGCCTACTATTTTATGTGTGTTTACAGATATTTAAAACAGTGTTCTCTGGATTTTAAAACATACGTTGTATACTTGTATTGTAATTACTCTTACCATCCCCACACACAAACACTTGAACTACCTTGAGGTGCCCTGTAAAAGATTTTGGCCTATTGTTTGATGTGTTTTTTTTTTTCATACAGAGATTTAAAACAATACTTTTTGGACTGTAAAACATGTGTTGAACGCTTGTATTGCAATTATTAACCCTGTGCCCCACACAACACTTGAACTGTCTGGAGATGTCCTGTAAACGAGTTGGTCCTACTGATTTAAAACAGAAATCTCTAGATTGTAGCCTACATAGTTTCCCATCATGCCTTGAGTTTTATGGCGTGAAACGGCCTTAGGCTGTGCTGGTTAGAACATTGGTGTCATGCTTCTCTTCCCTCTGCATGTATTTTAAAATTATGCAATAAAGAAGATTTATTTTTTTATTTTTTATTTTTTTACGAGCGGTGAGTGCCATGGATATTCTTCTTATGAATGTATATGTATAGACTGACTTTTGATGCTGAGCACCCCTACTGGAATTATGCGGGACATATTATAGGTAGCTATTCCAACCATGTGTCTTCTCCTTATGTACACTCTGGATTGTAAAACACACATAGCGCACTTTTATTTTATTATCTAACTGCCCCCACACTAACACTTGAACTGTGCAGGGAAAGTGGTTTGATTTCTCTGTACGGTGTAATTTGCATTTAACTCCACTGGTAGAAAAATGGCGTTATTGCTTTTGCTACAATGCATTGCATATTACAACAACGATATGATACACTGAAAAAAAAAACTATTGCTCAGCAGTAGGTGGCGTTATTGCTGTAAAATGTTTTTGCTGTAATGCAACACATTTAACACAGGGATATGATGCACTGCAGCAGATTTCTATTGGGATGCTGGCAATAATCTGGCAATAAGCCTATTTAGAAACTTAGGTTTGGGAAAAAAAATAAAAATGAAATGTTCTTGCAGGTGGCTGCTTTTGAAGGTCTACAGCAGTTGCAGCTTTATTATAAGGCCTCATGCACACTACTGTTGTTGTGTTCCGTTCCGTAAAATGGGGTTCCGTTGTTCCGTGATCCGTTTCCATTTTTGTTTCCGTGTGTCTTCCTTTATTTTCGGAGGACCACCAGACATAAAGGAATGTAAAAAAATGTCTAAGACAGATTTGCCATGCAAATGATAGGAAAGAAAACGGACATGGACGACAATCTTGTGTGCCTCCGCGTTTTTTAGCGGTCCCATTGACTTGAATGGGTCCGTGAACCGTTTTCTGCGGAAATAATAGGACAGGTTATATTTTTTTGACGGACTGGAACCACGGATCACGGACACGGATGGCAAACGGTGCATTAGCTGAGTTTTCAACGGACCCATTGAAAATCAATGGGTCCGCAGAAAATCACGAAAAATAGCGCAACGGACACGGAATAAAACAACGGTCGTGTGCATGAGGCCTAAATCAGTATCTGCTACTGGAAAGCATTGCCTGTGCCAGCCACAGCTACTCAGTCCCTCAGTTCCCAGCTCAAATTTCCTATTTTACACAATTATACTTCTTTCACTGTCTGACACTAGAATGAAAGCTTGATTGTGACTGTATACTGTCCCTAAGATTGTTTAACTGCTACACCCATTCATCCTCATTCACAGCCCAACACAGAATGATGTCCTGCTTGTTCTGCTAGGGCACCTCCCTGCTTGCTGCCCCACTGATTGGATCATCCAGGCTGTCTGTCAGCCTGTGAGACAATCAGGAAAATCCCCCCCCCCCATTTTCTCTTAAAGTCATGTGACTGTCCTTCTTCCTCCTACGTTGTTTTTTATGCCCAACATGTGCAGTGAAATGTGGACATCTACTGATGATAAAAATGAATGGGCCACAATCGTTAATTTCTAACGATAATTTGTTTTCCCTTAGTCCTAACAGCAGCACAGATGGGGTTAACTGCCCCTGTGGACTGGTAGGACCGGCGGAATTTTAATGAGCCCAAGAACCAATAAACGATCTTCAGCTCCCTGAAAGGGAGGAGATCACCCCCCAGCCCACCGTGTTTTTAACAAGCATAATGTATTTAGGGTGGGATATTTGTGTGCTGCTGTTAGGACTAAGGGAAAACAAATTATCGTTAGAAATTAACGATTCCCTTACGTCCTCAACAGCAGCACAGATGGGGAGATAGCAAGAAGAATCCCCTAGGGAGGGTCCTCATGCCTGGCAGAACTAAGAACAGTCTGCCCAAAAGCCGAAAACTCTGCCATCCTAGCATCTATCCTATAATGGGAGATGAAGGTTGACTCAGAGCTCCAGGAGGCCGCCTTACAGATCAACTCTAAGGGGAGGAGTCTTCTCTCCGCAACCGAGGTGGAGACCGCCCTAGTAGAATGGGCCCTCACAAACTCAGGAGGATCTAAGGATTGGGAGACAAAAGCTTCCATAATGGCCTCCTTGATCCAGCGACTAATGGTGGCTTTAGACGCTTTACGGCCTTTAGACTTACAGGCAAACAGGATAAGAAGATTCTCATCTATCCTGAACTCACTAGATCTATCCACATAGATCTGGAGGCATCTTGAAATATCCAGCGGGTCTCTAGCTGGAGTATCAGAGGAGGAGGCTGTAAACAAAACTGGTAAAGAGATTACCTGATTGATGTTCTGGAAAGTAGGCACCTTAGGCCTGAAGTAAGGTAAAAACCTCAGGAGTACTCTATCCTGTAGAAAAATAATGTACGGGTGAATTGCGGAGAAAGCCTGCAATTCAGAAACTCTTTTGGCTGAAGCTATAGCCAGAAGAAAGACCATCTTTAAAGTCAAAAATTTAAAATTTACCTCCTCCAAGGGCTCGAAGGGGGGAGATGCTAGCCCCCTGAGCACTACTGAAAGATCCCACTGGGGGATAGGTTTCAGTATAGTAGGCTTTAGTCTTTCAGCTCCCTTCAGGAAGCGTTTGATGAGTGGGTCCCGAGAATGTGGCCTGTTGAGACAGGCCGAGATGACATAAACCTGTACCTTCAAGGTAGCTGGAGATAGGCCTCTATCTAATCCATCCTGAAGAAATTGAAGTATCGCAGGAAGGGGCGGATCTGCAGACGCCACCTGTCTGAAATCACACCATGCCTCGAAGATTCTCATGATCCTGGAGTAGGCCTTCTTTGTAGACTCTGCTCGGGAATGCGACAAAGTTCTCAGGACCGACTCGGAAAGCCCTTCTATGTTGGGAAGGGACTGATCAACCTCCAGGCTGTCAGGTTGAACCTGTGCAGATCTAGGCAGAGGTGAGTGTCCCACGACACCAGGGTCTGCTCCGGGGGGAGTCTCCAGTATTGTCCCCGACTCATCTGAATGAGCTGGGTAAACCAGGATCTTCTGGGCCAAAACGGTATGATGGCTATTACCGAGGCCTGATCCTGACGGATTTTCATCAATACCCTCGGTATCATGGAAAACGGAGGGAAGATGTAAGCCAGCCTGAACCTCCACGGTATTGACAGAGCATCTATCGCCAGGGGGTTGTCTTCCCTGTAGAGGGAACAGAACCTCATCACCTTGGCGTTGAACCTGGTTGCCATGAGATCCACTTCTGGCATACCCCATCTGTGAACTAGCTGCCTGAAGATCTCCGGATGCAGAGACCACTCCATGGTCGGTAATCCTCGACTTAAGCGGTCCGCTATCATATTGAGGGAGCCTCGAATATGAACGGCAGATAGATGGGAAAGGTTCAGCTCTGCCCACCGAAGAATTACCCCGATCTCTGACAGAAGGGGCAATGATCTTGTGCCTCCCTGTTTGTTTATATAGAGAACTGCAGTCATATTGTCTGACTGGACTTTCACTGCTTTGCCCCGAATCTGAGGCGCAAAGTGAAGGAGGGCTAGCCGGATAGCTCGCATCTCGCGAAGATTGGAGGAAAGATGCCGCTCCAGAGGAGACCAAGATCCCTGAATTGGGGATCCGTCCAGGTGAGCGCCCCAGCCTACAAGGGACGCATCTGTAGTCAATATGACCCAAGCTGGTTGGGTCATAGACTTCCCTGCTGGTAGCTGAAACCACCATCTGAGGGAATTTCGGGTTTGACCGGACAGGGAGCACAGGGAATCTAGCCCCGCAGGGCTGCCGTTCCATAGGTGTAAGACCTCCGACTGAAGAGGACGGAGGTGCCATAGCGCCCAAGGGACCGCATCCGCAGCCGCTGACATGAGCCCCAGCATCTTCATGAGAGTCCGGATAGAGACTCGACGAGGGACATAAAGGACCTTTGCCAGGTCCTGAATCCGCGCTCTCCTTTCTGGAGTCAACCGGAGGGACATCTCCACAGAGTCGACCACGAATCCTAAGTGATGGATTGAAGTCGATGGGCTCACATTCGACTTCTGCCAGTTGATAATCCAGCCTAGGCGGAAGAGAAAAGAGATTGCGACCTGAAGATGGTGGGTAAGGATCGGAACTGAAGAGGCTATGAAAAGCCAATCGTCCAGATAAGGAATAATAGTCAGTCCTTGGAGTCTCAAAGCTGCCACCACCGAAACCACCACCTTGGTGAAGATAAGGGGGGCAGAAGAGATTCCGAAGGGAAGCACGGTGAACTGAAAGTGCCTGCAAACCCCTGAAATCTGGACTGCGATCCTGAGGAGTTTCCGGGAAGCGGAATGGATCGGAATGTGAAGGTACGCATCCTTGAGGTCCAGAGTAGCCATGACGTCCTCAGGATTGAGGATATGGCTGACTGACCTTATGGTTTCCATGCGAAACCTTGTTTTCCTTATAAATCGATTGAGGAATCTCAAATCGATGATCATCCGGAGATCTCCTGTCTTCTTGGGAACCAGGAACACTGGTGAATAAATCCCTAGGCCCCTCTCCCCTGCCGGTACCTCCTCTAGGGCTCCCTTGGAAATATAGTCCTGAATGTAAGATTCTAGGACCACCTGTTTGGCAGACCCGAAGTTTCGTGTGGCGATGAATCTCTCTGGGGGGAGAGAGATAAGATCTACCCGGTACCCGGCGGAAACTATGTCCTGGACCCAGGGGTCTGCAATCAACCGGCTCCAAGAGTCTTTGAAATGGGTAAGACGGCCCCCCACGGGGATCTGGGGGAGGGGTACGGGAAAATCTAGAGGAGACACTGCAGGGGCAGCAGGGCTTATCCAAGAGCCTCGAGGAGGCCCATAGTCAGGAGGGTTTTGCCTCCCTGGTGGGTTTGCGGGGGCGTCTCGGATATTTACGAGACGGCCCCCCCCATCTCTGCGTCTAGACTTCTGCCCAGGACGACCTCCGCCCTTCTTTTCCTGTCTGGGGCGTCCCCGAAAGGGCTGCTGGGGGAGGCTCTTCCCTTTTTTATCAGAGAGCCCCTCCATTATTTTGTCCAATTCGGACCCAAATAACCTATCTGGTTCGAAGGGGAGCCCACAAAGGTTAAACTTGGATGCGTTATCTGCGATTTACGGTTTCAGCCAGAGTGGTCTGCGAGCAGCTGAAACTAGGGCCATAGTTTTGGCGGCCAGCTTCAGCTGCATCTGGGAGGAATCAACTAAAAAGTCCATAGCCAGGTTGGCTGACTTGAAGGCTGCCAGGATGTCGTCTCTTGATACGCTCTGGTCCACATCCGTCTGGATTTGATTAAGCCTAGAGCGTAGATAGGTGGCTACCTCAGTGGCCGCAATGGAAGTAGATGCGGAGGCAGCGGCCGCCGCGTAACCCCTCCTAAGGGTGCACTCTGCCCTCCGGTCTAGAGGGTCCTGCAGGCTAGACCCATCGTCTGCAGGGACTAGAGTGCGCCGGGACATCTTGGCTATAGCCATGTCCACCTTGGGAACGGAACCCCACGATTCCACCAAGGGTTTAGCCATCGGGTACATGAGTCT
Organism: Bufo bufo; assembly: GCF_905171765.1. Classification (NCBI taxonomy): domain Eukaryota; kingdom Metazoa; phylum Chordata; class Amphibia; order Anura; family Bufonidae; genus Bufo; species Bufo bufo. The sequence goes on along the minus strand of NC_053391.1, from coordinate 537,516,177 downwards.
GAATTTTCTGGTAAGCACTGGACCCTTCTCAGGCTTTTTCCACTCTGTGCGCATCACAGAGAGGAGGGTCTCATCCGCTCTAAAGACACGCTGTGTCCGACCGGCGGGATCGGAGGACTCCCCCATGTCAACATCCTGGTCCCCCGACCTGATGGACTTGAGTAACTTCTGCGTCTTTTCTGGAGGGAAAAAGCAAGAAGTAGATTCTTCTTCCTCAGAAGAAGAAGACCCCACTGAACAGGGGGTAGGTCTTTCGACCGGTGCGACCACCTCCATGGGAGTCTGAGAGGGACCTGGTAGCCTCTCATTAAGCAGCTGAACTACTCCCTTGATGGAATCATCCACGTATGTCTTGGTCCATTGGAACATCTCCTGCATCGTGGGTTTCGTGGATGCCGTGCGACAACTCTCACATCTGGAGTAAGGACAGCTGTCATCTAGGGGTGTGTTACATTCGTAACATGCCAAATGCTTCCTCTTGGCCCCAGCCTTCCGCTGATCCTGCTCCTTAGGGGAAGCCATAGTCTGTAATGGAAGAAACAAAACAGGTCATAACACCTACAAAATCAGGAGGTGGAGAAAACCAGACCTTAACCCCTTAAGGACATAGGACGTACCGGTACGCCCTATTTCCCGAGTCCTTAAGGACCAAGGACGTACCGGTACGTCCTAACTTTTAAATCGGGATTCCGGCGCCCGAGGGGTTAAACGGAACGGGATTTCGGCTGAAATCCTTCAGCCGGCATCCTGTGACAACGCCAGGGGGGGTGATGTGACCCCCCCGTGTCGGCGATCGCAGCAAACCGCAGGTCAATTCAGACCTGCGGTTTGCTGCGCTTTTTGCAGTTTCTGATGCCCGCGGTCCCTGACCGCGGGGATCAGAAACTTTTGAGTGCCTATAATCTATATTTTTCACCCCCCCCTGCACCCCTGCATGATTTGATGCCGGCGGGTGGTGCGGGGGGGGGGGTGTCGCAGGCGGTGGGGGCGTTGCGGGAGGCGGGCGGTGCGGCAGGCGGGATCGCGATCCCCCGCCCGCCTCCCCATGAACGATCGTTGGCTTCTAGTGGTTATACCAGGGAGCCAGCACATTGCTGGCACCCTGGTATAAACGGCTGACATCTGTGCAGATGTCAGCCGTTTAACCCTTTCCATACCGCGGTCCGTACGGACCGCTGTATGGAAAAAGTTATCTGTCATCGGTCAGCGAGCTCCCTCCCTCTCCATCGGGGGGCTGCTGTACCTTTGCAGCCCCCCGATGGAGAGGGAGAGAGCCCCCAGAGAGCCCCCCTTAGCCCCGTGCTTACCCTTCCCCGTCTGCGAAGTTCTGAGCAGACGGGGAGGGTTCCCATGGCAACAGGACGCCTGCTCAGGCGTCCTGCTGTCCATGGTGCTGAACAGATCTATGCTGAAAGCATAGATCTGTTCAGTGTAAGTAAAATACAGTACAGAACAATATATATTGTACTGTACTGTATTATACAGACATCAGACCCACTGGATCTTCAAGAACCAAGCGGGTCTGGGTCAAAAAAATGTAAAAAAAAAGTGAAAAAAGTTAAGATAAAAAAAAAAACATTTATCACTGAATAAAAATTAAAAAAATAAAATAAACTACACATATTAGGTATCGCCGCATCCGTAACGACCTGATCTATAAAATGGTCATGTTACTTTCCCCGCACGGTGAACGCCATAAAAATAAAAAAATAAAAACTATGAGAAAATTGAAATTTTGCCCACCTTACTTCCCAAAAAAGGTAATAAAAGTGATCAAAAAAGTCGCATGTACGCCAAAATAGTACCAATCAAACCGTCATCTCATCCCGCAAAAAATGAGACCCTACTCAAGATAATCGCCCAAAAGCTGAAAAAACTATGGCTCTTAGACTATGGAAACACTAAAACATGATTTTTTTTTGTTTCAAAAATAAAATCATTGTGTAAAACTTACATAAATAAAAAAAAAGTATACATATTAGGTATCGCCGCGTCCGTATCGACCGGCTCTATAAAAATATCACATGACCTAACCCCTCAGATGACCACCGTAAAAAAATAAAAATAAAAACAGTGTAAAAAAAGCCATTTTTTGCCATCTTACGTCACAAAAAGTGTAATAGCAAGCGATCAAAAAGTCATATGCACCCCAAAATAGTGCCAATCAAACCGTCATCTCATCCCGCAAAAAATAAGACCCTACTCAAGATAATCGCCCAAAAACTGAAAAAACTATGGCTCTTAGACTATGGAGACACTAAAACATTTTTTTGGTTTTAAAAATGAAGTTATTGTATAAAACTTACATAAATAAAAAAAAATGTATACATATTAGGTATCGCCGCGTCCGTGACAACCTGCTCTATAAAATTACCCCATGATCTAACCTGTCAGATGAATGTTGTAAATAACAAAAAAACAAAAACGTGCCAAAAAAGCTATTTCTTGTTACCTTGCTGCACAAAAAGTGTAATATAGAGCAACCAAAAATCATATGTACCCTAAACTAGTACCAACAAAACTGCCACCCTATCCCGTAGTTTCTAAAATGGAGTCACTTTTTTGGAGTTTCCACTCTAGGGGTGCATCAGGGGGGCTTCAAATGGGACATGGTGTCAAAAAAACCAGTCCAGCAAAATCTGCCTTCCAAAAACCGTATGGCATTCCTTTCCTTCTGCGCCCTGCAGTTTGCCTGTACAGCTGTTTACGACCACATATGGGGTGTTTCTGTAAACTACAGAATCAGGGCCATAAATAATGAGTTTTGTTTGGCTGTTAACCCTTGCTTTGTAACTGGAAAAAAAATATTAAAATGGAAAATCTGCCAAAAATTTGAAATTTTGAAATTGTGTCTCTATTTTCCATTAAATCTTGTGCAACACCTAAAGGGTTAACAACGTTTGTAAAATCAGTTTTGAATACCTTGAGGGGTGTAGTTTCTTAGATGGGGTCACTTTTATGGAGTTTCTACTCTAGGGGTGCATCAGGGGGGCTTCAAATGGGACATGGTGTCAAAAAAACAGACCAGCAAAATCAGCCTTCCAAAAACCAAACGGCGCACCTTTCACTCTACGCCCTACTGTGTGCCCGTACAGTAGTTTACGGCCACATATGGGGTGTTTCTGTAAACAGCAGAGTCAGGGCAATAAAGATACAGTCTTGTTTGGCTGTTAACCCTTGCTTTGTTAGTGGAAAAAATGGGTTAAAATTGAAAATTAGGCAAAAAAAATGAAATTCTCAAATTTCATCCCCATTTGCCAATAACTCTTGTGCAACACCTAAAGGGTTAACGACGTATGTAAAATCAGTTTTGAATACCTTGAGGGGTGTAGTTTCTTAGATGGGGTCACTTTTAGGGAGTTTCTCCTCTAGGGGTGCATCAGGGGGCTTCAAATGGGACATGGTGTCAAAAAACCAGTCCATAAAAATCAGCCTTTCAAAAACCATACGGCGCACCTTTCCCTCTACGCCCCGCTGTGTGGCCGTACAGTAGTTTACGGCCACATATTGGGTGTTTCTGTAAACGGCAGAGTCAGGGCAATAAAGATACAATCTTGTTTGGCTGTTAACCCTTGCTTTGTTAGTGGAAAAAATGGGTTAAAATGAAAAATTAGGCAAAAAAATTAAATTCTCAAATTTCCTCCCCATTTGCCAATAACTCTTGTGCAACACCTAAAGGGTTAATAATGTATGCAAAATCAGTTTTGAATACCTTGAGGGGTGTAGTTTCTTAGATGGGGTCATTTTTGGGTGGTTTCTATTATGTAAGCCTCGCAAATCGACTTCAGACCTGAACTGGTCCCTAAAAATTTAGTTTTTGTAAATTTCTGAAAAATTTCAAGATTTGCTTCTAAACTTCTAAGCCTTATAACATCCCCAAAAAATAAAATATCATTCCCAAAACAATTCACACATGAAGTAGACATATGGGGAATGTAAAGTCATCACAATTTTTTGGGGTATTACTATGTATTACAGAAGTAGAGAAACTGAAACTTTGAAATTTGCAAATTTTTCCAAATTTTTGGTAAATTAGGTATTTTTTTGTGCAAAAAAAAAAATTTTTTTGACTTCATTTTACCAGTGTCATGAAGTACAATATGTGACGAAAAAAAAATCTCAGAATGGCCTGGATAAGTCAAAGCGTTTTAAAGTTATTAGCACTTAAAGTGACACTGGTCAGATTTCCAAAAAATGGCCTGGTCCTTAAGGTGAAAATGAGCCCGGTCCTTAAGGGGTTAAGGGGGCCCACCAGCACTAGAAGAAATAGAGCTGAAAGAAGAGGAAGTACAAAACCCAAGCAAAGCAATACTGCAGGAATATCACAAAGCACAGGAGAGCTCTAGAGCTAACTTGTGAAAGCAACGCAACCAGAGCACTGACTGATGGGCTCTGGGCGCTTAAAAGGAGGAAGCCCCGCCCAATGGGCGGGTTCCTGAAACGAGATCAGCACCACTCCCTTTTTTTTTTTTTTTTCCTTGTAGAAAAACCAGAGCCTATACTGGCTCTACCTATATGAAAATTGTCTCCCCAGACTAATCCTAAGTCCAGGATGTCCTTCTAGGGAGCCAGTTTAAAAGAAAGGTGAGTTTTATACATCACCGCAACGCTTGGGAAAACCGGAAGTGACGTAGCGCACCTAGGGCGCGTCACTTCCGGAAAATGGCGGCGCCCATACCGCCGCACACATGCGGTAACGGAGGGACGGAGCACCGTCTACAGATGATGAGAGAAGAGGAGGGGAGGGGGCCCCCTCTCCCCGACGGTACCCCAGACCGAAATCGCCATGATCAGGCCTAAAATAAAGGCATTGAGATCCATAGAAAGCGAGCTAAGCTTAAGGAGGGGAAAAGAACCCCTAAGCAATCTTCAGCTCCCAGAGAGGGAGCGACACGCCAGTCCACCTGTCCAGAGGACAGAAAAAAACACGGTGGGCTGGGGGGTGATCTCCTCCCTTTCAGGGAGCTGAAGATCGTTTATTGGTTCTTGGGCTCATTAAAATTCCGCCGGTCCTACCAGTCCACAGGGGCAGTTAACCCCATCTGTGCTGCTGTTGAGGACGTAAGGGAATGTAGAAATTATGTGTGTCTCTAACCTAGAAAAGGAATAATATCAGTCAGTTAGCATTGTTTCTCATTCATTCTTAAACAGTGCTTGCCTCAGGTGGAAGATCCACTCATTTGATATAGTGTTGATATTTACAAGCAATATGGGTAACTGTTAAACATTTTGATACTTCTATAAGGCACTGTCAAGGCACAATCATTCTTGCGTGTTATATAGGCAGCTGGTGCTGCTACTGCCCCACTTTCCTGACCACCGCTCCACTCATCCTTGTATGTTTTCTCTATTGGCTCAGATCCACTAACCTCCCACAGCTTCCTTGTGGTGGGTTTTGCCACGGGGATCTGCAATACGCAGCCCTGCAGGGTTAGTGAGTGGCAGGTCACGGTTAATAGGCAAAACGAGGGTTGCTCTTGGTACTCACAGTTCATAGGAGACCCTGGGCAGGCGTACAGCAGTGATGGAGAGGCTGGCACAGAAGTCCTCTGGGGCATTCTCAATGTATAGGGACCAGGCCGATGGTAGATGAGGTGCCCTGGTTGTTGCAGGTTTAATGTGCCCGTGGCAAGATCCCTTTAAGTTTGTGACGCCAGTGCCGGTAACGGTGACACACCGATATATTGTTGTAATAAGTGAGGAACACAAGTTGCAGTAAACCAAAACTTTTGTTTACTGAAACAGTTAACTATTTACAGTTTTTTGTTCAATTCCACATGTACAAGAAGGTAACAGGCAGGCTTTACATACAATGGCAGGCACAATGTTCTTGCAAGATACTCAGAGGGTTAAACACTTACAGATTAGGCTGCACTTTTCCTCAGAATCCTGTCTGTCTTTATCCCAAGGCCCGTATGCCCTATTGCTGGCTTTATCCTTGGTTAGGGAAACTTCCTCAGGTATATATCTCCTTGCTTTGCATATATATCCTTCTGCCCTTCAGCTCTCTGTTTGGCTGGAACAATAGCTCTGCTCTGTACTCATATAGGAACTTCAGGTTTCTCAGGAGGCAAAACCCTCTCCTGGTTGCAAACTTCTGAGCTTGCTTTGCTCAGGAACCTCAGGCAGGCTAGACTGCACTCAGTAGCCTCATGGACTACTCTGCCTTACCTCTTCCTCTCTGGGCCTAAATATATATACTAGGGGTCCCCTAGCTCCCTCTACTGGCTAGGAGGAAGAACTACCCCTAACAGGCCTGATACAGGAAATAAACAAGAAAATCACATAAAACATCATATAAAATACAATGGCCATATTCCACAGGAGGTGGAGAATAATGTGGCCATATTGACCCTTGTGTAGTGCCCACCTTTACCTAGTGGGACACTACAGATCTTATGTTGCAGTTTCCTCTGCAGGCTGCAGCCTGTGCTTGCCAGCAATTGCTCACCAATACGACCGTAGTGCGCAACCACATGCGCTCCATGGCTCTTAAAGGGCCAGTTTGTACGTATCCTAATTTTCTCAAACCAGTGGCTGGGCACCTCAGGGTATTTAAGGCACCTTCTCCTGTGGGAGGGTGGCTAATATCTGATTACCTAGACTGCTAATTCCCTCAAAGGCATGTTGTTGAATTTGTCTGCTTGTATAATGACTTCTGCCCTATCCTGACTCTGATTTTCCACTGCCTCACCTGACTTGTGCCTGATAAATTTATTGACCCTTTACAAAAGCGGTTTAAGGCTATCGCTGTCCGGTATGCATGAGTGTCAGCTTCCTGTTTGTGCATTAGGGCTTGTATTCCTTGCACCTTTCTATTCAGCACTGCTAGAGTATATATTTTCTTGCCATTTGAGCTGCTGCTTTGCTGTGTCCAGTTGCTAATCAGCTGCTCCTATATATCTCTGGCTATTTCCTTGCCTGATCAATTGGTCTATACATATCTTGCTAGGTTTCTCTAGTTAGCTAGAACCTGTAAAAGAGCTAATATCCATTTGTATGCCCGTTTCCTGATTCTTGGTTCCTGGCCTATATCTGTTCACCATACTGATCCTGTGTCGCCTGCCCTAACCTTTGGATTGCTTCTTGGATTTGCATGAATTCTGTCCACCCTTACCATGGCTTGTTATTTATTATGTGTATTGCTTGATACTATGGTGCCACAAACTGGTGTCTCTCTTCACCTGAGTCAGTAGCCAACCACATTTGGACTATTTCAAGAGGTAGAAACAGTGTTGGACTGGGGTGCTTAGGGCCCACCAGTAAAATTTATTTTGGGGGCCCACCGTACGGATACATTCAAATATTACCTGCTCACACAGCAGCAAAATGCTACCAGATGATTGAATATGAAGGTCCCTGGAGAAACTATAAGAAGGTAGGTCCTGGGGAACAGAGGATACTGGCTAGCTTTCCTCTATAGCTAGAAGTTACCTCAGCTATCTGATTGTGTCTATAGTAATAAACTGAGTAGTTTCTTTAACCCCTTAGTGGCCACCGCGTTTTTACGGCGGCCAAGTCTAAGCGCTGCACGGCTCCCCCGTGCAGCGGGGAGCGCAGACCCGGCTCTCACATGAGAGCCGGGGCCCTGCTCTAACAGCCCGGACCGGCAGGAGTGCCGATCCGGGCTGTTTAACCCTTTACATGCCGGGCGCAATGGCGCCCGCTGCATGTAAAGTGGTGACAGAGGGAGCCGACTCCCTCTGTCTCCCATCAGCACCCCGAAAATGTGATCGTGGGGTGCTGATGTGTTGGGAAGCTTACCTTGCTTCCGATCAGGGCCCCGAGCCTGTCTTCCGTTACCTCCAGCCTCTCTGGCGCAGCCTGCTGGTCAATGTTTGAATAGCATTGCTATTGAAATGCAATGCATTATAGAGATAATGCATTACATTTTAAAAGCAATCAAAATACTGTATATTATAGCCCCCTTGTGGGACTATTAAGTAGTAAAAAAAAATAGAAAAAAATACACATTTATTAAATAAAAAAAATTCCATAAAATAAAAAAATATGCTTTTTTTTCCATTGAAAATACGCTTTTCAATGAAAAAAATTGCAAAAAGGAAATATCCCCCATATGTTTGGTATTGCCGCGTCCGTAACGACCCGGACTACATAAATATTAACATAATCTATCCAGTATGGTGAACGCCGTAAAAAATTTCATTAAAAAAAAAGGCAGAATTTCTAATTTATTCTTAGTTTCCACCGAAAAAAACGTAATAACAAGTGATCAAAAAGCGGCATTTACTCCAAAATGATACCAATGAAAAATCCAAGTCGTCCCTCAAAAATCAAGCCCACACACAACTCCATAGAAAAAAATAAATAAAAAAGTTATGGGTCTTGTGAAGTGGCAATGCAAAATTATTTTTTTGGTTAATAAAAGGGATTTTATTGCAAAAAAAAGTAGTAAAACGTAAAAAAATTATAAGTATTTAGTATCACTGTAATCGTACTGACCCAGAGAATAAAGATATTATGTTATTTGTACCGAAAAATGGATGCCGTAAAATTTATAATGTAAAAACGCAGTGGCAGTATTGCTATTTTTCCCTATTTCCCTCCAAGAAAGAGTTAATAAAAGTTAATCAGAAAGTTATGTGTACCCCAAAATGGCGCCATTAAAAACTACAACTTGTCCCGTAAAAAACAAGCCCTCATAAAGCTATATAGACGAAAAAATAAAAAAGTTATAGCTCTTGGAACGAGACCATGAAAAAAGGAAGAAAAACGCTTGGTCATAAAGGCCCAAACAGTCTTGGTCACTAAGGGGTTATTAATATATCACGTTTTTTATATGAATATAGAATGCTTCAGGTGCTGTAAATTGAATATATGTATATAATGCAGTAAGTCTACTGTATTATGTGCCACTTGTGCAGGGGGTGGGAGATTAGGGGCCCACCTTGCTCAGGGGACCACTGGGGGATTCACCTTTACCTTTGTGAGCTAGTCTAAACCTGGGTAGAGGCCTGGTGGCTCCTCTGCAGCAAAGGCCAGATCTATGCAAAGGGGTTTTAAGTAGAAATCCAGGGGATTGCTGAGATTGCCAAAAGTCAAACCAGTTAGTTGGCACATTAGTTACAACCATTGTCTGTAATATGACCCTGTGCTTCCTGCTCTGATTAGCGATGAGTAGGGATGAGCGGACCCGTGGATGCCAAACTTCAGGTCAAACTTGACCCGAATCCAAACCCAAACCCCTTGAATGGTGCACTAAAATGGCTGTAAAATAGTCATAGTAAGGACTAGAGGGCTGCAAAATGAAGCAAAATGCGGGTAAGAGCAGGACAATTGCCCTGCAAACAAATGTGGATGAGGAAATGACTTAAAATAACCTAGAACTAGGAGGCGAAGGTCAAAGCGGAGTAGGAGGTTGAGTAGGCGGTAGACATGGCGGTGTAGGTGGAAGCGACGGTGGAGGAGGAGGAGATAGCCACGACAGTTTTTATTTTCCTTTATTTATTTATTTTATAAATTTTTTATAACTTTGGAAAGGCCCCAAAACATTGGGAAATGGAAAAGATAACGCAAAGAGATAGTGTGCTGGAGTATTACAATGGCTGAGTTTGGGCGGTATACTTGTCTATTCAGCGCAAGGTACGGACAAGTCCTGTGGGATCCATGCCTGGTTCATTTTAATGAATGTGAGCTTGTCCATGTTGGCTGTGGACAGGTGGCTGCTCTTGTTTGTGATCACCCCCCCGCTGTGCTAAATACACGTTCGGACAATACACTGGCCGCAGGCCTGCACCTCCAAGGCGTAAAAGGCAAGCTCAGGCCATGCGCTCAATTTGGAGACCCAGAAGTTGAATGCGGCAGGCCCTTTAGTCAGTATGTGTAGGCGTGCGTACACGTACCTTTCCACCATGTTTCTGAAATGCTGCCTCCTGCTAAGACATTCCGTATGAGCTGGTGGTGCTGGTTGTTGTGGCATGCTGACAAAGCTTTTCCAGATTTCGGCCATGCTAATTCTCCCTTCTGTGGTGCTGGCGGTGCCCCAGCTGTGTTGGCGACTTCTTCCTCCTCCTCTGCCATCAGCAGTGAGTCTACCAGCGTGCACTTGTACTCGCGCATCTTCCGATCATGCTCCAGTGACAGAATAAAGGATGGCACATTGTCCTTGTAGCAGGGATCCAGCAGGGTGGCCATCCAGTAATCAGCACTGGTTAGAATTTGGGCAACTCGGCTTTGCAGGCACTGCAGCATGTAGTCGCTCATGCGTGCCAGGCTGCCCAGAGGCAATGACTAGCTGTCCTCTGTGGGAGGTGTATCGTCTGTATCCCCTCAGCCACGCTCCAGTGATGCCCATGAACTGCTTTGTGTGCCACCCTGCTGTAAACACCGTTCCTCCTACTCATCATCCTCCTCATCATCATCCTCCAGAACTGTGTCCTGGCTGGACAGTTGTGTACCTGGCCTCTGTTGGTGCAGAAACCCACCCTACGAGCTACTTATGAATGACTGACTGGACTGATAACCGTGGAAATTACCCCTCTTCCTCCATCCCTTCCTCCTGTGCCACATCCTCTTCCATCATCACCCAAAGCGTTTTTTCAAGGAGACATAGAAGTGGGATAGTAAAGCTGAGGACGCCGTCATCGGCACTGGCCATGTTGGTGGAGTACTCGAAACATTGCAACATGGAAAACACGTCCCGCATGGAGGCCCACCCATTGGTGGTGAAGTGGTGCTGTTCCGCAGAGAGACTCACCCATGCGTGCTGCAGCTGAAACTCCTCTATATCCTGCTGCTCGCACAGTCTCTCCAGCATGTGCAAGGTGGAGTTCCACCTTGTGGGCACGTTGCATATGAGGCGGTGAGCAGGAAGTCCGAAGTTACGCTGCATTGCTGACAGGCGAGCAGCAGCAGGATGAGAACGCCGAAAGCACGTTATGCAGAAGCTCTGACATATCGGGGTAATTTTTCAGGAACCTCTGCACCACCCAATTCAGCACATGCACCAGGCAAGGAATGTGCATAAAACCGGCTAGGCCCAGAGCTGCTACGAGATTTTGCCTGTTATCGCACACCACCAGACTGGGCTTGAGGGTCAGTGGCACCAACCACTCATTAGTCTGTTGTTCCATGCCCATCCATAGCTTCTGCGCTGTGTGGGGTTTTTCCCCCAAACAGACGAGTTTCAAAACAGCCTGCTGTCATTTTACCCTGGCTGTGCTAAAGTTGGTGGGTTGGTGGTGAAGGTGTTACGCTGACCTGATGATCAGGCGGTAGAGGAGGAAGTGGAGTAGGAGGAGGAGGCAACGAGAAACTTCCTGCAATCCTTGGTGGCGGAAGGACATGTGCCAAACTGCTATCTGCCTCAGGCCCAGCTGCCATTGCATTTACTCAGTGTGCAGTTAGGTAGATATAACGTCCCTTGAAAAGATGGATGCCGGGCTGGGAAATAGTGGATCGAGTGTGTTGGTTGACCAGTTTAACATTATAGGGGTTATCCCATGACTAAATAAAAAAATGAAAATCAGACATCATATACGGTAGTACATGACAATCTATAACAAAGCTAGAACCAGCTCTGTACCTAACATTGATCCACAGATCTCCCCATTCATTGCTTTACTAGATTTATATCAATCTGGCAGCTCAAAGGTCTTTTCTGCTACAGCTCACTCCCTATTACAGCTCAGAAGCCGGAAAAAGAAAGAGAAAAAAAAAAAAAAGAGCAGTGGGTACTATACAGATACATTTAATTGAATATTACTCAGTGGTTATGCAAAATTTTTAATTGCATGAAATTATAAAATTATTTGGATCCAGGGGCTGGTTTGAAAAGTGTGGAATATTTTTCATGGGACAACCCCTTTAGGCAAGCTTACTTTTTCAGAGCTCTTTTTGGGATGCCAGCTGTGTAACATCTGCATGGTGTTTGTGTGTTCTCCCCATGCTTATGTGGGTTTCTTCCAAACTGAGACTGAACTGAAAGCATTATTCGCTTTCTATGAAATTGACCCTAGAGTGCAATTTAAGAAATGAGACTGTGCAGTCTGTTGGGGACAGGGATAACTAAATAATCTCTGTACAACACCATGAACTATGCTCGCACAGAAAGTAAGCATTTTCAAAAGAAATATACAGGAATGATATATGGAAGATGACATATAGCCTCTAAAGTACAGTTAGACACCTTTTAGATGCAAAAGACGCAAAAGAAGTTTCATAAATTATGTGCATTGGATCTTATAACTTTAAGCCAAGGACAACCTTGCATAGAACACCTCTTTAATGGCCTTGCAGGCAGTTCTATTTTTAAGTCATTAAACATTGAATGGTTATCCAGTAGAAATGTAAGTAATGCCTTTAAGTAGTTAAGTTTTTAAATCAAATAGTGAAGAAAATGTCTCACTGAGTAACCGATTTCTTTTACTCAAGATCCCACAAAACGCAAATGATCTCAGCAGGATTTTTAGTCTTGCAAATGTATTATCTGAATACACAATGTGATAGTGATTAACATATGATACTGCACTTGACAATTATGTGAACTATTGCCATTAACAATGAGATTGCCAGCACATCTTTTAGAAGATTGACATAAAAGAATTTATAAGCCCTCTAAGCTTCCACTTCATATCCTACACTAGAGCAGAATTGTTCCCTGAAATATATTTAATATATGCTTAAGCTATGCAATTAGTCATTTTAGCATAGAATTTAAATATTTGTAAAAAAAAAATAATATATCAAACACAATCAGCTAGATAAAAATGAAGCACAAAAACTATTATTGTTATTGTTTATTGTCTATCTATACATGCAGATTTTTGTAATCTGTTGGTCCTCCTGTACCAGTCTGCAACTTGTCTTGTTCATGCTTAGTGCAATTGTCTATATTAGGTATGTATACCCCTTATCATATGTGCAGCGCCATGGAATGAATGGTGCTTTAATAATAAATAATAATAATAATAATAATGCAGTATTTTTTTTTTTTTATTCCATCTGTCATTATAGGGCGGCCCTTACTGCTGAGGACTGTCGAAGCATTTAAAAAGGTTCTCCGGGTTATGTACACCTTCATTGAATTTTTTTAAATGATTACCTTTTTACTCATTTTGACTAAAAATGTTTTTTTTGTTTTTTTTTTCATTTGGCTTTTATTAAAATTGTTCAGCTGTTTCTGAGATGCAAGAGTTAAAACATCAGTCTGTCTGCAAGCTCATGTAGAGCTCTTATCTCTGACCTGCTGCCCTAATTAGCACTCATTATAGGTCAGTTCTTATCAAACTGATAAGAATGTGGCTTACATAAGTGTTTATGAGGTTAGCAGATCAGAAATAAGAGCTCTGCATGAGTCCTCACAGGATTTAAAGAACACAGAAAGTCACAGATTTCAAACAGACTTATGTTTTAACTCTTGCATCTCAGAAACAGCTGCACATTTTTAATAAGGATCAATTGGAAAAAAAATAAAAATAGCCCAAAATTAGCAAACTGTAATCATTATAAAAATGTCCTAAAGGTGTACATAGGCTTTTATAAATATGGATGATTAATCCGGAAGTTATATCATCAGTATGTTTAGACAGAAACTTGCAGGCTCGCCAGCATGATAAAAAAAACAGGACACAAGCCCTGGCCAACTTGAATGCAAAGTACTTTTAGTGTTAAAATCCACCCATAAAGCATATCTGGACACAACCCCTTCTTCAGATGTGCATGGAAATATACACATTCTTTTTGTGTTTTGTCAAGCGATATGTCATCAATATCAGAATATCAGAGTTAAAACTGTCTGAAGTTTGGTCAATAGTATTTAAATACAGGAAAACCCCTTTTAACCACCCCTCCAACAAACTTGAATTATAAATATCACCGACGGAACTGTTGACCACTAGCATTAAGCAAATCAAAGTTGGTGAAGTGGAATTTGATCAGAATTTCAGCAAAAATTGGATTTGTCACAAAGCAGAATTTCCTCAAGCTTCGTGGTAACGCATTAGATTTTTTGTAAAATGGTTGCTACACATGTTACAAAGAGAAAATAATATGCCCGGGAATGAGGGATCACCCATAATGCCATGTAGCCAGACAATCAGCAGATAGCCAGCCCTATGATTTCACTGCCCTATAAAAATACTCATTCTGCCGGTCTTAATAAACCCCTAAGCTGGTAGTGGTTCCGACAAAGTTATGAAGAGAAAGAGACGCTGGCCTCTTCATAACTTTGTGAATCCTCCGCCAGTTCTAAATGTAAGACAGCTTCCTACATTTAGACATTTTTCGACACCTAAAACAAGCGTAGAAAATAGTAAATGAGACTGGCCTATTGCACGTCCCCTTCCTCACCCCCACCCTGCCCACTTATTTAGACCTGGCATTACCGGGAAGAAGTCAGATATTGCGGGGGTTCAGTTTCTTTTATACATAAGTAAATCCATTCATCCTTGATTCTGGGGTGAAATTGTGGTCTGACACTGCAGATATTTTACACTAACAGTTACTGTTACAGTACAGTATGTCCAACAGACAGGTGTCAGGGCCTTCTAAAAGAATGGGCAGTGGAAAAAAAAAATTCTGGAGCTGGCGGAAGAAGCAGCAGAAGAAGAGGGGGTGGTAGCAGCAGTTGCAGGGACAGCCAGAGCTGCCAGTTTAATCCAACAGTCGTGTGTTGGCCAGCAACCCAGCTGCCCTTGAATGGCTGACTCAGACATCAGACTCCCCCAGCCAGGAGTTGATGGGTTCCTCTGACACCACTCTTAGTTGGCATGGCCCAGGAACAAGCTCTGTGCTCCCACCTGTCCTGAACATACCTCTTTCATTTTCTTTTCCTTCTGCTCGGGAAGCATTGTATGCTGTTGGCTCTGCTCCGCTTTTCAACGAGGACGAGCCTATTGAGGACAGTCAGCAGCTACTTCCCAGCCACGATGTGAAGGAGAGATCTGCAGCTTCCTTCGGTAGGTGGTCAAGTAACAACTATGAGAATATAACAAAACAATAACAAGGACAGGTGCACTCTGCAGTCTCACTAGACCCTCAAACTGATTTTAAAATTGAGAGATTAGTCAACATGTCCTACGGTGTAGAACATGTCTAAGCCCGGACACCACGCCAAGGTTTCTCAAGTAGCCCAGGGCTACTTGAGAAACCTTGGCGTGGTGTCCGGACTTAGACATGTTCTACACCGTAGGACATGTTGACTAATCTCTCAATTTTAAAATCAGTTTGAGGGTCTAGTGAGACTGCAGAGTGCACCTGTCCTTGTTATTGTTTTGTTATATTGTTATATTAATTATGACATCCACACTTGTTATCTTGTGTATGATGTCTATTGTGGTACTTGTGGTTCGCCGCAGGCATCCTCCATTGTATGCATTTTGCTGGGGATTGCCATTAGCAACGGGCCACAGGTGCAGGATTTGCTCCCCTATATATATGCACAACTGCATGTGGGTTTGAGCACCTCCTGCTAATGCCAACCTGTCTTCTTAGTTTGTATAACAACTATGAGAGTTGGTGGGAGCAGGTGTTGCAAGCTGTCAGGCACATGGCCCTAAGAGTGGTGAGGGTTAGAGTTGAGCGGACACCTGGATGTTCAGGTTCGGCAGAACTTGAAAAAAAAAGTTCGGGTTCGGGACCCGAACTTGACCCGAACTTGGCCTCGAACCCGAATCCCATTGAAGTCAATGGGGACCCAAACTTTTGGCTGCTAAAATTGCTCTAAAATAGTCCTGGAAAGGGATAGAGGGCTGCAAAAGGCATCAAGATGTGCTTAAGAGCATGGCAATTGTTCTGCAAACAAATGTGGATAGGGAAATGACTTAAAGTAACATAAAATACTGAAAAATAAAAAATCTGGATCTATGAGTAGGAGGTTGAGGAGGCGGTGGATGGGTGGATGTGGCGGTGTAGGTTAACGTGGCAGTGTAGGTGGATACGGCGGTGAAGGAGGAATAGGTAGCCAACACTGATTTGTGTTGTTTTTTATTTTTAAATTGGGGTATCCCCCAAAATATTGGGCCATATAACAAAATAAAACAAAGAATAAGTGAACTTGAGTACAAGAATGGATGGTTGAGGCTGTCCACATTGGCTGTGGCCTGTGATAATGCTCTCTGCCGTGCTAAACACACGTTCACACTATACACTGGCTGCAGGGCAGGTCAGCACCTTCAAGTCTGACAAAGCTTTTCCACATTTGGGCCATGCTAACCCTGCCTTCTCAGGTGCTGGCGGTGCCCCAGCTGCGTTGGTGACCTCTTCCTCCTCCTCTGCCTTCGCCTTTGTCTTCCACTGTGCCCCGGCTGTCAGGTAGGAATGCCATCAGCAGCGTGCGCTTGTAGTCATTCATCTTCCGATCAGTAACAGATGTTTTCACTAAATTTAGTTCCCTGTCAGCAATGCAGAGCAGGGGTTCATTCACGGCAAAAGGGGGTACATGTCACCCAGCAATAGAACAGACAATTTTGAGAGATTTAGGCCCCTGTCACCCAGGCACAGCAGGAAGTTCATTCACGGCAAAAAGGGGGTTCATGTCACCCAGCAAAAGAACAGACAATTTTGATAGATTTAGTCCCATGTCAACCAGGCACAGCAGGGGTTCATTCACGGCAAAAGGGGGTTCATGTCACCCAGCAATAGAACAGACGATTTTAAGGAGATTTAGGCCCCTGTCAACCAGGCACAGCAGGGGTTCATTCATGGCAAAAGGGGGTTCATGTCACCCAGCAATAGAACAGATGATTTTGAGAGATTTAGGCCCCTGTCAACCAGGCACAGAAGGGGTTCATTCACAGCAAAAGGGGGTTCATGTCACCCTGCAATAGAACAGACGATTTTGAACGATTTAGTCCCATGTCAACCAGGCACAGCAGGGGTTCATTCACGGCAAAAAGGGGTTCATGTCACCCAGCAATAGAACAGAAGATTTTGAGAGATTTAGGCCCCTGTCAACCAGGCACAGCAGGGATTCATTCACGGCAAAAGAGGGTTCATGTCACCCAGCAATACAACAGACGATTTTGAGAGATTTAGGCCCATGTCAACCAGGCACAGCAGGGGTTCATTCATGGGAAAAGGGGTTTCTTGTCACCCAGCAATAGAACAGACGATTTTGATAGATTTAGGCCCATGTCAACCAGGCACAGCAGGGGTTCATTCACGGCAAAAGGGGGTTAATGTCACCCAGCAATAGAACAGACGATTTTGAGAGATTTAGGCCCCTGTCAGCCAGGCAAGGCAGGGGTTCATTCACGGCAAAAGGGGGTTCATGTCACCCAGCAATAGAACAGACGATTTTGAGAGATTTAGGCCCCTGTCACCCAGGCACAGCAGGGGTTCATTCAGGGCAAAACGGGGTTCATCTCATCCAGCAATAGAACAGACGATTTTGAGAGATTTAGGCCCCTGTCACCCAGGCACAGCAGGGATTAATTCACGGCAAAAGGGGGTCCATGTCACCCAGCAATAGATGTAACGATTTTGAGAGATTTAGGCCCCTGTCACCCAGGCACAGCAGGGGTTTGTATACGCCAAAAATGGTAAAATGTCACCCGACAATTGAAAATAAGAATTTTTTCAATTTAGGGCACTAAAATTGGCACTTTTTTGCATTAAAATGGCTCTAAAATAGTCCTTGAAAAGGCTAGAGGGATGTAAAAGGCAGTAAAATGTGCTTAAGAGCATGGCAACTGCTCTGCAAACAAATGTGGATAGGGAAATAACTTAAAATAAAATAAAATAAAAATTAATTACAAATTATTAACGTGCAAGAGAAGGAGGTGGATATGGAGTCGAAGGTTGAGGAGGCGGTGAATGTGGTGTTGTAGGTGGAGGCAGAAATAGAGGAGGAGGAGGCAGCCAACAATGTTTTATTTTTATTTTTTATTGGGGTAGGTAGCCCCCAAAATATTGGGACAAATAAAAAAAAAGAAAACAAAGAATCATTGCACTTGACTTGAGTACAAGAATGTATGTTTGATGGTGGTATAAATGTCTATTCTGCACAAGGTACAGACAAGTCTTGTGGGATCCAAGCCTGGTTCATTTTAATGACCGTGAGCTTGTCCACGTTGGCTGTGGACAGGCGGCTGCGTGCCTCTGTAATGACGGCTCCTGCCATGCTAAATACACGTTCAGAGAGTACACTGGCTGCAGAGCAGACCAGCACCTCCAAGGCATACAGGGCAAGCTCTGGCCATGTGGACAATTTGGAGACCCAGAAAATGAATGGGGCAGAACCATCAGTCAGTACGTGTAGGCGTATGCACAGGTATTGTTCCACCATGTTGTTCAAATGCTGCCTCCTGCTAACACGCTCCATATCAGCAGTTGGGGCCGGTTGTTGCGGCGAGGTGACAAAGCTTTTTCACATGTCGGCCATGCTAACCCTGCCTTCTGAGGTGCTGGCACTGACACAGCTGCGTTTGGGACCTCTTCCTCCTCCCCTGCCTTCACCTTGTGCTTCCACTTGTCCCCCGGCATCAGTCGGGAATGCTCTCAGGAGCGCATCTACCAGCGTGCGCATGTAGTCGCGCATCTTCCGATCACGCACCAGTGAGGGAATTAAGGACGGCACATTGTCTTTGTAACGGGGATCCAGCAGGGTGGCCACCCAGTAGTCAGCACACGTTAAAATGTGGGCAACTCTGCTGTCGTCACTGCAGCATGTAGTCGCTCATGTGTGCCAGGCTGCCCAGAGATAAGGACAAGCTGTCCTCTGTGGGAGGCGTATCGTCTACATCCTCCGTATGCCCCCAGCCACGCACCAGTGATGGGCCCGAGCTGCTTTGGATGCCACCCCGCTGTGAACATGCTTCATCCCCATCCTCCTCCTCCTCGTACTCCAGTAGTGGGCCCTGGCTGGCCAAATTTGTACCTGGCCTCTGCTGTTGCAAAAATCATCTTTCTGAGCCACTTCTAAAAGACTGGCCTGAGGATGGTCCACATCCTCTTCAATCATCGCCCTAAGTGTTTTCTCAAGGAGACATAGAAGTGGTATTGTAAGGCTGATAACGGCGTCATCGCCACTGGCCATGATGGTGGAGTACT
This sequence comes from Bufo bufo, assembly GCF_905171765.1. NCBI lineage: Eukaryota > Metazoa > Chordata > Amphibia > Anura > Bufonidae > Bufo > Bufo bufo. Next base: position 537,497,166 of record NC_053391.1, on the reverse strand, counting down.
CGAAACAGCGCAACAGGGCACATAGTTCTCGCATGGAGGCCCAGTCATTGGTGGTGAAGTGGTGCTGTTCCGCAGTGCGACTCACCCGTGCGTGCTGCAGCTGAAACTCCACTACGGCCTGCTGCTGCTCGCACAGTCTCTCCAGCATGTGCAAGGTGGAGTTCCACCTGGTGGGCACGTTGCATATGAGGCGGTGAGCGGGAAGGCCGAAGTTACGCTGTAGAGCAGACAGCCGAGCGGTGGCAGGATGAGAACGCCGGAAGCGGTCACAGACGGCCCGCACTTTACGCAGCAGCTCTGACATGTCGGGGTAGTTATGAATGAATTTCTGCACCACCAAATTCAGCACATGCGCCAGGCAAGGGATGTGCATCAAACCGGCTAGTCCCAGAGCTGCAACGAGATTTCGCCCATTATCGCACTCCACCAGGCGGGGCTTGAGGCTCACTGGCAGCAACCACTCGTCGATCTGTTGTTCTATACCCCGCCACAACTCCTGCGCGGTGTGGGGCCTGTCCCCCAAACACATCCATTTCAGAACGTCCTGCTGACGTTTACCCCTGGCTGTGCTGAAGTTGGTGGTGAAGGTCTGTCGCTGACCGGATGAGGAGTTGGAAGAAGAGGAGGAGGAAGCCGAGTAGGAAGAGGAGGCAACAGTAGGCAAAGAATGATGCCCTGCGATCCTTGGCGGCGGAAGGACTTGCGCCAAAAAGCTCTCCGCCTGGGGCCCAGCCAGCACTACATTTACCCAGTGTGCAGTTAGGGAGATATAGCGTCCCTGGCCGTGCTTACTGGTCCACATATCTGTGGTTAGGTGGACCTTGCCACAGATGGCGTTGCGCAGTGCACACTTGATTTTATCCGATACTTGGTTGTGCAGGGAGGGCACGGCTCTCCTGGAGAAGTAGTGGCGGCTGGGAACGACGTACTGTGGGACAGCAAGCGTCATGAGCTGTTTGAAACTGTCCGTTTCCACCAGCCTGAATGACAGCATTTTAAAAGCCAGTAGTTTAGAAATGCTGGTATTCAGGGCCAGGGATCGAGGGTGGCTAGGTGGGAATTTACGCTTTCTCTCAAATGTTTGTGAGATGGAGTGCTGAACGCTTCCGTGTGACATGGTGGAAATGCTTGGTGATGGAGATGGTGTTGTTGGTTGCACATCCTCTGTTTGCTGGGCGGCAGGTGCCAAAGTTCCTCCAGAGGCGGAGGAAGAGGCCGAGGCAGCAGCAGAAGAGGGAGCAGGAGGGGCCTGAGCCCTTTCTTGGTTTTGAAGGTACTTACTCCACTGCATCCCGTGTCTCGCATGTAGATGCCTTGTCATGCAGGTTGTGCTAAGGTTCAGAACGTTAATGCTTCGCCTTCAGGCTCTGATGGCACAGCATGCAAACCACTCGGTCTTGTCGTCAGCACATTGTGTGAAGAAGTGCCATGCCAGGAAACTCCTTGATGCTGCCTTTGGTGTGCTCGGTCCCTGGTAGCGGTGTCCAGTAGCAGGCGAACTGTTTCGGCGACGGCTGCTCTGCTTTTGCACCCTGCTCCCGCTTTTGCTATGCTGTTGGCTCGGTCTCACCACTGCCTATTCCTCCAAACTCAGAAAGCCAGTGGCACGACCTTCATTCCATGTGGGGTCTTGGACCTCATCATCCCCTGCATTGTCTTCCACCCAGTCTTCCTCCCTGACCTCCTTTTCGGTCTGCACACTGCAGAAAGACGAAGCAGTTGGCACCTGTGTTTCGTCATCATCAGAGACGTGCTGAGGTGGTATTCCCATGTCCTCATCAGGAAACATAAGTGGTTGTGCGTCAGTGCATTCTATGTCTTCCACCCCTGGGGAAGGGCTAGGTGGATGCCCTTGGGAAACCCTGCTAGCAGAGTCTTCAAACAGCATAAGAGACTGCTGCATGACTTGAGGCTCAGACAGGTTCCCCGATATGCACGGGGGTGATGTGACAGACTGATGGGCATGTGTTTCAGGTGCCACCTGTGCGCTTTCTGCAGAAGACTGGGTGGGAGATAATGTGAACGTGCTGGATCCACTGTCGGCCACCCAATTGACTAGCGCCTGTACTTGCTCAGGCCTTACCATCCTTAGAACGGCATTAGGCCCGACCAAATATCGCTGTAGATTCTGGCGGCTACTGGGACCTGAGGTAGTAGGTTCAGTAGGAAGAACAGCCACGTTCTCTCCCTGCACCAGAGGCTCCACCAACACCACCACCGTGACCATAACCGCGTCCCTTATTAGATGTTTGCCTCATAGTTAGCGTTCACAAAGCAAAGTAAAAATTGGTTAATATTTTTAAAAGAATTAACCGCCAATATAAATCCTGATGTAGGGTATTGCACTCAATTATTTATTTTTTTAACTCAATATGACAGCGGTATTTCTGGCCTAAATGTGACTGTATTCGTTGTACGTTAAATCCCAAATGATCAGTATATGAACACACGGTTTATTTAAACCGCAATAACCTAATGGCCGTATTTGTGGCCAAAATGTGACTGTATTCTATGTACGTTAAATTCAAAATGAGCAGTATATGAACACACGGTTTATTTCCACCGCAGTAAACGAATGGCCGTATTTGAAGCCTAAATGTGACTGTATTCTATGTACGTTAAATTCAAAATTAGCAGTATATGAACACCCGGTTTATTTAAACCGCGGTAAACAAATGGCCGTATTTGTGGCCTAAATGTGACTGTATTCTATGTACGTTAAATTTAAAGTGAGCAGTATATGAACACACGGTTTATTTCAACCGCAGTAAACAAATGGCCGTATTTGTGGCCTAAATGTGACTGTCACCTATGCACGTGTAATCAAAGATGACCAGTATATGAACACACGGTTTATTTCAACCGCACTAAACGAATGGCCGTATTTGTGGCCTAAATGTGACTGTATTCTATGTACGTTAAAATCAAAATGAGTAGAATATGAACACACGGTTTATTTAAACCGCAGTAAACGAATGGCCGTATTTGTGGCCAAAATGTGACTGTATTCTATGTACGTTAAATTCAAAATGAGCAGTATATGAACACACGGTTTATTTCAACCGCAGTAAACGAATGGCCGTATTTGTGGCCTAAATGTGACTGTCACCTATGCACGTGTAATCAAAGATGACCAGTATATGAACACACGGTTTATTTCAACTGCAGTAAACGAATGGCCGTATTTGTGGCCTAAATGTGACTGTATTCTATGTACGTTAAATTCAAAATGAGCAGTATATGAACACACGGTTTATTTCAACCGCAGTAAACAAATGTCCGTATTTGTGGCCTAAATGTGACTGTCACCTATGCACGTGTAATCAAAGATGACCAGTAGTGATGTCGCGAACATAAAATTTTCCGTTCGCGAACGCCGAACGCGAATCTCTGCAAATGTTCGCGAACAGGCGAACCGGGCGAACCGCCATGGACTTCAATAGGCAGGCAAATTTTAAAACCCACAGGGACTCTTTCTAGCCACAGTAGTGATGGAAAAGTTGTTTCAAGGGGACTAACACCTGGACTGTGGCATGCCGGAGGGGGATCCATGGCAAAACTCCCATGGAAAATTATGTAGTTGACGCAGAGTTGGATTTTAATCCATAAAGGGCATAAATCACCTAACAATCCAATTTTTTTTGAACAACGTGGTTTAAAACATCCAGTGTGTGTATACGATCAGGTATGATGTTGTATCGATCAGGTAGTGTAAGGGTTACGCCCGCTTCACAGACATTGACAGACCAAACTCCCCTTTTAATGCACCGCAAACAACCGCAAACAGTCCATTTGCCCAACCGCAAACTCCTCATTTGTTCAAGGTTGGATACCAAGCTAGCCATGTCCCGTTGATGTCATTGAAGGTTTCTTCCTCCACCAAGCCACGTACAACACCAAGGGTCCCCGAAAGGTGAATTGAATTGATTTTTCGAACGGGGAGATGGTTAAAAAAACGCTGGCTCCCTCCTCTTTGTTTGAATCCACGGTCACTGCGTCTGCGCTGTGCAATTTACTGCCCCAACGGATATGAGTGGTATTTTCTGTAGTTCTCTCTTCTCATCAGTTTAATCCCTGTTACGTCCCCAATCTGGGGTCAATTTATTAAATAGATTTTTCGAACGGGGAGATGGTTAAAAAAAATGCTGGCTCCCTCCCCTTTGTTTAAATCCACGCCACGGTCACTGTCTGCGCCGTGCAATTTACTGCCCCACCGGATATGAGTGGTATTTTCTGTAGTTCTCTCTTCTCATCAGTTTAATCCCTGTTACGTCCCCAATCTGGGGTCAATTTATTAAATAGATTTTTCGAACAGGGAGATGGTTAAAAAAATGCTGGCTCTCTCCCCTTTGTTTGAATCCACGCCACGGTCACTGCGTCTGCACCGTGCAATTTACTGCCCCACCCGATATGAGTGGTATTTTCTGTAGTACTATTCTCATCAGTTTAATCCCTGTTACGTCCCCAATCTGGGGTCAAATTATTAAATAGATTTTTCGAACGGGGAGATGTTTAAAAAAAAATGCTGGCTCCCTCCCCTTTGTTTGAATCCATGCCACGGTCACTGCGTCTGCACCGTGCAATTTACTGCCCCACCCGATATGAGTGGTATTTTCTGTAGTACTATTCTCATCAGTTTAATCCCTGTTACGTCCCCAATCTGGGGTCAATTTATTAAATAGATTTTTCGAACGGGGAGATGGTTAAAAAAAATGCTGGCTCCCTCCCCTTTGTTTGAATCCACGCCACGGTCACTGCGTCTGCACCGTGCAATTTACTGCCCCACCCGATATGAGTGGTATTTTCTGTAGTTCTCTCTTCTCATCAGTTTAATCCTTGTTACGTCCCATATCAGGGTGGGATTGCCTTTTGTGAAAACATTTTTAGGCTGGGTACCTTCGACTGCCTTCACAGTGACAGACCAAACTCTGATACACCAAAATGAATTGATTTTAGGAACCGGGAGATGGAAAAAGCAGCTTGGTCAGTCCTCTTACTCAGTCCCAAGTTGGGGCACTGCGCGTGCACGGAGCAATGTGCTGTGACACCCTATATGAGTGGTGTCTTAACTAGTACTATTCCTATCAGTTTAATCCCTGTTACGTCCCCTATCCGGGGACGTGTGTCAAATTGATTAACCATTGTCGAATTAACGAACCATTACGACATCCTGGAATAATTTAGTTCTGAACTTTGTATTTGCTTTGTATTGGAATTGATGGGGATTTTTTAAATTGTCTGCATTATTTCTAATAAACTATTAAGAGACTTTATTATGATTTTTTTTATTTTATGTATTAAAAACCCACCCATACAACTTAAAAAAAAAAATTAAAAAATTTATGTTTTTTTCTATGAAAAATTATCCAGCCGATCGCTTTTGGTCTGATCATAATCAAGCAACGGCCTTATCATCTGGGGTGTGGCAACATTGCCAACACACTCATAGAGGTGATGATCGCTTCATTGTGATATGCAAGATCCTTCACCACAACAAGGTAACGATCACGAAGGGGAATTGACACTTGTATGTGCCTTTTTTTGTTTGTTTTGTTTTTGCAGCCACAGTGCAGCACCAGAGGCCAGAAAAATTAGGCATGTACACATGCCTGAAAAATAATGTTATTGTTGCAGCCGCTGTTGTAGCAGCGGCCGGAAACATTTATGTTTTCAAGGCAGAAAGGTAACTAAAACATTGCGGCTTGAACCCTAGTTGGTGGCGGAGAATTCACGAAAGTCATCCGGTATGCACACATTAAATACAGCAGCGAGGGGGACCATTTTGAGGCCAAGGCACGTCATCAGGCCCTTTGTTAGTCAAACGTATCCCCCACTGTCAGTCCCTTCAGGATCCATGCCTCATTCATCTTAATGAAGGTGAGGTAATCAACACTTTTTTGACCGAGGCGACTTCTTTTGTCAGTGACAATGCCTCCTGCTGCACTGAAGGTCCTTTCTGACAGGACACTTGAAGCGGGGCAGGCCAGAAGTTCTACTGCAAACTGGGATAGCTCAGGCCACAGGTCAAGCTTGCACACCCAGTAGTCAAGGGGTTTATCGCTCCTCAGAGTGTCGATGTTGAGGAACGGTTGAGACGTGTGCATATATATCCATGCATGCCTGCAAACACGTGCGGGCATGTATGGTATATATATGCATACATTAACCACCGCATCATGGGGTGATGCCCATGGTGATCCCCAGGGGCTCATGGTGGCCCCTGTGGGAAATATGTGGTCCCTGGAAGCTGTGCCCCCTTATAATCCCCCTTATATTAGTATATATATGTGCCCCCTTATATATGTCCCCTGTATGCCCCAGATATATGCGAGGGTGTGTGTATATATAGATATGTGTGTATGTATTTGCACACGTGTCTATGTATATACACTTATGTCAGCATGACAGTATGTATGTGGGCTTATTGCTGCCCATTCATACCCCCGGTTTTGTATGTGTTTATAGATGAGCCCCCAAGCATCTGTGGATATATATATGCATATATGCAATTCCAACTGTTATCAACAGAGTTGTTATAGCCTGTAGGATAACAGCTGATTAGCATCTAGTCCCCTTTTGTTCAGGCCCAAAGCAATCAGACGCTTTGGCACCGTTTGTGAGGGGACCTTCTAATCAGAGAACCTGTTTTTCCACACCTCTGCCCCATGGCCATGCCCATTACTCCCAGCATTTTTGGGACTAGGAGGGGGGGACTAAGGCACACTATGATGTCACATGCCTGAGGAAGGAGGAGGGGGTTGCTTTTGGGCTATAAAACCCCGAACCGGCCAGAGGTGCGGTCTCTTGCAACCAGACTAGATTCAGAGATGCAGGGGAGAGAGCAACTTCATGATGACCACCTGGATAAGGCCTAAGTATACCTGTGTAGCCCTTACCTACCCCTCACATATCACCCCTGGTCCTGTAACCCCTTACCCTTGCCATGTTACTGGACACCCTGATCCCCCAAACCCTTGCTCCACCGTGTAACCCTTTCCCTACCCTGATTAACCCCTGGTGGTAACCCCTGCTCTAACCCTGCCACCCCCCCCCCCCCCCCCACTGTACACTTGCAGGGTATTCACCCTTGCATTGCTGTACAGTTCTGATATTATCCCCATTGTTAACCCTTTGTGTTTGTGGTCGGTTTACACCCCTGTGAGGCCACCATTAACCCTCGTCGTACCCCGTAGGGACAGTGAATAGTCAGGTGGGGTGGGTTACTGATATTTGTGTGTATGATGTATTATTGTAATGTATAGATAGTATGTGGGGTGGAATTTGGGATTGTGTAGTGTAGTTAGGCTTGTATTGTGTTTATTGTAGTACTGTTTCTGTACTGCGGTGTGTACGTCTATATGTATATATATTCATATCCATTGATCCATGAATATATATAGATATAACGTATTGCTAGACTGATATAATTGTATTGTGTAATAAATATTCCTTATTGTTCATAATGCAGTGTATGGTGTTTTTAGTAGTCGCCGCCGTAGTATAGTGATAGTAAGGCGCTTGCAGCTAGCGTATTGATTAGTGTAAAGCATAGCAAAGGTATTATTATTATATAAAGGCATAAATGGGCGGAGTTATCACTAGGTGGCTCCTCCCATTTATGAATATTAATTATCAATATTTGCATAAATATTGGTGATTAATATTCCCCCTTTACATTGGCGAGCCAGGCCCACTGCGTGGATTTTGCGCTTATTTTTGGTCTTAAGGTTGAGGGTCGCTAGTACTGTGAATTAGCGGGCAGGAGAGACGCGGTCAGCGGAGTGTCTGAGCGTCTAGGACCCGATAATTCGTACAGGAGAAGCGATACTTCCCTTAGAGTACCAGAAATAAAACAAAATCTTTTGCAGAGAATCTATAATTGTTCTGTGTTACTAATATTTTTGTATTTGCTTTACACGGTCACCGTTGCTGGGGTAAGAAGACACGGAAAAGTACAGCACCAACAAGCATCGCTCAAGTAATTGCAAGGGAGAAGAGCACACGTCACTGAAGGAGATCCATCTTCGTGGGAGCGGCGTACAAGTCAGGCTGGTCGGGAAGAGGCGATCCGGGAAAATGGACTTCTTCCAAGCAGCTGCGAGGTACGGCGCCAAGGAGAAGATGGACACTCATCAAACGGTGAGTATGGACTTCCCCACACTGCAACACTTGAGCAAACACAGCACATTTAACCCCATCCTCCCCACTACATACAAGTCAGCAGAAATGCTGTGGTCCGATTTGTTAGCACAGGCTTGTAGTTACGACAAGCTTTGTGTTAACAAACGGACGGTTTTGAACAAGGCCACCAAACGGCTTCGGATGCTAGCCAAACTCGTTCATACGTTTGAGGCTAGCATCTGTAAGCCAAAGGAAGTGGCGCTGGTGTCTCAGTCAACGGAGACAATTCCTCCGGCCATTCACTGCCAGTGCTGTGCCAGTAATTCGGACCAGGTTTCGGCATTGCGGGCACAGCTGGCAGAGAATGTGCAGTCTACTGTTGACCGAGATGCGCAGGTGGCTAGGATAGAGTCACAGTTGGTAGAGCTGCAGAGGCAGAAGGAGGAAATTGAGGCTAAGTTGACTCAGTCTTATACTGAAGTCAAAGCCTTCAAGGAGCGGACTGCCTCTACTGACGTGACAGTAGCCAAATTGAAGGCTCAGGTTGCTGTAAGGTCCCAGCTAATGTCTGGCATGCAACAGGTTATCACCAAGTTGGTGCCGGCCCTTTCTTTTTCCGTAAAGCCAGGGTCGGAATCTCCCAAAACGTTGCCCTGTGCAGGGCCACAAGGGGGGAGAGTAGTCTGTGACCGGTCTGATCATCAGGTCAAGCCGGTCCAGACTAACAGAGATTTTTCCCTGACTTTGGGAAAAACAACTGTGGTGAAGAGTGCGTCCCTGAGGATGGAACAATTCAGGAGAAGGGAGCACGGATGCAGTGTAGATGGACCTGGGCCATGCAGAGCAAACATCAGATGTTTTGCATGTGGTGGCCTAGGTCACATAGCGAGACACTGCGAAACAGATCGGAACATAACACACAGGACAGGAAACCAAGTCACGTGTTTCAGGTGTGGGAACAAAGGACACATTGCAAGGAATTGCCCTTGTGCAGGTAATTGCAATGTGTCCAACAGTATCAGCCAGGTAACAAATTGTGCAGTAGGGTCTAGTCAGCCTGGCCATAACGGGGTTACCTCTCGGCAGCATCACCAGCTGCTGAGGGGTCAGAGTGGCCAGGCTAGGCTAGGCAACATTTGACACCCCTGTACTATTTGTTACACCGTGTGTTCCCTGTGTATGTCCATGTTGTGTGTTTTTGTTATCTGTTTGTACGTTCTTCTTGATGTTGATGGTGGTAGTCCTTGTCTACGGATGTGTTCTACCATGCTGATTTTAGTGTTGTAAGTCCCGTCTGCTGTCTTTGTTTCATTCTGTGTCCCCTTGGAGTGGAACAGTGTTATACTGTGGATCGAGAACGTATAGGTTCGCGAGCAGATAATATCACACAGGAAATCCTGCTGGACGGGAGAAGGCATGGACCTTCTCCATGCAGTACACAAAGGATGATGTGATATTATTCTGGGCAACCAGGGTCTCAGATCGATACGGGTAACACTGTTGTGCTCAAGGTTTTCGGTAGGGCTGTGTTGCGCTGGGGACTGAGGCGGACAGACAACATTGGTGTAATGTTGTGCTGCGCACTTAATTCTAGTCCGAGCAGGCGGCACAGCTCTGATAGGGATTGGACGCGGAGTGTTTAGCAGCAGAGTGTGGACTGTGTTCTTGTGTTGTGGGGTCCTGGGGAGCCGGGGCATGACTATGCCATTGGTTTTGCAGGCCTCCACAGGACGGGATCACAGGGGGAAGTCAGCCTGGGTGCACATGGGTGGACAGGGATGCGGTGCCATCAATAACAAGATGGTGCTTTGTCCACAGAACTCCAGTTATCCCAACCTAGTAGGGTGGCCATCCTTATCTGTTGGTGCAGAGGGATGTGCAGCAGAGGACTCTATCCTCTGAAGATAGGGTGTTCAGACACCAGTGTTGGGATGACGAGGGGTCCTGTGAGACAAAGGGCAGCCCAATACCTTTCTCTACCCATGGGTCAAAGGTATTGGTGCTGGAAATTTTCACATTAATTGCACTGTTAGGGGAGAAATTCCCCTGGGAGCGCCTGGTGTTTTCTTCTGCCATAGGATATGGAGCGGAAGAAAAACCTAGGAGACGCCACAGAAGAGACCAGCTATTCCCCCTGACACTGTTGTGAAGCTCCAGAGGATCCCACTGGATTTTGGCAACAAAGCGACCTCTGCCTAGAGGTGTTATAGCAATGAAGACTGCCACAATCCAGCGGGAGCATTATTTAAAGCTCTGGAGGAAGACTTGGGAGACGTTCGGGTGGAAGAACTTATTCACTTGTTTCTCCCAGTGAAACTTCTTCTGGTTCTGGTCATCGTCATCGGAGGGTCAAGGGACTTACTGACCAAATACACCAGAACCAGACAGAACTTTACAGAACTATCCGGAGGAGGAGGCTCAGGACATAACTCAAACATTGTTCCTGTAGCCAAATATTGTATGGACACACTTTGTTTCCTATGAGGGTTCGGGACGTATAACTTGTACTACCCCGAAACCCCATAGCACATTGTATTTATTGATTGATTGTGTTTGTTGTTCGATGGTGTACCCATAGACACTCTAGGTACAAATGTGTGACAGCCTATATTCGGCTGTACACATTTGCATCCTATAGTCGTTTCCCATTGACACAGGGGTCTGCGACCTACCTGTGTCTTTGGAGGTGTAGAGATATGCCAGGTTGCATGAGTCTCTATGGGTACACATACATATAATGATTTTGGGGGTGTTGGGAGGGATGTGACCTGTATTTTGTGTGAATGGGGATAAGGTTAGGTCACGATAGGGACAGGCATCATTCATTTGCCACCTTGAACCCTGGAACGGTGAGGTTCTTAAGGGAAGGGCTGGAGGTGTAGTGTGACGGAGGTGTTCTCCGCAGTAGAATTTAGGTACCATGACATCACCGCTTAAGAGTTTGACCTGCCTTGTAAAGACCTATTAATCTGTCCACGGGAGAACCGCACCCATCAAGATGGAAACAGACGTTGGATAGAAGAAAGTTGGGACAAAGACTGTAAGGGTGAACCCGCTCCAGAATTGGGGGGGGAGGGGGGCGAAGATACCTGAAGATCGGCAGAATTACCGAGAGACTGTGGGGGTGTGGTCACTCCAAAGTGGGGGTGGCCGACACCAAGAGACTGTTAAAGAAAGTCCAGTTAAAGACTGTAAGGGTGAACCCACTCCAGAATTGGGGGGGGGACGAAGATACCTGAAGATCGGCAGAATTACCGAGAGACTGTGGGGGTGTGGTCACTCCAAAGTGGGGGTGGCCGACACTAAGACTGTTAAAGAAAGACCAGCTAACCAAGAGACTGTGGGTGTGTGGTATCCTAAAGAAGAAGACAGAAGGGCAGGTCGGAGGAAGCTGGATTGGGGATGTCTAAGTACCTAAAGATCAGTGTGCACTACAGTTCTTCCTGAACTTCCACCAAAGAGGGGGTTGAAGGGGGGCAAACATATCTCAACCCGTTCCCCCATTATATTGTCGTATTATATTCCGACAACAGGGGGATTGTTGAGGAACGGTTGAGACGTGTGCATATATATCCATGCATGCCTGCAAACACGTGCGGGCATGTATGGTATATATATGCATACATTAACCACCGCATCATGGGGTGATGCCCATGGTGATCCCCAGGGGCTCATGGTGGCCCCTGTGGGAAATATGTGGTCCCTGGAAGCTGTGCCCCCTTATAATCCCCCTTATATTAGTATATATATGTGCCCCCTTATATATGTCCCCTGTATGCCCCAGATATATGCGAGGGTGTGTGTATATATAGATATGTGTGTATGTATTTGCACACGTGTCTATGTATATACACTTATGTCAGCATGACAGTATGTATGTGGGCTTATTGCTGCCCATTCATACCCCCGGTTTTGTATGTGTTTATAGATGAGCCCCCAAGCATCTGTGGATATATATATGCATATATGCAATTCCAACTGTTATCAACAGAGTTGTTATAGCCTGTAGGATAACAGCTGATTAGCATCTAGTCCCCTTTTGTTCAGGCCCAAAGCAATCAGACGCTTTGGCACCGTTTGTGAGGGGACCTTCTAATCAGAGAACCTGTTTTTCCACACCTCTGCCCCATGGCCATGCCCATTACTCCCAGCATTTTTGGGACTAGGAGGGGGGGACTAAGGCACACTATGATGTCACATGCCTGAGGAAGGAGGAGGGGGTTGCTTTTGGGCTATAAAACCCCGAACCGGCCAGAGGTGCGGTCTCTTGCAACCAGACTAGATTCAGAGATGCAGGGGAGAGAGCAGCTTCATGATGACCACCTGGATAAGGCCTAAGTATACCTGTGTAGCCCTTACCTACCCCTCACATATCACCCCTGGTCCTGTAACCCCTTACCCTTGCCATGTTACTGGACACCCTGATCCCCCAAACCCTTGCTCCACCGTGTAACCCTTTCCCTACCCTGATTAACCCCTGGTGGTAACCCCTGCTCTAACCCTGCCACACACCCCCCCCCCCCCCACTGTACACTTGCAGGGTATTCACCCTTGCATTGCTGTACAGTTCTGATATTATCCCCATTGTTAACCCTTTGTGTTTGTGGTCGGTTTACACCCCTGTGAGGCCACCATTAACCCTCGTCGTACCCCGTAGGGACAGTGAATAGTCAGGTGGGGTGGGTTACTGATATTTGTGTGTATGATGTATTATTGTAATGTATAGATAGTATGTGGGGTGGAATTTGGGATTGTGTAGTGTAGTTAGGCTTGTATTGTGTTTATTGTAGTACTGTTTCTGTACTGCGGTGTGTACGTCTATATGTATATATATTCATATCCATTGATCCATGAATATATATAGATATAACGTATTGCTAGACTGATATAATTGTATTGTGTAATAAATATTCCTTATTGTTCATAATGCAGTGTATGGTGTTTTTAGTAGTCGCCGCCGTAGTATAGTGATAGTAAGGCGCTTGCAGCTAGCGTATTGATTAGTGTAAAGCATAGCAAAGGTATTATTATTATATAAAGGCATAAATGGGCGGAGTTATCACTAGGTGGCTCCTCCCATTTATGAATATTAATTATCGATATTTGCATAAATATTGGTGATTAATATTCCCCCTTTACAGTCGATATCTACAGTTAAGGCGAGGTAGTCTGCTACCTGTCGGTCGAGTCGTTCTCTAAGGCTGGATCCCGAAGGGCTGTGGCGATGTGTAGGACTGAAAAAGCTCTGCATGTCCTCCATAAACAACACATCTGTAAAGCGTCCTGTCCTTGCCGCCGTGGTCGTGTTAGGAGGAGGATTACTTTCACCTCTTCCCCTGTTAGATTCCCGTTGTGTTGTGACATCCCCCTTATAAGCTGTGTAAAACATATTTTTTTGTTTTGTTTTGAACTGCTGCATCCTTTCTGACTTTTGGTAAGTTGGTAACATTTCCGCCACTTTCTGCTTATACCGGGGGTCTAGTAGCGTGGCCACCCAGTACAGGTCGTTCTCCTTCATCCTTTTTATACGAGGGTCCCTCAACAGACATGACAGCATGAAAGACCCCATTTGCACAAGGTTGGATGCCGAGCTACTCATTTCCCGTTCCTCGTCCTCACTGATGTCATTGACGGTCTGTTCTTCACCCCAGCCACGTACAACACCACGGGTCCCAGATAGGTGACAACAACGAGCACCCTGGGATGCCTGCTGTGGTTGGTCTTCCTCCTCCTCAAAGCCACATTCCTCCTCTGACTCCTCTTCCTCACACTCCTCTTCCAGCGTTGTCGCAGGTCCAGCAAGCGATGATGACAAGGCTGTTTCTGGTGGTGATGGTGACCACAACTCTTCCTCTTCACGCTCATCTACAGCCTGAGCCAGCACTCTTCGCAGGGCACGCTCCAGGAAGAAAACAAATGGGATGAGGTCAATGATGGTGCCTTCGGTGCGACTGACTAGGTTTGTCACCTCCTCAAAAGGACGCATGAGCCTACAGGCATTGCGCATGAGCGTCCAGTAACGTGGCAAAAAAATTCCCAGCTACGCAGAGGCTGTCCTAGCACACCGGTCATACAAATACTCGTTGACGGCTTTTTCTTGATGGAGCAGGCGGTCGAACATTAGGAGTGTTGAATTCCAACGTGTCGGGCTGTCGCAACGTGTCGGCGCTGAATGTCTGACAAGAGCGCCATGGCCGTGTAGGAACGCCTGAAATGGCCACACACCTTCCTGGCCTGCTTGAGGACGTCCTGTAAGCCTGGGTACTTAGACACAAAGCGTTGTACGATGTGATTCAACAAGTGTGCCATGCACGGCACGTGTGACAACTTGCCCAAATTCAATGCCGCCAACAAATTGCTTCCATTGTCACACATTACTTTGCCGATCTCCAGTTGGTGCGGGGTCAGCCACTGATCCACCTGTACGTTCAGGGCAGACAGGAGTGCTGGTCCGGTGTGGCTCTCTGCTTTCAGGCAAGTCAACCCCAAGACAGCGTGACACTGTCGTATCCGGGATGTTAGAATAGCCTCTGGGGAGCTGATGGGATTCAGTTGATGTGCAGCCAGACACCGCATCAGAAGAGGACTCAGCCGAGGAGGTTATGGAAGAGGATGGAGTAGGAGGAGTAGAGGAGGTGGCAGTAGGCCTGCCTGCAAGTCGTGGCGTTGTCATCAACTCCGCTGCAGAGACACGCATTCCATGCTTGTCAGCCGTCAGCAGGTTGACCCAATGCGCAGTGTGGGTGATATACCTGCCCTGACCGTGCTTTGAAGACCAGGTATCAGTGGTCAGATGGACCCTTGCCCCAACACTGTATGCCAGAGATGCCATGACTTCCTTTTCAATCACTGAGTAGAGGTTTGGGATTGCCTTTTTTGAGAGAAAATTTCATACGGTTACCTTCCACTGCGGTGTCCCAATAGCGACAAATTTTTTAAAGGCCTCAGACTCCACCAGCTGGTATGGTAAAAGCTGGCGGGCTAAGAGTTCTGTCAAGCCAGTTGTCAGACGCCGGGCAAGGGGGTGACTCTGGGACATTGGCTTCCTACGCTCAAACATTTCCTTTACAGACGCCTGACTGTGGGCAGATGAGATGGAACTGCTGAAGGTGAGAGGCGGAGTGGCGGGTGGTTGAGAGGGGGCAAGGAGGACAGCAGTGGTTGACGTGGCTGAAGATTCTGGACCAGGAGGAGGATGGTGGCTTTGAGGTTGTGTGCTGCTTCTACTCGTCATCATGTGTTGATCCCATAGGCGTTTGTGATGTGCGATCATGTGCCTTCGCAAAGCAGTTGTACCTAGGTGGGTGTTGGATTTCCCACGACTTAGTTTCTTTTGGCACAGGTTGCAAATGGCATCGCTGTTGTCAGAGGCAGACACACAAAAAAAATGCCACACTGCTGAGCTTTGCAATGACGGCATTCTGGTGGTGGCAGCAGCATGTGTTGATTAGCGTGCTGTCTGGCTGACCCCGGGTGCCGATACATGCTGTCTGACTGTGCCACTAGCTCCTTGCGACGACCTCCCCCTGCTTCCAACTCGTCTCCTCCTTCTCTCTGTTTCCCCTTCTGAACTTTCCCCCTCTTCTTCTTCTCTACGAGCAGGCACCCACGTGGCATCCACGGACACATCGTCATCATCAACCGCTTCACTTGTATCTGACACCTCAGCAAAGGAAGCAGCAGCGGGTACAACATCATCATCATCATCACATCATCACACTGCACGTCCATGTGTGTAATGCTGCCTGACTGAGACATATCCCTGTTATCTCCATCCTCTGGCAATAATGGTTGCGCATCACTAATTTCATCCAAATAATGTGTAAATAACTCCTCTGAGGGATCAAGTGAAGCGGCTGCGGGGGCTGTGGTGGTGGTGGTGGTGGTGGCGGCGGGCGGGCGGGAGAGTGGTAACTTGAGAGCAGGTGACCAAAGCTGAGCTGGAGGAGGATGGTGCGTCAAGGCTCTTAGCGGAAGCTGTTGAAGATTGGGTGTCCTGTGTAAGCCAGTCAACTATTTTTTTTGAATTTTTTGGGTTCAGAGTACGTGGCCTCTGAACACTGGGCATTATTCCAGGGCCAGTGGAAATCACAGCATTACGAACACGACGGCCCCTGCGGCGTGGCCTGCCTCTGCCTGTCATTTTTTATTAGATAAGTGTTACTACACACACGGGCTTGCAAATGGGATTAGATCACAGAAAAATATTAAATAGAATATTTTTTTATCTGCGAGGTATTTGTGAGTAAATGACACCCTGTAATGGTATAAGTGGAGGCCTAGCAACTAGCCAGTGGCCACAATACAGTCTGTGTGGGCCTGACACACACGGGCCTGCAAATGGGATTAGATCACAGAAAAATATTAAATAGAATTTTTTTTATCTGCGAGGTATTTTCTGTCACACCCTGTATGAATGGTGTGCACACAGTACTGTCTGTGACTGAGCCTGCAGCCTCTCACACACGGGCAGGCAACTGCAATATATGTATATATAAAATAAAATAAAAAAAGCAGACTGATGTACCAGCCCAGAAAAGGACGCTGTCCTTACAGCAGATGAGTCTGTGGACACAGAACACTGCCCTAGTTAACGCTTTCCCTATTGAATCAGCAGCAGCAAGCAGCACTGTCCCTCCTCTCACACACGGGCAGGCAACTGCAATATATGTATATATATAAAAAATAAAAATAAAAAGCAGGCTGATGTACCAGCCCTGAAAAGGGCTTTTTGGGATGCTGTCAGGACGCTGTCCTTACAGCAGATGAGTCTGTGGGCACAGAACAATGCCCTAGCTAACGCTTTCCCTATTGAATCAGCAGCAGCAGCACTGTCCCTCCTCTCACTGAGAATGCAGATTTCGAATGAATCTAAAATGGATGCTGTCCAGGAGGTGGGAGGGTCTGGGAGGGAGGGTCTGCTGCTGATTGGCTGGAATGTGTCTGCTGACTGTGAGGTACAGGGTCAAAGTATACTCAATGATGATGTATAGGGTGCGGACCGAACATCGCATATGTTCGCCCGCCGCGGCGAACGCGAACAAGCTATGTTCCCCGGGAACTATTCGCCGGCGATCTATTCGGGCCATCTCTAAAGACCAGTATTAGGAAAAAAAAAACTTTAAGCACAGTCAGCAAAAAAGCTGTATTTCTGGACTAGCAGACATGCAGATAGATAGTGCTGGTCTACTATATGAAAAAAATAATATTTTAAGCACAGTCAGCAAAAAATCTGTATTTCTGGACTAGCAGACATGCAGATAGATAGTGCTGCACCAGCATGTCTGCATAAAATGGCTGTTGATTAGGTATTCATAGTGAAAAAAGCGTTTTCAACAGAAGTTGGCTCAGTGCAGGCTTAAAAAAAAACTGTGCACTGCACCCACAAAACACATTGGATTGAGATCGCTGAGTTATAAGGCAGTTCTTCTTAGTATTTATCCCTGATCTGTCCCTGACAGCAGCAGCATCCTCTCCCTACACTAAGAATAGCAGAGTGACCGGCGGCGCTACTTGACTTATATATAGCCATATATAGAGGCTGGGTCACATGCTGCAGTTGGCCAATCACAGCCATGCCAATTGTAGGCATGGCTGTGATGGCTTCTAAGGGCACACAGTTAAACGCTTGTTGATTGGCTGCTTTGCAGCCTTTCAAAAAGAACCATAAAAATCGCCGAACACCGAACACAAACCCGAACTTTTACGTAAATGTTCGGGTTTGGGTCCGGGTCCAAAAAAAGCTAAAGTTCGGTTCGCTCAACTCTAGTGAGGGTGACATCAGTAAGGTGCAGACAGTAGCCAATGATGATGTAGCCGATCGCATGTGCGAGCCGGGTAAAGAGGGGGCTTCAACTTCATCAGGAAAAGCGGGTAGCAGCTTGCACATGAGGCAGCGACTGAGCCAGCAGATTGCTAGTGTGGCCACGAGTCAGCAGGGTGGCAGCAGTGTGAGTTCTGGAGCCATACTTGCCTGGCGTATACCATCTGCTACTCAAGAGCCTACCTATCCGGAAACAACTAGTGGTGCATGGGTTCATAGTGGTAGCGGCATCAGGCAGTCAGCAAACAGTGTTGGGGGAAAAATGCCATACTCGCCGGTGTGGGAATTTTTAATCAAGGTGCAGGAGGACGTCAGCATGGCCATATGTAGAATCTGTGGGCAGAAGGTGAAGAGTGACCAGGGTGCAAATTTTGGCACCACGGTCCTGCATTAACACATGCAGCATTACCATAAAGTGGCTTGGGAAAACGATGGCACTAATGTTGTTGTAAAGCTTAACACAGCAACCGTTGCATCTCCAAGATGCCCACAACCCTTCTCCAACAGTCAAGGCTTCACCACCTCAGCAGATGGGAGCTGTGTTTTCTTCCTATCATCTATTGATCCTGGTGCTCCTCCTCCTCATACTCCTCATCACTCATTTTGTCAGCAATCGTTTACCAAGGTGATTGCAAAAAGACAGCAGTATGCACACACTCATCCAACAGCGCTGAAGCTGAATGTGCTCCTGGCCAACTTGATGGTACTACAGTCCCTCCCTTTCCAAGTGGTTGACTCTGCACCTTTCAGAAAACTGTAAGCTTGTGCCGAGAGAGTCCCAAGCCCTCATTATTTCTCCAGGGCCGTACCAGCCCTGCACATGTATGTTGAGCTAAAGGTGGGCCAGTCTTTGTGCCTGTCAATGTCTGCTAAAGTTCACGGAAGCAACGATGTGTGAAGCTGTAACTACTGTCAAGGACTATATACTGTATGTCCTTTATGTGGAAAGGGTAAATTTCTGTCTTCTGGCTCCCCCTACTGGTTCCTTGCATAATTTAAGATTCCCCTGGCTTTGGATTTCTGGATTCTGACTTTGTGACGACAGTTTTGGCTTCTGGCGTTTTGGCATCGTATTTGATCTCCAGGTTTGGACTCTTTGGCGTGTTTCGTTTTTCTCATTTGCCTCTGGCATACTTGTTCTGTATTGACCATCTGGATTTTTACCCTTTTTCCGTACGATCATTCTCTTTGTGTCTGCTTGTGTGTTTGTCCCTGTTTATGTCACTCTTCAGATATTGCAGTATAGGGACTGTCGTCTAGTTGTAGGTGACTGCCTAGGGTGATCGTGCAAGTAGGTAGAAATATTGGGTCCTGGCAGTTTAGGACTTCACTATCCCTGTTTGCGTGTGATGGTAGTCGTTATCCTGACATATTCACCTGCCTTACCTAACTCTGCCTGTTGTTTCACATCATGAATCCATTCTGTGATTTAATGGAACAAATGCATGGTTCAGGACTTAGCTCAGAGGGTCCAGTATGAATCAGGAGACTATTTCCAGGTGACAGAAAATAGTTTTTTTGTCTTCAAGGAGGGATGCAAACTATATTTTAGACTTAGTCATTTTTCTTCCAGTTCTGAACAGCAGTGAGTGGGGATTGTACCCACTTTATTCTCTGCTGTGCTAATCTATGGCTTCAGTCTGGTTTCGGAACTTTATGACAGTTCTGGTACCATTGAGTGGGGTGCCTTTTGCTGTTGACCACCTCGTAAAACTCTGTCTATGAACTGTAAGGAGTCATGGTGCTCTATGAGCTGCTTCCCATGGGAGACTCCTGGTGCAGGGGGGGGCATATCTTATCTCCAAATCTCTTTATCAACTGACTAAAGCTCCCTGCCGCCACTCCTTTGGTAGGAAGCAGGACCACTTCTTTCCAAAAGGGGGGATAATGGAATGGTAAGTTCCATTCTATCTAAAGATCTCTCTATGCCAGATACATTGCCACCAGCTGGGAACCAGACACTGCACATTAACATAACAGTTTCATAGCAATACTATTAAAGCACAGTGTAAGAGGACCTGGAATAAATACACAGGTGACATTATTGGTTAGCCATTAGAGACAGTAGCAGGGTGTAGAAATTGTAGTGCCCACTCTTGGGTACTACAGATATACAAAGGGGTGTGGGGAGGGCTGGGGTCTGAGAGCTGCCAGGAAGGATTTGATTGGTGATGATGTCATCTTGTAGTTCACAAGAAGTCAGCCAAAGGTGAGGGACCGAGTACCTATTTAAATATTGGAGCAAGCAGTCACATCACCAAGTTGCCATAATGAAAAGGTTAAAAATGTATGGATGCAACTGAGTTAGTGTATTTCTTTAAATGTTTCACTATGAGCAAAAAGAAAAATGCATATAACTTGTCACCATAGAAAAAATTAACCCAAGTTGTTCTTTCCCACACAAAAAAGTGGAAAATTTCGGCCACAAAGTATTTTTCTTTCCAGTATTCCAGTAGGTACAATATTATACATTCCAAATTCTTAACATAAAAAAAACAAGCACTGAGAAACTTTTGTAAGGGCATGTATGGGAATACAATGTATTTTACCTTCATTTTCTCCAGTCATGTTTAAGTATTCAGAACACTGTGTTGGTAAAATGCTATTTAATTGCAGATTTAGCTTACACAAATTATTTCAAAGCTTTATTTTTTCATAGCTTGATTTTCCCGTTTTTCATATTTACTTTAAAAGCTAGAATTGATTACCACTAAGAATACTATAATCAATTAAAAACACTTCACTGAAGGAAACCTTCTGTATTCCTTCACCCTTTGTCTCCAAGCATAATGTGTGCGACTGTAGGCATAATGCATGCATTTCTATGTTTATTCCAGCATGTTTTTATTTTTTTCCTATAATCTTTTAATTTCCTTTCCATTTTCAGCACCATGGTGTTCTTGTCACTTTGAAAGCTTGTTCTTAAATAATGCAACATGAGAAAAAATAAGTAGAAGTTAAAATCCAGTAGTTGAAAATGATAATGTCACAAACTGCAGTAACAATAGTAGGTAATTGTTTCCCACACATTTTGAATTCTTAGGCTACTTTCACACTCGCGTTTGGTGCGGATCCGTCATGGATCTGCACAGACGGATCTGTTCAGATAATACAAAGGTCTGCATCCGTTCAGAACGGATCCATTTGTATTATCTTTAACATAGCCATGAAGGATCTGTCTTCAACACCATTGAAAGTCGATGGAGGACGGATCCGTTTTCTATTGTGCCAGATTGTGTCATAGAAAACGGATCCGTCCCCATTGACTTACATTGTGTGTCAGAACGGATCCGCTTGGCTCAGTTTCGTCAGACGGACACCAAAGGTGTCCGCCTCCAAAGCAGACGAAACGGAGGCAAACTGATGCATTCTGAGCGAATGATTTTCCATTCAGAATGCATTAAGGGTAAAACTGATCCATTTTGGACCGCTTGAGAGAGCCCATGACGGATTATCCCTTTCTGAGTAATTTTTTTTAAATCTCAATTGTCATAGCCATAGGACAACTTATATATATATATATATTTTTTTTTTTTGTTCGTTTTTTTTGTTTTGGGACAAATTGTGACGTCATTTTAGGATGCATATAATTTGTGTAGAGCGAATTTCACAAAATGGACTTCTATCCGAATTTCAGGAGAAATTCTATTCTACGGGAAGTCGAATTTCCTCGTCCTTCGTGGTAACAAATTGATTTTCCCTGAAATGGCAGTATAAAAATAAAAAAAATCATACTTACCTCATCCATTTGACCGCAAAGAGGCAGCCGCAGCCATCTTCCTTGAAGAGCCCACTCAAAATCTTCTGCATGCACCGAGCGAGATTTTGTGCTGCAACTTCAAGCAAGATGGCCGCAGTGGCCTCTTCAAGATCAAATGTAAGTACAGTTTCATTTTTATTTTTATTAAAAACCACTAAAATGCTTTAATATGAATTTAAGATGCTGCTATCAGCACTGAACGTAGCATCTTAGGGGTTCAACGATGGGGTAAGGGGGCTGCAATCACTGTTCCCTGTCATTGCACTTGCTATTTACAAAGAAATATACTTTGTGATGAAGTAATTTGTCACAAATTGAATTTTTGGGTGAAATTCGGAAAAGCAGCCAAATAAAATTTTTGAGAACTTCTCTCATCTCTACATATAATGTAAAGATTTTAGTAATCATGAGTTTTTAAAAGAACCTCTAATGGTTAGCATCCGGGAAATGTGCAGGGAAAATCAGCAAATATAGAACACGTAGCATTTTTCTTGGCATGGACTGATGGTCCATGCAGAAAATTGCTCATTTGAAGATACATATTCAGTTGAATAAGACAGTATTCAGTGTCCATTCGAAACTTGTACAGCGCCTGGAATGGTTGCATCGCCCATATATAATTTGACTGTGTAGTTATTTCACAGAAAGTTGTGTTTTAAATTTGCTTCCAATCACAGAGCTCATAAATAAAATGCAGTAGGTAACTTTAATATTTGACATATTATCTGTTCCACCTGGCAAATGCTGGGTAAATGACAAACAACGGTAGTTTCTACAGAAAAGTGACAATGGCGTGTCTTATTCATCATGTCAAAGAAATATGGGCTCTTTGATAAGTAGAAGTCTCAAGATGTGCCTTCAATGATCTTGGAACTGGCTTGAAATGATAAACAGGTGTTCCACTTGTTAGGTTCAGAAGAAAAATGACTGGTGAAGAGAGGGTTGTAGGTGCAGGTCAAGCTTCTATAAATGACTCCGCTTACAACGCAATAACCATATCTCATTTCACATGATGAAATGAATGATGGGAGATGTTGTTTCTGTTCATAATTTAAAATCTGTAAAAATGATATGTTAGAAATGTATGTATAAAAATGACTGAGAAGAGGTCTGTGACACATACTAATTTTTCAGATCAGTGAGCTCTCTGGGGATTGAGGCTCTTGATTCACCACCTGTCTCGTTGGCTGCGCTCACTGCTGTCATGGTTTTCCCATGCCTTTTCAGCTCCTTTTAATCTTTCTCTTTTCCGCATCATGCCATTTATTTATTTATTTAGCTATGTTTAATGAAAGAAAAAAAAAATCTTGTTCTAGGTCTGTGTTGTATAAAATGCAGTTATATAATGAGAAAGAGAAATTAGCCACTGTGCACATTGATTGATGTTTTGTGCATCCTACGGAAAGAGCTTCCAGCGTTTATATTAAACATGTAAAAATGCAGAACTCTAAATAAAATCCACAAAATACAATACTATTCATGTAGAGCACCATGGCTTTCTATGCTGTTAATTAGAGGTGAGCAAAGCTTTCAAAAATTAGATTTGGTAGCTTTTGCCAAATTTCTCCATCAAATTTGCTTTGATACAAATTAGGCTACTTTCACAGGAGTGTTTTTCATTTCCAGTAGTGAGATCCGTCATAGGATTGCAATACTGGAGGAAAACACATCAGTTTTTTTTTTTTTTTTTAATCAAAACTGAACTGAATGGAACAGAGTGCACCAGAATGCACGTTTGGTTGTGTTTCCATGCCGTGCAAAAAAAAAAGGACTGTTTTATATTTTGGAGATCATACAACCAGATCTGTTCATAATGGACGTGAACGCATAGCACCCGCACTGGATCCTGACCCATTCATTTCAATGGGTCTGGATTTTTCACGCATCAGTTCTGCATTGTGTGAAAATCGCAACATGTTCTATATTCTGCGTTTTTCACGCAGCTCTGGCCCCATAGAAGTGAATGGGACAGAGTGAAAAAGGCATTGTATCCAGATGTAATGGGCTGCTTTGCGATATTAATAGATGCTACTTAGCAACAGTAAAGGCACGTGACACAGGAAGTTTAGTGTTTGCAAGCGTCTGCAGAGCGTCTGGAGTGTGAGGAGCAGCTTCCTACTTCTCAGCCAGCCCTCGCAGTGCATCTTACAAGATGCCAAAAAATCCTTGTCCTTGTGTTAGGAGAGGCCCTGCATTTGGGACACACGGTCTGGGTAGTCCATGACTGGTACAAGAAGGAAGCCGCCTGGCTGGAGCTAACTCAGGAGCTTTTTGCAAATGTTTGGCCAAAGACTGCTGGAAAAATAGGCATAGTCTGGTGAAGTTCAAATTGGAAAATTGTTATTGAACATTAGCATATATTAACTAGCCTAGCACATGTCATACACTGTAGTATGTAGCCTAGCACATGTCATACACTGTAGTATGTAGCCTAGCACATGTCATACACTGTAGTATGTAGACTAGCACATGTCATACACTGTAGTATGTAGACTAGCACATATTATACACTGTAGTATGTAGCCTAGCACATGACATACACTGTAGTATGTAGCTTAGCACATGTCATACACTTTAGAATGTAGCCTAGAACATGTCATACACTGTAGTATGTAGCCTAGCACATGTCATACAGTGTAGTATGTAGACTAGCACATGTCATACACTGTAGTATGTAGCCTAGCACATGTCATACACTGTAGTATGTAGACTAGCACATGACATATACTGTAGTATGTAGACAAGCACATGTCATACACTGTAGTATGTAGACTAGCACATGTCATACACTGTAGTATGTAGCCTAGCACATGTCATACACTGTAGTATGTAGCCTAGCACATGTCATACACTGTAGTAGGTAGACTAGCACATGTCATACACTGTAGTATGTAGACTAGCACATGTCATACACTGTAGTATGTAGCCTAGCACATGTCATACACTGTAGTATGTAGCCTAGAACATGACATACACTGTAGTATGTAGCCTAGCACATGTCATACACTGTAGAATGTAGCCTAGAACATGTCATACACTGTAGTATGTAGCCTAGCACATGGCATACATACACTGTAGTATGTAGACTAGCACATGTCATACACTGTAGTATGTAGACTAGCACATGTCATACACTGTAGTATGTAGCCTAGCACATGTCATACACTGTAGAATGTAGCCTAGAACATGTCATACACTGTAGTATGTAGACAAGCACATGACATACACTGTAGTATGTAGCCTAGCACATGTCATACACTGTAGTATGTAGCCTAGCACATGTCATACACTGTAGAATGTAGCCTAGACCATGTCATACACTGTAGTATGTAGCCTAGCACATGTCATACATATACTGTAGTATGTAGACTAGCACATGTCATACACTGTAGTATGTAGCCTAGCACATGTCATACACTGTAGAATGTAGCCTAGAACATGTCATACACTGTAGTATGTAGCCTAGCACATGACATACACTGTAGTATGTAGCCTAGCACATGTCATACACTGTAGTATGTAGACTAGCACATGTCATACACTGTAGAATGTAGACTAGCACACATGTCATACACTGTAGAATGTAGCCTAGAACATGTCCTACACTGTAGTATGTAGCCTAGCACATGTCATACACTGTAGTATGTAGCCAAGCACATGTCATACACTGTAGTATGTAGCCTAGCACATGTCATACACTGTAGAATGTAGCCTAGAACATTTCATACACTGTAGTATGTAGCCTAGCACATGTCATACACTGTAGTATGTAGCCTAGCACATGTCATACACTGTAGTATGTAGCCTAGCACATGTCATACACTGTAGTATGTAGACTAGCACATGTCATACACTGTAGTATGTAGACTAGCACATGTCATACACTGTAGTATGTAGACTAGCACATGTCATACAATGTAGAATGTAGCCTAGAACATGTCATACACTGTAGTATGTAGCCTAGAACATGTCATACACTGTAGTATGTAGCTTAGCACATGTCATACACTGTAGAATGTAGCCTAGAACATGTCATACACTGTAGTATGTAGCCTAGCACATGACATATACTGTAGTATGTAGACTAGCACATGTCATTCACTGTAGTATGTAGCCTAGCACATGTCATACACTGTAGTATGTAGCCCAGCACATGTCATACACTGTAGTATATAGCCTAGAACATGTCATACACTGTAGTATGTAGACTAGCACATGTCATACACTGTAGTATGTAGCCTAGCACATGTCATACAATGTAGTATGTAGCCTAGCACATGTCATACACTGTAGTATGTAGACTAGCACATGTCATACACTGTAGTATGTAGCCTAGCACATGTCATACACTGTAGTATGTAGCCTAGCACATGTCATACACTGTAGTATGTAGCTTAGCACATGTCATACACTGTAGTATGTAGACAAGCACATGTCATACACTGTAGTATGTAGCCTAGCACATGTCATACACTGTAGTATGTAGCCTAGCACATGTCATACACTGTACTATGTAGACTAGCACATGTCATACACTGTAGTATGTAGACTAGCACATATTATACACTGTAGTATGTAGCCTAGCACATGACATACACTGTAGTATGTAGCTTAGCACATGTCATACACTTTAGAATGTAGCCTAGAACATGTCATACACTGTAGTATGTAGCCTAGCACATGACATATACTGTAGTATGTAGACTAGCACATGTAATACACTGTAGTATGTAGACTAGCACATGTCATACACTGTAGTATGTAGCCTAGCACATGTCATACACTGTAGTATGTAGCCTAGCACATGTCATACACTGTAGTATGTAGCCTAGCACATGTCATACACTGTAGTATGCAGACTAGCACATGTCATACACTGTAGTATGTAGCTTAGCACATGTCATACACTGTAGAATGTAGCCTAGAACATGTCATACACTGTAGAATGTAGCCTAGAACATGTCATACACTGTAGTATGTAGCCTAGCACATGACATATACTGTAGTATGTAGCCTAGCACATGTCATACACTGTAGAATGTAGCCTAGAACATGTCATACACTGTAGTATGTAGCCTAGCACATGTCATACACTGTAGTATGTAGCCTAGCACATGTCATACACTGTAGAATGTAGCCTAGAACATGTCATACACTGTAGTATGTAGCCTAGCACATGTCATACACTGTAGTATGTAGCCTAGCACATGTCATACACTGTAGTATGTAGCCTAGCACATGTCATACACTGTAGTATGTAGACTAGCACATGTCATACACTGTAGTATGTAGACTAGCACATATTATACACTGTAGAATGTAGCCTAGAACATGTCATACACTGTAGTATGTAGCCTAGAACATGTCATACTCTGTAGTATGTAGCTTAGCACATGTGATACACTGTAGAATGTAGCCTAGAACATGTCATACACTGTAGTATGTAGCCTAGCACATGACATATACTGTAGTATGTAGACTAGCACATGTCATTCACTGTAGTATGTAGCCTAGCACATGTCATACACTGTAGTATGTAGCCCAGCACATGTCATACACTGTAGTAGGTAGCCTAGCACATGTCATACACTGTAGTATGTAGACTAGCACATGTCATACACTGTAGTATGTAGCCTAGAACATGTCATACACTGTAGTATGTAGCCTAGCACATGTCATACACTGTAGTATGTAGCCTAGCACATGTCATACACTGTAGTATGTAGCCTAGCACATGTCATACACTGTAGTATGTAGACTAGCACATGTCATACACTGTAGTATGTAGACTAGCACATATTATACACTGTAGAATGTAGCCTAGAACATGTCATACACTGTAGTATGTAGCCTAGAACATGTCATACACTGTAGTATGTAGCTTAGCACATGTCATACACTGTAGAATGTAGCCTAGAACATGTCATACACTGTAGTATGTAGCCTAGCACATGACATATACTGTAGTATGTAGACTAGCACATGTCATTCACTGTAGTATGTAGCCTAGCACATGTAATACTCTGTAGTATGTAGACTAGCACATGTCATACACTATAGTATGTAGCCTAGCACATGTCATACACTGTAGTATGTAGACTAGCACATGTCATACACTATAGTATGTAGCCTAGCACATGTCATACACTGTAGTATGTAGCCTAGCACATGTCATACACTGTAGTATGTAGCTTAGCACATGTCATACACTGTAGTATGTAGACAAGCACATGTCATACACTGTAGTATGTAGCCTAGCACATGTCATACACTGTAGTATGTAGCCTAGCACATGTCATACACTGTAGTATGTAGACTAGCACATGTCATACACTGTAGTATGTAGACTAGCACATGTTATACACTGTAGTATGTAGCCTAGCACATGACATACACTGTAGTATGTAGCTTAGCACATGTCATACACTTTAGAATGTAGCCTAGAACATGTCATACACTGTAGTATGTAGCCTAGCACATGACATATACTGTAGTATGTAGACTAGCACATGTAATACACTGTAGAATGTAGACTAGCACATGTCATACACTGTAGTATGTAGCCTAGCACATGTCATACACTGTAGTATGTAGCCTAGCACATGTCATACACTGTAGTATGTAGACTAGCACATGTCATACACTGTAGTATGTAGACTAGCACATATTATACACTGTAGTATGTAGCCTAGCACATGACATACACTGTAGTATGTAGCTTAGCACATGTCATACACTTTAGAATGTAGCCTAGAACATGTCATACACTGTAGTATGTAGCCTAGCACATGTCATACAGTGTAGTATGTAGACTAGCACATGTCATACACTGTAGTATGTAGCCTAGCACATGTCATACACTGTAGTATGTAGACTAGCACATGACATATACTGTAGTATGTAGACAAGCACATGTCATACACTGTAGTATGTAGACTAGCACATGTCATACACTGTAGTATGTAGCCTAGCACATGTCATACACTGTAGTATGTAGCCTAGCACATGTCATACACTGTAGTATGCAGACTAGCACATGTCATACACTGTAGTATGTAGACTAGCACATGTCATACACTGTAGTATGTAGCCTAGCACATGTCATACACTGTAGTATGTAGCCTAGAACATGACATACACTGTAGTATGTAGCCTAGCACATGTCATACACTGTAGAATGTAGCCTAGAACATGTCATACACTGTAGTATGTAGCCTAGCACATGGCATACATACACTGTAGTATGTAGACTAGCACATGTCATACACTGTAGTATGTAGACTAGCACATGTCATACACTGTAGTATGTAGCCTAGCACATGTCATACACTGTAGAATGTAGCCTAGAACATGTCATACACTGTAGTATGTAGACAAGCACATGACATACACTGTAGTATGTAGCCTAGCACATGTCATACACTGTAGTATGTAGCCTAGCACATGTCATACACTGTAGAATGTAGCCTAGACCATGTCATACACTGTAGTATGTAGCCTAGCACATGTCATACATATACTGTAGTATGTAGACTAGCACATGTCATACACTGTAGTATGTAGCCTAGCACATGTCATACACTGTAGAATGTAGCCTAGAACATGTCATACACTGTAGTATGTAGCCTAGCACATGACATACACTGTAGTATGTAGCCTAGCACATGTCATACACTGTAGTATGTAGACTAGCACATGTCATACACTGTAGAATGTAGACTAGCACACATGTCATACACTGTAGAATGTAGCCTAGAACATGTCCTACACTGTAGTATGTAGCCTAGCACATGTCATACACTGTAGTATGTAGCCAAGCACATGTCATACACTGTAGTATGTAGCCTAGCACATGTCATACACTGTAGAATGTAGCCTAGAACATTTCATACACTGTAGTATGTAGCCTAGCACATGTCATACACTGTAGTATGTAGCCTAGCACATGTCATACACTGTAGTATGTAGCCTAGCACATGTCATACACTGTAGTATGTAGACTAGCACATGTCATACACTGTAGTATGTAGACTAGCACATGTCATACACTGTAGTATGTAGACTAGCACATGTCATACAATGTAGAATGTAGCCTAGAACATGTCATACACTGTAGTATGTAGCCTAGAACATGTCATACACTGTAGTATGTAGCTTAGCACATGTCATACACTGTAGAATGTAGCCTAGAACATGTCATACACTGTAGTATGTAGCCTAGCACATGACATATACTGTAGTATGTAGACTAGCACATGTCATTCACTGTAGTATGTAGCCTAGCACATGTCATACACTGTAGTATGTAGCCCAGCACATGTCATACACTGTAGTATATAGCCTAGAACATGTCATACACTGTAGTATGTAGACTAGCACATGTCATACACTGTAGTATGTAGCCTAGCACATGTCATACAATGTAGTATGTAGCCTAGCACATGTCATACACTGTAGTATGTAGACTAGCACATGTCATACACTATAGTATGTAGCCTAGCACATGTCATACACTGTAGTATGTAGCCTAGCACATGTCATACACTGTAGTATGTAGCTTAGCACATGTCATACACTGTAGTATGTAGACAAGCACATGTCATACACTGTAGTATGTAGCCTAGCACATGTCATACACTGTAGTATGTAGCCTAGCACATGTCATACACTGTACTATGTAGACTAGCACATGTCATACACTGTAGTATGTAGACTAGCACATATTATACACTGTAGTATGTAGCCTAGCACATGACATACACTGTAGTATGTAGCTTAGCACATGTCATACACTTTAGAATGTAGCCTAGAACATGTCATACACTGTAGTATGTAGCCTAGCACATGACATATACTGTAGTATGTAGACTAGCACATGTAATACACTGTAGTATGTAGACTAGCACATGTCATACACTGTAGTATGTAGCCTAGCACATGTCATACACTGTAGTATGTAGCCTAGCACATGTCATACACTGTAGTATGTAGCCTAGCACATGTCATACACTGTAGTATGCAGACTAGCACATGTCATACACTGTAGTATGTAGCTTAGCACATGTCATACACTGTAGAATGTAGCCTAGAACATGTCATACACTGTAGAATGTAGCCTAGAACATGTCATACACTGTAGTATGTAGCCTAGCACATGACATATACTGTAGTATGTAGCCTAGCACATGTCATACACTGTAGAATGTAGCCTAGAACATGTCATACACTGTAGTATGTAGCCTAGCACATGTCATACACTGTAGTATGTAGCCTAGCACATGTCATACACTGTAGAATGTAGCCTAGAACATGTCATACACTGTAGTATGTAGCCTAGCACATGTCATACACTGTAGTATGTAGCCTAGCACATGTCATACACTGTAGTATGTAGCCTAGCACATGTCATACACTGTAGTATGTAGACTAGCACATGTCATACACTGTAGTATGTAGACTAGCACATATTATACACTGTAGAATGTAGCCTAGAACATGTCATACACTGTAGTATGTAGCCTAGAACATGTCATACACTGTAGTATGTAGCTTAGCACATGTCATACACTGTAGAATGTAGCCTAGAACATGTCATACACTGTAGTATGTAGCCTAGCACATGACATATACTGTAGTATGTAGACTAGCACATGTCATTCACTGTAGTATGTAGCCTAGCACATGTCATACACTGTAGTATGTAGCCTAGCACATGTCATACACTGTAGTATGTAGCCTAGCACATGTCATACACTGTAGTATGTAGACTAGCACATGTCATACACTGTAGTATGTAGCCTAGCACATGTCATACACTGTAGTATGTAGCCTAGCACATGTCATACACTGTAGTATGTAGCCTAGCACATGTCATACACTGTAGTATGTAGCCTAGCACATGTCATACACTGTAGTATGTAGACTAGCACATGTCATACACTGTAGTATGTAGACTAGCACATATTATACACTGTAGAATGTAGCCTAGAACATGTCATACACTGTAGTATGTAGCCTAGAACATGTCATACACTGTAGTATGTAGCTTAGCACATGTCATACACTGTAGAATGTAGCCTAGAACATGTCATACACTGTAGTATGTAGCCTAGCACATGACATATACTGTAGTATGTAGACTAGCACATGTCATTCACTGTAGTATGTAGCCTAGCACATGTAATACTCTGTAGTATGTAGACTAGCACATGTCATACACTATAGTATGTAGCCTAGCACATGTCATACACTGTAGTATGTAGACTAGCACATGTCATACACTATAGTATGTAGCCTAGCACATGTCATACACTGTAGTATGTAGCCTAGCACATGTCATACACTGTAGTATGTAGCTTAGCACATGTCATACACTGTAGTATGTAGACAAGCACATGTCATACACTGTAGTATGTAGCCTAGCACATGTCATACACTGTAGTATGTAGCCTAGCACATGTCATACACTGTAGTATGTAGACTAGCACATGTCATACACTGTAGTATGTAGCCTAGCACATGTCATACACTGTAGTATGTAGCCTAGCACATGACATACACTGTAGTATGTAGCTTAGCACATGTCATACACTTTAGAATGTAGCCTAGAACATGTCATACACTGTAGTATGTAGCCTAGCACATGACATATACTGTAGTATGTAGACTAGCACATGTAATACACTGTAGAATGTAGACTAGCACATGTCATACACTGTAGTATGTAGCCTAGCACATGTCATACACTGTAGTATGTAGCCTAGCACATGTCATACACTGTAGTATGTAGCCTAGCACATGTCATACACTGTAGTATGCAGACTAGCACATGTCATACACTGTAGTATGTAGCTTAGCACATGTCATACACTGTAGAATGCAGCCTAGAACATGTCATACACTGTAGAATGTAGCCTAGAACATGTCATACACTGTAGTATGTAGCCTAGCACATGACATATACTGTAGTATGTAGCCTAGCACATGTCATACACTGTAGAATGTAGCCTAGAAAATGTCATACACTGTAGTATATAGCCTAGCACATGTCATACACTGTAGTATGTAGCCTAGCACATGTCATACACTGTAGAATGTAGCCTAGAACATGTCATACACTGTAGTATGTAGCCTAGCACATGTCATACACTGTAGTATGTAGCCTAGCACATGTCATACACTGTAGTATGTAGCCTAGCACATGTCATACACTGTAGTATGTAGCCTAGCACATGTCATACACTGTAGTATGTAGCCTAGCACATGTCATACACTGTAGTATGTAGCCTAGCACATGTCATACACTGTAGTATGTAGCCTAGCACATGTCATACACTGTAGTATGTAGACTAGCACATGTCATACACTGTAGTATGTAGACTAGCACATATTATACACTGTAGAATGTAGCCTAGAACATGTCATACACTGTAGTATGTAGCCTAGCACATGTCATACACTGTAGTATGTAGCCTAGCACATGTCATACACTGTAGAATGTAGCCTAGAACATGTCATACACTGTAGTATGTAGCCTAGCACATGTCATACACTGTAGTATGTAGCCTAGCACATGTCATACACTGTAGTATGTAGACTAGCACATGTCATACACTGTAGTATGTAGACTAGCACATGTCATACACTGTAGTATGTAGACTAGCACATATTATACACTGTAGAATGTAGCCTAGAACATGTCATACACTGTAGTATGTAGCCTAGAACATGTCATACTCTGTAGTATGTAGCTTAGCACATGTCATACACTGTAGAATGTAGCCTAGAACATGTCATACACTGTAGTATGTAGCCTAGCACATGACATATACTGTAGTATGTAGACTAGCACATGTCATTCACTGTAGTATGTAGCCTAGCACATGTCATACACTGTAGTATGTAGCCCAGCACATGTCATACACTGTAGTAGGTAGCCTAGCACATGTCATACACTGTAGTATGTAGACTAGCACATGTCATACACTGTAGTATGTAGCCTAGCACATGTCATACACTGTAGTATGTAGCCTAGCACATGTCATACACTGTAGTATGTAGCCTAGCACATGTCATACACTGTAGTATGTAGCCTAGCACATGTCATACACTGTAGTATGTAGACTAGCACATGTCATACACTGTAGTATGTAGACTAGCACATATTATACACTGTAGAATGTAGCCTAGAACATGTCATACACTGTAGTATGTAGCCTAGAACATGTCATACACTGTAGTATGTAGCTTAGCACATGTCATACACTGTAGAATGTAGACAAGCACATGTCATACACTGTAGTATGTAGCCTAGCACATGTCATACACTGTAGTATGTAGCCTAGCACATGTCATACACTGTAGTATGTAGACTAGCACATGTCATACACTGTAGTATGTAGACTAGCACATGTCATACACTGTAGTATGTAGCCTAGCACATGACATACACTGTAGTATGTAGCTTAGCACATGTCATACACTTTAGAATGTAGCCTAGAACATGTCATACACTGTAGTATGTAGCCTAGCACATGACATATACTGTAGTATGTAGACTAGCACATGACATATACTGTAGTATGTAGACTAGCACATGTCATACACTGTAGTATGTAGCCTAGCACATGTCATACACTGTAGTATGTAGCCTAGCACATGTCATACACTGTAGTATGTAGCCTAGCACATGTCATACACTGTAGTATGCAGACTAGCACATGTCATACACTGTAGTATGTAGCTTAGCACATGTCATACACTGTAGAATGTAGCCTAGAACATGTCATACACTGTAGAATGTAGCCTAGAACATGTCATACACTGTAGTATGTAGCCTAGCACATGACATATACTGTAGTATGTAGCCTAGCACATGTCATACACTGTAGAATGTAGCCTAGAAAATGTCATACACTGTAGTATATAGCCTAGCACATGTCATACACTGTAGTATGTAGCCTAGCACATGTCATACACTGTAGAATGTAGCCTAGAACATGTCATACACTGTAGTATGTAGCCTAGCACATGTCATACACTGTAGTATGTAGCCTAGCACATGTCATACACTGTAGTATGTAGCCTAGCACATGTCATACACTGTAGTATGTAGCCTAGAACATGTCATACACTGTAGTATGTAGCCTAGCACATGTCATACACTGTAGTATGTAGCCTAGCACATGTCATACACTGTAGTATGTAGCCTAGCACATGTCATACACTGTAGTATGTAGACTAGCACATGTCATACACTGTAGTATGTAGACTAGCACATATTATACACTGTAGAATGTAGCCTAGAACATGTCATACACTGTAGTATGTAGCCTAGCACATGTCATACACTGTAGTATGTAGCCTAGCACATGTCATACACTGTAGAATGTAGCCTAGAACATGTCATACACTGTAGTATGTAGCCTAGCACATGTCATACACTGTAGTATGTAGCCTAGCACATGTCATACACTGTAGTATGTAGCCTAGCACATGTCATACACTGTAGTATGTAGACTAGCACATGTCATACACTGTAGTATGTAGACTAGCACATATTATACACTGTAGAATGTAGCCTAGAACATGTCATACACTGTAGTATGTAGCCTAGAACATGTCATACTCTGTAGTATGTAGCTTAGCACATGTGATACACTGTAGAATGTAGCCTAGAACATGTCATACACTGTAGTATGTAGCCTAGCACATGACATATACTGTAGTATGTAGACTAGCACATGTCATTCACTGTAGTATGTAGCCTAGCACATGTCATACACTGTAGTATGTAGCCTAGCACATGTCATACACTGTAGTATGTAGCCTAGCACATGTCATACACTGTAGTATGTAGACTAGCACATGTCATACACTGTAGTATGTAGCCTAGCACATGTCATACACTGTAGTATGTAGCCTAGCACATGTCATACACTGTAGTATGTAGCCTAGCACATGTCATACACTGTAGTATGTAGCCTAGCACATGTCATACACTGTAGTATGTAGACTAGCACATGTCATACACTGTAGTATGTAGACTAGCACATATTATACACTGTAGAATGTAGCCTAGAACATGTCATACACTGTAGTATGTAGCCTAGAACATGTCATACACTGTAGTATGTAGCTTAGCACATGTCATACACTGTAGAATGTAGCCTAGCACATGTCATACACTGTAGTATGTAGCCTAGCACATGACATATACTGTAGTATGTAGACTAGCACATGTCATTCACTGTAGTATGTAGCCTAGCACATGTCATACTCTGTAGTATGTAGACTAGCACATGTCATACACTATAGTATGTAGCCTAGCACATGTCATACACTGTAGTATGTAGACTAGCACATGTCATACACTATAGTATGTAGCCTAGCACATGTCATACACTGTAGTATGTAGCCTAGCACATGTCATACACTGTAGTATGTAGCTTAGCACATGTCATACACTGTAGTATGTAGACAAGCACATGTCATACACTGTAGTATGTAGCCTAGCACATGTCATACACTGTAGTATGTAGCCTAGCACATGTCATACACTGTAGTATGTAGACTAGCACATGTCATACACTGTAGTATGTAGACTAGCACATGTTATACACTGTAGTATGTAGCCTAGCACATGACATACACTGTAGTATGTAGACTAGCACATGTCATACACTATAGTATGTAGCCTAGCACATGTCATACACTGTAGTATGTAGCCTAGCACATGTCATACACTGTAGTATGTAGCTTAGCACATGTCATACACTGTAGTATGTAGACAAGCACATGTCATACACTGTAGTATGTAGCCTAGCACATGTCATACACTGTAGTATGTAGCCTAGCACATGTCATACACTGTAGTATGTAGACTAGCACATGTCATACACTGTAGTATGTAGACTAGCACATGTTATACACTATAGTATGTAGCCTAGCACATGTCATACACTGTAGTATGTAGACTAGCACATGTCATACACTATAGTATGTAGCCTAGCACATGTCATACACTGTAGTATGTAGCCTAGCACATGTCATACACTGTAGTATGTAGCTTAGCACATGTCATACACTGTAGTATGTAGACAAGCACATGTCATACACTGTAGTATGTAGCCTAGCACATGTCATACACTGTAGTATGTAGCCTAGCACATGTCATACACTGTAGTATGTAGACTAGCACATGTCATACACTGTAGTATGTAGACTAGCACATGTTATACACTGTAGTATGTAGCCTAGCACATGACATACACTGTAGTATGTAGCTTAGCACATGTCATACACTGTAGAATGTAGCCTAGAACATGTCATACACTGTAGTATGTAGCCTAGCACATGTCATACACTGTAGTATGTAGACTAGCACATGTAATACACTGTAGTATGTAGACTAGCACATGTCATACACTGTAGTATGTAGCCTAGCACATGTCATACACTGTAGTATGTAGCCTAGCACATGTCATACACTGTAGTATGTAGCCTAGCACATGTCATACACTGTAGTATGCAGACTAGCACATGTCATACACTGTAGTATGTAGCTTAGCACATGTCATACACTGTAGAATGCAGCCTAGAACATGTCATACACTGTAGAATGTAGCCTAGAACATGTCATACACTGTAGTATGTAGCCTAGCACATGTCATATACTGTAGTATGTAGCCTAGCACATGTCATACACTGTAGAATGTAGCCTAGAAAATGTCATACACTGTAGTATATAGCCTAGCACATGTCATACACTGTAGTATGTAGCCTAGCACATGTCATACACTGTAGAATGTAGCCTAGAACATGTCATACACTGTAGTATGTAGCCTAGCACATGTCATACACTGTAGTATGTAGCCTAGCACATGTCATACACTGTAGTATGTAGCCTAGCACATGTCATACACTGTAGTATGTAGCCTAGAACATGTCATACACTGTAGTATGTAGCCTAGCACATGTCATACACTGTAGTATGTAGCCTAGCACATGTCATACACTGTAGTATGTAGCCTAGCACATGTCATACACTGTAGTATGTAGACTAGCACATGTCATACACTGTAGTATGTAGACTAGCACATATTATACACTGTAGAATGTAGCCTAGAACATGTCATACACTGTAGTATGTAGCCTAGCACATGTCATACACTGTAGTATGTAGCCTAGCACATGTCATACACTGTAGAATGTAGCCTAGAACATGTCATACACTGTAGTATGTAGCCTAGCACATGTCATACACTGTAGTATGTAGCCTAGCACATGTCATACACTGTAGTATGTAGCCTAGCACATGTCATACACTGTAGTATGTAGACTAGCACATGTCATACACTGTAGTATGTAGACTAGCACATATTATACACTGTAGAATGTAGCCTAGAACATGTCATACACTGTAGTATGTAGCCTAGAACATGTCATACTCTGTAGTATGTAGCTTAGCACATGTGATACACTGTAGAATGTAGCCTAGAACATGTCATACACTGTAGTATGTAGCCTAGCACATGACATATACTGTAGTATGTAGACTAGCACATGTCATTCACTGTAGTATGTAGCCTAGCACATGTCATACACTGTAGTATGTAGCCCAGCACATGTCATACACTGTAGTAGGTAGCCTAGCACATGTCATACACTGTAGTATGTAGACTAGCACATGTCATACACTGTAGTATGTAGCTTAGAACATGTCATACACTGTAGTATGTAGCCTAGCACATGTCATACACTGTAGTATGTAGCCTAGCACATGTCATACACTGTAGTATGTAGCCTAGCACATGTCATACACTGTAGTATGTAGACTAGCACATGTCATACACTGTAGTATGTAGACTAGCACATATTATACACTGTAGAATGTAGCCTAGAACATGTCATACACTGTAGTATGTAGCCTAGAACATGTCATACACTGTAGTATGTAGCTTAGCACATGTCATACACTGTAGAATGTAGACAAGCACATGTCATACACTGTAGTATGTAGCCTAGCACATGTCATACACTGTAGTATGTAGCCTAGCACATGTCATACACTGTAGTATGTAGACTAGCACATGTCATACACTGTAGTATGTAGCCTAGCACATGTCATACACTGTAGTATGTAGCCTAGCACATGACATACACTGTAGTATGTAGCTTAGCACATGTCATACACTTTAGAATGTAGCCTAGAACATGTCATACACTGTAGTATGTAGCCTAGCACATGACATATACTGTAGTATGTAGACTAGCACATGTCATACACTGTAGTATGTAGACTAGCACATGTCATACACTGTAGTATGTAGCCTAGCACATGTCATACACTGTAGTATGTAGCCTAGCACATGTCATACACTGTAGTATGTAGCCTAGCACATGTCATACACTGTAGTATGCAGACTAGCACATGTCATACACTGTAGTATGTAGCTTAGCACATGTCATACACTGTAGAATGCAGCCTAGAACATGTCATACACTGTAGAATGTAGCCTAGAACATGTCATACACTGTAGTATGTAGCCTAGCACATGACATATACTGTAGTATGTAGCCTAGCACATGTCATACACTGTAGAATGTAGCCTAGAAAATGTCATACACTGTAGTATATAGCCTAGCACATGTCATACACTGTAGTATGTAGCCTAGCACATGTCATACACTGTAGAATGTAGCCTAGAACATGTCATACACTGTAGTATGTAGCCTAACACATGTCATACACTGTAGTATGTAGCCTAGCACATGTCATACACTGTAGTATGTAGCCTAGCACATGTCATACACTGTAGTATGTAGCCTAGAACATGTCATACACTGTAGTATGTAGCCTAGCACATGTCATACACTGTAGTATGTAGCCTAGCACATGTCATACACTGTAGTATGTAGCCTAGCACATGTCATACACTGTAGTATGTAGACTAGCACATGTCATACACTGTAGTATGTAGACTAGCACATATTATACACTGTAGAATGTAGCCTAGAACATGTCATACACTGTAGTATGTAGCCTAGCACATGTCATACACTGTAGTATGTAGCCTAGCACATGTCATACACTGTAGAATGTAGCCTAGAACATGTCATACACTGTAGTATGTAGCCTAGCACATGTCATACACTGTAGTATGTAGCCTAGCACATGTCATACACTGTAGTATGTAGCCTAGCACATGTCATACACTGTAGTATGTAGACTAGCACATGTCATACACTGTAGTATGTAGACTAGCACATATTATACACTGTAGAATGTAGCCTAGAACATGTCATACACTGTAGTATGTAGCCTAGAACATGTCATACTCTGTAGTATGTAGCTTAGCACATGTGATACACTGTAGAATGTAGCCTAGAACATGTCATACACTGTAGTATGTAGCCTAGCACATGACATATACTGTAGTATGTAGACTAGCACATGTCATTCACTGTAGTATGTAGCCTAGCACATGTCATACACTGTAGTATGTAGCCCAGCACATGTCATACACTGTAGTAGGTAGCCTAGCACATGTCATACACTGTAGTATGTAGACTAGCACATGTCATACACTGTAGTATGTAGCTTAGAACATGTCATACACTGTAGTATGTAGCCTAGCACATGTCATACACTGTAGTATGTAGCCTAGCACATGTCATACACTGTAGTATGTAGACTAGCACATATTATACACTGTAGAATGTAGCCTAGAACATGTCATACACTGTAGTATGTAGCCTAGAACATGTCATACACTGTAGTATGTAGCTTAGCACATGTCATACACTGTAGAATGTAGCCTAGAACATGTCATACACTGTAGTATGTAGCCTAGCACATGACATATACTGTAGTATGTAGACTAGCACATGTCATTCACTGTAGTATGTAGCCTAGCACATGTCATACTCTGTAGTATGTAGACTAGCACATGTCATACACTATAGTATGTAGCCTAGCACATGTCATACACTGTAGTATGTAGACTAGCACATGTCATACACTATAGTATGTAGCCTAGCACATGTCATACACTGTAGTATGTAGCCTAGCACATGTCATACACTGTAGTATGTAGCCTAGCACATGTCATACACTGTAGTATGTAGACTAGCACATGTCATACACTGTAGTATGTAGCCTAGCACATGTCATACACTGTAGTATGTAGCCTAGCACATGTCATACACTGTAGTATGTAGACTAGCACATGTCATACACTGTAGTATGTAGACTAGCACATGTTATACACTGTAGTATGTAGCCTAGCACATGACATACACTGTAGTATGTAGCTTAGCACATGTCATACACTTTAGAATGTAGCCTAGAACATGTCATACACTGTAGTATGTAGCCTAGCACATGACATATACTGTAGTATGTAGACTAGCACATGTCATACACTGTAGTATGTAGACTAGCACATGTCATACACTGTAGTATGTAGCCTAGCACATGTCATACACTGTAGTATGTAGCCTAGCACATGTCATACACTGTAGTATGTAGCCTAGCACATGTCATACACTGTAGTATGCAGACTAGCACATGTCATACACTGTAGTATGTAGCTTAGCACATGTCATACACTGTAGAATGCAGCCTAGAACATGTCATACACTGT
Organism: Bufo bufo; assembly: GCF_905171765.1. Lineage (NCBI taxonomy): Eukaryota > Metazoa > Chordata > Amphibia > Anura > Bufonidae > Bufo > Bufo bufo. Next base: position 537,455,816 of record NC_053391.1, on the reverse strand, counting down.
AGAATGTAGCCTAGAACATGTCATACACTGTAGTATGTAGCCTAGCACATGACATATACTGTAGTATGTAGCCTAGCACATGTCATACACTGTAGAATGTAGCCTAGAAAATGTCATACACTGTAGTATGTAGCCTAGCACATGTCATACACTGTAGTATGTAGCCTAGCACATGTCATACACTGTAGAATGTAGCCTAGAACATGTCATACACTGTAGTATGTAGCCTAGCACATGTCATACACTGTAGTATGTAGCCTAGCACATGTCATACACTGTAGTATGTAGCCTAGCACATGTCATACACTGTAGTATGTAGCCTAGAACATGTCATACACTGTAGTATGTAGCCTAGCACATGTCATACACTGTAGTATGTAGCCTAGCACATGTCATACACTGTAGTATGTAGCCTAGCACATGTCATACACTGTAGTATGTAGACTAGCACATGTCATACACTGTAGTATGTAGACTAGCACATATTATACACTGTAGAATGTAGCCTAGAACATGTCATACACTGTAGTATGTAGCCTAGAACATGTCATACACTGTAGTATGTAGCTTAGCACATGTCATACACTGTAGAATGTAGCCTAGAACATGTCATACACTGTAGTATGTAGCCTAGCACATGACATATACTGTAGTATGTAGACTAGCACATGTCATTCACTGTAGTATGTAGCCTAGCACATGTCATACTCTGTAGTATGTAGACTAGCACATGTCATACACTATAGTATGTAGCCTAGCACATGTCATACACTGTAGTATGTAGACTAGCACATGTCATACACTATAGTATGTAGCCTAGCACATGTCATACACTGTAGTATGTAGCCTAGCACATGTCATACACTGTAGTATGTAGCTTAGCACATGTCATACACTGTAGTATGTAGACAAGCACATGTCATACACTGTAGTATGTAGCCTAGCACATGTCATACACTGTAGTATGTAGCCTAGCACATGTCATACACTGTAGTATGTAGACTAGCACATGTCATACACTGTAGTATGTAGACTAGCACATGTTATACACTGTAGTATGTAGCCTAGCACATGACATACACTGTAGTATGTAGCTTAGCACATGTCATACACTTTAGAATGTAGCCTAGAACATGTCATACACTGTAGTATGTAGCCTAGCACATGACATATACTGTAGTATGTAGACTAGCACATGTAATACACTGTAGTATGTAGACTAGCACATGTCATACACTGTAGTATGTAGCCTAGCACATGTCATACACTGTAGTATGTAGCCTAGCACATGTCATACACTGTAGTATGTAGCCTAGCACATGACATTCACTGTAGTATGCAGACTAGCACATGTCATACACTGTAGTATGTAGCTTAGCACATGTCATAATCTGTAGAATGTAGCCTAGAACATGTCATACACTGTAGAATGTAGCCTAGAACATGTCATACACTGTAGTATGTAGCCTAGCACATGACATATACTGTAGTATGTAGCCTAGCACATGTCATACACTGTAGAATGTAGCCTAGAACATGTCATACACTGTAGTATGTAGCCTAGCACATGTCATACACTTTAGTATGTAGCCTAGCACATGTCATACACTGTAGTATGTAGCCTAGCACATGTCATACACTGTAGTATGTAGACTAGCACATGTCATACACTGTAGTATGTAGACTAGCACATATTATACACTGTAGAATGTAGCCTAGAACATGTCATACACTGTAGTATGTAGCCTAGAACATGTCATACACTGTAGTATGTAGCTTAGCACATGTCATACACTGTAGAATGTAGCCTAGAACATGTCATACACTGTAGTATGTAGCCTAGCACATGGCATATACTGTAGTATGTAGACTAGCACATGTCATTCACTGTAGTATGTAGCCTAGCACATGTCATACACTGTAGTATGTAGCCCAGCACATGTCATACACTGTAGTAGGTAGCCTAGCACATGTCATACACTGTAGTTTGTAGACTAGCACATGTCATACACTGTAGTATGTAGCCTAGCACATGTCATACAGTGTAGTATGTAGCCTGGCACATGTCATACACTGTAGTATGTAGCCTAGCACATGTCATACTGTGTAGTATGTAGACTAGCACATGTCATACACTATAGTATGTAGCCTAGCACATGTCATACACTGTAGTATGTAGCTTAGCACATGTCATACACTGTAGTATGTAGACAAGCACATGTCATACACTGTAGTATGTAGCCTAGCACATGTCATACACTGTAGTATGTAGACTAGCACATGTCATACACTGTAGTATGTAGACTAGCACATGTTATACACTGTAGTATGTAGCCTAGCATCTGACATACACTGTAGTATGTAGCTTAGCACATGTCATACACTTTAGAATGTAGCCTAGAACATGTCATACACTGTAGTATGTAGCCTAGCACATGACATATACTGTAGTATGTAGATTAGCACATGTCATACACTGTAGTATGTAGCCTAGCACATGTCATACACTGTAGTATGTAGACTAGCACATGTCATACACTGTAGTATGTAGCCTAGCACATGTCATACACTGCAGTATGTAGCCTAGCACATGTCATACACTGTAGTATGTAGCCTAGCACATGTCATACACTGTAGTATGTAGCCTAGCACATGTCATACACTGTAGTATGCAGACTAGCACATGTCATACACTGTAGTATGTAGCTTAGCACATGTCATACACTGTGGAATGTAGCCTAGAACATGTCATACACTGTAGAATGTTGGCTAGAACATTTCATACACTGTAGTATGTAGCCTAGCACATGTCATACACTGTAGTATGTAGCCTAGCACATGACATATACTGTAGTATGAAGCCTAGCACATGACATACACTGTAGAATGTAGCCTAGCACATGTCATATAGCGATGTCGCGAACATAAAATTTTCCATTCGCGAACTTGAATTTCCGCAAATGTTCACGAATGGGCGAACTGGGTGAAACGCCATAGACTTCAATAGGCAGGCAAATTTTAAAACCCACAGGGACTCTTTCTGGCCACAATAGTGATGGAAAAGTTGTTTCAAGGGGACTAACACCTGGACTGTGGCATGCCGGAGGGGGGTCCATGGCAAAACTCCCATGGAAAATTACATAGTTGAGTCAGGTTTTAATCCATAAAGGGCATAAATCGCCTAACAATCCCAAATTGTTTGGAATAACGTGCTTTAAAACATCAGGTATGATGTTGTATCGATCGATAGTGTACGGGTTATGCTCGCTTCACAGTGACAGACCAAACTCCCCGTTAAACACACTGCAAACAACTGCAAACAGTCCATTTGCACAACCGCAAACTCCCCATTTGCACAAGGTTGGATACCAAGCTAGCCATGTCCCGTTCCTTGTCCTCACTGACGTCATTGAAGGTCTCTTCCTCCACCCAGCCACGTACAACACCAAGGGTCCCCGAAAGGTGACAACAAGCCCCCTGGGACGCCTGCTGTGGTTGGTCTTCCACCTCCTCAAAGCCACCTTCCTCCTCTGACTCCTCTTCTTCAGACTCCTCTCTCTGCGCTGCCGCAGGTCCAGCAATCGACGATGACAAGGCTGCTTCTGGTGGTGATGGTGACCACAACTCTTCCTCTTCATACTCATCTACGGCCTGATCCAGCACTCTTTGCAGGGCATGCTCCAGAAAAAACGCATATGGGATGAGGTCGATGATGTTGCCTTGGGTTTGACTGACCAGGTTTGTCACCTCCGCAAAAGGACGCATAAGCCTACAGCCATTGTGCATGAGCGTTCAGTAACCAGGCCAAAAAATACCCAGCTCCGCAGAGGCTGTCCTCTTTTTTTTTTATTAAAAAATCTGTTCTTACCAGTTTAATCTCTGTTTTGTCCCCTATCAGGGACCGGTGTATGGAATAGATTTTAGTAACCGGGAGATGGAAAAAGATGCTTGGTCAGTCCTCTTACTTCCAATTTGGGGCACGGCGCGTGCGCCGTGCAATGTACTGTGCCACCCTATATAAGTGGTGTGTTAAGTAGTACTATTCCTATCAGTTTAATCCCTGTTACGTCCCCTATCAGGGGCCGGTGTATGGAATAGATTTTAGGAACCGGGAGATGGAAAAAGATGCTTGGTCGGTCCTCTTACTTCCAATTTGGGGCACTGCGCGTGCGCCGTGCAATGTACTGTGCTACCCTATATGAGTGGTATGTTAAGTAGTACTATTCCTATCAGTTTAATCCCTGTTACGTCCCCTATCAGGGGCCGGTGTATGTAATAGATTTTAGGTACCGGGAGATGGAAAAAGATGCTTGGTTGGTCCTCTTACTTCCAATTTGGGGCACTGCGCGTGCGCCGTGAAATGTACTGTGCCACCCTATATGAGTGGTGTGTTAAGTAGTACTATTCCTATCAGTTTAATCCCTGTTACGTCCCCTATCAGGGGCCGGTGTATGGAATAGATTTTAGGAACCGGGAGATGGAAAAAGATGCTTGGTCGGTCCTCTTACTTCCAATTTGGGGCACTGCGCGTGCGCCGTGCAATGTACTGTGCCACCCTATATGTGTGGTATGTTAAGTAGTATTATTCCTATCAGTTTAATCCCTGTTACGTCCCCTATCAGGGGACATGTATCGAATAGATTTTAGACAACCGCAAAGAGTTGTCAATAGTTGACACACTCATGACATAAATTTTATTCCTCTATGCGTCAATCTTGGTGTAGTGATAACTGTGATCGTGCGCACGTTTGGGAGATTGCAGGCGATGGGGGTTTTTCAAAGCCTATGGTCGTGCTGAGGTAGTTCAGTGACAGTTAAGTGACCCAGAAAACAATGATTCTGCAGTGTGGGCCCATTGTTGGCCTAGTAGGCTTTAATGATCACCTTAGATGATCACAAAGAAAATTAATGTTTTTCCTATGCAAAATTATCCAGCCGATCGCTTTTGGTCTGTTCACAATGAAGCAATGACCTTATCATCTGGGGTGTGCCAACATTGCCATTGCCTAGACTACAGTTATATATACCTCCCTAACACGTGCTGGGACTGGCTATACTTTTTATTTACAATTGGTCCGAAGACCATTAATGTCCCTAGATTGACACGTGTTACTGAATGTAAAACTTAACATTTATTAGTTATTATTATAAACAATTAGAACATTTTGATTTAAAATTATCAGCTCTGCCTGCCTTATGTATTAAACTGTCACTCGGGGTCTGATTGTTAGGTGTAACCACTAGGGGGCACTTTCCCCTCTAGGCTATTGCGATCTCTGTTTATTTATCAACTGCATGAAGTTAGTGCACATTGTTGCTTTCACAGTGCACTAGTCCCTAGCGATTTTGTCCCCTCCTGTGGATTCACTCTTGTGGCTATATCAACCAGACCTAATTTGGCTAAGCATATGCTGCTTAAAACAACCCTAATAACACTATCTGCTCCCCGACATGTTTCGCCAACAGCTTTGGCGTCTTCAGGGGTATGAGCAGTGACATTGCCATTGCCAACACACTCATAGAGGTGATTGCTTCATTGTGATACGCAAGCCCCTTCACCACAACAAGGTAACGAACATGAAGGGGAATTGACACATGTATGTGCCTTTTTTTTTATATTTTTTTTGCAGCCACAGTGCAGCACCAGAGGCCAGAAAAATTAGGCATGTGCACATGCCTGAAAAATTAGGTATTGTTGCTGCAATTTATGTTTTCCAGGCAGAAAGTGCATTAAAACATTGCGGATTGAACCCTAGTTGGTGGCGGAGAATTCACGCAAGTCATCCGGCATGCAGAGATTAAATACAGCAGCGTGTGGACCATTTTTAGCCCAAGGCATCTCATCAGGCCTTTTTTAGTCAAATGCATCCCCCACTGTCAGTTCCTTCAGGATCCATGCATCATTCATCTTAATAAAGGTGAGGTAATCTAGACTTTTTTGACCTAGGCGACTTCTCATCTCAGTGACAATACCTCCTGCTGCGCTGAAGGTCATTTCTGACAGGACACTTGAAGCAGGGCAGGCCAGAAGTTCTATCGCAAATTGGGATAGCTCAGGCCACAGGTTAAGCCTGCACACCCAGTAGTCAAGGGGTTCATCGCTCCTCAGAGTGTCTGCTACCTGTCGGTCGAGTCGTTCTCTGAGGGTGGACCCCGAAGAGCTGTGGCGATGCGTAGGACTTAAAAAGCTCTGCATGTTCTCCATCAGCAACACGTCTGTAAAGCGTTCTGTCCTTGCCGGCGTGGTCGTAGTAGGAGGAGGATTACTTTCACCTCTTCACCTGTTAGATTCCCGTTGTGCTGTGACATCACCCTTATACGCTGTGTAAAGCATACTTTTTAACTTGTTTTGGAACTGCTGCATCCTTTCCGACTTCCGGTAATTCAATAACATTTCAGCCACTTTCTGCTTATACCGGGGGTCTAGTAGCGTGGCCACCCAGTACAGGTCGTTCGTCTTCAGCCTTTTAATATGAAGGTCCCTCAACAGGCATGACAGCATGAAAGACCCCATTTGCACAAGGTTGGATGCCGAGCTACTCATGTCCCGTTCCCCGTACTCACTGATCTCATTGAAGGTCTGTTCTTCCCCCCAGCCACGTACAATACCACGGGTACCAGATAGGTGACAACGAGCACCCTGGGATGCCTGCTGTGGTTGGTCTTCCTCCTCCTCAAAGCCACATTCCTCCTCTGACTCCTCTTCCTCAGACTCCTCTTCCAACGTTGCCGCAGGTCCAGCAAGCGATGCCGATAAGGCTGTTTCTGGTGGTGATGGTGACCACAACTCTTCCTCTTCGTCTTCACGCTAATCTACAGCCTGATCCAGCATTCTTCGCAGAGCACGCTCCAGGAAGAAAACAAATGGGATGATGTCGCTGATGGTGCCTTCAGTGCGACTGACTAGGTTTGTCACCTCCTCAAAAGGACGCATGAGCCTACAGGCATTGCGCATGAGCGTCCAGTAACGTGGCAAAAAAATACCCAGCTCCGCAGAGGCTGTCCTAGCACCCCGGTCATACAAATACTCGTTGACGGCTTTTTCTTGTTGGAGCAGGCGGTCGAACATTAGGAGTGTTGAATTTCAACGTGTCGGGCTGTCGAAAATCAAGCGCCTCACTGGCATGTTGTTTCGCCGCTGAATATCAGAAAGGTGCGCCATGGCCATGTAGGAACGCCTGAAATGGCCACACACCTTCCTGGCCTGCTTGAGGACGTCCTGTAAGCCTAGGTACTTATGCACAAAGCGTTGTACGATCAGATTCAACACATGTGCCATGCACGGCACATGTGTCAACTTGCCCAAATTCAATGCCGCTAACAAATTGCTTCACACACCACTTTGCCGATCTCCAGTTGGTGCGGGGTCAGCCACTGATCCACCTGTGCGTTCAGGGCGGACAGGAGTGCTGGTCCGGTGTGACTCTCTGCTTTCAGGCAAGTCAACCCCAAGACGGCGTGACACTGTCGTATCCGGGATGTGGAATAGCCCCTGGGGAGCTGGGGGGGTACAGTTGATGTGGAGCAAGACGCAGCAGCAGAAGAGGACTGAGCCGAGGTGGTTAGCAAAGAGGATGGAGTAGGAGGTGTAGAGGAGGTGGCAGCTGGCCTGCCTGCAAGTCGTGGCGGTGTCACCAACTCCTCTGCAGAGCCACACATTCCATACTTGCTGCCGTCAGCAGGTTTACCCAATGCGCAGTGTACGTAATTTACCTGCCCTGACCGTGCTTTGCAGACCAGGTATCAGTGGTCAGATGGACCCTTGCCCCAACACTGTGTGCCAGACATGCCATGACTTCCTTTTCCACAATAGAGTACAGGTTGGGGATTGCCTTTTGTGAAAAAAATATTTGGCCGGGTACCTTCCACTGCGGTGTCCGAATAGCTACAAATTTTTTGAAGGCCTCAGACTCCACCAGCTTGTATGGTAAAAGCTGGCGGGCTAAGAGTTCCGACAAGCCAGCTGTCAGACACCGGGCAAGGGGGTGACTCTGTGACATTGGCTTCTTACGCTCAAACATTTCCTTGACAGACACCTGACTGTGGGCAGATGAGCAGGAACTGCTGAAGGTGAGAGGCGGAGTGGCGGGTGGTTGAGAGGGGGCAAGGAGGACAGCAGTGGTTGACATGGCTGAAGATGCTGGACCAGGAGGAGGATGGTGGCTTTGAGTTTGTGTGCTGCTTGTACTCATCATGTGTTGATCCCATAGGCATTTGTGATGTGAGATCATGTGCCTTCGCAAAGCATTTGTACCTAGGTGGGTGTTGGACTTCCCACGACTCAGTTTCTTTTGGCATAGGTTGCAAATGGCATCGCTGTTATCAGAGGCAGAAACACAAAAAAAATGTGCAAGGTACTGTGCCACCCGATATTAGTGGTGGGCAGTGGTCACAGTACAGTCTGTGGGCCTGACACACACTGGCTGGCAACTGCAGTTATATTACAGAGAAAATTTTGAATTACTTTTTTATCTGCAAGCTACTGTGCTACCAGATATGAGTGGTGGGCACTGGCAGTGGGCACAGTACACTCTGTGGGCCTGACACACACTGGCAAGCAACTGCAATTATATTACAGAGAAAAAAAAGACGCTGTCCTTACAGCAGATGAGTCTTTGAGGACTGCAGTGGACACAGAACACTGGCCTAGCTTACGCTTTCCCTATTAATTCAGCAGCAGCAGCACTCTCCCTGCTCTCACTAACACTGCAGCTTCAGAATGAATCTAAGATGGATGCTGTCCTTGTTTTTTGATAGCAGGTGGGAGGGAATGCTGATTGGCTGGAATGTGTCTGCTGACTTTGAGGTACAGGGTCAAAGTTTGCTCAATGATGGCATATAGGGGGCGGACCGAACATCGCATATGTTCGCCCGCAGCGGCGAACGCGAACAAGCGATGTTCGCCGGGAACTGTTCGCCGGCGAAAAGTTCGGGACATCTCTAGTCATATGTACCCCAAAATAGTGCCAATCTAACAGTCATCTTATCCTGCAAAAATGATACCCAACCTGAGACAATCGCCTAAAAACTGAAAAAAAAACTATGGCTCTCAGACTATGGAGACACTAAAACATGATTATTTTTTTTTTGTTTCAAAAATGATATTATTGTGTAAATCTTAAATAAATTTAAAAAAAATAAACACTTTATGTATCCCAGCATCCGTAACAACATGCTCTATAAAAATAGCACATGATCTAACCTGTCAGATGAATGTTGCAAATAATAAAAAATATTTATTTCAAAAAATGTCAATTTGGCAAATGTCATCTCCATTTGCCAATAACTCTTGTGGAACACCTAAAGGGTTAACAAAGTTTGTAAAAATCAGTTTTCAATACCTTGAGGGGTGTAGTTTATAGAATGGGGTCATTTTTGTGTGGTTTCTATTATGTAAGCCTCACAAAGTGACTTCAGACCTGAACTGGTCCTTTAAAAAGTGGGTTTTTGAAAATTTCTGAAAAATTTCAAGATTTGCTTCTAAACTTTTAAGTCTTGTAACGTCCCCAAAAAATAAAATGGCATTCCCAAAATGATCCAAACATGAAGTAGACATATTGGGAATGTAAAGTAATAACTATTTTTGGAGATATTACTATGTATTATAGACGTAGAGAAATTGAAACGTGAAAATTTAAAAAAATTTTCACATTTTTGGTAAATTTGGTATTTTTTTTTAAATATTTTTTTTTCTCCATTTTACCAGTGTCATTAAGTACAATATGTGATGAAAAAACAATCTCAGAATGGCCTGGATAAGTAAAAGTGTTTTAACCACTTAAGGACCACAGGTTTATACCCCCCTAAAGACCAGGCCCTTTTTTACAAATCGGCACTCCACAACTTTAGCGGTTTATTGCTCGGTCATGCAACTTACCACCCAAATGAATTTTACCTACTTTTCTTCTCACTAATAGAACTTTCATTTGGTGGTATTTCATTGCTGCTGACATTTTTACTTTTTTTGTTATTAATCGAAATTGAACGATTTTTTTGCAAAAAAATGACATTTTTCACTTTCAGTTGTAAAATTTTGCAAAAAAAACGACATCCATATATAAATTTTGCTCTAAATTTATTGTTCTACATGTCTTTGATAAAAAAAAAATGTTTGGGTAAAAAAAAAATGGTTTGGGTAAAAGTTATAGCGTTTACAAACAATGGTACAAAAATGTGAATTTCCGCTTTTTGAAGCAGCTCTGACTTTCTGAGCACCTGTCAAGTTTCCTGAGGTTCTACAATGGCCAGACAGTACAAACACCTCACAAATGACCCCATTTCGGAAAGTAGACACCCTAAGGTATTCGCTGATGGGCATAGTGAGTTCATAGAACTTTTTATTTTTTGTCACAAGTTAGCGGAAAATGATGATTTTTTATTTTTATTTTTCTTACAAAGTCTCATATTCCACTAACTTGTGACAAAAAATAAAAACTTCCATGAACTCACTATGCCCATCAGCGAATACCTTGGGGTCTCTTCTTTCCAAAATGGGGTCACTTGTGGGGTAGTTATACGGCCCTGGCATTCTAGGGGCCCAAATGTGTGGTATGGAGTTTGAAATCAAATATTGTAATAAATGGCCGGTGAAATCCGAAAGGTGCTCTTTGGAATTTGGGCCCCTTTGCCCACCTAGGCTGCAAAAAAGTGTCACATATGTGGTATCTCCGTATTCAGGAGAAGTTGGGAATGTGTTTTGGGGTATCATTTTACATATACCCATGCTAGGTGAGATAAATATCTTGGTCAAATGCCAACTTTGTATAAAAAAATGGGAAAAGTTGTCTTTTGCCAAGATATTTCTCTCACCCAGCATGGGTATATGTAAAATGACACCCCAAAACACATTCCCCAACTTCTCCTGAATACGGAGATACCACATGTGTGACACTTTTTTGCAGCCTAGGTGGGCAAAGGGGCCCATATTCCAAAGAGCACCTTTCGGATTTCACTGGTCATTTTTTACAGAATTTGATTTCAAACTCCTTACCTCACATTTGGGCCCCTAGAATGCCAGGACAGTATAACTACCCCACAAGTGACCCCATTTTGGAAAGAAGACACCCCAAGGTATTCGCTGATGGGCATAGTGAGTTCATGGAAGTTTTTATTTTTTGTCACAAGTTAGTGGAATATGAGACTTTGTAAGGAAAAATAAAAATAAAAAAATCATCATTTTCCACTAACTTCTGACAAAAAATAAAAAATTCTAGGAACTCGCCATGCCCCTCACGGAATACCTTGGGGTGTCTTCTTTCCAATATTGGGTCACTTGTGGGGTAGTTATACTGCCCTGGCATTCTAGGGGCCCAAATGTGTGGTAAGGAGTTTGAAATCAAATTCTGTAAAAAATGGCCAGTGAAATCCGAAATGTGCTCTTTGGAATGTGGGCCCCTTTGCCCACCTAGGCTGCAAAAAACTGTCACACATGTGGTATCTCCGTATTCAGGAGAAGTTGGGGAATGTGTTTTGGGGTGTCATTTTACATATACCCATGCTGGGTGAGATAAATATCTTGGTCAAATGCCAACTTTGTATAAAAAAATGGGAAAAGTTGTCTTTTGCCAAGATATTTCTCTCACCCAGCATGGGTATATGTAAAATGACACCCCAAAACACATTCCCCAACTTCTCCTGAGTACGGAGATACCACATGTGTGACACTTTTTTGCAGCCTAGGTGGGCAAAGGGGCCCATATTCCAAAGAGCACCTTTCGGATTTCACTGGTCATTTTTTACAGAATTTGATTTCAAACTCCTTACCACACATTTGCGCCCCTAGAATGCCAGGGCAGTATAACTACCCCACAAGTGACCCCATTTTGGAAAGAAGACACCCCAAGGTATTCGCTGATGGGCATAGTGAGTTCATGGAAGTTTTTATTTTTTGTCACAAGTTAGGGGAATATGAGACTTTGTAAGGGAAAAAAACAAAAAAACAAAAATCATCATTTTCCGCTAACTTGTGACAAAAAATATAAAAGTCTAGGAACTCGCCATGCCCCTCACGGAATACCTTGGGGTGTCTTCTTTCCAAAATGGGGTCACTTGTGGGGTAGTTATACTGCCCTGGCATTTTCCAGGGGCCCTAATGTGTGGTAAGTAGGTAAATGACCTGTGAAATCCTAAAGGTGCTCTTTGGAATGTGGGCCCCTTTGCCCACCTAGGCTGCAAAAAAAAAATGTGTCACACATGTGGTATCTCCGTATTCAGGAGAAGTTGGGCAATGTGTTCTGGGGTGTCTTTTTACATATACTCATGCTGGGTGAGAGAAATATCTCGGCAAAAGACAACTTTTCCCATTTTTTTATACAAAGTTGGCATTTGACCAAGATATTTATCTCACCCAGCATGGGTATATGTAAAATGACACCCCAAAACACATTGCCCAACTTCTCCTGAGTACGGCGATACCAGATGTGTGACACTTTTTTGCAGCCTAGATGCGCAAAGGGGCCCACATTCCTTTTATGAGGGCATTTTTAGACATTTGGATCCCAGACTTCTTCTCACGCTTTAGGGCCCCTAAAATGCCAGGGCAGTATAAATACCCCACATGTGACCCCATTTTGGAAAGAAGACACCCCAAGGTATTCAATGAGGGGCATGGCGAGTTCATAGAAATTTTTTTTTTTTGGCACAAGTTAGCGGAAATTGATTTTTATTTTTTTTTTTCCTCACAAAGTCTCCCTTTCCGCTAACTTGGGACAAAAATTTCAATCTTTCATGGACTCAATATGCCCCTCACGGAATACCTGGGGGTGTCTTCTTTCCGAAATGGGGTCACATGTGGGGTATTTATACTGCCCTGGCATTCTAGGGGCCCTAAAGCGTGAGAAGAAGTCTGGAATATAAATGTCTAAAAAATTTTACGCATTTGGATTCCGTGTGGGGTATGGTGACTTCATGTGAGATTTTATTTTTTGACACAAGTTAGTGGAATATGAGACTTTGTAAGAAAAAAATAATAATTTCCGCTAACTTGGGCCAAAAAAATGTCTGAATGGAGCCTTACAGAGGGGTGATCAATGACAGGGGGGTGATCAATGACAGGGGGGTGATCAATGACAGGGGGGGTGATCAATGACAGGGGTGGTGATCAATGACAGGGGGGTGATCAGGGAGTCTATATGGGATGATCACCCCCCTGTCATTGATCACCCCCCTATAAGGCTCCATTCAGATGTCCGTATGTGTTTTGCGGATCCGATCCATGTATCCGTGGATCCGTAAAAATCATACGGACATCTGAATGCAGCCTGACAGGGGGGGTGATCAATGACAGGGGTAGTGATCAATGACAGGGGGGTGACCAGGGAGTCTATATGGGGTGATCACCCCCCCTGGAAGGCTCCAGGGAGACGCCTGTATGTGTTTTGCGGATCCGATCCATCTATCAGTGGATCCGTAAAAATCATGCGGACGTCTGAATGGAGCTTTACAGGGGGGTGATCAATGACAGGGGGTGAACAATGACAGGGGGGTGATCAGGGAGTCTATATGGGGTGATCACCACAGTCATTGATCATGCCCCTGTAAGGCTCCATTCAGACGTCCGTATGCGTTTTGCGGATCCAATCCATCTATCAGTGGATCCGTAAAAATCATGCGGACGTCTGAATGGAGCTTTACAGGGGTTATCAATGACAGGGGGGTAATCAATGACAGGGGGGTGATCAGGGAGTCTATATGGGGTGATCACCACAGTCATTGATCATGCCCCTGTAAGGCTCCATTCAGACGTCCGTATGCGTTTTGCGGATCCAATCCATCTATCAGTGGATCCGTAAAAATCATGCGGACGTCTGAATGGAGCTTTACAGGGGTTATCAATGACAGGGGGGTAATCAATGACAGGGGGGTGATCAGGGAGTCTATATGGGGTGATCACCCCTGTCATTGATCACGCCCCTGTAAGGCTCCATTCAGACGTCCGTATGCGTTTTGCGGATCCGATCCATCTATCAGTGGATCCGTAAAAATCATGCGGACATCTGAATGGAGCTTTACAGGGGTGTGATCAATGACAGGGGGGTAATCAATGACAGGGGGCTGATCAGGGAGTCTATATGGGGTGATCAGGGGCTAATAAGGGGTTAATAAGTGACGGGGGGGTGTAGTGTAGTGTAGTGGTGCTTGGTGCTACTTTACTGAGCTACCTGTGTCCTCTGGTGGTCGATCCAAACAAAGGGGACCACCAGAGGACCAGGTAGCAGGTATATTAGACGCTGTTATCAAAACAGCGTCTAATATACCTGTTAGGGGTTAAAAAAATCACATCTCCAGCCTGCCAGCGAACGTTCGCCGCTGGCAGGCTGGAGATCAACTCTCTTACCTTCCGTTCCTGCGAGCGCGCGCGCCTGTGTGCGCGCGTTCACAGGAAATCTCGGCTCACGCGAGATGACGCCAATCGGCGTTAGCGTAGCCTGAGGGAGCCGCCGCGATGACGCCTTTCGGCGTTAGCGTTGCGGCAAGAGGTTAAAGTTATTCACACATAAAGTGACACAGATTTGCAAAAAAATTGCCTGGTCCTTAAAGGGGTTATCTGAGTTAAATACATTTATGCTAATAACTCTTATAGTATTATATTAAACTATTTTGTAAATTACTTACATTAGCTATTTTGCTCTGCTTAGCCAGTTTACATTTGGGTCATGTGACCCCCGACGTCATCAACCCTGCTCAGGCACTGACGTTTCGTTTACAAGCTTCTCCCTGCTTGAGGGAGTGGCCCGACTCTGTAAACGAGACGTCAGAGCTTTTGGTGGTCGCCCCTCTCTCCCTCTCCTCACACAGCCTCAGTGATGGTAAGCGATCGCTCATGTGCGATACTTACCAGAGCCGAGGTGATAGATTTCTCCAGCAGCAGCACCAGCAGCAGGGTATGTGTCTGGCTCCTTTCCTCACATGGGCTAGTTTACACATTCCCCTCCTGCGTCTGGAGATCGTTATTACAGCCCTGGCCCCTCAACAAGTCCCCATTACACTGTAAATACCCCCCCCCCCCTGAAAAAAAAAAAGGAAATAATTGTCCATCATATAAATATAGCTATAGCTATATCTAAGCTATATCTGCATCCGAGATATATCTTTATCTAAGCTATAGCTTAGATGCAGCGATGGCTTAGATGCAGCGATGGCTTAGATGCAGCGATGGCTTAGATGCAGCGATGGCTTAGATGCAGCGATAGCTTAGATGCAGCGATAGCTTAGATAGAGCCGTAGCTGTATCCGAGCCGTAGCTGCATCCGAGCCGTAGCTGTATCTGCAATGTGACAGGAAGATCTTCTGCCTGTGTGAGCTAGTAGATGATCATGTGACTGTTTTTTTAATGCAAACTTAGGATGTGCAGAGCAGGGGGCGGGGAAGGTCAGATTGTTCACGCCCACAAATATTCATGAGGGAGAGCTCAGGCATTGTTGTTACACGCCCCCTCAGCATGTACTTCAGCATGTAAACACAGCAATAACAGAACCATGAAAAGGTGTAAGTATGGGTTTCTCTCTTTAGAAATCAAGCTTAACCAATGTATATGTAAGTCCTGATGAGTTTTATGAGGTTTTAATTATTTTTTTCCCATAACTCGGATAACCCCTTTAAGGTGAAAATGAGCCTGGTCCTTAAGGGGTTAAAAATACTTCTAGGTGCTACAGTGATTACTACACTTTGTTATTGCTACTAAATTGTCATTGTTATCATAATTTTAAAGCTATGTGTTACACATTTTAGAACATTGACATTTTAATTGCTGTAAAGCATAGAAAGTCTGATGATAAATTATCATATAATCAGAAGTCATTATGTAAATGTGTATAAGTGGAACTGAGTCAACCGTATAAAGTTATACTGGGTTATTGCTGTTATATGTTTGGTTGGAAAATATTAAGCACAGAGTTTAATGTTAGTTTTTGTGTTTGAAAGACATTATAATGAATACATACTGCAACTGTTTAATGCCACTAATGAAATATTTATCACAATCTTGGCGGCATGTACAGTCAGTGACGTAACATGGAGGGGTTGGAGGTGCGGTTGTCCTGGGCACCAAATTGCAGGGGACACCAGACAGCAGGCAGTTCAATGACGGCCAGGAGAGCCTATTGCTCCCATCTTCTCCGTTCTGCCTCATGGGCCTCAGGCCACTAGTCCTGAAGCATATAAGACAATAGAACGGTGAAAGGGTTTGTGATGACATCACCGTGACCTCATGTGCCAGGTCTTGAAGATGACGTGGTGATGCTGAGCAGGAGGGCACAGTGATGTGTTCTTGACCGTCTGTGCTGGGACACCCAAACTCAGGCCACATGTGACGATGGAGAGTGGAACAGAGGTGAGTATTTTATTTTATTTTTTTAAAGTATGTCCTATAATGCAGGAATACTGGGGGCACTATGGGGGTGGTGGAGCGTTATAAATACTATAGAGGAGAAATACATACATTAGTAAAAAGGGTTCTATTATATACTAATAATACAGAGGAGACTATTATATATACTAATAATACAAAGGTGGCCATTATATATTCTAATAATACAGAGTGTGCCTATATTATATATATATATATATATATATATATATATATATATATATAGTACAGACCAAAAGTTTGGACACACCTTCTCATTCAAAGAGTTTTCTTTATTTTCATGACTATGAAAATTGTAGATTCACACTGAAGGCATCAAAACTATGAATTAACACATGTGGAATTATATACATAACAAACAAGTGTGAAACAACTGAAAATATGTCATATTCTAGGTTCTTCAAAGTAGCCACCTTTTGCTTTGATTACTGCTTTGCACACTCTTGGCATTCTCTTGATGAGCTTCAAGAGGTAGTCCCCTGAAATGGTTTTCACTTCACAGGTGTGTCCTGTCAGGTTTAATAAGTGGGATTTATTGCCTTATAAATGGGGTTGGGACCATCAGTTGCGTTGAGGAGAAGTCAGGTGGATACACAGCTGATAGTCCTACTGAATAGACAGTTAGAATTTGTATTATGGCAAGAAAAAAGCAGCTAAGTAAAGAAAAACGAGTGGCCATCATTACTTTAAGAAATGAAGGTCAGTCAGTCAGCCGAAAAATTGGGAAAACTTTGAAAGTAAGGGCTATTTGACCATGAAGGTGAGTGATGGGGTGCTGCGCCAGATGATCTGGCCTCCACAGTCACCGGACCTGAACCCAATCGAGATGGTTTGGGGTGAGCTGGACCGCAGAGTGAAGGCAAAAGGGCCAACAAGTGCTAAGCATCTCTGGGAACTCCTTCAAGACTGTTGGAAGACCATTTCAGGGGACTACCTCTTGAAGCTCATCAAGAGAATGCCAAGAGTGTGCAAAGCAGTAATCAAAGCAAAAGGTGGCTACTTTGAAGAACCTAGAATATGACATATTTTCAGTTGTTTCACACTTGTTTGTTATGTATATAATTCCACATGTGTTAATTCATAGTTTTGATGCCTTCATAGTCATGAAAATAAAGAAAACTCTTTGAATGAGAAGGTGTGTCCAAACTTTTGGTCTGTACTGTATATATATATGCCTTCGTCTTGCAGGAACTGCTGACACACTCCAGCCACATGAGGTCTAGCATTGTCTTGCATTAGGAGGAACCCAGCATATGGTCTCACAAGGGGTCTGAGGATCTCATCTCGGTACCTAATGGAAGTCAGGCTACCTCTGGCGAGCACATGGAGGGCTGTGCGGCCCTCCAAAAAAATGCCACCCCACACCATTACTGACCCAATGCCAAACCGGTCATGCTGGAGGATGTTGCAGGCAGCAGAACGTTCTCCACGGCGTCTCAAGACTCTGTCACGTGTCACATGTGCTCAGCGTGAACCTGCTTTCATCTGTGAAGAGCACAGGGCGCCAGTGGCGAATTTGCCAATCTTGGTGTTCTCTGGCAAATGCCAAACGTCCTGCACGGTGTTGGGCTGTAAGCACAACCCCCCCTGTGGATGTCGGGCCCTCATATCACCCTCATGGAGTCTGTTTCTGACCGTTTGAGCAGACACATGCACATTTGTGGCCTGCTGGAGGTTATTTTGCAGGGCTCTGGCAGTGCTCCTCCTGTTCCTTCTTGCACAAAGGCGGAGGTAGCGGTCCTGCTGCTGGGTTGTTGCCCTCCTACGGCCTCCTCCACGTCTCCTGATGTACTGGCCTGTCTCCTGGTAGCGCCTCCATGCTCTGGACACTACGCTGACAGACACAGCAAACCTTCTTGCCACAGCTCGCATTTATGTGCCATCCTGGATAAGCTGCACTACCTGAGCCACTTGTGTGGGTTGTAAACTCCGTCTCATGCTACCACTAGAGTGAAAGCACCGCTAGCATTCAAAAGTGACCAAAACATCAGCCAGGAAGCATAGGAACTGAGAATTGGTCTGTGGTCACCACCTGCAGAACCACTCCTTTATTGGGGGTGTCTTGCTAATTGCCTATAATTTCCACCTGTTGTCTATCCCATTTGCACAACAGCATGTGAAATTGATTGTCACTCAGTGTTGCTTCCTAAGTGGACAGTTTGATTTCACATAAGTGTGATTGACTTGGAGTTACATTGTGTTGTTTAAGTGTTCCCTTTATTTTTTTGAGCAGTGTATATATATATATACTAATAAAACAGAGGGGGCCATTATATAAACAAATAATACAGAGGGGGGCATTATATATTCTAATAATACAAAGGGGGACAGTATATAATAATATTATTAATAATAATAATAGTAATAATCCAGAGGGAGACAATATTCTAGAAATACAGAGGGGGCATTATATATACTGTACTATCCATACAGAGGGCATTATACATATGGGCACTAGCGAGAGGGTATCTTTTATCTAGTGGCTGCTACAGGGGTCTTTATACATACTTGGACCACTATAGGAGGCATTATAACTAGAGTTGGCCTTACGGTTCGAGGCGAACTTTGCGTGTTCGCGATTCGTCGAACATGCGAACATATGGAGAAATTCGCGCCCCCGCCATAGTCTTTTACATTGGGAAGAACTTTGACCCATGACACATCCATCAGGTGGTACAGGACAGCCAATTGAGACATTTCAGCACATGGACATACCACCTACCTTATAAATAAACCTGATCTGGCCGCCATTTTACATTCAGTGTTTTGCCAGTGTAGGGAGAGGTTGCTGTATGGAGCAGGGACAGGCTGTTAGGGACACCAAACTCTAGCTAATAGGGCCACAAAAGTCATTTTAAGCACTAGTATAGGTGTGCTATCTATATGTGTGATACACAGAGGGGTGCGATATACTTATAATATACTTTTATAATGAGTCAAAAACACATAGATCTATATAGTGATCACCTGGAAGTCAGGGGCTAGGGGCTTACTGTGCTCAATAGGCTAGGTGCTTACTAGGGCCATTTTTATATAGGGTAAGGTTCCGGACGGGGTCGATCTTATCAGGGCGGGTGGTCTGTGTTTAGGCTATCAGGGCCAGAATAGCACCCCCCTGTAGGGCAATATCAGGGACAGTTCTTTGCCCACCCTGTCCTTCAATACCACATCATCATCTAGCCCAGGAATTTTTTGCTTTCCCTCCGGGATTCATGGATATGCACTGGATCCCCCCGGATTGTGGTAGGACATATGGTTTCTGATTTGGTGCCGCCGAGCACTTGTTATTGCCTACCACATCTATGCTTTTTGGTTAACTTTAATAATTTCATTTATTTTCATTTTGAGGGATATCTTTTCCATTCACACGTCAGCAAAATGGGTCCGCATCCGTTCCGCAATTTTGCGAAACGGGTGCAGACCCATTCATTTTCAATGGGGCCGGATCCGCGAATCCGCACATCCACATCTGTGCTTCCGTTTCTGCAAAAAAAATAGAACATGTCCTATTCTTGTCCGCAATTGCAGACAAGATTAGGCATTTTCTATTATAGTGCCGGCGATGTGCGGTCCACAAATTGCGGAATGCACATTGCCGGTGTCCGTGTTTTGCGGATCCCCAAAACACTTACGGACATGTGAATGGACCCTCATAGTAAAATTATTAAAGGTTATGTTTTATCTTTATGTATATTATAATGTATTGCCTTCCTTGTACAATGTTATAATATATTTTCTATGTTAGAAAGTATATTATAGTGCATTTGTATTGTGCGGCAGTTGTGTGCGGTTCTGCTGCGATACTGCAGGTATATAGAGGGACAAGCGTTATTGGAACAAATTATTTCTACTGGTGTGATATACCAGTCGTCCCCCAAAAAAACAGATTGAAGCGGGGTGTTATATACCAGTATACTTTCTTTATAGTGCATTTGGGTACTGTATAGTGCATTTGCTCATGCGCGTACGTGAAAATTATATTGACGATATTTCGCATTGAAAACAAAAATGAATGGAGATCGCAAATTCGAATAATACATCTGGTATGTCAATGTCCATGTTGTGGGACTATTTGTGCACTTCTAGTAATTATTTATTGGCTGCAAATATGAGCTGAAGGTTTTTCAGGTTCGCCTGCCATTAAAATGAATGGGACCCGCCGCAAACTTGCGGTTCTCAAACATTTAATCGCGTTCGCGCTCGCGTGTTCGCGAACCGCCCCAGCAGATGTTCGTCCATCACTAATTATAACTACTGTAGACACTATAAGGCACTTTGTTACTACTGTGGGCTTTATAGAGGTACCTTACAGAGGGGCCTTGTAACTGCTAGGGGCACTATAGGAGGACCTATTTCTACTAAGGACCCTATGGGGGCATTATTAATATTGGGAGTGCTGTGGGTGCATTATTATTGAGCACAATATGGAGGGAATTACAATACTACTAATGGGGTTGCTATTGCTAGGTACTGAAGGGAACACCATCAAGGACAGTTTGGGAGCATATTATTATGGGGGACTATCTGTATGGCACTAGCACAGTATTGGGGGTAGCAGCAGGATGACAGTGTTGAGGCACCAGGAGTGAGGAATCTAAGTAGTTTTTCTGTGACAAACTCTTCATAGACAAGACACAGCTGAAAGAAATTATCATGGTGGTCTTATCTCCAAATGGAGACATTGAGGAAAGAGTGTAAATCAGAGGAGACGTCACTGGATGTAAGAGGTATGTGGTGTTGTATTCTCTTGAATATTTCGTAGCAATGTATGTAATGTCCATCCAAATATCTATTTTACGGTTGGGGGGGTGGATTGAGAATTTGGCCCACACTGCAGCAGCCTGGCCCCAGACTTCAGGTCACACTGTGTGTGTTCTGATTTCTAGGGTCTCCCACCCATCTACTACACCATCTGTATCACTAGTGTTGGGCACGAATATTCGAATCGCGAATTTTAATCGCGAATATCGCCATTTCGAGAATTTGCAAAGATTTAGACTATAGTGCTATGTCACGGATGGTGTACAGGAAACAACATGATACAAATACAAACGATGACTCACTGGATCCACAACTAAGGAACAAAAAGGGAGACCCCTGCAATCGACCTGCCGCTCTCCCTTATTGCTCAGCCTATGCGACCACTCCAAAGGTGAATGGGCGCATATCCACGTACCTCGGCTATCTTAACCTAAAGGCCCTACAATAGTGAGGGGACACGACCACCGGCTCCCTACACAGACACGGAGGGAGTCAGGGTCACCTGAATCCAGACAACAGAAAATCATAAATACATAAACAGAACTTATCTGCAGACGACTGGGAACTGGGAGCTGGGAGCTGAGGACAGCATGCACACACATACCAGGAAGTTGTATCAGCCGCACCCTACTACCTTATGGGGAAGAATTTAAAGGGAGGTAATGAATCTGACTGCATGACAGCTGAGATAGCCTAACGAGGTGAGGAACAGAAACCAAAACAAAGAAACTCAAGGGGGAGGATCTGAACGGCTCCTGTCAGAGCTTCTCAGCTGTCTGGTTGTGACAGTACCCCTCCCTCTAGGAGTGGACTCCGGACACTCAGGGCCCACCTTCACAGGATGGGACCTATGGAAAGCCCTGATGAGGCGAGAGGCCTTAATGTCCGTCACTGGGACCCACATCCTCTCCTCAGGACCATAACCCTCCCAATGAACGAGGTACTGGAGGGAACCGCGGACAAGACGAGAATCCACAATCCTAGAGACCTGAAATTCAAGATTTCCATCAACAATAATCGGAGGAGGAGGCAAAGGCGAGGGTACAATAGGTTGAACATAAGGTTTCAATAAGGACTTATGAAAAACATTATGGATCTTCCAAGTCTGAGGAAGATCAAGACGGTAGGCAACAGGATTGATGACAGAGAGGATCTTGTAAGGCCCAATAAACCTAGGACCCAACTTCCAGGAGGGAACCTTCAATTTGATATTCTTGGTAGACAGCCACACCAAATCATCAACATTCAGGTCCGGACCAGGCACACGTCTCTTATCCGCCACACGCTTATATCTCTCACTCATGTTCTTTAGATTATCCTGAATCTTTTGCCAAATAGATGACAAAGACGAGGAGAATCTGTCCTCATCAGGCAAACCAGAAGAGCCCTCTCCAGAGAAAGTCCCAAACTGCGGATGAAACCCATATGCACCAAAAAATGGTGACTTATCAGAGGACTCCTGACGACGGTTATTTAAAGCAAACTCAGCAAGGGACAAAAAAGAACACCAATCCTCCTGATTCTCCGCCACAAAACAGCGCAGATATGTCTCCAGATTCTGATTGACACGCTCTGTCTGGCCATTCGACTGCGGATGGAAAGCAGAAGAGAATGACAAGCGAACCCCCAAGCGAGAACAGAAAGCCTTCCAGAATCTGGAAACAAACTGCGTGCCCCTATCAGAGACTATGTCTGAAGGAATCCCATGCAATTTGACAATGTGGTCAACAAATGCCTGCGCCAGCGTCTTAGCATTGGGCAAACCAGGAAAAGGGATAAAATGCACCATTTTGCTAAAACGGTCCACCACCACCAGAATCACAGACTTCCCCGAGGAACGAGGCAAGTCCGTTATGAAGTCCATGGACAGATGTGTCCAAGGACGGGAAGGAATGGGCAAAGGAAGGAGAGGACCTGATGGCCGTGAATGAGGGACCTTGGCACGAGCGCAAGTCTCGCAAGCTGCCACAAAACCCTCAACCGACTTACGAAGCGCAGGCCACCAGAATCTCCGAGCAATGAGATCCAGTGTGGCTCTTGTCCCCGGGTGCCCAGCAAGGACCGTATCGTGGTGTTCTTTAAAAATCTTGTGTCTCAAAGCGAGAGGCACAAACAACCTCCCAGGAGGACAAAGATCAGGAGCTTCTGACTGGGCTGCCTGCACCTCTGCCTCCAATTCAGGAAAAAGAGCAGAGACCACCACACCTTCAGCTAAAATGGGACCCGGGTCTTCAAAATTCCCACCTCCCGGGAAACAACGTGACAGGGCATCTGCCTTCACATTCTTAACCCCAGGGCGGAACGTAACAACAAAATTAAACCTTGAAAAGAACAAAGACCATCTGGCCTGTCTCGGGTTCAGACGCTTGGCTGACTCCAAGTAGGCCAGATTTTTATGGTCAGTAAACACGGTAATAGGGTGTCTGGCTCCCTCTAGCCAATGGCGCCATTCCTCAAAAGCCAACTTGATGGCCAACAATTCCCTATCTCCCACATCATAATTTCTCTCTGCGGAGGAGAGCTTCTTTGAGAAAAAGGCTCACGGTTGCCATTTGGCAGGAGAGGAACCCTGAGACAAGACCGCACCCACCCCTACCTCAGAAGCATCAACCTCAACTATGAAGGGTAACGAAACATCAGGTTGTACTAGGATGGGAGCGGAAGCAAAACTCTCCTTGATATTAGAAAAGGCCTTACGCGCCTCTCCCGACCAGGAAGAAAAATCTACCCCCTTTCTGGTCATATCCGTAAGTGGTTTAACAACAGAGGAATAATTCAAAATACATTTCCTGTAATAATTAGCAAAGCCCAAAAAACGCATCAGCGCCTTCTGATTCTCAGGAAGCTCCCACTCAAGTACAGCGCGAACCTTCTCGGGGTCCATGCGAAAACCAGAAGCGGAGACAAGAAACCCCAGAAATTGGATCTCTGGAACCGCAAAAACACATTTTTCCAGTTTCGCGTATAATTTATTCTCCCGCAGGATGAGTAAGACCTGACATAAGTGTTCCTTATGAGTCTTGAAATCAGGAGAAAAAATCAAAATGTCATCCAAATACACTAATACAAATTTTCCCATTAAATGATAAAAAATGCTGTTGACGAAATGCTGAAAAACGGCTGGGGCATTCATCAAACCAAAAGGCATAACTAAATTCTCAAAATGGCCCTCAGGGGTATTGAAAGCCGTCTTCCATTCGTCTCCTTCTCTGACCCTAACCAGGTTGTATGCCCCTCTTAGGTCTAATTTGGAAAAGACTTTCGCCCCAACAACCTGGTTAAACAAATCCGGGATTAGAGGAAGCGGATACGGATCACGAATAGTGATACTGTTCAGCTCCCTGAAATCCAGACAAGGTCTTAAAGAACCATCTTTTTTCTTAACAAAGAAAAAACCAGCGGCAACAGGTGACTTTGAGGGTCGTATGTGTCCTTTTCTCAGACTCTCAGAGATATAAGCACGCATCGCGACCCTCTCAGGTTGGGAAAGATTGTATAAACGAGATTTAGGCAGCTTGGCACCTGGGATGAGATCAATAGGGCAATCATACTCCCTGTGCGGAGGTAAACCCTGAACTCCACTCTCAGAGAAAACATCCAAAAATTCAGAGAGGAAAGGTGGTACAGTTTTAGTAGAAACCTCAGAAATAGATGTTATGAGGCAATTCTCTCTGCAAAAGTTACTCCAACCATTTATTTGCCTCGCTTGCCAATCAATGGTGGGGTTATGTTTAGTGAGCCAGGGTAGCCCCAACACTAGAGGAGTAGGCAAACCGCTAAGGACGAAACATGACACATCCTCAACATGAGCATCATTCACAATTAAACGGAGATTGTGAACTATGCCCTTTAATGATTTCTGAGAAAGTGGAGCTGAATCAATAGAAAAAACAGGAATATCTTTTCCCAAAGTGCATACCTGGAAACCATGAGTTATTGCAAATTGGTTATCAATGAGGTTGACAGCTGCTCCACTATCCACAAAAATCTCACAAAAAATGCTCTTGCTCTCTAGCGCCACCCTAGCAGGCAGGACAAAACGGGAACTACAAGCAAAAGAAAAATCTTCAATTTCCGCCTCAACCCTGCCAATAGTAACAGACGGAATATTCTTAAAAGATTTCTTCCTTTTTGTCTCTTTATTACTCCCAGAAAACTGCCTGAATCTCCTAGAGGGACAAACATTTGCCAGATGATTTATACCTCCACAACAAAAACAAACCCTCCCCTGCGGGCTGAATCTTCTATTGTCAGAGGCAATCAACCCCAGCTGCATGGGCTCCTGCTCAGAAGGGGCTGACAGCGACTGAGACCCCTGTGCACAGAATGACACCGCTGCACTGTCCCGGGACTGAGCATGACAAGAAGGAGAGATCTCTGCTCTTTCTCTAAGACGCCTGTCAATACGAACAGCCTGAGAAATAGCAGAATTCAAGGAGGTAGGTCTTTCATGAAAGGCAAATGCATCTCTCAATCCCTCAGAAAGACCATAGCAAAATTGACTTCGGAGTGCAGCATCATTCCAACCCGTATCTGCTGCCCATCTCCGAAATTCTGAGCAGTATATCTCTGCGGATTGTTTACCCTGGCATAACAGACGTAGTCTAGACTCAGCCAGAGCAATACGATCCGGATCATCATATATCTGACCCAGAGCTAAAAAGAATTCATCCACTGAACGGAGGGGCCGTGCCCCCTCCGGCAGCGAAAAGGCCCAGGACTGAGCATTACCTCTGAGCAGCGATATAATGATGCCCACCCTTCGTTCTTCATCACCGGAAGAATGGGGAAGAAGGCGAAAATGGAGTTTGCAAGCCTCTCTAAAACGTACAAAATTCTCACTACCCCCGGAAAACGTATCCGGGAGCGAAATCTTAGGCTCAGCACAAACTCCATGAACGCAAGCTGAACCGGTCACTTGAAACTGAGAAAAAGTCTTACGGAGATCAGCTACCTCCAAAGAAAGACCCTGAAAGCGTTCAGCCAAAAGTGTAACCGGATCCATGCTTGAGACGGTTTTGGCGGCTGATAATGTCACGGATGGTGTACAGGAAACAACATGATACAAATACAAACGATGACTCACTGGATCCACAACTAAGGAACAAAAAGGGAGACCCCTGCAATCGACCTGCCGCTCTCCCTTATTGCTCAGCCTATGCGACCACTCCAAAGGTGAATGGGCGCATATCCACGTACCTCGGCTATCTTAACCTAAAGGCCCTACAATAGTGAGGGGACACGACCACCGGCTCCCTACACAGACACGGAGGGAGTCAGGGTCACCTGAATCCAGACAACAGAAAATCATAAATACATAAACAGAACTTATCTGCAGACGACTGGGAACTGGGAGCTGGGAGCTGAGGACAGCATGCACACACATACCAGGAAGTTGTATCAGCCGCACCCTACTACCTTATGGGGAAGAATTTAAAGGGAGGTAATGAGTCTGACTGCATGACAGCTGAGATAGCCTAACGAGGTGAGGAACAGAAACCAAAACAAAGAAACTCAAGGGGGAGGATCTGAACGGCTCCTGTCAGAGCTTCTCAGCTGTCTGGTTGTGACATGCTATATATATTCGTATTCTCAAATATTCTAGATATTTTTTCAGCAGTAACCTCCCATCTTGCTTGTGGACCAATGAGAAGGCTGCAATGTCTTTGTCTGAGCTTAGCAACATCCCTAGCAACCAATAGGAAAGTTTTCTACCCCTTACTATATAAGAACCTCCCCAGCAGCCATTTTCTGTAGTTTTATAGAGTTCTGAGAGAGACAGCAGTGTCATTGCTCTGCTCTGTGCTGTTCACACTTCAATAGATAGATAGTTAGAAAGCTTATATATATAATACAGATAGTTAGTGGGAGATAGTCAGTGTAGGTTATATCCTGATATAGTGTAGCTGATAGGTTCTGCTGTCCATACATACATGCATACATAGTGCTGTGATGTCACAAGTTCACAACAATACTTGTGCACCAATCACTAATATGTAGTCAGACCTGCTAAAATGT
The DNA here is from genome assembly GCF_905171765.1 of Bufo bufo. Taxonomy (NCBI): domain Eukaryota; kingdom Metazoa; phylum Chordata; class Amphibia; order Anura; family Bufonidae; genus Bufo; species Bufo bufo. The sequence goes on along the minus strand of NC_053391.1, from coordinate 537,428,671 downwards.
GAAGTTGCAAGTATTGCGCAAAAATATTTGGATCATTAGTGCCGATTCGCGCAATCGCAAATAAATTGCAGCACTCTATCTGCATATAAAGCTATTGTATTGTTCTGCCTTGCTAACCATTTTCTCCAGTCTCAGGAAACTTCTAGCAGCTTGAAAAATGTAGCAACAGTGACCCACGTCTGTATTGCACACGCAATATGCGCATATTACATTGCTGATTTTTGCAATCGAGAAAATAATCACAAATTCTCAAATTCATAAATATTCGCCAAAATATTCACGAAATTTAACAAATTCCAATATTGCCCCTGCTGCTCATCACTACAGGTGACATCTACTACATTATCTGTAAAAAGGGATGTGTGCACAGGTTGGGGGGGCTCAATACTTGCTTGCCCCAGGCGCTGGCAGTCCACCCTATGCCACTGCATACAGCCTTTGGTCTGTGTGGACAGGTACCGATCAGTCTTTAAAATGTCAAATTTAAACCCATCATTCTTGTTGTTCATGTTGTTCAAGTCAAGTTACATACAGACCACAAATGAGCTACTTTCATGTATACCACTTGTTCCAGTTTTGTAAAGTGGGGAGGAAAGTAAATGTGGTTAGCTGTTAAATAATGCCATTTGAAATTTAGCACTGCAACTTTTTAAAAAGCTGCAAAAAAAGCCTCAAATAGCCCATTAGGGTTGTCAAAAACTTGAATAGCTTTTCTAGACAAAATGGTTTAAAGATGTACCAAACTTAATAATCTCTGTGCAAAACTGACTTAAAATATTACCCTCATGATAAATCAACTCCCCATATTTTCATTTGTATTGAATTTGAGTTTAGAAATTCCAGGCACTGTCCCACATGTAACAAGCTTTGTGAACCAAACTCTTGGTGCATGTTAGTAGAAGTAATGGTTTATAAAGTGTGCACTTGATTTGTGAATTGTCTGTGCCACACTTGAATTACAGTTTGTGTGTCACATGTGCCACTGTATGGTTCATGTTAAGCAAATAGACCATATTTATGAAATGTAATATATTTTTTTTACAAAAATAAATAAATAAATCACATCCTTACTAGCAGGGAGTCACCAAAAAAAAAATCACATCTTTTCAAAAATAAATGTGAACAAATGTAACAAATACTGTAGTGTGCCAAATTAGATAAATGTGTCACCAAACTTCAATAATACCACCAAAATTTTCGATTGACACAAAATTGATATATGGTGACATTAACTTTTTTTTATTTTTTTTAAATCGACTGCTACTCTATTCTATCATCTTCCATTTAACCTTTTTTGTACTCACACCTACCTGTAGTGGTCATCAGGGGCAGACTGGGAAATTAAAGTGTCCCTGGAAAAAATACTAAAAGTTGCCCCTTGTTGTTGTCTGGTCCAAATTTATAGAAGGCAGGGCCAACATAAGTAGGTGAGCCAGCAATACCATATTGTGGCACATTATACCACCCCAGCAGAACCAAATACCATAGTGCATTGCAAAATACTGAGGCCAACAGCACGAAATACATCCCCAAAAACATTCACTGGCCGGCCGTGAGAAGGGCTCAGGCGACCCCCTGGGCATCGTCCCACTGGGAAATTACCCTGTAAGGTCTGTGGCCAAACCACCTCTGGTGGTTGGTCCAAGTTGTTTAACCCCCTCAGATTACTTAGTCAATATCATCTGTGGTATCTGAGTGGCTAGATAAGAGGTTCTCTGTTTCCTCCGATTGGTCCCTGTGATGCAATTGCGGGATTGCTATGTCAGCTGTGGATATGCTATGCTACCAATTCCATTACACCCTGCCTCCAAGGTGTTTCCTGTAAAATTGCTATTCATGGCAATGCTTCTGTATTGCTGTCAATAGTACAAGTGATCAAATGATTTCAGGTTCATGTCCCCTAAGAGAACTGAAAGAAAAATAAAAAATCTGTTAAATAAAGTTATTTGAATATTAAAAAAATCAAACATGTTAAAACTTTAAAAATGTTAATCCATTTCTCACATATAAAAGAAAAAAGAAGATAAACTCACCACCTCACATCCAAAATCTAAAAATATGTTATTTACATGCAGGGTAAATTAAGTAAAAAATTAAATTCCAGCAATGTCAATATACATAAATATATAGTGGGGTAAATAGTTGTAAACAATTCCAGCATATAAAGTAACCCCTAAAATAACAGTTTTATTGGTATACCTTAAAAGGGATCCCGTTTGGGTCCACTTATTATAATGTAAATAATATAGTGTATCCTATAATCACATCCAGTGTACTTGGTAACCTGGGGTGCGGGGATATTTGTCCCTATAACTACCCCTATCCTATAACCTCAGCCCAGGGAGAGCTCCTGATGGTGGAGGCCCCCTGTCCACGTACCTAAACTCCTACCCCTCACAGGTCCCTATGGGGGTGCAGCAGGGATGTTCCTAGTTTACCAAGATATGAGGTGAGGATATAAATCATTAATATATATATATATATATATATATATACAGTACAGACCAAAAGTTTGGACACACCTTCTCATTCAAAGAGTTTTCTTTATTTTCATGACTATGAAGGCATCAAAACTATGAATTAACACATGTGGAATTATATACATAACAAACAAGTGTGAAACAACTGAAAATATGTCATATTCTAGGTTCTTCAAAGTAGCCACCTTTTGCTTTGATTACTGCTTTGCACACTCTTGGCATTCTCTTGATGAGCTTCAAGAGGTAGTCCCCTGAAATGGTTTTCACTTCACAGGTGTGTCCTGTCAGGTTTAATAAGTGGGATTTATTGCCTTATAAATGGGGTTGGGACCATCAGTTGCGTTGAGGAGAAGTCAGGTGGATACACAGCTGATAGTCCTACTGAATAGACAGTTAGAATTTGTATTATGGCAAGAAAAAAGCAGCTAAGTAAAGAAAAACGAGTGGCCATCATTACTTTAAGAAATGAAGGTCAGTCAAGAGGTAGTCCCCTGAAATGGTCTTCCAACAGTCTTGAAGGAGTTCCCAGAGATGCTTAGCACTTGTTGGCCCTTTTGCCTTCACTCTGCCGTCCAGCTCACCCCAAACCATTTCGATTGGGTTCAGGTCCGGTCACTGTGGAGGCCAGGTCATCTGGCGCAGCACCCCATCACTCTCCTTCATGGTCAAATAGCCCTTACTTTCAAAGTTTTCCCATTTTTAGGCTGACTGACCGACCTTCATTTCTTAAAGTAATGATGGCCACTCGTTTTTCTTTACTTAGCTGCTTTTTTCTTGCCATAATACAAATTCTAACAGTCTATTCAGTAGGACTATCAGCTGTGTATCCACCTGACTTCTCCTCAACGCCACTGATGGTCCCAACCCCATTTATAAGGCAAGAAATCCCACTTATTAAACCTGACAGGGCACACCTGTGAAGTGAAAACCATTTCAGGGGACTACCTCTTGAAGCTCATCAAGAGAATGCCAAGAGTGTGCAAAGCAGTAATCAAAGCAAAAGGTGGCTACTTTGAAGAACCTAGAATATGACATATTTTCAGTTGTTTCACACTTGTTTGTTATGTATATAATTCCACATGTGTTAATTCATAGTTTTGATGCCTTCAGTGTGAATCTACAATTTTCATAGTAATGAAAATAAAGAAAACTCTTTGAATGAGAAGGTGTGTCCAAACTTTTGGTCTGTACTGTATATATATATATCAACTGGATGCAAAAAGAAAGAAAAATAAATAAATAAATAAAATAAAAAACAACAATAAAGTGGTACAGACATATACAAAAATACAATTGGTCAGAGTTGACTAGATGGTCATACACCTTAACTACCTCAACGCGTTTCCCCCATATAAAGTGCTATGGGATCATCAGGAGGTATAATACAACATTAGTCTATACAAAGAAAATGCAACCATACAGATACTGGCATCAAGCCAGGTCACATAGAAAAAGTGCTACAAAATATACACCAGCATAGAGCCAGGTAGCACATATAAAGTGAGATAATCGCTCTACATAAATTGATTAGGGGGGAACATAATCAGGCCAGTAGATATGCTTGGTAGCATCATATCCGGCTAGTTATGTGCACATTTTGATGATCGTGCCTGCAGTGGACTCCTTCAGAGGTAGACAGTATATTCCGCATCCTATGGGGCAGAAAATAATCATATACCCAAGTCAGTTTGATGTTTATCATCCAGATATGCATAAGTACAATGATCAGTGCCGACTCACAGTTTAGGTGGTAGGGAAGATCCCAGCAAGATATTATTCCTGTTGTCCCCCTATCATGGAGTCCTAGTGAGACCGACACTAAAATCAAAAGTCATAGTCACAAATAGTGCTCATGCTGAATAAGAGCTAAGTAGTCCAGAGACTTGTGGTTCTAATTACAAGGTATATTTAACTTACATGCTGGAGTCCTTCCCTGTGTTCATGTTCCCCCTGGTAGGCAATTTATTACTGATGCTGCAGCTGTATTTAAAGTGCTGCCACTTGGCGCCCTGTAGCTCTATTGGTAGTCTAACTGGCTTCCTGGTTAATGTCACTTCCTGTTGTTGGAACGCATATGCGTTCCACAGGGCGGATGTTCCGGTTATTCACACAGCAGACTAGCACAGTCAATGCTGCGCTGTCCTTCCGGTCTCTGGAACGCACATGCATTCCAAATCGCGGCCTCCAATCGCTAAATCTCTTCCTGGTTCCTGCATGTGTGGTCCTGTGATATATTGATGCGTTCCACACGGTGCTTGCATCCCCATTTACAGCACAGTAGCCAAATTGGTTAGTTGTAACCAAATCTAAGTGGGAAAGCTTTATAGTGAGTTATATCGTACCTATGATTATGCAATAAACTGTAGTGGGTTTGCCCTCACTTCTCATCAATATAGATCAGGACATACCTATCACAGGCATATATATTAATGCCTCATACATCATCCCCAGGAAGAGATTTATAAAGGGATAGGGTATAGAAAAAATCCTATTGGTGGAACAGACGCAGATACAATAATTATAAGGCATAATTAATCTACCATGTCGGTAATTATATAAAAGCCAAAGAGGTGCACCATAATAAAAGGTCTCAGAAACGTTACAGCATAGTTACACTCAATCCTGATATATATACTTTCACAAAAGAAATAACCGCAGTACGTGGTCAATCTCAGGACAGTGACCTGATATTGAGTCACCAATGTCAAACAATGATATAACATAATATTTCATGCTTTACGCATGTGGTCTAATTTTCGTACACTATATACAATCACTAGAGGCTCGGCTTTTAGGGAAGGATAGGGATATCTCGAACCAGGCCACAGCTCAGAGGAAACAGGTAAATGTCAACCTTTCATTGATACCCAGAGGCGCCTGTGATTTGAATCTATGGATCCACATGCACTCCTTTTGCAGTATCTTATTGTCCCAATTCCCACCTCTAGGAGATGGTGGTACCAATTCTAACACAGAGAATTTGAGTCATAAAGGGTCCCCCCCATGTACATCATTGATATGAGAAGCTACTGGTGTGGCCTTTTTATTAATGACATCGTTAACATGCTCACATACTCTCCTACGTAGCTCTCTTATCGTTTTCCCTATGTAGTCCTTTGGACAAGGACATTGACAGATGTAAATGGCCCCTTTACTGCGACAGTTACAGAAGGCCCTGTTATCAAATGACTGTCTAGTGGCTGTGCATGTTATTGTTTTAGCGGTGGATATGTATTTGCATGCCTTGCACGCTCCGCATCTAAACATGCCTAGCGGCTTGCGGTCCAGCCAGGTACCCTCCCTCTTGACGGGGGAATAGTCAGGGCCGGATTAACGTAGGGGCTGATGGAGCTGCAGCTCCAGGCCCCTACCATAAAATAGGCCCATCCGCCAGCCAAAAGGCCGTCGGGAGCGGCCCGCGCTAAAAGTCCTCTGTTGTACACAGCGCAGTGTCACATAGCACACAGACACTGCAGAGACGCTCACCTCACGCTGGCAGCAGGGAGCCTGAGGGAGGGACTCGGGAGGAGCGTAATATGATCCTAGAGTGGAAGCTGCTTCTGCCAGCCCCTCCCCTCCCCGCCCACCAACCAATCAGACCTGAGGCAAGGCAAGCACTAGCAGCTCTGAGTCGTCGGAGTAGTACAGGGAGTCTAAGAATAGAAATGAATCGAATGCGTCTCAGGTTAAAAGAATCTAAAGATCTGATTAGTTAGAGACTCATTCGATTCTTTGAGGTAAAAGAGCCGTGAGTCAGAGTCTAGAACAGGTTTCACTGAGGCTGTCCTCAGCTGATGCTCTCGTTGCAGCAGTGATAAGATTAAGGGACAGGAGCAGAGAGATAAGAGAAGTGACAGATGACACAGAGTTTAGATTACAGGTTGAATTAACCCTTTAGGATCAAATTGGCTTCTCAGGAGATATATATGTTAAAGGCATCTCGTTCAGTAGCTATATAACTAAGGGTGGGTTCACATCTCCTTTATGGATTCCGTTAAGTGGGGACTGTGGGGACTATTTTATTATCAGCCAGTGACTGTGTTACTGTAATACTGTTATCAATTCAGCACATAGTTTTCCCTGTGCATTCATATTTCACTTCACTTGGTTGGTTGTACTACTGTCAGTGTCAGACTGTTGTCACTGTGGGTAACAATGCACAACAGACAACAATGCACACCACAGTGACAGCTCCTGACTCCTGTCCGGCGTCAGCCTCAGCTTCCCTTCACTATCACTATAATCAATCACTCTTCCTGATCCTGACTCACTCATTAGAGAGCTGAAGAGCCGACTGAGTCAGCAGCAGCAAGTGGATATCATCTGCGCATGCGCACCGGCACCTAGAGTCTTCGGTTCACTTGCGAGTCAGCTCAGCAGTCAGTGACTCAGCAAGTGAACCGAAGATCCGATTCATGAACCGATTCATCTGAAAGATCCGAACTTCCCATCACTACTGAGGTCATATCCGGCGGGCCACGGCATTACAGGAACAGCACCAGCTGCTCTGACGTCCTGCCGCCAGATATACGTCATAGGATATCCGACAGCAGGACGTCAGAGCAGCTGGTGCGGTTCCTGTAATGCCGGCCCGCCGGATATGACCTCAGTGCGCCCGCGGTTATACCTCCTGCACGCTGTGCTGTGTACAACCTGCTCAGCAGTTTCGACCAGCACACGGCCCACAGCGCTCAGCCACACCAGCCCGCGAGACAGCAGCAGCTTCTGGAGCAGGTATCAGATAAACTCATCCAGTTGGAAGAGAGGGCAATCATAGTGCTGTTATGATTTATGGACACAGCTCTTAGCATGCTTAGCCAGCCTTCTATCTGGCTTTGCATCTTGAGAGTCACAGTCCACAGGCTGTTTCTGAGCCTGTGGACTGTGACTCTCAAGAAGCACAGCCAGATAGAAGCCTGGCTAAGCATGCTGAGAGCTGTGTCCATAAATCATAACAGCACTATGAAAATTACTGACTGGCTAAGCATGCTGAGAGCTCAGTCTAAATAACATAACACATTAAAGAAATTACTGTTTCTAGCTGCTAGTCCACAGCAGCTAGAAACAGTAATTTCTTTAAAGGGATTCTGTCACCAGGTTTCACCCCTGTCAGCTAAAAATATGCTGATGTTCAGGGCGTCTTCACGATTCCTAATGTGGGCTTATAAATGTCATCTGTGGGCTTATTTAGCTAAAAAAAACAGCTATTACTAACCTGTCAGTCAAACAAATAAGGTGCCCAAGGGGATGTTAATGGATGCAAGGTGCCGGCCGCACCCACCGCCGATCGTGCCCAGCGCCGCCTTTCCGGACTTCTGCGCCACTGCCTAATCCTCTGTGCCGCCTCTCGCTCTCCCTACCCCCCCTCCTTCTGCTGTAAGATCTCGCGCTTGCGCACAGGGCTCTGCCTGATGCGCCCGTGCGGACTTCTCCATTTGGCTTCTTACAGCGAAGTGCGCATGCGCCGGCGCTACGCTCAACCCCTGTATGCGCGATATCTTACAGCAGGAGGAGGGGGAGGGAGGGAGGGAGAGCGAGAGGCGGCACAGAGGATTAGGAGGCGGCGCAGAAGTCTGGAAAGGCGGCGCTGGGCACGAACGGCGGCGGGTGCGGCCGGCACCTTGCATCCATTAACATCCCCTTGGGCACCTTATTTGTTTGACTGACAGGTTAGTAAAAGCAGTTTTTTAGCTAAATAAGCCCACAGATAACATTTATAAGCACACATTAGGAATCGTGAAGACGCCCTGAACATCAGCATATTTTTAGCTGACAGGGGTGAAACCTGGTGACAGAATCCCTTTAATGTGTTATGGTATTTAGACACAGCTCTCAGCATGCTTAGCCAGCCTTCTATCTGACTGGCTAAGCATGCTGAGTGCTGTGTCCATAAATCATAACACAGCTCTATGAAAATTACTGTTTCTAGCTGCTGTTGTCCACAGTCCACAGCAGCTAGAAAACAGTAATCTTCATAGTAATGTTAAATGATCACTATAGTGTCAGGAAAACAAAGCGGTTTTCCTGACACTATAGTGCCCTGAGGGTGCCCCCACCCTCAGGGTCCCCCTCCCGTGGTCCCCCTCCATGTTGCCAAGATAGACGCCAAATGAAGGGATAGTTGCAGGAACAAAATACTTTAATGGTATCGATAAAATATATATGTAATTAAGACACTGAGTGCAGTTCCATAAAAAGGCCCAGCAAAATCCTCAGCACCAGGCCCATGATGCTCTTAATCCGGCCCTGGGCATAGTAGCTGTGGACGAGGTGGTCCTTAAGACTTTTACCCCGCCTATAGCTGACGCATGGTTTCTCCGTGAGAATGCCAGACAGATCCTGGTCCATTCGTAGTATGGGCCAATATCTATTAAGCACCCTCATAACATCTTGGTTAGCTGAATCATAGGTAGAAATGATGATGGGTGATTGTGTCTTGTCTAGGTCTCTTTGTTTCGGAACCAAAAGACTAGTGCGATCCTGGATAACTGCGTGTTTGAAGGCTTGATTTATATATTTCTGCGGGTAGCCCCTTTCTCTAAATCTTGTTTGTAATTTCTTTGCTTCCTTGAAGAAAGCTTGATTATCCGAACAATTTCTTCGTGCACGGAGATATTGTCCCCTCGGTATTCCTCTTTTGAGGGGGACCGGATGGTGACTATCCCAGTGCAAGAGGGAATTGGTAGCGGTCGTCTTTCTAAACATATTGGCGGATAATCTATCACCGCAAATCGTAACACGCACATCCAGGAAGGCAATCGTGCTTGGATCGATCTCTGATGTAAATCGAAGACCTATATTGTTCACATTGAGCTCGACAATGAATCTGTCGAATTCGTCTGACCCACCTTTCCAGACAAGAAACACGTCGTCTATATAACGTGTCCAGACCAAGATTTTGTCTGTCCACCACATGTTCTGGTCTGGAAAGATATGGGTATCCTCCCACCAGCCCAGGAAGAGGTTGGCATATGAGGGGGCACAGGGACTCGCCATTGCCGTCCCCCTGAGCTGGTGGAAGAACCGCCCATTAAATAAAAAATAATTATGGGTCAGTACGAATTGCAGAAGTCTAAGGACAAACATGTTATGTTCCCTGCAATGTGTCCCACGAGTCCTCAGGAAGTATTCCACCGCATGGAGCCCTTTATCATGAGGTATAGAACTGTAAAGGGACTCCACGTCAATGCTGGCAAGGAGACAGCCGGGGTCCAAATTGATGGTGTCGATCTTATTGAGAAAGTCCATCATGTCCCTAGTATATGCAGGTAGGGACACGACGAACTGACTCAAGACACGATCAATATAGACACCACTATTTTGACTAAGTGAGTCCACCCCTGAAATGATTGGTCAACCCTTCAATGGGCTAGTCCCTTTATGGACTTTGGGAAGTCCATAAAATGTATCTGTGCAAGGAAACATCGGTAAGAGGAAATCATACTCCGCAGATGATATTACCTTTTTACGGATACCCTCATCTAATATGTTCTTCAAATCAGCTTTAAAATTGATGGTGGGGTTAGTGGATAGAGTGCCATATCCCCCTCTATCTTCGAGCAAATCCATACACATCTGTAAATACAGTGACTGGTCCAGGATCACCAAATTCCATCCCTTATCCGAGGGCTTTATGATTATTGATTTGTCCCGTTCCAGTGACTGCAGTGCCGATACCTCTACCCGTGATAGATTATATTTAACGGGCCGAATATGCTCGAGTTTCTCCAGATCTGATATTACCATCTGAAGAAAGATGTCTATGCACTCATAATTAAAGGGGGGCGGCGTTCTTTTGCTCTTTAATTTAAGGTCTGTAAAAGGACCCTGTCCTGGAAACTCTTACCCTCTTCCTCAAGATCCATCAACGTCTAAGTAAAAAATAACTAATCTTCACCTCAGAATTGTTTTGGGTCACTTTGCTTCCCAAAATAATGGAATACACATGAATGTTGTATGCCATATTATGGAGTTAGGTTTCTCTAGAAGTATTGATTCAGGGGTGGAGTACTTCCATAATGATGCCAAAAGTAGGCAAAAAGCTGTATGTACTCCAAGTGTCAACTTACAGACACAACATTATGCTCAAAGCCTTATACAATTATTTTCTGCAACCAAAGATCCCATTGTAAAGGTACAGATGCAGCCGAGCTAAACTGGATAGTTAACCCATTAAAGTAAAGAATGGCAAGAAAAAATAACTAACTTTTCAATGGATTTCAATGGCTTTTGTTACAAGATAACACTGTGCCATGTGTTATCAGAGTCAAGTTTAGCTCGGCTACATCTGTATTCTGTTTATTTTTGCACTATACTAATAGATCAAAAATATATATGTATAAAAATCACACATTGTACCTCACCTTTAGGCCTATTGCACACGACCGTATGGCATTTTGAGTGTTTTGCAGTCCGTTTTTCATGGATACGTTGTTCAGTTTTTTGTTTCCGTTGTGTTTTCATTTCTGTTCCGTTTTTCCGTATGGCATATACAGTATACAGTAATTACATAGATAAAATTGGGCTGGGCATAACATTTTCAATAGATGGTTCAGCAAAAAACGGAACGGAAACAGAAGACATACGGATGCATTTCCGTATGTGTTCCGATTTTTTTGTGGACCCATTGACTTGAATGGAGCCACGGAACGTGATTTGCGGACAATAATAGGACATGTTCTATGTTAAAACGGAACGGAAAAACGGAAATACGGAAACGGAATGCATGCGGAGTACATTCCAGTTTTTTTGCGGAACCATTGAAATGAATGGTTCCGTATACGGACCGTATAACGAACGCAAAAAACGGCCAGTAAACGGAAAAAAAAATGGCCGTGTGCAGGAGGCCTTATCACAATAACTTGGTGTGGAAAAAAAAAAAAGCTGAGATAATTCTAGAGATTTCCACCCTGAGATAATCATGTTCGTTTCAGGGACACATTTCTTATGCTATGCACAAAAATAAACAATTTGACACACATTCTTTTCGATCTTTACTGTTTTTTTTTTTGCTGTCCACAAAATATTACATTGCAGATGTCTCCTGTGCAAAAAGAAAAGAGAAACATTAAAGAATAACGACAGCCTGTCCCAAATCACCCAGCTTAATTAGAGCTACCAGATGGCCTTAGTTCAAGAGAGAGACAGACTGAGCAAGTTCTGCTCTTCTGCATTCAGTCCCAATGGATCCTTGAATTTCTATATCTCACTCTAATTTTACAATACTCTATTTTATGATATTTTCAAATGATTATTAGTGGGTTAAATTATTGAGTGAAAATGTATTAGAGTTCAGAATTGTATGCACTTTTTGTAGTGTCCCAATGATATGAATATTGTATTTACAAAATATAGGTAAATTCAGTTCGTACAGTATAGACATTTTAGGAACAAATACACCATCTACTGATCATAGCCTTGATTTTGGTTTATAAGTTGTAGTGCATTTTAACTACAAAATATTATTTTAAGTACAGCAAAATGGCAGTCTGAAATTCTCTAAAATGCTATAGCACATAAGATGCAATAGATTTGAAACAAAAACATCTTTAACTCGAGGGGTTTAAAGGAACTGTCATCAGGAAAATAAATTTTATACTGGGCAGAATGTCTACTAGTGACCCCATATTATAATCATACCTCTATGTGCCCAATTTTTTTTTTGGGGATTTTTAGTTTTTAATACAAAGAAAAGGAAAAAAGGAATACATCACAGTACAAGGAATAAATGTTGTATCCTGACGCAGCAGGAAATGGTAAATGAGCAATCAGTGTAATAGTTGTACAGAGAAGGTAAGCAACGTTCCAATTCAAGGGAGTATTAGCATAACAGGAAATCACTAGGTTATTAGCAGTAAAGTTGACATATATCTCAAGTGACCAAAGGTTAATAGCTCATTTTTATTTAGGAAAGGACAATTTAGGAGAAGTTTCTATATCTCTTCCAAGCCGACCAGGTCAAAAGGAATTTCTTTCTGGTATTCAACTCCCAGTTAGATAATTCTTCAAGGCGATAAATTTGATCAACCTTGTTCGTCCATTGGACAATGGAGGGGATTTCATCAGAGCGCCATTTTGTGGGAATTAGGAGGCGAGCAGCTGATAAAAGGTGTATGAGTAGCCCGTGACTTTTATCATATTTGAATGTGTTTAGAGATAGAAGGGCGATTTCAGGCGTGCATGGGGCCGAGGAACCACATATGGAGTTGCTATCGCGGAATATCTGTTCCCACCAACTTAATAGGGGAGGGCAGTTCCACCAAATGTGGATGAAAGTGCCTTTATTTGAACTACATCTCCAACACAAATCTGGTACGCTAGGGTACATGAGAGTTATTTTATCAGGGGTTCTGTACCATCTGGACAAAATTTTGTAACCATTCTCCTGTACCCGGACGCACCTTGAGGACCTATGAGGGGTGATCAACAATGCATTAATTTCCTTATCAGAAAATTGTTTACACAAATATTTTTCCCATAATCCTATGTATGAGGGTTTAACTCTCGTGTGAGGCTGAATAAGTCTTTTGTACAGGAAGGAGATTAATTTTGGGGGGTAAGTATTAGCAGATATTAAGTTTTCAAACCATCCAGAGGTATGGTTCGTGGGGGTAGTTTTGGAGTAACTGAGCAATTCGTCTTTAAGATATTTAATAGCAAGAAAGTTAGAGGGCTGTATACCGCTTATGGAGGCTAGATTGGTTTCAGGAGGAACACAACCATCACTATCCAGTAGCTTAGATATAAAAGTAGATAAAGATCTAAGTTTGGAGGGGATGGAGGCTTTTACTTCTATAGGGGCAAGTGAATATAAATCTCTGATTTGGAGGAGGGAGGATAAAGATGATTGGTTATCATAATTGGAAGAAAACCACTTCCATATTTTGATAGTAGTCTTTATCAGAGGGTTAGTCATATGAGGAAGGGGAATTAGTGGCTTGTCTGAGAGCAAAAGGGATCTAAGAGAAGAGGTAAAGTTGGAGTTTTCGATATGGAGACACATTTTATGTGCAGGAGAACGTATCCAATCGATCACTCTACAGAGGTGTATAGCTTTCATGTATAGTTCGGGATCAGGAAGGCCTATACCACCTAGATGTTTCGGTCTGATGAGAGAGGGAAGAGAGATTCTTGTTTTTTTCTTATCGCACAAAAACCGTCTTATTAGTGCATTTAATTTACTGAAAAATGAACGGGGAATCATGATAGGGAGGACCTGGAGAAGGTAAGTAAGCCTTGGGATGACCAATGACATTACCATATTTTTCCTTCCGAACCAAGAGAGAAAATGTTTTTCTAGAGAGTCCAATTGAGCGGCTATAGATTTTAAAAGGGGGGTATAGTTCAAATGAAAAAGGTCTGGTAAGTGGGCATTAATTTTAATACCTAAATAAGTTATACATTGGGTATTCCAATTAAAAGGGGAATTTGTTTGAAGCTTTTTAACAGACGTAGGGGGTAAACCAATATGTAAAATCTGAGATTTTTGAGGATTGACCTTAAAGTTAGAAAAAGAGCTGAAGACATCTAATGTAAGGAGTATATTGGTCATGGAGGTATTGGGATTCGTGGTTAAGATTAAGAGATCTTCCGCAAAAGCGGCTAGTTTATATTCCTGAGAGCCAATCCTTAACCCTTTGATGGATTCTTCCTGCCTAAGTGCTTGCATAAGGGTTTCCATAACTAATACAAAAATAAGGGGTGAGAGGGGGCAACCTTGGCGAGTTCCATTTTTAATCTGAAAGTTATTTGAGATATAGTTATTCACTAGGACCGACGCGGAAGCATTAGTATACATTGCAAAGATTGCTTGGATATAAGGATCAGGAAATCCAAATTTCTGTAACGTAAGTTTGATATAAGACCAGTCAATGCGGTCAAATGCCTTTTCCGCGTCGGTACCTAGGAGAACCAAGGGCAGTTTTTTACTAGAGGCATAGTACAGGGCGTTTAAAATCTTAGTAGTGTTGTCCTTTCCTTCCCTTCCTTTGACAAAACCTACTTGGTCGGGGTGGATCAAGACAGGAAGAATATGTTGTATTCTAGATGCTAACATTTTTGCTAATAGTTTCAAATCTATGTTCAGGAGTGAAATTGGACGGAAGTTGGCACATTTAGTAAGATCTTTTCCCTCCTTAGGGATGATCGTGATCACAGCTCTCGTCATGTCCGAGGAGAGAGGAAAGTTTAGGAGAGTTTGATTACAGACTCGGAGGAGATAAGGGGAAAGTATGTTATGGAAGGTTGAATAATAAACAGTCGGGAGACCATCAGGGCCGGGACATTTATTTTTTGGAGAGGATTTTAGGGCCCTGGAAAGCTCCGCTAGGTCGAAGGGCTTTGAAAGGTCGACCTTCTGGGTCAAAGTCAGAGAGGGTAATTTGAGGGCGTCTAAAAAAGAGTTAGGGTGACGGTGTGATCCAGCGATAAGCTGAATGTCAGAGGGGGGTGGTAAATTGTAGAGGTCTTTATAAAAAAGACGGAATTGTTCTGCAAAGGATTCAGGGGAGTAGAGTTGATGGCCTTAGGGGGATTTAATAGAGGTTACATATCTAGCATTTTTTCTTTTTTTTATACGATTCATTCGGAATCTTGAGGCTTTATTGCCGTGGGCTTAAAATTTTTGTTGGGAGGAAAGATAATACTTAGCTGATTTTTTATTTAAAACGTTTTTGAGTTCAGATCTAAGAGCTGATAGCTCAGAGAGTTGTTGAGGATCCAATGACTGTTTATGTAGGTTTTCTAAAATGTGGATACGGTCTAAAAGAGATGAAAAGTATTTGTCAGCTAATTTTTTTAAGTGGGAACTTTTGCTCATGAAGTGTCCACGAATATAAGCTTTGTGGGCATCCCATAATGTCTGTGATGAAATTTCAGGGGAGTCATTAGATTTAAAGTATTGTTCTAAGAGAGAGGTGAAAAAGGCTACGTGGCTAGGGTCGCTCAATATGGACTCATCAGTCTCCAACCGGAGAACTTACCAGATCCAGGTTGTGGGTGGAAGGAACAGAAAATTGGAGAGTGATCAGAAATGGTAATGTTTCCAATCTGGGGGTCAGAGGATTGGTGCAGGAAGTCTTTTGGTACAAATATGTAGTCAATTCTGCTGTATGAATGAGAAGGAGCCGAATAAAAGGTGTAATCAATACCTGTTGGATTCATACATCTCCATATATCAATCAAACCCATATCATGTAGCTTGCTCTTTATTTTTTTTAGAAGTCTACCTGAAGTAGAAGACTTTTTGGACGAAGTGTCTAAGGTTGGAAATAAAGCTAAATTTAGGTCTCCAGCCAGAATAACTGTTCCCTCTCTAACATTTTCTACAGTGGAAAGGACTTCTAAGAGCCAAGGGACTTGGTCATGATTAGGGGCATAGATATTTACTAAAGTAAACATTTTATGGCCAATAAGACCCTTTAATATAACATATCTTCCCTCCGAGTCTGCAATGTGAGAGGAGTATTGAAAAGGGAAATTTTTCTTAAAGCCAATGCTGACTCCCCTGGAGGCCGCCCCATCAGAACCAGAGTGATACCATTCAGGGAATCTAGAATAGGAGGAATCAGGGTATTTTCCCTGTTTATAGTGGGTTTCTTGAAGGAAGATAATTGAGTATTTCTCCTTCCAGAGGAGATAGAATATCTGAGATCTTTTAGAAGGTGATCTTAATCCTTTCACATTAAAGGATGCTAGTTTAAAATCTACCATGATGGATTAAATGGGAGGGAAGGGAAAAAGGGGGAGGTTCGCTATGATTTTTGGTATCAGAAAGGGAGAAATGGGTATGATCGGCGGCCCCAAGAGGAGTCAGGATGCAGTATGTTACATTACCAGGAACATCTGTACAGCTTATCAGTGTACCTTGACTGTGAAATAATAAAAAAAAAGGAAAAAGAAAAGGAAAAAGTTTAAACATGGAACAACTAAAACAAGGTTGCGTACGAGCAACCAACAATAATGTAGGTTCTAAGTGATATTTATCAATCAGAAGAATAAGAGGAGGAGAGGGGGGAAAAGAGGTTATAACCCCATATAGGATGACCTGCAAAGGGAAGTTTGAGGAATTAGGTGATAAGACCTTTAGGATAGTAAATTGACAGGGAGGGAAAATGGGGGGGGGGGGGAAAGAGGGAAGGAAGGGAGGTGGAAAAGATAAGGGATGATAAAAGGGGAATAAGGAGAATTAAAGGAAAGAGGGAAGGAAGGAAGGAGGACAGAAGAGGTCCCATTTGAAAGAATCATCAGGGTAATGACTCAGACTGTCCTTTATTTACTAAGAGGTGGACCATGCAATTCTTTTTGGCGCCATGGGGCTGTTTCTTCTCTTTGCTGTTTAGGAGTGCCTGCTCTTTCCCAAGGTGTTATTTTCGGCAATTCTGGAAGAGAGGTGATATCTGATACAGTGTCCCAGCAGGCTATATCCAGAGGAGGGACAGCTGAGGATGAGAGGAATTCTTGCAGGTCCTCATAAGACGAGACTCTGATGAACTTCCCAGAATAATTGAATGCTATTCCAAATGGAAATGTCCATCTGTAAAGGATCCGTTTTTCACGGAGAAGATCAGTAAGGGGCTTGAGGATCTTTCTCTTCTGGAGCGTAACAGGAGCTAAATCTTGGAATATTGAGATAGGTATGTTGCTATAGGTAACATTCTTCGCCTGTCTTGCAGCAGAGAGGATTCTTTCTTTATCAGCAAAATTAAGGAAGCGACAAATTATGTCTCTTGGAGGTTCATTACCCTTTGGTTTGGGCCTAAGAGCCCTGTGGGCTCTTTCAATTAAGATGTTTGAGGAATCTTCGCAGCCCAGAAGTGAGGATGCAATGGACAGGATCGCAGGTGAGATTTCTTCATTTGTAATGTGTTCTGGGAGCCCTCTAAAGCGCAGATTATTCCTACGTCCGCGGTTTTCCTGGTCTTCCAGGTTGTTGTAGAGGGTGTTAATGTGTGACTGGCACATAGAAAGGGACTGAGTGATTGCTGTACTGTGCTCAATCATAGCGGCCTGAGATGTTTCCAGAGTTTCCACTCTGTGGCCCACATGTTGAATTTCCTGCGTGAGGCTTGATATTTCCTGTCGCAGAGGCAGTAAGGCTTCAGCCAGTGCTTGTTTTATAAATCTCCTGGACACAGGCAATGTCCGAGGGGATCCTACGTCTCCTGCCTCACTTTCTACCTCCGACTGACCTTCATCACCGCCATCAGAGGTGCGTTCACTCGGCGGCGCCATCTTGGATTCTTTAATCCCAGGAGCAGCCGTTTGCTTTTTGAGGTATTTGGCCATCCCCGAATTTGGATTCGGTACTTTAGGAACGGCTCCTGGGTCGGTGGGTCTCTGTCCTCCGATTTTGACCATGTTTGAAGGTCTCTGTAGCTTTCGTTAGCTGTTTTCCCAGCAGGTCTAGTTACGGAGCTCAGCCAGAAGCAGCCATACAGATCAGGCGCAAGCTCCGCCCCCCCCTATGTGCCCAATTTAAAGCTGCAATCAAAAAAATTAATAATTGCTCAGTCAAACATGGGTGGGATCCGCCACTTTCCTCTCCTACTGTCTCCCTCTCCTGCTTGATTTCCAGGGCCAGGAGTGATGATGCTGCAGAAGTCTGGCTCTGTTAATCAAACAGGAGAGATAGAGGTGGGACGAGGGATGTTAAGAGCTGTGGTGCACTGTATGGCTTGGGAGCAGTCTAGATGCTCTTATCAGTTTAAATAAAAACACTTTTCCTTCTCTGGATGGCATCAGACTGGGCATATAAAAAGGTATCATTATAATATGGGGAGGCCACCCTACTAGACATTCTTTCCACTTTACAACTGATTACTGACTCCCCTTAACAACAATATTGCAAGTGAGGAATTATTAGGCTGAAAAATAAAATAAATCATGTCTATTAGAGAAATAGAAGGAAGTTTATGAATAGCCAAATTAAAAAGAATGAATGCAATATCAAGTGAAGATTATAATTTTTTAATTTTTTTTATTTACTAAATTTCATAACACCAGACAATATTTTTAGTGAGAATGATTGATGCACATAGTTTATTACTTGTTTAAAATTTCATTAGGAAATTTAGTGAACTACAACGCAAATTTAAAAAAATAAATTGCCTAGGGAGACATAATTCTTCACTTGATGAGGAATGCACTGGTGGGTTCAGCAACACCAAAAGACCCAGAAGAGAATTGAAGAATTTAAATTGGATGTTTGCAGAATTCCGTCCTTGGTAAAGAAATACCTTTTCATATCATCTGGCCAAGTCAAAAACACTCTCATTGAAGTAGGCGTAGTGCAGTGTCCCACTCGTGATCATGGGCACCGCAAACTTGTTTTATTGTGTTTTATTGTCATATATTATGCCTTTATGCTGTACTTCATCTCATGTCATATTCTCCCATGTCACTATGTGATTCTATATGTAAGATCCTTTATACAGGCCTAATTAGTGTGCACAGTTTTACATTGTATATACACTGCGTGCAGAATTATTAGGCAAATGAGTATTTTGACCACATCATCCTCTTTATGCATGTTGTCTTACTCCAAGCTGTATAGGCTCGAAAGCCTACTACCAATTAAGCATATTAGGTGATGTGCATCTCTGTAATGAGAAGGGGTGTGGTCTAATGACATCAACACCCTATATTAGGTGTGCATAATTATTAGGCAACTTCCTTTCCTTTGGCAAAATGGGTAAAAAAAAGGACTTGACAGGCTCAGAAAAGTCAAAAATAGTGAGATATCTTGCAGAGGGATGCAGCACTCTTAAAATTGCAAAGCTTCTGAAGCGTGATCATCGAACAATCAAGCGTTTCATTCAAAATAGTCAACAGGGTCGCAAGAAGCGTGTGGAAAAACCAAGGCGCAAAATAACTGCCCATGAACTGAGAAAAGTCAAGCGTGCAGCTGCCAAGATGCCACTGGACACCAGTTTGGCCATATTTCAGAGCTGCAACATCACTGGAGTGCCCAAAAGCACAAGGTGTGCAATACTCAGAGACATGGCCAAGGTAAGAAAGGCTGAAAGACGACCACCACTGAACAAGACACACAAGCTGAAACATCAAGACTGGGCCAAGAAATATCTCAAGACTGATTTTTCTAAGGTTTTATGGACTGATGAAATGAGAGTGAGTCTTGATGGGCCAGATGGATGGGCCCGTGGCTGGATTGGTAAAGGGCAGAGAGCTCCAGTCCGACTCAGACGCCAGCAAGGTGGAGGTGGAGTACTGGTTTGGGCGGGTATCATCAAAGATGAGCTTGTGGGGCCTTTTCGGGTTGAGGATGGAGTCAAGCTCAACTCCCAGTCCTACTGCCAGTTTCTGGAAGACACCTTCTTCAAGCAGTGGTACAGGAAGAAGTCTGCATCCTTCAAGAAAAACATGATTTTCATGCAGGACAATGCTCCATCACACGCGTCCAAGTACTCCACAGCGTGGCTGGCAAGAAAGGGTATAAAAGAAGAAAATTTAATGACATGGCCTCCTTGTTCACCTGATCTGAACCCCATTGAGAACCTGTGGTCCATCATCAAATGTGAGATTTACAAGGAGGGAAAACACTACACCTCTCTGAACAGTGTCTGGGAGGCTGTGGTTGCTGCTGCACGCAATGTTGATGGTGAACAGATCAAAACACTGACAGAATCCATGGATGGCAGGCTTTTGAGTGTCCTTGCAAAGAAAGGTGGCTATATTGGTCACTGATTTGTTTTTGTTTTGTTTTTGAATGTCAGAAATGTATATTTGTGAATGTTAAGATGTTATATTGGTTTCACTGGTAAAAATAAATAATTGAAATGGGTATATATTTGTTTTTTGTTAAGTTGCCTAATAATTATGCACAGTAATAGTCACCTGCACACACAGATATCCCCCTAAAATAGCTAAAACTAAAAACAAACTAAAAACTACTTCCAAAAATATTCAGCTTTGATATTAATTAGTTTTTTGGGTTCATTGAGAACATGGTTGTTGTTCAATAATAAAATTAATCCTCAAAAATACAACTTGCCTAATAATTCTGCACTCCCTGTATAGCGTAGCTCAGGCCTAGTTAGGTCAGTCTTTTCCTGATGTCTAGTCAGTGAGCAGCCATGATGTAGCTGCCTGCTGGAGGAAGGCCTCCTGCCTCCCTGCTCTCTCCCTGTTGGCTCCACAGTCCAGGGTTAAAGCCTACAAGATTCAGCCTAGAGGTGAGAAATCTACTTCTAAAGCTCGCTCCTCCGGAGGTGACCAGTGATAAGCTGCAAACAGAAAGTATTCAAGGGGACTAGTATATTTTATTCAAGTGAAAGGATAGCAAACGGCCGTACTCAAAGGCTTCCCAGGCACCTTTGCAATTAGGTGTAGGACACAGCTTCCGGCATCCACACCTCCAGTTTAAATCCTGAGGACAGTTAGGCCAACTGTCAGAAAAGCACTGGAAATAGAGGTTCAAGGATTCTGAAAACCACCTTTAATTCAAGTTAGAATAAGGCGAGAGTTAATACCAGCCTAAGACTTTTTATACTTCAAAAGCCTAGTCTGAAGCAGTAGCTTTCATATATACAGGTGAAACTCGAAAAATTTGAATATTGTGCAAAGTTCATTTATTTCGGTAATGCAACTTAAAAGGTGAAACTAACACATGAGATAGACTCATTACATGCAAAGAGAGATATTTTAAGCCTTTATTTGTTATAATTTGGATTATTATGGCTTACAGCTTATAAAACCCCAAAGTCACAATTTTGAGGTACCCTTTGCTCAGGGGGTATGGATTAATTAGCTGACTAGAGTGTGACACTTTGAGCCTAGAATATTGAACCCTCTTCACAAAATTATAATTTTAAGCTGCATTAATGCAATTCTTTTTAATTTGCATTACTGAAATAAATGGACTTTTGCATGATATTCTAATTTTTCGAGTTTCACCTGTATATAAAAGACAGAGAGCCTGTTTTATCTGAGGACTTACAATATCCTACCCTTGTATGCATGAGAGACTGTATTTCATATCTGGATGTACTAGAAACTGTTTTTTACTTGGATGTAATCGTTACAGCAGCGTTCAGTAAAAGTTATAAGCTGGATTGCACCATCCTTGTCTCAGTCTCCAATTCCTCAGTTAACACTACAGTAAACGGTTGTACCACCATAAAAGGTACTGGCGTCAGGACTACAAGGGACCTTGCCATAGGCACATTAATACAGACCATCAAGGGCACCTTGAATCACCATCTGGCCTGTGTCCTTTACACCAGAGTGTGCCCCAGAGAATTCTTGTGCCGTTCCTCTCATCACTTATGCAGGCCTGCCCAGGGACAACATAACCGTGAGTAACCAGAACTGTATGTACCTCGGCCCACCTAATGCTCACACCGTGACCTCATATATAATTCCCCTGTCGGTCTGGTTCACTGCAGTAGCAAGATTGTAATCAAGTGATGACTGCATAAATGTAAATCGACAGGATTTATCTCAAGATACAAATCACTGGTAACATTTAAACAGAGATGCAAGACTTTTTTAAAACATAGTTCTGTCTACAACTGGAATTTAAATTGCAGCAGACAAATCCTACAAAGGTTTTTATTCTCTGACCTGCTACAAAGGTGCATGATGTGAACTGTAGTGAAGGTTATCTTCTCACTAGTGACTGTATTTGTGAGTTATCACCTCTCTTCTGATTCTTAGCTATGTCATATGGCAGTAGTAGCAGCATAGAATGGAATATAAAGGCAGTGGATGGGCTGTTTATCTGTGGTAGTAGTAGTAGTAGTGGCGGATAAGTAGCATTAATAGTGGTGGCAGTAAGGTATAAGCAGCGAGGAGTAGCAGCTGCTGTGGTGGTGGCAGAAGTAGCCATATGGTATATGTTGGCAAGTATGCAGACAGCGGCAGTGGCATGATAGCGCATGGAACATGATGGGAAGCAGGCAAGCAGACAGTGGCAAGACGGGACAATGTCAGCAAAGTTAGATATATTCATAAGCCTCAGCCAGAGGATTGTGAAAATCCTCCCAGATCCATGCCTGGTTCATTTTGATGTGTTTCGGACACTGAAGAAGGACAGCTTGGTCAGTATGTGTGCCACCATGCACCCTGCTGCACTGAAAACCCTTTCTGAGATGACACTGGAGGCTGGGTAACAAATAAGACAGAGAGCATACTGGGCTCATTTGGGCCACTGTTTTAGTTTGCCTGCCTAGGAATCCATGCGGCCAGCGAGAACGATATGTGCCAGGGACAGGCCAACATCTATGCAAGCTTGATCCGGAGCATTGAGGCGATCGGTCTCCATTTCATGATTTTCCTCATCCTGATGCAGAACATGAAAAAAACTGTTTCAATAAATTGAGTAGACTGAACTGGCTGCTGCTAGAGGTTCTGATGATTAAGGCAACTACAGGGTGGGAGGTGGTTGTCCCTGCATTGGGCAGAGATGGGCCTCCCTTTCAGACACATTGGCTCGTTCAGCACTGTATATAGCAATCTAGAAGACAGGGACAACCACGGACGGTCCCTGCCTTATCTATGGGAAGCCCTGCTGTCACTAACAGCAGGCCCCCAGCACAGCACAATTAGAGTGCAGCTGCGATCTCTAAATGGACATTCTAAAAACGTCCATTTAGAGATAAACCCGACCACTCAGGACATTTCTAGTCAATGGCCGGTCGGGAAGTGGTTAAGGACTATTGTTGTGTGTGGCAGCAGCAATATGTATTTTTAGCACAACCTGAGCTAAATTGCTAAATCTTTACAGACCCAAAAGTAATTTTAAGGACTATTGTGTGTGGCAGCAATATCTATTTTTAGCGCATCTTGCGCTAAATAGCATGCAATAGTTAAGCCGCTGCAGACAGCGACATTATCTGCGCTACATCTTCTATGTAACGTGTGCACAGCCTAAAAATATCTGTGACATCCAGTGTACTTTTTCCGTAGATGGTGTGCGCTGCGGACAGTTACATGACCTGCGCTAAATCTCCTGTATAACGTTTGCGTATCCGAAATAGCAGTGACATTTAGTCACTTTTTTTGCTGATGGTGACAGCGACATTATCTGCTCTACATCTCCTGTGTAACGTGTGCACATCCAAAAAATATCAGTGACATCCAGTGTACTTTTTCCGTAGATGGTGTCCGCTGCGGACAGTGACATTACCTGGGGTACATCTCCTGTGTAACGTTTCCACATAACAAATACCTGTGACATTCCCTGTTATTTTATATTAGCCGCTGCTGAAATCAGCAACATTATCTGCGGTATTTCTCCTATCTAACGTCTCCATGTCACGACCGCTATCCCAGCAGCAGTCGTGTCGCACCAGACGG
Source organism: Bufo bufo (assembly GCF_905171765.1). Classification (NCBI taxonomy): domain Eukaryota; kingdom Metazoa; phylum Chordata; class Amphibia; order Anura; family Bufonidae; genus Bufo; species Bufo bufo. The sequence goes on along the minus strand of NC_053391.1, from coordinate 537,404,876 downwards.
AGGGGAAGGGGGACCCTTATCTACGGATGGGAATAGTATGGACACCGCTGACTAACCCTAAGCTGGCACCTGTCTGCCCTGATACCCTAGACGGGGTGTGAACCCATGCGGCGAGCAGGATGCCTAAACCCTCAGTCTCCCTAACAAGCCTAGAGTGGGGAAAGGCCGATGGGAGCACTAGTCACCATCACTCATGTCTAGGAGAACAGCAGGGGAAGACAGCAACAAACAAACTATAGCAGAGATAGACTTATCCAGTCACGAGCAGAGAAGGCGATCCCAATCACGACAGTCCACGCCGGACAAGAGCTCCACAGCAACACCATCAAACGATCTCCTTCAAAGGTCAGAATAGAACTGGAAGTAAGGACTATATCTGGCAATGACTGCAAGTGAAACTGAAACTAATATAGTAGCTGGGAGTGGCAGACAGGACTCACCTGAGAAGGATGCCTACAAACTCCCAGTCAGGACAAAAAGGTTCACAAGGCAAAACCCCGGATGACATATCCTGAACCATGGAGCAAACTCACAAGCTATCGCGAGTAGCAAGTCGCTGCGACCTTCTCCTCCCAGACCTGTCACAGTACCCACCTTTCTACGAGGGACCCCCGGACCCTCAAGACCAGGCCTCTCCGGATGGGAGCTATGAAAAGCCCGAATGAGTCTGTCCGCTTTTATCTCTGAAGCTGGAACCCACATTCTCTCTTCGGAACCATAACCTCTCCAGTGCACCAGGTACTGAAGAGAGCGGCGAACATATCGTGAGTCAACAATCTTTTCTACCTGAAACTCAAGACTGCCATCAACAACCACCGGTGGAGGCGGTAGTGGCAATGGTTCAGGAGGTTCTACATATCTCTTAAGCAGAAATCTGTGGAAGACATTATGGATCCTTAGAGTCTGAGGTAGCTCCAGACGAAAAGCCACCGGGTTAATGATCTTAATTACCCTATAAGGACCAATAAATCTCGGACCTAATTTCCATGAGGGAACCTTCAACTTGATATTTCTGGTAGACAACCACACCAAGTCATTCACCCCAAGGTCCGGACCTTCAGAGCGCCTTCTATCAGCCACACGTTTGTATCTACCACCCATTCTCTTCAAACTTTCTTGCACACTCTGCCACACTGAAGAAAGTGAAGACGCAAATAGTTCCTCCTCGGGAATCCCAGACGGCCCCCCCTCACTAAACGTACAAAACTGAGGATGGAAACCATACGCACCAAAAAATGGTGACTTATCAGTGGATTCTTGACGACGATTATTAATGGCAAACTCGGCTAACGGTAAATAAGATGACCATTCCTCCTGATTTTCGGAAACAAAGCATCTCAAATATGTCTCTAGGTTTTGATTGGTACGTTCAGTCTGACCGTTAGACTGTGGATGGAAAGATGAAGAAAACGACAGATGAACCCCTAAACGAGAACAAAAAGCTTTCCAAAATTTTGAAACGAATTGGGTACCACGATCCGAAACAATATCGGAAGGGACCCCGTGAAGCTTCACGATGTGGTCAATAAAAACCTGAGCCAGTGTGTTAGCATTAGGCAATGCGGCAAGAGCAATAAAGTGCACCATTTTACTGAATCTGTCAACAACTACAAGAATAACAGTTTTCCCCGCTGATACTGGTAGATCCGTAATGAAATCCATTGATAGGTGCGTCCAAGGCCTGTTGGGGATGGCTAGAGGTAAAAGACGCCCTGCCGGACGAGTATGATCTACCTTAGAATGAGCACAGGTAGCACATGCAGACACAAAATTCAACACCTCCTGGCGCCACTTAGGCCACCAGAACCGACGAGACACTAATTCAGAGGTTGCCCTACTACCTGGGTGTCCTGCCAGTGTGGAGTTATGGTGTTCTTTTAGTATCTCCAGGCGTAAATTTTCTGGCACAAACAGTTTACCCGAGGGGCAGGAGGCCGGGGCGTCCCCCTGAGCTTCCAACACCCTTTCCTCTAAACCTGAGTGTAATGCAGAGACCACCACCCCCTTTTGCAAAATGGGCTCTGGTACCTCAACATCACCCCCTCCAGGAAAACTTCGAGACAACGCATCCGCCTTAGTATTTTTCCCCCCGGGCGATAGGTTATTACCAAATTAAACCTAGTAAAAAATAACGACCACCGAGCCTGTCTAGGGGTGAGACGTTTAGCAGACTCCAGATATAATAAGTTTTTGTGATCAGTAATCACCGTGACGGGATGAACCGCCCCCTCCAAAAAATGATGCCACTCCTCAAAAGCCAACTTAATAGCCAAAAGTTCCCTGTTGCCAATATCATAGTTCCTTTCTGCAGTAGACAATTTCTTCGAAAAGAAAGCACACGGACGCCATTCACCAGGGGACTGGCCCTGAGATAGTACCGCTCCCACCCCCACCTCTGATGCGTCAACCTCTACAATAAAAGGAAGCGAGACATCTGGCTGTACGAGAATAGGGGCCGAGGTGAATCTCTCCTTCAGAGATGCAAAGGCAGTTTTGGCTGCATGTGACCATTTGGAAAAATCGGATCCCTTTCGGGTCATGTCCGTCAGTGGTTTGACCATCAAGGAATAGTTCTTTATAAACTTTCTATAAAAATTGGCAAACCCCAGGAAGTGTTGCAATGCCTTCAGGTTCTCAGGCAGATCCCAGTCTATAATCGCCCGGACTTTCTCTGGATCCATGCGGAAACCTGAATCTGACAACACATACCCCAGAAATGGCAGTTCTTTTACGGAGAACACACATTTTTCTAACTTAGCAAACAATTTGTTGGCCCTTAATATCTGCAGCACTTGTCTCACATGGATCTTATGTGTATCCAGATCCGGGGAATAGACCAGGATGTCATCAAGATATATCACAACAAATCTCCCGATAAGGTGACTAAAAATATCGTTGACAAAATGTTGGAATACCACAGGCGCATTAGTAAGACCAAATGGCATGACCAGATTTTCATAATGCCCTTCCGGAGTATTAAAAGCCGTCTTCCACTCATCCCCCTCTTTGATGCGAACCAGGTTATAGGCTCCTCTGAGATCCATTTTGGAGAACCATTTAGCACCAGCAACCTGATTAAAGAGGTCGGGAATGAGAGGAAGAGGATAGGGATCTCGGATAGTTATCCGGTTTAATTCCCGGAAATCCAGGCAAGGACGTAGGCCCCCATCTTTCTTTTTAACGAAAAAGAACCCTGCAGCCACAGGTGAAGAAGAGGGTCTGATGTGTCCCTTAGCCAAACTCTCCGAAATATAATCTTTCATAGCCTTCCTCTCCGGGACGGAAAGATTGTATAACCGGGTTTTAGGTAGTTTTACCCCAGGTAATAGATTAATCGGGCAATCATATGGACGATGAGGTGGTAACCCCTGACAACCCTTCTCAGAGAACATATCCATAAAATCTGACAGAAAGGCAGGTAAAGATGTTACAGAGAGTGTAGAGCACCTACTACTCAAGCAGTTGTCCTTACAACGTTCACTCCACTCCACAATCTCCCCGGCCTGCCAATCCACCACTGGATTGTGAGTCACCAGCCAGGGAAGCCCCAATACCATAGGAGCCGGAAGACCGTCCAGGACATAACAAGAGATATGCTCTTTATGGAGGTCCCCTACCTGCAGATGGATATTATGGATAATCTGAGTTAACTCTTTCTGAGTAAGAGGGGAGGAGTCGATGGCAAAAACAGGAATAGTTCTGCGTATCGGTTCCGGAGTAAAACCCAGAGCCTGAGCAAACCGTGAATCCACCAAGTTGACCCCCGCCCCACTGTCCAAAAAGACAGAACAGATCTCAGTATTATTGCCCGCCTCAACGGTAGCGGACAACAAAAACTGAGACATGCATATGGAGGAAACGAATACGCCCAGACTGTTATCCTCCGCACAATCTGGGGACTCTAGTTTTCCGGCGGCTCCTTTGTTTGTGGTCTCTTGGGTTCTGGGGGACAAACCTTTACAAAATGACCCCTCCCCCCACAACAAAAACAAACCTCTGACCTACGGCGGAACTTAGGAGTATTCACCCGTCTAGTGGCGCCCCCTATTTGCATTGGTTCGACTGGATCATAACAAACCGATCCCTGCCCTATAGAGGCCTCCGTAAAATTTAATAGTCTCTTCCTGAGTCGTCTGTTGATTCTTATGGACAGAGACATAGCAGCCTCCAGAGACCCAGGGACCTCATATACCGCCAGCGCGTCTTTTAATTTTTCAGACAACCCCTGGCAGAACTGACTCCTAAGGGCCGAGTCGTTCCGTAACGTATCAGTAGCCCACCTACGGAATTCGGAACAATATAGTTCAGCAGAGCGGTTCTCTTGCCGAAGTCTGCGTAGCTTAGACTCAGCCAGTGAGACCCTGTCCGGGTCATCATTATATACGAGACCCAGGGCTTCAAAAAACTCCTCCACTGATCGTAAGGCCAGAGAGTCTGATGGTAGGGAGAAAGCCCAAGCCTGCGGATTTCCTTGCAGGAGAGAAATTACAATGCCCACCCGTTGTTCCTCACCGCCGGAGGATCTAGGGCGTAACCTGAAGAACAATTTGCAAGCTTCTCTGAAGGTTACAAATTGGTCTCTCCTTTCTGAGAACCTATCAGGTAAAGCCACTTTTGGCTCAGGAGTACCTTGGTTTCCCGTAGCAACGGTGGAACCCAAGGATGGCTGCTGCTGCTGCTGCAGCACTGTTGCTTTTAATCCTGCCACTTCAAGGGATAATCCCTGTAATTGTTTCGCCAAAACCGTAACCGGATCCATAGTGGAACAGAAAAATACAAAGCAAAACAGCAAGCAAAAAAAAAAAGAAATGTCACTTTTTTTTTTTTTTTTTTTAAAAGGCCAGATATACTGTCACGACCGCTATCCCAGCAGCAGTCGTGTCGCACCAGACAGAGGGGAAGGGGGACCCTTATCTACGGATGGGAATAGTATGGCCACCCCTGACTAACTCTAAGCTGGCACCTGTCTGCCCTGATACCCTAGACGGGGTGTGAACCCGTGCGGCGAGCAGGATGCCTAAACCCTCAGTCACACTAACAAGCCTAGAGTGGGAAAAGGCCGATGGGAGCACTAGTCACCATCACTCATGTCTAGGAGAACAGCAGGGGAAGACAGCAACAAACAAACTATAGCAGAGATAGACTTATCCAGTCACGTGCAGAGAAGGCGATCCCAATCACGACAGTCCACGCCGGACAAGAGCTCCACAGCAACACCATCAAACGATCTCCTTCAAAGGTCAGAATAGAACTGGAAGTAAGGACTATATCTGGCAATGACTGCAAGTGAAACTGAAACTAATATAGTAGCTGGGAGTGGCAGACAGGACTCACCTGAGAAGGATGCCTACAAACTCCCAGTCAGGACAAAAAGGTTCACAAGGCAAAACCCCGGATGACATACCCTGAACCATGGAGCAAACTCACAAGCTATCGCGAGTAGCAAGTCGCTGCGACCTTCTCCTCCCAGACCTGTCTGGATCAGTCACAGTCGTGACACTCCACATCCCAAATACCTATGATTTTCCCTATAATTTTATATTAGCTGCTGCTGACATCAGCAACATTATTTGCGTTATTTCTCCTATGTAACGTTTCCACATGCCAAATACCTGTGTCATTTCCTGTAATTTTGCATTAGCCGCTGGTGACAGCATTGACATTATCTGCGGTATTTCTCCTGGGTAATGTTTCCACATCCCAAATACCTATGACATTCCCTGTAATTTTATATTAGCAGCTGCTGACATCAGCGACATTATCTGCGGTACAGTATATCTCCTGTGTGACGTTTCCACATCCCAAATACCTTTTTTTATTTTTTTGCACATACACTTAAAAATCCTATGCTACTGTACGTGTGACATACGTTCAAGCATATATAAGGGAAAGGGAAGTGGCCATGATGTTGATAGTGCACGTAGAGGCCGAGGCCGAGGCCCTGGGCGCGTTGAAACTGTGCCTGCAGCCAGAGCACAATAAAAACAATCATTCATGATACCTAGCTTCATGTCCCAGTTTGTAGGGCGGCGCAGGACAATGCTTTCGAAGTCAGACCAGTGCGACCAGATGGTCGGTTGGATTGTAGCACAATAACCCTAGGCACACAGCCGAGACAAAACAGGAGTGGCTTAGGGACAACTCTGTGAATGTCCTTTAGTGACCAATCCAGAGCCCTGGCTTTACCCAATCAGACATCTCAGAGACCTGAAAACGGCTGTCCACCAACAGCCAGAGGTTGAGAGGATCTGCAGAGAATAATGGCAGAAAATCCCCAAATCCAGGAGTGCAAACCTCGTGGCATCATATCCAGTAAAACTGGAGGCTGTAATCACTGACAAAGTGATACTTATGTCAATGCATTTTTTTAGTTTTTCCTTTTCAATAAGGGCTTGTTCATATCACCATTATAGATTCCGTTATTGTTTTCCGTTATAACATGGTTATAACTGAAAATAACGAAATCCATAAGATGGAAGTCAAAACGGAAGCCTTTAACCGCCTCCGGACCGCCTAACGCAGGATTGCGGTCCGGAGGCGGCAGCCCTGCGCTCAGCGACGCATATACGCGTCATCTCGCGTGAGCCGAGATTTCCTGTGAACGCGCGCACACAGGCGCGTGCGTTCACAGCATCGGAAGGTAAGAGAGTGGATCTCCAGCCTGCCAGCGGCGATCGTTCGCTGGCAGGCTGGAGATGCGATTTTTTTTAACCCCTAACAGGTATTTTAGACGCTGTTTTGATAACAGCGTCTAATATACCTGCTACCTGGTCCTCTGGTGGTCCCTTTTGTTTGGATCGACAACCAGAGGACACAGGTAGCTCAGTAAAGTAGCACCAAACACCACTACACTACACTACACCCCCCCCTGTCACTTATTAACCCCTTATGAACCACTGATCACCCCTGATCACCCCATATAAACTCCCTGATCACCCCCCCTGTCATTGATCACCCCCCTGTCATTGATCACCCCCCTGTAAGGCTCCATTCGGACGTCCGTATGATTTTTACGGATCCACGGATACATGGATCGGATCCGCAAAACACATACAGACGTCTGAATGGAGCCTTACAGGGGGGTGATCAATGACAGGGGGTGATCACCCCATATAGACTCCCTGATCACCCCCCTGTCATTGATCACCCCTTGTCATTGATCACCCCCCTGTCATTGATCACCCCCCTGTAAGGCTGCATTCAGATGTCCATATGTTTTTTACGGATCCACGGATACATGGATCGGATCCGCAAAACACATACAGACGTCTGAATGGAGCCTTACAGGGAAGGTGATCAATGACAGGGGGGTGATCACCCCATATAGACTCCCTGATCACCCCCCTGTCATTGATCACCTCCCTGTCATTGATCACCCCCCTGTAAGGCTCCATTCAGACATTTTTTTGGCCCAAGTTAGCGGAAATTATTATTTTTTTTCTTACAAAGTCTCATATTCCACTAACTTGTGTCAAAAAATAAAAAATCTCACATGAACTCACCATATCCCTCACGGAATCCAAATGCGTAAAAATTTTTAGACATTTATATTCCAGACTTCTTCTCACGCTTTAGGGCCCCTAGAATGCCAGGGCAGTATAAATACCCCACATGTGACCCCATTTCGGAAAGAAGACACCCCAAGGTATTCGCTGAGGGGCATATTGAGTCCATGAAAGATTAAAATTTTTGTCCCAAGTTAGCGGAAAGGGAGACTTTGTGAGAAAAAAAAAAAAACAATTTCCGCTAACTTGTGCAAAAAAAAAATAATTTCTATGAACTCGCCATGCCCCTCATTGACTACCTTGGGGTGTATTCTTTCCAAAATGGGGTCACATGTGTGGTATTTATACTGCTCTGGCATTTTAGGAGCCCTAAAGCGTGAGAAGAAGTCTGGGATCCAAATGTCTAAAAATGCCCTCATAAAAGGAATGTGGGCCCCTTTGCGCATCTAGGCTGCAAAAAAGTGTCACACATCTGGTATCGCCGTACTCAGGAGAAGTTGGGCAATGTGTTTTGGGGTGTCATTTTACATATACCCATGCTGGGTGAGATAAATATCTTGGTCAAATGCCAACTTTGTATAAAAAATGGGAAAAGTTGTCTTTTGCCAAGATATTTCTCTCACCCAGCATGGGTATATGTAAAAAAGACACCACAAAACACATTGCCCAACTTCTCCTGAGTACGGGGATACCAGATGTGTGACACTTTTTTGCAGCCTAGGTGGGCAAAGGGGCCCACATTCCAAAGAGCACCTTTCTGATTTCACAGGTCATTTACCTACTTACCACACATTAGGGCCCCTAGAATGCCAGGGCAGTATAACTACCCCACAAGTGACCCCATTTTGGAAAGAAGACACCCCAAGGTATACCGTGAGGGGCATGGCGAGTTCCTAGAATTTTTTTATTTTTTGTCACAAGTTAGCGGAAAATTATGATTTATATTTTTTTTTTCTTATAAAGTCTCATATTCCACTAACTTGTGACAAAAAATAAAAACTTCCATGAACTCACTATGCCTATCACGAAATACCTTGGGGTGTCTTCTTTCCAAAATGGGGTCACTTGTGGGGTAGTTATACTGCCCTGGCATTTTAGGTGCCAAATGCGTGAGAAGTGGTTTGAAATCAAAATCTGTAAAAAATGCCCTGTGAAATCCGAAAGGTGCTCTTTGGAATGTGGGCCCCTTTGCCCACCTAGGCTGCAAAAAAGTGTCACACATCTGGTATCCCCATACTCAGGAGAAGTTGGGCAATGTGTTTTGGGGTGTCTTTTTACATATACCCATGCTGGGTGAGAGAAATATCTTGGCAAAAGACAACTTGTCCCATTTTTTTATACAAAGTTGGCATTTGACCAAGATATTTCTCTCACCCAGCATGGGTATATGTAAAATGACACCCCAAAACACATTGCCCAACTTCTCCTGAGTACGGCTCCTGAGTACGGCGATACCAGATGTGTGACACTTTTTTGCAGCCTAGGTGGGCAAAGGGGCCCACATTCCAAAGAGCACCTTTCGGATTTCACCGGTCATTTTTTACAGATTTTGATTGCAAACTACTTCTCACGCATATGGGCCCCTAAAATGCCAGGGCAGTATAACTACCCCACAAGTGACCCCATTTTGGAAAGAAGACACCCCAAGGTATTCGCTGATGGGCATAGTGAGTTCATAGAAGTTTTTATTTTTTGTCACAAGTTAGTGGAATATGAGACTTTGTAAGAAAAAAAAATTATAAATCATCATTTTCCGCTAACTTGTGACAAAAAATAAAAAGTTCTATGAACTCACTATGCCCATCAGCGAATACCTTAGGGTGTCTACTTTCCGAAATGGGGTCATTTGTGGGGGTTTTTCTACTGTCTGGGCATTGTAGAACCTCAGGAAACATGACAGGTGCTCAGAAAGTCAGAGCTGCTTCAAAAAGCGGAAATTCACATTTTTGTACCATAGTTTGTAAACGCTATAACTTTTACCCAAACCATTTTTTTTTTACCCAAACATTTTTTTTTTATCAAAGACATGTAGAACAATAAATTTAGAGAAAAAATTATATATGGATGTCGTTTTTTTTCTAAATTTTACAACTGAAAATGAAAAATGTCATTTTTTTGCAAAAAAATCATTAAATTTCGATTAATTAAAAAAAAAGTAAAAATGTCAGCAGCAATGAAATACCACCAAATGAAAGCTCTATTAGTGAGAAGAAAAGGAGGTAAAATTCATTTGGGTGGTAAGTTGCATGACCGAGCAATAAACGGTGAAAGTAGGGTAGGTCAGAAGTGTAAAAAGTGGCCTGGTCATTAAGGGTGTTTAAGCTAGGGGGGCTGAAGTGGTTAAGAGGCAATATGTTTTGATCCTTCATAATACAAGTCTATGGGCAGCATAATGGAACCGTCCTGGTTTCCATTATGCAGTAGTTCAGTCCTATATAACAGTAACCAGGACGGATCCGTTATGCTGCCCATAGACTTCTATTATGACGGAATGCAAAAAGTAAGCCTTTAAAAGGCATTCCGTTTTGCTTTCCATCATAATAGAGGTCTATGGTTAATTATGATTCACATAGACTTGTATTATGACAAATCTAAATGGAATGCCTCTTAAAGGCTACCATTTTGACTTCCGTCTTATGGTTTCCGTTATTTTCCATTATAACCATGTTATAACAGAAAATGAAATCCATAACGGTAATGTGATCCCGCCCATGGCAAAGATTTTGAACATTCTCTTTTCACTACGCCATAATGGTGTATTAAGTGCAGATATATGGGGGAAAACTAGATTTTTTTTTTATCTTGGCACAAGGACATAGTATAACAAAATGTGGAAAAAAGTTTAAGGGTCTAAAGACTGTCCGAATGAACTGTATAACCATGTTTATAGCCTTAAACATTAGCTCTGTATTATGGACCAAAAAAGAGCTGAAGTAACCCAAAAGAATAATATGCTCATGTGAAAGCAGTCTCAGGTTGCATACAGACAGACAATTTTTGAATCTGACTTCTATTCACTACTAGTGTTGATCGAGCACCAAAATGCTCGGGTGCTCGAGTAGAACAATGGAAATCAGTGGGGGAACCCAAGCATTAAACCACGCACCCCCTGCTCTGAAGCTGGGAGGGTGTCTGGTTCACATGAAAAGGTCAGAAATTGATGGAAACGCCACTGAAATGGTTCGGGAACAGCATGGGGAGGATGTCTGGATGCATCTTGGACTCCCAGGTCACTGCTGGGAACAATGTTGTCCGAGTAGTACGCCAATTTTACAGACTGACAATAAGGGTCCATTCATTCATTGTGCAATACACCCGGCCTGCACCCCCCATAGAACTGCCTATTCTTGTCTGCAATTGCGGACAAGAATAGGACATGTTCTATTTTTTTGCGAGGCCGAAGCCCGGAAGTTCGGTGCCGCACTCCAGAAATGCGGATGCGGAGATCACATAGTGTGCTCTCCGCATCCCATTCTGCCCCATTGAGAATGAATGGGTCCGCACCCGTTCCCGATATTGCGGAACGGATACGGACCCATTTGCGGACGTCTGAATGGAGACTAATATGCACAAAACTGAAGAAAAAAATCGATTTTAGAGGAAAAATTGTTAGGAAACATTCTTTCCTATGTATTTACTTGTATATAAAGTGCAAGTGCTGCCAAAAATTTCAAGGAAGAGGCACTCTGATACAACCTGTATATCACATAAAGGAGGGCCTCATTCACATTGTGGTACAATTGTTCAGGTAGTTGGATTCCTACATAGTTGAGCGGACACCTAAATGTTCGGGTTCGACGAGTTCGGCCGAACTTGAAAAAAAAGTTCGGGTTCGGGACCCGAACTTGACCCTGAACCCCATTGAAGTCAATGGGAACCCGAACTTTCGGCACTAAAATGGCTCTAAAATAGTTCTGGAAAGGGCTGGAGGGCTGCAAAGGGCATCAAAATGTGCTTAAGAGCATGGCAACTGTTCTGCAAACAAATGTGGATAGGGAAATGACTTAAAATAACATAAAATACAGAAAAATTAAAAATAACAATCTGGATCTAGGAGTAGAAGGTTGAGGAGGCGGTGGATGGGTGGATGTGGCGGTGTAGGTTGACGTGGCGGTTTAGGTGGAAGCGGCGGTGAAGGAGGAATAGGTAGCGAACACTGATTTGTGTTTTTTTTTTTTTTTTAAATTGGGGTATTCCCCAAAAAATTGGGACATATAACAAAATAATACAAAGAATAAGTGCACTTGAGTACAAGAATGGATGGTTGAGGCTGGTATAAATGTCTATTCTGCACAAGGTACGGACAAGTCTTGTGGGATCCATGCCTGGTTCATTTTAATAAACGTAAGCTTGTCCACATTGGCTGCGGCCTGTGATAATGCTCTCTGCCGTGCTAAACACACATTCACACTATACAATGGCTGCAGGGCAGGTCAGCACCTCCAAGGCTGACAAAGCTTTTCCACATTTTGGCCATGCTAACCCTGCCTTCTCAGGTGCTGGTGGGGCCCCAGCTGCGTTGGCGACCTCTTCCTCCTCCTCTGCCTTCACCTTGTGCTTCCACTGTGCCCCCGCTGTCAGGTGGGAATGCCATTAGCAGCGTGCGCTTGTAGTCGCGCATCTTCCGATCAGTAACAGATGTTTTCACTAAATTTAGTTCCCTGTCAGCAATGCAGAGCAGGGGTTCATTCATGGCAAAAGGGGGTTCATGTCACCCAGCAATACAACAGAGGATTTTGAGAGATTTAGGCCCCTGTCAACCAGGCACAGCAGGGGTTCATTCACGGCAAAAGGGGGTTCATGTCACCCAGCAATAGAACAGTAGTAGTTGGCTCAGGGCAGGCTTAAAAAAAAATTGTGCACTGCACCCACAAAACACATTTGCTGTAGATCACTGAGTACAAAAAACAGTTCTTGATAAGATTTCTCCCTGATCTCTCCCTCACAGCAGCTGCAGCCTCTCCCTACACTAATCCGAGCAGAGTGACTGACGGACAGCCATGCCAATAGTAGGCATGGCTGTTATGGCCTTTTAGGGCAAGTAGTATGACACTTGTTGATTGGCTGCTTTGCAGCCTTTCAAAAAGCGCCATAAAAATCACTGAACACCGAACCCGAACTTTTACGTAAATGTTCGGTTCGGGTCCGGGTGCCGAAAACCCTAAAGTTCGGTACGAACCCGAACTTTACAGTTCGGGTTCGCTCAACTCTACTCCTACACTCATAAAGCCTTTTCACTAAGTGAAAGGGCTGCCAAATATTACAAGGAACTGACAGTCCAATACACCATTTAATACACATAAGGGCATCATACACATCCTTGAAAAATTATGATTGATGGCCTGCTGGTGACCCTCTAAAACATTAGAGGTGAGGGCCTGCTGCTGATCTGACCATCTAAAACATTATGGGTGAGGGTCTGCTGCTAAGCTGACTCTCTAAAACATTATAGGCGAGTGCTTGCTGCTGATCTGACCATGGAAAAAATTATAGGCGAGGGCATGCTGCAGAGCTGACCATCTAAAACATTAGGGGTGTAGTGCTGCCAGACCGGCGGCAGCTGTAGACTTTCGGAAATGGACACACGCGGCGCACCTTCACCAGTAGCTCAGGCAAATTGGGGTAGGTTTTGAGAAACTGCTGAACCACTAAGTTGAAGATGTGGGCTAGGCATGGTATGTGTGTGAGCTTGCCGAACTCCAAAGCCACCACCAAGTTACAGCCATTTTCAGACACAATCATGCCTGGTTGTAGGTTGAGTGGTGAGAGCCACAGCTCAGTCTGATCCCTTATCCCCTGCCACAGCTCTGTGGCGGTGTGCTGTTTGTCACCTAAGCAAATAAGTTTCATCACGGCCTGTTGCCGCTTCCCCACTGCAGTGCTACACTGCTTCCAGCTACTGACCAATGACTTACTGGTAGGGTTGAGTGAACCTGAACTGTAAAGTTCGGGTTCGTACCGAACTTTAGGATTTTTGGACCCCGAACCCAAACATTTCAGTAAAAGTTCGGGTTCTGTGTTCGGCTATTTTCTGGCACTTTTTGAAAGGCTGCTGAGCAGCCAATCAACAAGCATTTAACTCTGTGCCCTTAGGCCAAGTGGAGCATGTGACCCAGCCTCTATATAAGCTGGAGTCACGTAGCGCTGCACGTCACTCTTCTGTGCTTAGTGTAGGGAGAGGATGCTGCTACCTGTGAGGGAGAGAATAGGAGAGAATCTTTAATCAGAAGTGCTTGTTAACTCAGCGATCTACCTAGATTTATATTTGTGGGTGCAGTGCACAATCTTTTTACCCTGCCCTGAGCCCACTGATACAGAAAAATAACTTCTATCCGTCTGTTAGGTGGGCTGCCGCGGCCAATTTATGCAAGCTCAGTGCACCAGCACAGCATATGTGTTTTTGTGACATTCAAATCCAAGCTTGAAATACTGCAATAATAATCTGGGTTTACAAAAACACACATTTTTGGCAATATCCTACATCAGGTGCTTTTACAGCATTTGTCAGTGTGCAATTTAAGCTAGAAATACAGCAATAATTTTCTGGGTTTTAAAAAAACACCCTTTTTGGGCAAAATACTCAATTTTACAGCCCTTGCTGCATCTGTACGTGTGAAATTCAAGCGTTATATACTACTGTCATATTCTGTTATTAAAAACCACCCATTTTGGGGCAAAGTACTTAATATTTGTGATTGTTAAAAACAAGCTTGAAATACTTCTATAATTTTCTGGGTTTTAAAAAACACCCATTTTTGGCAATACCCTCTATCTTGGGCCTCTGCCACATTAGTTAGTGTGCAATTTAACCCCTTAAGGACCCTGCCATGTGTCACTTTATATGGTAATAACTTTGGAACGCTTTTACTTATGCAAGCCATTCTGAGATTGTTTTCTCATCACACATTGTACTTCATGATAGTGGTAAATTTGAGTCAAAATATTTCATTTTTATTTATAAAAAAATGCCAAATTTACCAAAAATTTTTAAAAAATTCATAATTTTCAAAATTTCAATTTCTCTGCTTTTAAAACAGATAATAATAACAACTCATAAATAGTTTACTTTTTCATTTCCCATATGTCTACTTCATGTTTGGATCATTTTGTAAATGACATTCATTGGTCACACAGCTCCCCAAACATAGCACTAAGGAAGGGCTATGGATGTGTGAGGAGTACTGAAGGGGTTAACTCTGCCTGAGGAGGAAGGGCAGGCTAATCCACAGCTTTGATCTCCTCAGCACTAGAGAAGGAGATTTACAAGTAGCTCAGTTCTTATCAACTGTGTGTTTACTCACAGTGACAGTTTTACTGCAGGACGAAATTGTTGGTCCTAGTGCATTAAGTACCTGCAAGTTAGGACGAGCATTATCGTCCAAGGTCCAGAACCTGTTAAGCTAGAAATACAGCTATAATTTCCTGGGTTTTAAAAAATCTGTACGTGTGAAATTCAAGCATTATATACTGCTGTCATATTCAGTATTTCTAAAAAACACCCTTTTTGGGCAAAATACTTAATTTGTGATCTTGTCTGCATCTTTACGTGTGAGATACACGCTGTGCTATTCTGTTACTAAAAAAACACCAATTTTGGGCAAGATCCTAAATTTGAGAAATATGAGGAGAGAGTCAAATAATGGTAAATGGCCCCGCTTGTGGTGTTGCTGGTGGAGCTCCTGTTGCAGGGAGAGGACGTGGTCGATCTGTGCCAGCTACACGCACAAGTGAAACACCTTCCTCAGGTGCGAATAGGCGACAGAACCTTCAGCAGTATTTTGTCGGGCCTAATGCGGCTCTACAAATGGTGAGGCCAGAACAAGTAAAAGGCGATAGTAAATTGGGTTGCTGACAGTGCCTCCAATTCCTTTACATTGTCTCCCACCCAGTCTCCGGCTGAAAAATCTGAGTTGGCACCTGCAGCTGATATCCATCAGTCTTTCACCTCACCCCCTTGCAAATCAACCAAGCAGTCTGAGCCCCAAGTCATGCAGCAGTCTCTTCTGCTTTTTGATGACTCTGCTAGCAGGGTTTCCCAGGGCCATCCACCTAGCCCTGCCCCAGAAGTGGAAGAGATTGAGTGCACCGATGCCCAACCACTTATGTTTCAAGAGGAGTACATGGGAGGACCGCCGCAGCATGTCTTGAATAATGACGAAACATAGGTTCCAACTAGAGTTGAGCGAACACCTGGATGTTCGGGTTCGAGAAGTTCGGCCGAACTTCCCGGAAATGTTCGGGTTCGGGATCCGAACCCGATCCGAACTTCGTCCCGAACCCGAACCCGAACCCCATTGAAGTCAATGGGGACCCGAACTTTTGGGCACTAAAAAGGCTGTAAAACAGCCCAGGAAAGAGCTAGAGGGCTGCAAAAGGCAGCAACATGTAGGTAAATCCCCTGCAAACAAATGTGGATAGGGAAATGAATTAAAATAAAAATAAAAAAAATAAAAATGAACCAATATCAATTGGACAGAGGTCCCATAGCAGAGAATCTGGCTTCACGTCAGCAAAGAATCAGTCTCTTCATGCCATAACAAATAATCTGGCTTCATGTCAGCAGAGAATCAGTCTCTTCATGCCATAGCAGAGAATCTGGCTTCATGTCAGCGCAGAATCAGTCTTCATGTCATAGCAGAGAATCAGGCTTCACGTCACCCACCACTGGAACAGGCCACTGTCACACATTTAGGCCCCGGCACCCAGACAGAGGAGAGCGGTCCCGTAACAGAGAATCTGGCCTTATGTCAGCGCAGAATCTGTCTTCATGTCATAGCATAGAATCAAGCTTCACGTCACCCACCACTGGAACAGGCCACTGTCACATATTTAGGCCCCGGCACCCAGACAGAGGAGAGAGGTCCTGTAACAGAGAATCTGGCCTTATGTCAGCACAGAATCTGTCTTCATGTCATAGCAGAGAATCAGGCATCACGTCACCCACCACTGGAACAGGCCACTGTCACACATTTAGGCCCAGGCACCCAGGCAGAGGAGAGAGGTCCCGTAACAGAGAATCTGGCCTTATGTCAGCGCAGAATCTGTATTCATGTCATAGCAGAGAATCAGGCTTCACGTCACCCACCACTGGAACAGGCCACTGTCACACATTTAGGCCCCGGCACCCAGACAGAGGAGAGCGGTCCCGTAACAGAGAATCTGGCCTTATGTCAGCGCAGAATCTGTCTTCATGTCATAGCAGAGAATCAGGCTTCACGTCAGCCACCACTGGAACAGGCCACTGTCACACATTTAGGCCCAGGCACCCAGGCAGAGGAGAGAGGTCCCGTAACAGAGAATCTGGCCTTATGTCAGCGCAGAATCTGTATTCATGTCATAGCAGAGAATCAGGCTTCACGTCACCCACCACTGGAACAGGCCACTGTCACACATTTAGGCCCCGGCACCCAGACAGAGGAGAGAGGTCCTGTAACAGAGAATCTGGCCTTATGTCAGCACAGAATCTGTCTTCATGTCATAGCAGAGAATCAGGCATCACGTCACCCACCACTGGAACAGGCCACTGTCACACATTTAGGCCCAGGCACCCAGGCAGAGGAGAGAGGTCCCGTAACAGAGAATCTGGCCTTATGTCAGCACAGAATCTGTCTTAATGTCATAGCAGAGAATCAGGCTTCACGTCACCCACCACTGGAACAGGCCACTGTCACACATTTAGGCCCAGGAACCCAGGCAGAGGAGAGAGGTCCCGTAACAGAGAATCTGGCCTTATTTCAGCGCAGAATCTGTATTCATGTCATAGCAGAGAATCAGGCTTCACGTCACCCACCACTGGAACAGGCCACTGTCACACATTTAGGCCCCGGCACCCAGACAGAGGAGAGCGGTCCCGTAACAGAGAATCTGGCCTTATGTCAGCGCAGAATCTGTCTTCATGTCATAGCAGAGAATCAAGCTTCACGTCACCCACCACTGGAACAGGCCACTGTCACACATTTAGGCCCCGGCACCCAGACAGAGGAGAGAGGTCCTGTAACAGAGAATCTGGCCTTATGTCAGCACAGAATCTGTCTTCATGTCATAGCAGAGAATCAGGCATCACGCCACCCACCACTGGAACAGGCCACTGTCACACATTTAGGCCCAGGCACCCAGGCAGAGGAGAGAGGTCCCGTAACAGAGAATCTGGCCTTATGTCAGCACAGAATCTGTCTTAATGTCATAGCAGAGAATAAGGCTTCACGTCACCCACCACTGGAACAGGCCACTGTCACACATTTAGGCCCCGGCACCCAGACAGAGGAGAGCGGTCCCGTAACAGAGAATCTGGCCTTATGTCAGCGCAGAATCTGTCTTCATGTCATAGCAGAGAATCAGGCTTCACGTCACCCACCACTGGAACAGGCCACTGTCACACATTTAGGCCCAGGCACCCAGGCAGATGAGAGAGGTCCCGTAACAGAGAATCTGGCCTTATGTCAGCGCAGAATCTGTATTCATGTCATAGCAGAGAATCAGGCTTCACGTCACCCACCACTGGAACAGGCCACTGTCACACATTTAGGCCCCGGCACCCAGGCAGAGGAAAGAGGTCCCGTAACAGAGAATCTGGCCTTATGTCAGCACAGAATCTGTCTTAATGTCATAGCAGAGAATAAGGCTTTACGTCACCCACCACTGGAACAGGCCACTGTCACACATTTAGGCCCCGGCACCCAGACAGAGGAGAGCGGTCCCGTAACAGAGAATCTGGCCTTATGTCAGCGCAGAATCTGTCTTTATGTCATAGCAGAGAATCAGGCTTCACGTCAGCCACCACTGGAACAGGCCACTGTCACACATTTAGGCCCAGGCACCCAGGCAGAGGAGAGAGGTCCCGTAACAGAGAATCTGGCCTTATGTCAGCACAGAATCTGTCTTAATGTCATAGCAGAGAATCAGGCTTCACGTCACCCACCACTGGAACAGGCCACTGTCACACATTTAGGCCCAGGAACCCAGGCAGAGGAGAGAGGTCCCGTAACAGAGAATCTGGCCTTATTTCAGCGCAGAATCTGTATTCATGTCATAGCAGAGAATCAGGCTTCACGTCACCCACCACTGGAACAGGCCACTGTCACACATTTAGGCCCAGGCACCCAGGCAGAGGAGAGAGGTCCCGTAACAGAGAATCTGGCCTTATGTCAGCGCAGAATCTGTATTCATGTCATAGCAGAGAATCAGGCTTCACGTCAACCACCACTGGAACAGGCCACTGTCACACATTTAGGCCCCGGCACCCAGACAGAGGAGAGCGGTCCCGTAACAGAGAATCTGGCCTTATGTCAGCGCAGAATCTGTCTTCATGTCATAGCAGAGAATCAAGCTTCACGTCACCCACCACTGGAACAGGCCACTGTCACACATTTAGGCCCCGGCACCCAGACAGAGGAGAGAGGTCCTGTAACAGAGAATCTGGCCTTATGTCAGCACAGAATCTGTCTTCATGTCATAGCAGAGAATCAGGCATCACGCCACCCACCACTGGAACAGGCCACTGTCACACATTTAGGCCCAGGCACCCAGGCAGAGGAGAGAGGTCCCGTAACAGAGAATCTGGCCTTATGTCAGCACAGAATCTGTCTTAATGTCATAGCAGAGAATAAGGCTTCACGTCACCCACCACTGGAACAGGCCACTGTCACACATTTAGGCCCCGGCACCCAGACAGAGGAGAGCGGTCCCGTAACAGAGAATCTGGCCTTATGTCAGCGCAGAATCTGTCTTCATGTCATAGCAGAGAATCAGGCTTCACGTCACCCACCACTGGAACAGGCCACTGTCACACATTTAGGCCCAGGCACCCAGGCAGATGAGAGAGGTCCCGTAACAGAGAATCTGGCCTTATGTCAGCGCAGAATCTGTATTCATGTCATAGCAGAGAATCAGGCTTCACGTCACCCACCACTGGAATAGGCCACTGTCACACATTTAGGCCCCGGCACCCAGGCAGAGGAAAGAGGTCCCGTAACAGAGAATCTGGCCTTATGTCAGCACAGAATCTGTCTTAATGTCATAGCAGAGAATAAGGCTTCACGTCACCCACCACTGGAACAGGCCACTGTCACACATTTATGCCCCGGCACCCAGACAGAGGAGAGCGGTCCCGTAACAGAGAATCTGGCCTTATGTCAGCGCAGAATCTGTCTTCATGTCATAGCAGAGAATCAGGCTTCACGTCAGCCACCACTGGAACAGGCCACTGTCACACATTTAGGCCCAGGCACCCAGGCAGAGGAAAGAGGTCCCGTAACAGAGAATCTGGCCTTATGTCAGCGCAGAATCTGTTTTCATGTCATAGCAGAGAATCAGGCTTCACGTCACCCACCACTAGAACAGGCCACTGTCACACATTTAGGCCCCGGCACTTAGACAGAGGAGAGCGGTCCCGTAACAGAGAATCTGGCCTTATGTCAGGGCAGAATCTGTCTTCATGTCATAGCAGAGAATCAAGCTTCACGTCACCCACCACTGGAACAGGCCACTGTCACACATTTAGGCCCCGGCACCCAGACAGAGGAGAGAGGTCCTGTAACAGAGAATCTGGCCTTATGTCAGCACAGAATCTGTCTTCATGTCATAGCAGAGAATCAGGCATCACGTCACCCACCACTGGAACAGGCCACTGTCACACATTTAGGCCCAGGCACCCAGGCAGAGGAGAGAGGTCCCGTAACAGAGAATCTGGCCTTATGTCAGCACAGAATCTGTCTTAATGTCATAGCAGAGAATAAGGCTTCACGTCACCCACCACTGGAACAGGCCACTGTCACACATTTAGGCCCCGGCACCCAGACAGAGGAGAGCGGTCCCGTAACAGAGAATCTGGCCTTATGTCAGCGCAGAATCTGTCTTCATGTCATAGCAGAGAATCAGGCTTCACGTCACCCACCACTGGAATAGGCCACTGTCACACATTTAGGCCCCGGCACCCAGGCAGAGGAAAGAGGTCCCGTAACAGAGAATCTGGCCTTATGTCAGCACAGAATCTGTCTTAATGTCATAGCAGAGAATAAGGCTTCACGTCACCCACCACTGGAACAGGCCACTGTCACACATTTAGGCCCCGGCACCCAGACAGAGGAGAGCGGTCCCGTAACAGAGAATCTGGCCTTATGTCAGCGCAGAATCTGTCTTCATGTCATAGCAGAGAATCAGGCTTCACGTCAGCCACCACTGGAACAGGCCACTGTCACACATTTAGGCCCAGGCACCCAGGCAGAGGAGAGAGGTCCCGTAACAGAGAATCTGGCCTTATTTCAGCGCAGAATCTGTTTTCATGTCATAGCAGAGAATCAGGCTTCACGTCACCCACCACTGGAACAGGCCACTGTCACACATTTAGGCCCAGGCACCCAGGCAGATGAGAGAGGTCCCGTAACAGAGAATCTGGCCTTATGTCAGCGCAGAATCTGTATTCATGTCATAGCAGAGAATCAGGCTTCACGTCACCCACCACTGGAACAGGCCACTGTCACACATTTAGGCCCCGGCACCCAGGCAGAGGAAAGAGGTCCCGTAACAGAGAATCTGGCCTTATGTCAGCGCAGAATCTGTATTCATGTCATAGCAGAGAATCAGGCTTCACGTCACCCACCACTGAAACAGGCCACTGTCACTCATTTAGGCCCCGGCACCCAGACAGAGGAGAGGTTCATTCAACTTTGGGTTGCCCCACAATATAATGGTAAAATGAAATTAAAAATAGTATTGAATGAGGAAGTGCCCTGGAGTAGAATAATATATTGTTAAGGGGAGGTAGGTAATATCTAATCTGCACAAGGGATGGACAGGTCCTGTGGGATCCATGCCTGGTTCATTTTTATGAACGTCAGCTTGTCCACATTGGCTGTAGACAGGCGGCTGCGTTTGTCTGTAATGACGCCCCCTGCCGTGCTGAATACACGTTCAGACAAAACGCTGGCCGCCGGGCAGGCCAGCACCTCCAAGGCATAAAAGGCTAGCTCTGGCCACGTGGACAATTTGGAGACCCAGAAGTTGAATGGGGCCGAACCATCAGTCAGTACGTGGAGGGGTGTGCACAGGTACTGTTCCACCATGTTAGTGAAATGTTGCCTCCTGCTAACACGTTCCGTATCAGGAGGTGGTGCAGTTAGCTGTGGCGTGGTGACAAAACTTTTCCACATCTCTGCCATGCTAACCCTGC
This sequence comes from Bufo bufo, assembly GCF_905171765.1. Lineage (NCBI taxonomy): Eukaryota > Metazoa > Chordata > Amphibia > Anura > Bufonidae > Bufo > Bufo bufo. Next base: position 537,383,204 of record NC_053391.1, on the reverse strand, counting down.
CCTCAGAGGAGCTGGCCGTGACACAGCTGCGTTGGCGACCTCTTGCTCCTCCTCTGCCTTCGCCTTGGGCTTCCACTGGTTCCCCTGTGACATTTGGGAATGCTCTCAGTAGCGCGTCTACCAACGTGCGCTTGTACTCGCGCATCTTCCTATCACGCTCCAGTGTAGGAAGAAAGGTGGGCACATTGTCTTTGTACCGGGGATCCAGCAGGGTGGCAACCCAGTAGTCTGCACACGTTAAAATGTGGGCAACTCTGCTGTCGTTGCGCAGGCACTGCAGCATGTAGTCGCTCATGTGTGCCAGGCTGCCCAGAGGTAAGGACAAGCTGTCCTCTGTGGGAGGCGTATCGTCATCGTCCTGTGTTTCCCCCCAGCCACGCACCAGTGATGGGCCCGAGCTGCTTTGGGTGCCACCCCGCTGTGAACATGCTTCATCCTCATCCTCCTCCACCTCCTCCTCATCCTCGTCCTCCTCGTCCTCCAGTAGTGGGCCCTGTCTGGCCACATTTGTACCTGGCCTCTGGTGTTGCAAAAAACCTCCCTCTGAGTCATTTTGAAGAGACTGGCCTGAAAGTGCTAAAAATGACCCCTCTTCCTCCTCTTCCTCCTATGCCACCTCCTCTTCCATCATCGCCCTAAGTGTTTTCTCAAGGAGACATACCCGCTCACCGCCTCATATGCGACGTGCCCACCAGGTGGAACTCCACCTTGCATATGCTGGACAGACTGTGCGAGCAGCAGCAGGCCATAGTGGAGTTTCAGCTGCAGCACGCACGGGTCAGTCGCACTGCGGATCAGACCCACTTCACCACCAATGACTGGGCCTCTATGCGAGACCTGTGTGCCCTGTTGCGCTGTTTCGAGTACTCCACCAACATGGCCAGTGGCGATGACGCCGTTATCAGCGTTATCAGCTTCATCGCCACTGGCCATGTTGGTGGAGTACTCGAAACAGCGCAACAGGGCACACAGGTCTCGCATGGAGGCCCAGTCATTGGTGGTGAAGTGGGTCTGATCCGCAGTGTGACTGACCCGTGCGTGCTGCAGCTGAAACTCCACTATGGCCTGCTGCTGCTCGCACAGTCTGTCCAGCATATGCAAGGTGGAGTTCCACCTGGTGGGCACCTCGCATATGAGGCGGTGAGCGGGAAGGCCGAAGTTACGCTGTAGCGCAGACAGGCGAGCAGTGGCAGGGTGTGAACGCCGGAAGCGCGAACAGACGGCCCGCACTTTATGCAGCAGCTCTGACATGTCAGGGTAGTTGCGAATGAACTTCTGCACCACCAAATTCAGCACATGCGCCAGGCAAGGGATGTGCGTCAAACCGGCTAGTCCCAGAGCTGCAACGAGATTTCGCCCATTATCGCACACCACCAGGCCGGGCTTGAGGCTCACCGGCAGCAACCACTCGTCGGTCTGTTGTTCTATACCCCGCCACAACTCCTGTGCGGTGTGGGGCCTGTCCCCCAAACATATGAGTTTCAGAATGGCCTGCTGACGTTTACCCCGTGCTGTGCTGAAGTTGGTGGTGAAGGTGTGTGGCTGACTGGATGAGCAGGTGGAAGAAGAGGAGGAGGAAGCTGAGTAGGAGGAGGAGGAGACAGGAGGCAAAGAATGTTGCCCTGCGATCCTTGGCGGCGGAAGGACGTGCGCCAAATAGCTCTCCGCCTGGGGCCCAGCCGCCACTACATTTACCCAGTGTGCAGTTAGGGAGATATAGCGTCCCTGGCCGTGCTTACTGGTCCACGTATCTGTGGTTAGGTGGACCTTGCCACAGATGGCGTTGCGCAGTGCACACTTGATTTTATCGGACACTTGTTTGTGCAGGGAAAGCACGGCTCTCTTAGAGAAGTAGTGGCGGCTGGGAACAACATACTGTGGGACAGCAAGTGACATGAGCTGTTTGAAGCTGTGTGTGTCCACCAGCCTAAATGACAGCATTTCATAGGCCAGTAGTTTAGAAATGCTGGCATTCAGGGCCAGGGATCGAGGGTGGCTAGGTGGGAATTTACACTTTCTCTCAAATGTTTGTGAGATGGAGAGCTGAACGCTGCCGTGTGACATGGTTGAGATGCTTGGTGACACAGGTTGTGGTGTTGGTGGTACATCCCATGTTTGCTGGGCGGCAGGTGCCAACGTTCCTCCAGAGGCAGAGGAAGAGGCCGAGGCGGCGGCAGCAGAAGAGGCCGAGGCGGCGGCAGCAGCAGAAGAGGCCGAGGCGGCAGCAGCAGAAGAGGTAGCAGGGGGAGCCTGAGTGACTTCCTTGTTTTTAAGGTGTTTACTCCACTGCAGTTCATGCTTTGCATGCAGGTGCCTGGTCATGCAGGTTGTGCTAAGGTTCAGAACGTTAATGCCTCGCTTCAGGCTCTGATGACACAGCGTGCAAACCACTCGGGTCTTGTCGTCAGCACATTGTTTGAAGAAGTGCCATGCCAGGGAACTCCTGGAAGCTGCCTTTGGGGTGCTCGGTCCCAGATGGCGGCGGTCAGAAGCAGGCGGAGTCTCTTGGTGGCGGGTGTTCTGATTTTGCCCACTGCTCCCTCTTTTGCTACGCTGTTGGCTCGGTCTCACCACTGCCTCTTCCTCCGAACTGTGAAAGTCAGTGGCACGACCTTCATTCCATGTGGGGTCTAGGACCTCATTGTCCCCTGCATCGTCTTCCACCCAGTCTTGACCCCTGACCTCCTGTTCAGTCTGCACACTGCAGAAAGACGCAGCAGTTGGCACCTGTGTTTCGTCATCATCAGAGACGTGCTGAGGTGGTATTCCTATGTCCTCATCATCAGGAAACATAAGTGGTTGTGCGTTAGTGCATTCTATCTCTTCCACCCCTGGTGAAGGGCTAGGTTGATGCCCTTGGAAAACCCTGGCAGCAGAGTCTTCAAACAGCATAAAAGAATGCTGCATAACTTGAGGCTCAGACAGTTTCCCTGATATGCATGGGGGTGATGTGACAGACTGATGGGCTTGGTTTTCATGCGCCATCTGTGCGCTTTCTGCAGAAGACTGGGTGGGAGATAATGTGAACGTGCTGGATGCACTGTCGGCCACCCAATTGACTAATGCCTGTACCTGCTCAGGCCTTACCATCCTTAGAACGGCATTGGGCCCCACCAAATATCCCTGTAAATTCTGGCGGCTACTGGGACCTGAGGTAGTTGGTTCACTAGGACGTGTGGCTGTGGCAGAACGGCCACGTCCTCTCCCAGCACCAGAGGGTCCACTAACACCACCACGACCATGTCCACGTCCGCGTCCGCGTCCCTTATTAGATGTTTTCCTCATTGTTCCCGTTCACCACAATTTTGAGAATGGCAAATTTGGGAATGCTTTTTCAACCCAGAACAAAAAGTCTGCTTTGACGGTCACTACAAATAACTTGACCAGCTAAAACTGTGCAGATTTGGTTGAATAGAGATGTGAGACCTGTTTTTTTTTGCGCTGTGTGACAGTTATAGGTTTAATCACAGAATGACACTTCTATCAGCACGCTAGCGTGTGTCTTAGGTTTTTCTGAATGATACTATCAATAACTTTAATGGAAGATTTTCTTTTTGGGATAGATTTCAAGTAGGCCTGAAATACCACAAACTAGTTATTTTCAGAATGGCAAATTTGGGAATGCGTTTTCAACCCAGAACAAAAAGTCTGCTTTGACGGTCACTACAAATAACTTGACCAGCTAAAACTGTGCAGATTTGGTTGAATAGAGATGTGAGACCTGTTTTTTTTTGCGCTGTGTGACAGTTATAGGTTTAATCACAGAATGACACTTCTATCAGAACGCTAGCGTGTGTCTTAGGTTTTTCTGAATGATACTATCAATAACTTTAATGGAAGATTTTCTTTTTGGGATAGATTTCAAGTAGGCCTGAAATACCACAAACTAGTTATTTTCAGAATGGCAAATTTGGGAATGCTTTTTCAACCCAGAACAAAAAGTCTGCTTTGACGGTCACTACAAATAACTTGACCAGCTAAAACTGTGCAGATTTGGTTGAATAGAGATGTGAGACCTGTTTTTTTTTGCGCTGTGTGACAGTTATAGGTTTAATCACAGAATGACACTTCTATCAGCACGCTAGCGTGTGTCTTAGGTTTTTCTGAATGATACTATCAATAACTTTAATGGAAGATTTTCTTTTTGGGATAGATTTCAAGTAGGCCTGAAATACCACAAACTAGTTATTTTCAGAATGGCAAATTTGGGAATGCTTTTTCAACCCAGAACAAAAAGTCTGCTTTGACGGTCACTACAAATAACTTGACCAGCTAAAACTGTGCAGATTTGGTTGAATAGAGATGTGAGACCTGTTTTTTTTGCGCTGTGTGACAGTTATAGGTTTAATCACAGAATGACACTTCTATCAGCACGCTAGCGTGTGTCTTAGGTTTTTCTGAATGATACTATCAATAACTTTAATGTAAGATTTTCTTTTTGGGATAGATTTCAAGTAGGCCTGAAATACCACAAACTAGTTATTTTCAGAATGGCAAATTTGGGAATGCGTTTTCAACCCAGAACAAAAAGTCTGCTTTGACGGTCACTACAAATAACTTGACCAGCTAAAACTGTGCAGATTTGGTTGAATAGAGATGTGAGACCTGTTTCTTTTTGCGCTGTGTGACAGTTATAGGTTTAATCACAGAATGACACTTCTATCAGCACGCTAGCGTGTGTCTTAGGTTTTTCTGAATGATACTATCAATAACTTTAATGGAAGATTTTCTTTTTGGGATAGATTTCAAGTAGGCCTGAAATACCACAAACTAGTTATTTTCAGAATGGCAAATTTAGGAATGCTTTTTCAACCCAGAACAAAAAGTCTGCTTTGACGGTCACTACAAATAACTTGACCAGCTAAAACTGTGCAGATTTGGTTGAATAGAAATGTCAGGTCTATTTTTTAGGCGCTGGGTGACAGGCTCAACTTGCCCCTGATGTAATATATGGCCAAAAAATAACCAGACTGTTGATGGTTAAATGCACTTCGGTGACACAGGCTCAGCCTGCAGCTGATGTAGTATATGGCCAAAAAATAATCAGACTGTTGATGGTTAAATGCACTTGGGTGAAACAGGCTCAGCCTGCAGCTGATGTAGTATATGGCCAAAAAATAACCAGACTGTTGATGGTTAAATGCACTTCGGTGACACAGGCTCAGCCTGCAGCTGATGTAGGATATAGCACAAAATAACCACACTATCGATGGTTAAATACACTTGGTGATAGCTCGTGCTGGCGCACCACAAGTCACAAAATGGCCGCCGATCACCCCAGAAAAAAAGTGATCTAAAAACGCTCTGGGCAGCCTCAAAAAAGTGAGCAAGTCAATAATAGCACTTCAATGATCCACAGCTGCAGATCGATCACAGAATGAAGTCTTTTGGAGGAGTTAATCTGCCTAATCTCGCCCTAACATCGCAGCTGCAACCTCTCCCTATACTGATCATAGCAGAGTGACGTGCGGCGCTACGTGACTCCAGCTTAAATAGAGGCTGGGTCACATGGTGCACTGGCCAATCACAGCCATGCCAATAGTAGGCAAGGCTGTGATGGCCTCTTGGGGCAAGTAGTATGACGCTTGTTGATTGGCTGCTTTGCAGCCTTTCAAAAAGCGCCAAGAAAGCGCCGAACATCGAACCCGAACCCGGACTTTTACGAAAATGTTCGGGTTCGGGTCCGTGTCACGGACACCCCAAAATTCGGTACGAACCCGAACTATACAGTTCGGGTTCGCTCATCCCTAGTTCCAACTGCTCTGGCTTTCGAAAGTGTGCAGACCGACAAGGAGGGCAGGGGTCAAGACTGGGTGGAATCACGGTCATGCGAGTGGTCTGTGTAGTTTGGAGGAAAAAGCGGTGGTCGCACAGAGCCACCAGCACAGCAGAAGAGAGAGCAGGGTGCAAAAGCGGAGCGGCTGTCCCCTAGACCGTATGCCTGCTACTGCCCACCACAGCAAGGTACCGAGCATACCAAAGCCAGCTCCAAGGAGTTCCCTGGCGTGGCAGTTCTTCAGACAATGTGCGTTGTCGACAAAACACGAGTAGTTTGCACGCTTTGCAATGAGAGGCTGAAGTGAGGCATAAACGTTCTAAACCTGAGCACAACCTGCATGACCAGGCATCTAAGGGCAAAGCACGAGCTGCAGTGGAGTAGACACCTCAAAAACCAAGAAAGTTCTCTGGCTCCTCCTGCTTCCTCTTCTGCTGCAGTCTCGGCCTCTTCATCCACCTCTGGAGTGACAGTGCCACCTGGCACCCTGCAAACAGAGGATCTGCCAGCAACACCACCACCTGGGTCACCAAGCATCTCCACAATGTCCCACGGAAGCGTTCAGCTCTCCATTTCCCAAACACTGGAGCGGAAGAGGAAGTACCCTCCTACCTACCTGTGATCCCTGGCCCTGAATGCCAGCATTTCAAAATTACTGTCCTTTGAAATGCTGTCATTCCGTCTTGTGGAGACGGAGAGTTTTAAAGGCCTTATGGGGGTGGCTGTGCCACAGTACGTCGTGCCCAGCCGCCACTACTTTTCCAGGCATGCCATCCCTTCCCTGCACAACCAAGTGGGGGACAAAATCAGGTGTGCACTGCGAAATGCCATCTGTGGAAAGGTCCACATAATTACTGATACGTGTACCAGTAAGCACGGTCAGGGACGTTATATCTCCATAACAGCACACTGGGTAGATGCACTGGTGGCTGGGCCTAAGGCAGATAGCAGTTTGGTGCATGTCCTTTCACCACCGAGGATTGCAGGTTGCTTCAGTTTGCCTCCTGTTGCTTTCACCTCCTACTCTGCATCCTCATCCTCTACTGTTTCCTCATCTGGTCAGCGTAACACCTTCACCACCAACTTCAGCACAGCCAGGGGTAAACGACAGCAGGCCGTTTTAAAACGTATCTGTTTGGGGGACAAACCCCACCCGCAGGAGCTATAGCGATAGTGGAGTTTCAGCTGCAGCACGCATGGGTGAGTCGCTCTGCAGCACCACTTCACCACCAATGACTGGTCCTCCATGCGAGACCTGTGTTCCTTGTTGCGCTGTTTCGAGTACTCCACCAACATGGCAAGTGCCGATAACGTCGTTCTCACCGTTACTATCCCACTTCTTTGCCTCATTGAAAAAATTCTGCTGACGATGATGGAAGAGGATGTGGTACAGGAGGAGGAGTAAGAGGGATAATTTCATAGGGTTTCCGGACAGTCATTCACAAGTGGCACCGAGGGTGGTTTCCAGCACCCACAAACTCCAGGTACACAATTGTCCAGTAGGACACAGTTCTGGAGGATGACAAGGTGGAGGAGGAGGAGGAGGAACAGTGTTCACAGCAGGGTGGCACCCAAACCAGCTCATGGCCATCATTGGGGCGTAGCTGGGGGATACAGAGGACACAGATAATACACCTCCCACAGAGGACAGCTTTTCGTTGCCTCTAAGCAGCCAGGCACACATGAGCGATTACATGCTGCAATGTCTCCGCAATGACTGCCGAGTCCCCACTATCTAACTTGTGCTGATTCCTGGGTGGCGACGCTTACATTGACAATGTACCATCCTTAATTCCGTCACTGGAGCGTGATCGTAAGATGCGCAAATACAAGTGCACGCTGGTAGATGCACTGCTGGTGGCATTCCCACCTGACAGCGGGGGCACAGTGTAAGCACAAGGGCGAAGGCAAAGGAGGAGGTCGCCAACGCAGCTGGGGCACCACCAGCACCTCAGAAGGCAGGGTTAGCATGGCCGAAATGTGGAAAAGCTTTGTCGGCACGCCACAACATCCAGCACCACCAGCTGATATGGAACGTCTTAGCAGGAGGCAGCATTTCAGCAACATGGTGGAGCAGTATGTGTGCACATGCCTACAAGTACTGAATTACGGGTCTGCCCCCTTCAACTTCTGGGTCTCCAAATTAGGCACATGGCCTGAGCTTGCCCTTTACGCCTTGGAGGTGCTGGCCTGCCCTGCAGCCAGTGTATTATCTGAATGTGTGTTTAGCACGGCAGGGGGCGTGATCACAGACAAGCGCAGCCGCCTGTCCACAACCAGTGTGGACAAGCTCACATTCATTAAAATAAACCAGGCATGGATCCCACAGGACTTGTCCCTACCTTGTGCAGAATAGACATGTATACCGGCCTTAACCAGCCATTGTTATACTACAGCGCAATTGCTTATTGTTGTATTTTGGATATTTCACACTCTCTTGGAGTGTACTCGAATTTAAAAAATTAAAATTAAAAATTGAAACCAAAAACCAGTGTTGGCTACCTCGTCCTCCTCCACCGCCGCTTCCACCTACACCGCTACATCCACCGCCCCCTTAAACTCCTACTCCGTATGGACCTCCACCTCATAAATCAAGTAAATTTTTTTAAATTTGTACGTATTTCAAACGTGCGGGGACGAGACTCTAGCATCGCGCTCGGGCACACTCGATATTCGGCCATACACCGCAATGTGCCGAGCATCGCGATTGTCGAGCTGAACTAGTGTTCAGCCGATTATGCTCGCTCAACACTATTCACTACCTAAAATACTAGACTAAAATAAATTTAATTACATAAACATTTAACAATAAATACTATATAAAACAGTAAGAAGACACTAACAGCAATTTAATGTGAATATAATATTCCATTGACGGCTCCCTCTTTTATACCACTTTTGAAATGTATGCAGAAATTGAATATGTCCCCAGTTTACAGCATTCAACTTAGTAACAGTTCAGGACCATAGGCACTGCCAAATTGAAAGCCGTTTTATGTTTTATCAAAATTTTCAAAACAGAAATTGTTGATGTCTGCTGAGCCAAATGTTGCATTACTGAGAATGCTGGCAAGCATGTCTTTTCAGTTTGTTTGAAAGGGGATGCTCGTAGCCTTTAGTTAATGTGAACCATGGCAGGGCAAAACTCTTCAACATTGAACAAGATGCACTTACAGCAGAAATAACATACTCAAGTTGTTAACATCTGCTGTTCAATTTCATTATGGACAGGGGTCATAACAGTCATATACCGTAGCTCTTTGAGGCAGCCTTCTCAATAAAATTATGTTGTACAATACCATTTAACTTCTTGGATATGTCAGATTATGTTTTACTGTGAAGGTCACTAGAAACTGTAAGAATACTTGTTCTATTTCTGTAAACGTGAAGCATACATTATGATATTGTACATACAAAGAAATTAATAAAAGTTATAACTCATTTATGCAATCAAACCACAAATACAAGTTATTTCAATTAGGCGTTTTACTCATGTAAGGAATTATGTTTTATTTATAAGCTACACCTGAAAAATAACCAAGTATGGCAATACAATGAAAATCTATGTATAATTCATGCCAGAGTGCAATATATAGGAGTATTACAGTAGATATACAGTATATGCGTGAATTTATACAAGTAACATAATAATGACATAACTCCTGACAACCATTTTATAGGGGGGTTACAGAATACCGTATGCCACAGAACAAATCTTATTCACATTGATTAGGATGACCAAATCACATCACTGAAACAACCTCTCTGGGTTTCTATAACTTTTAAAAAAGTAATTAAAAAAACAATTGAATATAATCAATATAAAACACATACCATTAAAAACAGAAATAATGGGGCTTTTGCAAGCCTGCATGATACTTACTTTTCATTGCCTCTGTAGTTTTCTTTTTATATGGAGATGTTGAATTGGTCCCATGTCATTCCAGATTTGACTCTGGATGTGAACATACGTTAAATTAGTCCTATTTATAATGGACCTTAGATTTTTCCTGCCTGTGAAGCAAAGCTGGTACCCAAAAATTGGGCATGCAGACTCACCCTAAGTTTGCTTCTGTTATACCCTATTAAGACTTTGTACCCCATTTTACCTTTTGTGTCACCTCTATTTCCTCTTGCCAGCAGAGAAAACTCCTACTGTTTCTATTGTGTATTAATCTGTAACTCAGCGATGCCTAATCTATATTCTACATGAATCCTTTAAATTGTAAAGTGCTGCGAAAGATGCTGGTGTTATGTAAATATCATTAATAAAGTGTTCTTGCATGGGAAGACCACTTACTGTTATCTCACATATATTAATATTATAGCCAAATTTACCACCCTAACTCCTCCCACAGGTTTTACACTACATAGACAGTAATATACCAAAACGTGAGGATTGTTCCCTATTGGTGTGGTGTGCTATTACTTTGTGGAACGTTTCGCCGAATGGTGTAGTGTCCCACTACGTAAGGGTGGGCACTACACAAGGGTCAATTGGGTCACGTTGTTCTCCACCTCCTGTGGAACATGATCATGGTATTTTATATTGTATTGTAATGTGTATTTTCATATTGTCTCCTGTGTACCAGGCCTGTTAGAGGTGTAGTTCCTCCTCCTAGGCAGTAGAGGGAGCTAGGGAACCCCCTAGTATATATAGTCAGGTCCAGACCAGAGAGTGGGAGTGTGGTCAGAAGCCAAGATTGATTCCAGCCAGGCAGGAGCTGAAGTGCAGCTTCTGACATGCAGCTAGATAGCCCAGGCTCCTAGCTTGCCCCCAGGAGAAGAGGTTCCCTCCTGAAATCATCCAGCACCTTATAAAAGTACAGAGCAGAGACACTTTTATCCAGCCAAATAGAAAGCTGAAGGGCAGAAAGATATTTACAGCAAGAGGATTATTACCAGAGGAAGTTTTCCCTACCCAAGGATAAAGCCAACAATAGGGCATACGGGCCTTGGTGAAAGCCAGACAGGATCTGAGGAAAGTACAGCCTGATCTGTAAGTGTTATACCCTCTGAGTATCTTGCAAAGACTTTGCCTGCTATTTGTATATAGCCTGCCTGTATTTAACATTATACTTATGGAACTAACTGAGGACTGTATATAGTTGAACTGTTCAGTAAAAAAGTTCTGGTTTACTGCAACTGTGTGTACCTCAATTCTTCCTACAATAAATCGGTGTGCCACCATTACCAGCACTGGCGTCACAAACTATAAGGGATCTTGCCACAGGCACACTAAACCTACAACACCCAGGGTACATCACCTACCACCTGGCCTGGTCCCTATACACAGAGAGTGCCCCAGAGGACCCATGTGCCAGCCTCTCCATCACTGCTGTACGCCTGCCCAGGGTATATAAAAACTGTGAGTACCAAGAGTAACCCTCGGTTTGCTAACTGACCCCCGTGACCTCACATTCTCTCACCCTGCAGGACTGGCGTACTGCATGTTTTGGCGTCACGAACAGAATGCGATTATTCCTACACCATAGTGGAATTTGAACTGTGTGCCATTATTACCTATAAAGTAATAAATGCCCTATCTGTTTATTTGAAATTGTTGGGCCAAAAAACTGTGAAAAATCGCGGTGTGAAAACGGTATATTGTGGACTGTTTGCCGCTTCCTAAGTCACCGCTTGCTGTCAGTGAATTGACAGCCTTATGCTTAAAGATGGCCGCCTAAGCTGACTGGAATTATTGCTGCGCCATCGCTGTATTTTGTTGGTGGGACGAATTTGGCGCTTTCTGCTGAAAAAGCGGGAAGGACTGTATGTTTGCGCCACCGCCTCTTCATTTAATCTGAATGTATGTTAATATGGACTCCGCCTCCCCCATGTTGGAGTACCTAGGGGGCGGCCTCCCGGAGCAGTGGGAGGTCTTGTGTGAAGTACTGCGTGCCGCCCAGTTGTGTGCAGAAAAGGGATCGAGCATGTTGCAGAGGGGAGAGTCTCCAGCCGGAATGGCCTTACCTGTAAGCAAGACCCCAGAGCCTACAATGAGGGAAGAGAGAGAAGCACCGCCTGCCTATACTCCGGGACCGGAGAGGCCACCCTGCTTCCCACCGCAGTCGCAGCCCGAGTCGTGCCTTGGCTCGCGTGATGGATTTATAAAGCCCTCTGCGCAATGGCCCTTACTGATGGCCGAGATACGCACTGAGGCAATACAAAAGACGACCAGAATTTTTTTTTACTTCGAAGAACTCGCGAAGACGGTGTACGAGTGTCACGCGAATACTCAGCCCCATCTGGAGAGAAGGATGGGAGTGGTGGTAACATTTGATAAAAGCCGGGGTTTCGGGTTCATCAAAGACTACTCCACAGGCCGAGACCTTTTTGTGAATCGGAGGTCTGTAAAGGTAACTACCTACCCGAACATTTGCACAACCTCCGCGAAGGAGAAGAAGTGGAGTTCACCCCCACAAAGGGCAAGAGAGGTCCGTATGCCACAGCAGTAGCCCGTCCCAAGCTGGGACCAGAGGATTGGGGAGAGCCTGAGGAGCCCACCAGTCCGGAATGTGAGCAAGAGCGCCCGGTGGAACCTGCTCACAATACGTACCAGGAGAGGGGTTCCTTCACCGGCCCCAATATCTTCTGGCAGCCTACTGTGCTAGAAAAACGGGTGAGTCCCTATCCCTCACCTGAGTTGCCCCGCAGGGAAAAGACACAAGTGGAGATGGAAAACATGCAGAAATTCCATGAGACCCTTGATGTCCTGCGGCGAGGAAAAAGTCATGACTCCGCACCTGCCCCTGCTGCGACAGTACCAGATCCCTGCAGCGGAGCACCACATGAGACTCTGGAGGACCAGATCGCCAGGCTAGAAATCCATCTTGATGGCCTGCGTAAAATTGCTGCATCCAGAGTGGCACCAATACCACCGGACAATAGCGATTTATCCAAGAACTCTGAGGTCCCCGGGCCTGCAGTGAAAGATCCCATCGCCACCAGCTCGACGACCACCATCACTGTGCCCGAGAAACTTTGTTATACCAGGAGTCGGGTGCGTCGCATAAAGCAGGCGATACCCAGACCCGTGGAGCCTCCTGCATCGTTAACCCCCAGGCTTGCGGAGCCTGTACAATTGACAGGCCCATTTGTTCTTCAGTTGCCTGTTAATACTATTTTGTGGGCCCAGCCAAGTGTGGATTCCCGTTCCAGGCCAAGACTCAGAGCGGAACCAGGATGCACCACGTCTGACGATCAGAATGAACTGGACACATACCTGTGAGTAGGCCTGCTAGGCCATGATTGCTGAGGGACCCTTCCAGTGTTTCAGGACAGGAGTTCTATGTTTTGGCCCAATGAGCTGCTGCCAGTTACCCACGGCCCAGTGGTAGTTGAAAGGCCACTGAGGATACCAATTGCTCTTCTGCCATGTTGTTTTTCAGGACATCCTGCCTGCTTCAAGTGCCATTTTCAAGTTTGTGCCTGCTGTTTTGCACCTTACCCTTTTTTTAACCCCCCACTGGCGTCACGAACTATAAGGGATCTTGCCACAGGCACACTAAACCTACAACACTCAGGGCACCTCACCTACCACCTGGCCTGGTCCCTATACACAGAGAGTGCCCCAGAGGACCCATGTGCCAGCCTCTCCATCACTGCTGTACGCCTGCCCAGGGTATATAAAAACTGTGAGTACCAAGAGTAACCCTCGGTTTGCTAACTGACCCCCGTGACCTCACATTCGCTCACCATGCAGGACTGGCGTACTGCAATGGTTCACAAAATATCAGCGTTTTTGTGATGAAATTGGTCCTATAGGAATGAATGGCGGAATGTTCAAAACTAGGGTGGGAGCTGACAAAAGCTAGTGTGTGAGCTGAAAAATCAGGACATGATTTCTAAACTGCCAACACTTCCTCATTTTCAAGACCACCTACGCAAATCTTAGCTAAGCCATAGTCCTGATAGTTTTCACAATATGACCATTTGTTTGCAACTCATGCCGCTTATTGACATTCATTCTCCACTCTAGCCACCTCAAATTTGAAGGGCAGTCTCTAAACTGCGACTGAGCCTTTATTTTTTATATTTTTTTATATTTCAGAGACCTACTATGCATCAAATTGTAGGTCTGGGTCTTATGGATTATCACAATATAAAGCTCTTCGCTGTAGGATTTATAATTTTTAAACTACAACCATTTGAAGATGGCAACCGCTAGTGAAGTGAGCAAGTTGGAGCAGTTTGTTTTTAACGCTCTTTTCTGTCCTTGCTGTAGAGTGAGTTACCATAGGAACCCAGGTGTGTGAGCAGCCAGCAGAGTGACAAAAGGTAGAGTGAGAGCTGAAAAATCAGGACATGATTTCTAAACTGCCACCACTACACAAATCAGCTGCTAATGTTTTTATAAATGTACAAATCGGATTCCAAAAAAGTTGGGACACTATACAAATCGTGAATAAAAACTGAATGCAATGATGTGGAGGTGCCAAATTCTAATATTTTATTCAGAATAGAACATAAATCACGGAAAGGTTTAAACTGAGAAAATGTACCATTTTAAGGGAAAAATATGTTGAATCCGAATTTCATGGTGTCAACAAATCCCAAAAAAGTTGGGACAAGGCCATTTTCACCACTGTGTGGCATCTCCCCTTCTTCTTACAACACTCAACAGATGTCTGGGGACCGAGGAGACCAGTTTCTCAAGTTTAGAAATAGGAATGCTCTCCCATTCTTGTCTAATACAGGCCTCTAACTGTTCAATCGTCTTGGGCCTTCTTTGTTGCACCTTCCTCTTTATGATGCGCCAAATGTTCTCTATAGGTGAAAGATCTGGACTGCAGACTGGCCATTTCAGTACCCGGATCCTTCTCCTACGCAGCCATGATGTTGTGATTGATGCAGAATGTGGTCTGGCATTATCTTGTTGAAAAATGCAGGGTCTTCCCTGAAAGAGATGACGTCTGGATGGGAGCATATGTTGTTCTAGAACCTGAATATATTTTTCTGCATTAATGGTGCCTTTCCAGACATGCAAGCTGCCCATGCCACACGCACTCATGCAACCCCATACCATCAGAGATGCAGGCTTCTGAACTGAGCGTTGATAACAACTTGGGTTGTCCTTGTCCACTTTGGTCTGGATGACATGGCGTCCCAGATTTCCAAAAAGAACTTCGAATCGTGACTCGTCTGACCACAGAACAGTCTTCCATTTTGCCACACTCCATTTTAAATGATCCATGGCCCAGTGAAAACTCCGGAGATTGTGGATCTTGCTTAGAAATGGCTTCTTCTTTGCACTGTAGAGTTTCAGCTGGCAACGGCGGATGGCACGGTGGATTGTGTTCACTGACAATGGTTTCTGGAAGTATTCCTGAGCCCATTCTGTGATTTCCTTTACAGTAGCATTCCTGCTTGTGGTGCAGTGTCGTTTAAGGGCCCGGAGATCACGGGCATCCAGTATGGTTTTACAGCCTTGACCCTTACGCACAGAGATTGTACCAGATTCTATGAATCTTCGGATGGTGTTATGCACAGTTGATGATGATAGATGCAAAGTCTTTGCAATTTTTCGCTGGGTAACACCTTTCTGATATTGCTCCACTATCTTTCTGCGCAACATTGTGGGAATTGGTGATCCTCTACCCATCTTGGCTTCTGAGAGACACTGCCACTCTGAGAAGCTCTTTTTATACCCAATCATGTTGCCAATTGACCTAATTAGTGTTAATTGGTCTTCCAGCTCTTCTTTATGCTCAAATTAACTTTTTTCAGCCTCTTATTGCTACTTGTCCCAACTTTTTGGGGATTTGTTGACACCGTGAAATTTTGAATCAACGTATTTTTCCTTTAAAATGATACATTTACTCGGATTAAACGTTTGATCTGTCATCTACGTTCTATTACAAATAAAATATTGACATTTGCCATCTCCACATCATTGCATTCAGTTTTTATTCACAATTTGTTTAGTGTCCCAACTTTTTTGGAATCCGGTTTGTATGTTTTAATGTAACTGTGAAGCACTTTGGCAACATTGCAATTAAATGTGCTATATAAATACATAAAAGTTGAAATGCATTTCTCACTCTATCAAACTTGCCATGTGCACTTTTTAAATTTGATCTATCAATTGGTTAGTGTAATGTTTACTATTTTTACTCACTCCAAACACTCCACACAGTTACTCTGCCCAGTCCAACCTTTCCACAGTTACTCCAGCCACTCCAACTACACAACAGTTACTCAAGACACTCCACCCAGTAACTCCGCCCAGTCCAGTTGTAGACTACTGGTGGAGGCAGGAATACTTCACACAATTTCCCCAAAAATTGAAAATAATAATAATAATAATAATAATAATAATAATAATAATAATATTATTATTATATTATAATATATTAATATAATATTATTATTATTATTATTATTATTATTATTATTATTATAAAAATACATTCAAAGGGTTAAAATTAAGGATGAGCGAACTTTGCTATTTCTTGGAAGGCAGACAAACCATTTTAGTGCACATGTCAGGAAAAAAAAACAAGAGGGAGGAAAAAGTAGGGGGTCTCACATGACCCTAAGAAGAAGTGGGGGAAGAGTTTACCCTGATTGCCTCCAAGGCTGATTGAGGGATGTGATATACCTATAATATACCTTCTAACATATAAAGTATATTATAGTGCATTTGTATTGTGCAGCAGTTGTGTGCGGTTCTGCTGAGATACCGCAGCTAGGTAAAGGGACAAGCGCTATTGGAATAACTAATTGCAACTGGTGTGATATACCTGTTGCCCCCCAAAAAACTGATTAAAGGGTGCAATATACCTGTTTCCACAAAATACTGATTAAGGGGTTTGATATACCGGCTTCCACAAAATAATGATTGAGGGGTGTGATACACCGGCTTCCACAAAATATTGATTGAGGACTGCGATACACCGGCTTCCACCAAATATTGATTAATGGGTTTGATATACCGGCTTCCAGAAAATACTCATTAAGGTGTTCTATATACCTGTTTCCACAAAATACTGATAGAGGGGATTGATATACCGGTAGTGATGAGAGAGCATGCTCGGCCGAATATCTGTTCGGTTTGAGCATCGCTATGCTCGGCACATGGCGGTACTCGACCGAGTATCGCATGTGCTCGAGTCTCCTTCCCACACGTTTCGTGGGTTTTAAGCAGCCAATAAAGGTGCAGGTAATTACTGCCCTCACTGTAATGCCAGTAGCCATGTTGGCTGCTGGCATTACAGTGATTGGCTGGCCGGATCGCGTCATCTGGTGCTATATAGCACCAGATGACGCATGTTCGGCTCAGACGTAGACAGGGAGAGCAGAGCATAGGAAGGGAAAGACAGAATATGGAGCGAATTTCACAGTTTTTATTCTGAGAAAGCTTTTCCAAGACCCAAGAGTCCTTTTAAGGGCTACTGTATGTGTGTGTGTGTGTGTGTGTGTTTTACAGCAGCAATCCATTTACCTGCAGTCTCAGGGACAGTGCTGAGGAAGGGACAGATAGTGCAGGGAGAGAAATTTGCTGTTTTTACTTACAAAAATAGTTATTACTTTACATTAGCCATATGTCTACTTCATGTTTGGATCATTTTATATTTTATTTTTTGGGGATGTTACAAGGCTTAGAAGTTTAGAAGCAAATCTTGAAATTTTTCAGAAATTTTCAAAAACCCAATTTTTAGGGACCAGTTCAGGTCTGAAGTCACTTTGCAAGGCTTACATAATAGAAACCACCCAAAAATGACCCCATTCTATAAACTACACCCCTCAAGGTATTTAAAACTGATTTTACAAACGTTGTTAACCCTTTAGGTGTTCCACAAGAATTAATGGAAAATAGAGATACAATTTCAAAATTTCACTTTTTTGGCAGATTTTCCATTTTAATATTTTTTTTCCAGTTACAAAGCAAGGGTTAACAGCCAAACCAAGCTCAATATTTATGGCCCTGATTCTGTAGTTTACAGAAACATCCCATATGTGGTCGTAAACAGCTGTACGGGCACTCGGCAGGTCGCAGAAGGAAAGGAATGCCATACGGTTTTTGGAAGGCAGATTTTGCTGGACTGTTTTTTTTTTGACACCATGTGCCATTTGAAGCCCCCCTGATGCACCCCTAGAGTAGAAACTCCAAAAAAGTGGCCGCATTTTAGAAACTACGGGATAGGGTGGCAGTATTGTTGGTACTAGTTTAGTGGAATAGGACTCCAGTTCTATTTTGTTGGTTTTCGGAACTGGGGCCATGGTTAACCCCATTAGGACCAGGCCATTTTCTGCAAATCTGACCAGTGTCATTTTAAGTGGTGATAACTTTAAAACGCTTTAACTTATCCAGGCCATTCTGAGATTGTTTTTTTTTGTCACATATTGTACTACTTCATGACACTGGTAAAATGAAGTTAAAAAAAATCATTTTTATTTATAAAAAAATACCAAATTTACCAAAAATTTGCAAAAAATTGCAAATTTCCAAGTTTCAATTTCTCTACTTCTATGATACATAGTAATACCTCCAAAAATAGTTATTACTTTGCATTCCCCATATGTCTACTTCATGTTTGGATCATTTTGGGAATGATATTTTATTTTTTGGGGATGTTACAAGGCTTAGAAGTTTAGAAGCAAATCTTGAAACCATACGGTTTTTGGAAGGCAGGTTTTGCTGGACTGGTTTTTTTGACACCATGTCCCATTTGAAGCCCACCTGATGCACCCCTAGAGTAGAAACTCCAAAAAAGTGACCCCATTTTAGAAACTACGGGATAGGGTGGAAGTTTTGTTCGTACTAGTTTAGGGTACATATGATTTTTGGTTGCTCTATATTACACTTTTTGTGAGGCAAGGTAACATGAAATAGCTGTTTTGGCACCGTTTAGATTTTTTGTTATTTACAACATTCATCTGAGAGGTTAGATCATGTGGTATTTTTATAGACCAGGTTGTCACGGACGCGGCAATACCTAATATGTATACTTTTTTTTTATTTATGTAAGTTTTACACAATAACAGCTTAGTGTCTCCATATTCTGAGCCATAGTTTTTTTATTTTTTGGCCGATTGTCTCAGGTAGGGGCTAATTTTTTGCGGGATGAGGTGACGATTAGATAGGTACTATTTCGGTGGGCAAACGCCTTTTTTGGGCAGAAAACGTAATTTTTTCAACTTTTTTTTTTTACACTTTATTTTTTGTCCCACTTTGGGACTTGAACTTTTGGGGGTCTAATCCCTTTACAATGCATTCCAATACTTCTGTATTGGAATGCATTGGCTGTATGAGTAATACAGTGAGTATTACTTATACAGCTTCCGACCTGTGAGATCCAGGGGGCTGGATCTCACAGGCTTGTCACCTGAAGGCAGCGCGATTCCTTCCTTTGGCATCGCGCTGCCTTCCATGCCATCGGGTCCCCCCTACAGCCACATGGGGACCCGATGGCACCGCCGATCGCCGCCACAAACCGCAGGTAAAATCTGCAAACCGCAGGTCTGAATTGACCTGCGGTTTGCGGCGATCGCCGACACGGGGGGGTCACGGGACCCCTCCGCGCATTTAGCCAAGGTGCCTGCTCAATGATTTAAGTACCAGGACAACATGCCGTACCGGTACGTCATGTGTCCTGAAGAGGTTAAGAAGGACGGCCAGAGGCATCCGTATTGCGCCCCTAGAAGTGAAATTCTTGGACTGGCACAAGATGAACCAAAACAAAAGCATTTGCCAATAATGTTTTCATTAATCAAAAACAAAAGTTGAAGGTTACAGATACAGTCATAGTTCAGACCATAAACCATGCCGACTGGCGAGGTTATTCCCATGACCCGCCGAGCAGCTTCTGGGAAACCAAAGTATTTGGGTTCCGGGGGGGAAGGGGGGGTAGTATGGTTGCAAAGCTGAAACTTAAAAGGAATTGACGGAAGGGCACCACCAGGAGTGGAGCCTGCGGCTTAATTTGACTCACAGGAAACCTCACCCGGACACGGAAAGGATTGACAGATTGATAGCTCTTTCTCGATTCTGTGGGTGGAGGTGCATGGACGTTCTTAGTTGGTGGAGCGATTTGTCTGGTTAATTCTGATAACGAACGAGACTCCTCCGTGATAACTAGCTATGCGACTCCAGGCGGTCAGGATTGTGTTGACCAGACTCTTGGATAGAGAGACTGGACATGTAGGTGAGGGCCTGCTGGTGAGCTGACGCTGTAAAATATTGTAGGTGAGGGCCTGCAGGTGAGCTGACCCTGTAAAACACTAGATGCAAGGGCATTATATGAAGCGAATAAGCATATTGATATGATGGAAGAGGAGGAGGAGGATGAGTAGATGGAAGATTCAACCATATACCCTTTTTTGCGGTGGAAGGAGTGCATGGGAATACAGTGTATTCAGTAAATTTTAAACACATTTAAAGAGCCGTTATTTTCAGCCACTTTCCTCTGGTGGAGTAGAGAAGTCAGGGGCAATCCAGGCCTTGTTCATTTTTATAAGAGTCAGCCTGTCAGCATTTTCAGTTGACAGGCAGATACGCTTATCTGTTATAATGCCACCAGCAGCACTAAATACCGGCTCAGACAAAATGCTGGCGGCAGGGCAGGCCAGGACATCCAAGGCGTAGAGCGCAAGTTTGTGCCACGTGTCCAGCTTGGACAACCAGTAGCTGTAAGGCACTGAGGGATCATTGAGGACGCTGACACGGTCTGCTATGTACTCCTTCACCATCTTCCAAAATTGTTCCCTCCTTGTGACAGTAGGCCACGCATCAGGGTGAGGGTGCCCGGTCGGGGTGTCATAAAACTGTCCCAGGCTTTGGAGAGTGTTGCCCTGTCTGTTGGAACTGCTGTGTATTTCCCTTGTCTCCACTCCTTGGTTGGCCAAGGAACTACGGACTTTGCCGCCAGCATTGTCAGATGGAAATTTTTGGAGCAATTTTTCAACAAGGATCTTCTGGTATTGCACCATTTTGCTCGTCCTCTCCAGAGGAATGAGACATGAGAAGTTCTCTTTGTAGCGGGGGTCGAGAAGGATGAACACCCAGTAATCCGTGTTGTCTAAAATGCATATAACGCACGGGACGTGGGAAAGGAAGCCTAACATGAAGTCAGCCATGTGTGCCAGAGTACAAACAGGCAAGAATTTGCTGTCGTCATCAGGAGGATGACTCTCAATCTCCTCTTCTGCCCACCCACGTTGAACAGATGGAATTAAACTTCCATGGGTACTAACCTCTGTATCAGAGGCAACCGTATTCTGCTCCTCCTCTTCATCGTCCAATTTGGGCTGAGAAGACGAACTGAGGGTGGTCTGGCTATCACGCAGTGTAATGTCTTCCCCCATTTTCACCTCTTCCACATGCAAAGCGTCATCCTTAATTGTGAGCAGCGAGCGTTTGAGTAGACACAGAAGTGGGATGTTACGCTGATAATAGTGTTATCACCACTCACCATCTGTGTTGATTTCTCAAAGTTTCTTAAAACCTCACAGAGGTCAGACATCCATGCCCACTCCTCGCTTGTGAATAGAAGAATCTGGAAAGGTGACGACCATGTTGCAGCTGGTATTCCACTACTGCCCTCTGCTGCTCACAAAGCCTGGCCAACATGTAGAACGTGGAGTACAAGCGCGTGCTCACGACGCACAACAGCCGGTGAGCTGGCAATTTGAAGCACTGTTGTAGCGTTGGCTGAAGATATCGATAACTTGCGGAAATGTACACATACGCGACACACTTTCACCAGTAGCTCAGGAAAATTGGGGTAGGTTTTGAGAAACCGCTGAATCACTAAGTTTAAGATGTGGGCTAGGCATGGGATGTGTGTCAGCTTGCCGAGCTCCAAAGCCGCCACCAAGTTACGGCCAATATCAGACACAACCATGCCTGGTTCTAGGTTGAGTGGCGAGAGCCTCAGCTCAGTCTGGTCTCTTATTTCCTGCCACAGCTCTGCAGCAGTGTGCTGTTTGTCTCCTAAGCATATCAACTTCGGCACGGCCTGTTGCTGCTTCCCCACTGCAGTGCTACACTGCTTCCAGCTACCATCTGATGGCTGACTGGTGCTGCACACGGATAATTCGGAGGTGGAAGTGGAGGAGGAGATCTGGGTTGGAGCTACTAACGTAGGTGCAATCCTTGGCTTCGGTAGCACCTGTGCCATCCTAGGGTACGACTCGCTTCTGGCCTCCACCACATTCACGCAGTGTGCGGTCAGGGAAATGTAGCTTCACTGGCCAAATGCACTTGTCTATGTGTCTGTGGTTAAATGGACCTTCCCAGTAACTGCATTGGTCAGGGCACGTGTGATGTTACGGGACACATGCTGGTGTAAGGCGAGCACTACACACCTTGAAAAAGAGTGGCGGGTGGGGACTGTGTAACGCAGGACGGCCGCCAACATCAGGCTGCAGAAGGCCTCCGTTTCTACAAGCCTAAATGGCAACATTTCCGGGGCCAGTAATTTGGAAAGCTGCGCATTTAGTGCTATGGCCTGTGGGTGGGTGGGTGGCTGGGTATTTGCACTTGTATTCAAAGGCCTGGGGTATGGACATTTGGATGCTGGGCTGGGACACAGAAGTGGATGTGG
This sequence comes from Bufo bufo, assembly GCF_905171765.1. Lineage (NCBI taxonomy): Eukaryota > Metazoa > Chordata > Amphibia > Anura > Bufonidae > Bufo > Bufo bufo. Next base: position 537,360,878 of record NC_053391.1, on the reverse strand, counting down.
TCGCTGATGGTGCTTGCGAAGGTCCAGATGCAGGGCAGGAGGCATTCGGGCCTGCGCCTTTGACAGGGGATTGGCCAGCACGTAATATAAGGGAAGAGGAGGCAGTGGTGTGACCTGCAGACACAGATTGTGGACCCAGGCGTTCGTCCCACTTATTACGGTGCTTGGATGCCATGTGGCGGATCATGATGGTGGTGGTGAGGTTGCTAGTGGCTCATTTTGGTACGGCGCAGGTTGCAAACTACTATTCTTTTGTCGTCCACACTTGCCTCAAAAAAGCGCCATACTGCGGAACACCTACCCCTTGGCAAGGGAGATTTCTGCAAAGTGGTGCTCCGTGTAACAGTTGCAAGCCTGTTTGGTGTGTCCCACCTACTCCCTTTTGCCACGCCACTGCTACTTCCAGCCTGTTGCGGTGCTACAGATGCCTCCCCTCTGTACTGCTGTCCTCGCTCGGCTTTCCACCTTTCCAGGTTTGGTCAGTGACTTCATCGTCCACCACCTCCTCTTCCACTTCCTCACTCTGCTCATTCTCCTGACTCGTTGACCTAACCACAACCTCAGTGATGAGTGTCTCATCCTCTTCATCAACCCCTTGAGACACTCATTGCTGTGGATTTATTGGCAACTGTGTCTCATCATCATCATCCTCATTAAACAGTAATTGCCATTCCCCACCATTATCGTCTTGTGACTGTGGATGCTCAAGAGTTTGGGAATCAGTGCACGAGATCTGTCCCTCTTCAAGCTTGCTTGGCGAGAGGGCCAAATCAAGGAATGCCGAAAATAATAAGTCCTCGCAATATTCGAGTGTGGGATCACTTGATTGACCAGACTCTTCATGGTGGGAGGAAGGAGTATCAATACTGGACTTGGTGGAAGACAGGGTGGTGCTTAACTGACTGGAAGCATTATCTGCTGCAATACAACCGAACACCTGGTCGCACTGGTCTGACTTCAAGAGTGGTGTCCTGCGCCGCCCTGCAAACTGGGACATGAAGCTAGGTATCGTGGATGATTGTTTTTCTTGTGCTCTGGCAGCAGGCGCAGTTGCAACGTGCCAGGGCTAAAACCTCTGCGTGCACCATTAGCATCACGGCCACTTCCCCATCCCTTATTGCTTCCCTTTATCATTTTAAATGTTATATATGCTTGAAAGTATGTCACACGTACGGTAGCATAGGATTTGGAAGTTTATTTTTTTTACAAAGGTATTTGGAATGTGGAAACATCACACAGGAGAGGTACTACCGGTAATGTAACTGTCCAAAACGTCTACGTAAAAAGTACACTGTATGTTACAGAAGCGGACACCGTCTATTGAAAAAGTACACTGGGTGTCAGATATTTTTTGGATGTGCACGCTTTACACTAGAGATGTGGTGCACCTAATGTCACTGTCCGCAGCGGACACCGTGTACTGAAAAAGTACACTGGATGTTACAGATTTTTTTTGGATACGCACACTTTACACTGGATATGTGGTGCAGCTAATGTCGCTGTCTGCAGCGGCCTAACTATTGTACGCTATTTAGCACAGGATGCTTTAAAAATAGATATTGCTGCCACACACACACACAATAGTCCTTAAAAGGACTTTTGGTTCTCTGAAAAGTTTTGGTGGTAATAATATTCTTAAATCACTCCCTTCACTGTCTGTCCCTTCCTCAGCACAGTTCTCACTGACTAAGAATGTGCCGAACATGCGTCATCGGGTGCTATATAGCCAGTCAATCACTAATGCCAGCAGCCAACATGGCTATGGCATTACAGTGAGGGCAGTACTTACCTGCACGTTTATTGGCTGCATAGCAGGAGCACATGCGGTATTTGGCCGAATACCGCCATGTGCCGAGCATTGAGATGCTCGAGCCGAACAGGTGTTTGGCCGAGCATGCTCGATCACCACTAATAAAAATTTGATTTTATTAATATTATAATTATTATTATTGCTATCCTGCAGCTTTTAAATACAAAAGCATGTCTTAGAGTTTATCAGATTATTTTTCTCTTTATTACTGATAACCACTTCTGGCCATGTTAGTCAGCTTTCATAAATATACATTGCTGCATAATAAATTATAATGTATATTCTTATGAAAAATGAATAAAAATAAAATGAAATTCTGAAATGAATATACTGTAAAAAAACACACAAATATGATAGAATAATAGATACATTTAGATGAATTGCCAAATATATAGGGATAAAAATATTTTTGGTTGTAATAAAAATGGGGAAAATATCACAATGGATTATAGTATTAATAAACTTCCAGATGGATTATATTAAAACACTAGGCCTGGGGCAAATTAATTTTGTGATGTTCCAAGTACACTTTATTACTTGAATAAAATTACTTTAAAAAATAAAGTAAAAGGAAACAAACATCAGCAATCTCTATTTCTATATGTGATGCAAGACTATTGCAATAGTTATTTGCATCATACATACAAGACATTCTAAAGATCAATTTACTCAAGAACTACAGCAAAACCTACATTTCTTTAATAATCATACTTTAGCACAACTAAAAACTAATTCTACCTGGATATCATGGTTCTCTAATAGTATATAATTAATGCACATTATCAAATTATTGTGAGTTTGGCTAGCCAGGAATTCAATTTACTGCTTTTTATAAAATTGCTATGTTTGCTTTAACTGTCGTAATTCTAATATGTCTTTGCTACCACTACTGATTTTAAATAACAATTAAAAAAATATGATTTACATTTATTTAGGTTTTATTATTGTATTTACTACTATTTTAATACAGCTCAATCAATCTGTGAAAATTTACTATGTTACCTTTTTGTCAATAGGAGACATTTCTATAGCACAACCAATTTTGCCTCTTATAAGGAAATGGTGACTGAAATACTGATTTATATATATCAGCAGTTCAGTCTTTGCTATTGTTCAGCATTTACAGTTTTGTATTAGGAAATGTGCTACTTGGTAACACAATAGAGAATTTTCATAATTCTGCTCATCTCTAATTATCGATTGTTAATTTCTTTACATTTGCATGGAGTTAAAAAATTATACTGAATGTTTAAGTCATCCAATAATGTACCTTTTTCATGATTTAAACGTTTAGGTATTTTGACTATTTTGCTACTGTGTGCCAGCATTCTTTTATAGCAATATACAGTACATGCTCTTTTAAAAACAATGCAAATTACGCTCAAAATTGTAGCAATTATTACTGGCTGTCATGTCAGGCAATAAGAACAAAAGGATACAAATTGAAATCTGGGGCAAAAAAAGAATTTTGCCTCAACGGCGGCAATGCATTTTAATGCTGTACGGAGACAGGTCGATTCGCTCAACACTAAAAGTGATCTCTTTTTGTTAAATGTTTGCAAATGTTTTGCTTTTTGTCCCCCTCCCCAAGCTATTGAATGCAATGATAACAATAGAAAATAATGTCACAGTGACACTTAGGCTACTTTCACACTGGCATTTTGAATTCCGTTTGTGAGATCCGTTTCAGGGATCTCACAAACGGTTCAAAACGGATCAGTTCAGCCCCAATGAATTCTGAATGGATAAGGATCCATTCAGAATGCATCAGTTTGGCTCCGTTCCGCCTCCATTCCGCTCTGGATGCGGACACCAAAACGTTGCTTGCACCTGGCGATGCGGAGCCAAACGGATCCGTCCTGACTTACAATGTAAGTTAACGAGGACAGATCCGTTTTCACTGACACAATATGGTGCAATTGAAAATGGATCCGTCCCCCATTTACTTTCGAAGTCAGGACGGATCGGTTTTGACTTAGACTTTTTTTTTACAGAATAATGCAAACGGATCCGTTCTGAACGGATACAAGCGCTTGCATTATAGACGTGGATCCGTCTGTGCAGATACCAGATGGATCCGCACCTAATGCAGGTGTGAAAGTAGCCTAACATACAAAGCTATGGATAAGCACATGTTTCACAGTGTTAACAAACAGCATATACAACGGTGAAATGTGTTTTTAAACACATTTCACCATTGCATATGTTATGCTTTTTCATATTAAAATGCTTCCAAAAATTATCCCTTTTTAGGGGCAGATGGTGGTTAAACACACATGGGCGGAATTTATCATGAGGGGAATATCTGAAGTCAGTTTCGTTTGAGTCTGTGTTGCAGTACTTTGTGCCACATTTATCAAATGTCACAGGTTGTTTGATAAATTTGGCTTGTCCTTACACCTAAGGCCCCTTTCACACGAGCGAGTTTTCCGCGCGGATGCGTTGCGGGGGGTGAACGCACAGCATCTGCACGGAATCCTGACCCATTCATTTCTATGGGGCTGTTCACATGAGCGGTGATTTTCACGCATCACTTGTGCGTTGCGTGAAAATCGCAGCATGCTCCTCTTTGTGCGTTTTTCACGTAACGCAAGCCCCATAGAAATTAATGGGGTTGCGTGAAAATCGCAAGCATCTGCAAGCAAGTGCGGATGCGGTGCGATTTTCACGCATGGTCGCTAGGAGACGATCGGGATGGAGACCCGAACCTTATTATTTTCCCTTATAACATGGTTATAAGGGAAAATAATAGCATTCTGAATACAGAATGCATAGTAAAACATCGCTGGAGTGGTTAAAAAAATAAAAATAAAATCATTTAACTCACCTTAGTCCACTTGATCGCGATGCCGGCATCTTCTTCTGTCCCCTTTACTGAATAAGACCTGTGGTGAACATTAATTTTAGGTCAAGGACCTTTGATGACGTCACTCCGGTCATCACATGGTACGTCACATGATCTTTTACCATGGTGAATCACCATGGTAAAAGATCATGTGACGTACCATGTGATGACCGGAATGACGTCATCAAAGGTCCTTTACCTATAATTAATGCTCACCACAGGTCCTATTCAGTAAAGGGGACAGAAGGAGATGCCGGGCCGCGATCAATTGGACTAAGGTGAGTTAAATGATTTTTTATTTTTTTTTAACCCCTCCAGCGCTGTTTTACTATGCATTCTGTATTCAGAATGCTATTATTTTCCCTTATAACCATGTTATAAGGGAAAATAATACAATCTACAGAACACCGATCCCAAGCCCGAACTTCTGTGAAGAAGTTCGGGTTTGGGTACCAAACATGTGCGATTTTTCTCACGCGAGTGCAAAATGCATTACAATCTTTTGCACTCGCGTGGAAAAATCGCGGGTATTTCCACAACGCACCCGCACATTTTCCATTTGAGATTGTGACTTTTTGTAACTTTTAAAAAAAGTCACAATTATAAATCTGGAGTGAAGCTCATTAACATAGCTAACTACACCCACTTTTCCACCCATATTACAAAACTGGAGTGAGTGGTGTAAAAATGCAAAAAGTCACAATTTTTTTTTTTTGCAAACAAGTGTAAAAGGTCACAAATGTTTGTGCAAGCACTTACATTTTGCGAAATCAATAAAAAAAAAAAGTTGCAAAAGCCCTATTTTGTGACTTTTTGATGCCAGAATTCTGGAGTGAAGGTATGATAAATCCGGGCCATGGTATTAGTCTAAAAAAATGCCTTGTGACCAATCATCCTCAACTGGGACAGAGTCCTTCCCCCTGTTTGTATGCACAACACATGTTAATGTCAGAAGAGCTACTTATGCACAAGTGTCCAAAATTATGCCTTAATGCAATATTTATACATGCACAAGTGATAATTGTCAGAGGAAAGAGTGGTGTGTTCAGAACCAGCCTGGAAAGATTTTTTTTATATGAGGTAGCCACAATTAAGTGTGCATGTGGTAAGGGTATGTTAATAGTGGCACATTGCTACATTAGTAGTGCTAGCAGTAGCAACAAAGCATAGAACAGACAAGGCAAACTGTTTAAGTGTGGTAGTAGTAGTAGTAATAGTGATTGTGATTGTGTAACAATTAATGGGCAGCACGGTGGCTCATTGGTTAGTACTGGTGCCTTGCAGTGCTGGGGTCCTAGGTTTGAATCCAACCAAGGACAACATCTGCATGGAGTTTGTATGTTCTCCCTGTGTTTACATGGGTTTCCTCTGGGTACTGCAGTTTCCTCCCACACTCCAAAGACATACTGATAGGGACCTTTAGATTGTGAGCCCCATAGGGGACAGCCGGATGCTACTGTCTGTAAAGTGCTGCAAAATATAGTAGTGCTATATAAGTGCATACAAATAAATAAATAAATGGAAGCGGCAGCAGGAAATAGAATGGAAAATGAAGGTAGACTGGCCAATACTGTATGTGCTGGAGAAAAGCCAATGTCCAGGTATGACTGTGTAATGCTAATGTAATGATAAAGGAAAACTGATGGCCAGCAAACATGGTATACCAGACACACTTTGTGCAAGCCATTACACTTTGAACACCCTTGAGGGCCAGGGTACTCTTCTGTCTGGTATACTGCCCCCCTTGAGGTTGTTCATCTCTGCTTACAGACAATACTGAATTGGCTTCTGATGCTTGTGGTTGGAGATGAGCAAATCAAACCTAACAAAGTGGAATTTGTTTAGAATTTCAGGAAAAATTTGATTTGCAACAAATGCAAATTTCCTCACGCTTCGTGGTAAAGAATCTCAATTTTCCTAAAATGGTGGCAACACGGACAGAGGACATGGGGCAAGGAACTCTGGGAAGGCGGGATCACCCAGATAGACATGCCTGCATGCAGGCAATGAGCAGCCAGCCAGCTCTGTGATGTCACAGCCCTATAAATATGGCAGCCATTTTAGATTCTGCCATTTTCCAGTGTTCAGAGTGCAGGGACAGACGTGTGAAGGTGTTAGGGACAGCTATTGGAAAAACAATTGTGGTAAAAAAGGACATAAAAAATTTATAGGTGCAGGGAAAGGATAGGAAGGAATAATTTCAAAGCATCTTAGTGCAGGGAGAGACATCAGAAGGCACTAGGGACATTGATAGGAAAGTGATTTACAAGTGCAGGGAACAATTATATGGGGATCCAAAAATTCATTAGACAGCTCTGTCATTCAACCTTTTTGTTATTGGGCTGCAAGTCTTATATTGAAAAGCCTTTAGAGGCTTATATCTTAGCATCTTATTCAGTACTACAAGAAAAACATATACGCAATGAACTGTTACAGTTAATTCTGGTGTATGCGTATAGGGGCGTATTACAGTAAAAAAAGAAAAATATATATGCACTGCACTGTTGCAGTTATTTCTGTTGAAAGTGTATAGGGGTGTTTTTCAGTCAAAAAGACAAATATATAAGCACTGCACTGTTGCAGTTATTTCTAGTGAAAGCATATAGGAGCGTATTTCAGTAAAAAAAGAAAAATATATACGCACTGCGCTGTTGCAGTTATTTCTGTGGAAAGTGTATAGGGGCGTTTTTCAGTAAAAAAAAATATAAATACAGGTGAAACTTGAATATCGTGCAAAGTTCATTTATTTCAGTAATGCAACTTAAAAGGTCAAACTAACATATGAGATAGACTCATTACATGGAAAGCGAGATATTTCAAGCCTTTATTTGGTATAATTTGGAAAATTATGGCTTACAGCTTATGAAATCCCAAAGTCTCAATTTTGAGGTACCCTTTGCTCAGGGGGTATGGATTAATTAGCTGACTAGAGTGTGACACTTTGAGCCTCGAATATTGAACCTTTTCACAAAACTCTAATTTTAAGTTGCATAAATGCAATTCCTTTTAATTTGCATTACTGAAATAAATGGACTTTTGCACGATATTCAAATTTTTCGAGTTTAACCTGTATATACGCACTGCACTGTTGCAGTTATTTCTGGTGAAAGCGTATAGGGGCGTATTTCAGTAAAAAAGAAAAATACATATGCACTGTTGCAGTTATGTGTAACGTGACACTACAAGGAAGGAATGGCTTTTTGAGAGAAATAATACCTACTAGGAATCTTCCACCAAGGCTGAACGCATGCCATTAGCTCTCTAAAGGCAGCAGAATCCACTAAATGGTAAGGCAGACAAACTTGGTCAGATGGGCTTTGCACACTTGAAGATTAAGAGGCACGTAGAGTTGTTTCTAGGCCACATATTCTGTTATTGATGGGAGAGGAAGAAGAGTAGTCTGAGTGGGAGAAGCAGTAAGTGATAATGATGACAACAAGGGCACTGTATTGCTCATGGGAGCAGCTTGGCTGCTGCAAAAGAGACCTGGAGAAGGTTCAAGCTGCCAGCCACTTATATTTTCTCACTGGATCAGGTGATGTAGCTGCATGTGCTGCAGTAGAGCCATTGTTCCTACGATTGTGTTTGAACACCAATCCGGCAGATCTTACGCACAGCAATGCTTTTGTCTTCCAGCACTGCAGAAAAATACTGCCAGATGGAGATATTCTTATACTCCTCACAGAGCTAATGGCAGCTTGACTTATCGTAGGTCTGGTACATTTTAAGCCTATGGCCACAGTATCAGCAGCATCACCATTTCCTGATGTGACCATAATAGAAAGGCCATGGCAGTTTTTTGGAGGTTCTGGCTGAGCATTGCCACTGCTCTTTATTGCTGCCACCACCCTCTTCTTCTGATGCTACCTCCTCCTCAGCACCCTGATTCAGCCCTCAGATCCTGTTCAACACACAATCATCGTCATTGTTCTTATCCGTACAACCACTTTTATGAGACTATGATATGGATGTAGCACAGTTAACACTCAAACTCTTAACTCAAATTTCTTAACTCCTTGTGATATCCCGAAACAAAAGCCCTTGAAAATCAATTGAAGGTGTTGGCTTAACACAACTAGTTAACTTAAAACGTCTAGTTAAGCATGTGTGTTGACTCCACTACATCTGTATGTCACGGTTGGCTCCTTGACCCCCCTGTTGGCTCCCTATGTATGGCCCCCCCATATGATTCCCTGCCCTGTATTTGTCCTGAGTGCTACTGTTGCTACCACCACCCCTACCATCACCACCTTGGCTACAGGCACCACTATTGGCACCACCTCTACCAACAATACAGCTATACATGGGGTCATCCACCTCCCCCAAAACCTCCTCCTCTTGGCTGTCCAAATGCTGACTGTTCTCACAGAAATCATTCACAGGGAGACTTGACTATCTTTCATAGTGTGTGGTGGGGTTTTGTTGCCTTTTCTTAGGAAAAATGAAGGTGCCCCACAAGGATGGGCAGTGAAGACAGGATGCAATTGAAAGGCTTCTCTAGGATTGCAAGGTGGAGGATTCAGAGGAATGTCCTACTACTATTATTACTACTGGCTGGATGGATGGTGCTGCTTTGGCTGCTACCGTCATTTTGACTTTGTGAGGACATGGTCTGGGTCTTTCATTTTACATACTTCCATTTTCCAGAAATTTGACTATGAGGCTTATAAATAAAAAGTCACCGGTTTGATGCACACATATTATTAAATTGTACTAGAAAAATTGTAATGTGTTTTATGTAATTTACCTTTTCCCGACTGCAGCACATAAATTTACGCCGGCGGTCTGGACTTTAAACATGGCACCCACTACACGCGCGGGGCAGTTGGGAAGAGGTTAATGTATTAGGACTGGAGTCTATTAGAATTAAACTGTGTTCCTATGGAGCCCTTCCACAGGCAGGCTCTCCATAGGAACTTGTCTGAGGCAGGCCTGTACCACTCTTGAGAACAGGGGCTGCCTCACACTATATCCGGCTCCCCGATCCCCGCTGGGGAAGCTAGAGCATGGCCAGTAGAGCGTGCTCCCTGTTTATAACAACACAGATGCCGTAGTCACATTTGACCATGGCCTCTGAAGGCTTAAATTTATGCAATCAACATTATCATAGAACGCATACATTGGTCCCGGGTGCCTGCGGTTTTAAACCAGGAAAGGAAATTATTGGGCTAAAATGTCTGAAAACACAGTTTGATGCAGTAAGGCATCCACTAAATAAGGATAATACAATGCAGTGTTTGTGGCAAATTGTTTTTTCCACTAGGCCTAAGCTAACACATATTCTGCAATGAGATTAGTGAATTAAAATAAATGAAAACATTGATAAAGTAATATGTTCACTAGCATGGATAGAAAAATTCTGTGTTTGTGGTGAAATAGGCATTCAAAAACAAGGGTATAAAAATTGCATTATTGCCATAAAATAGTTTTGCTATAATGCAATGCATTTATAACATGGATATAATGCACTGAACAAAAAATCAATTGTTCGGCAGCAGAATCCCTTTTGGGGTGTTGTGCTGGCAATAATCTGACAATAAGCCTATGTACAAACTTGCGTTGTTTTTTTTTGTTTTTTTTTAAACAAAGCTGTCGCTGTTCAATTGAAAAGAAAACAAAAAACATTTTCTTCTAGGTAGTTGGTGTTATAACACAGAACAGCTAGAATGAGGTGCTGTAGAAGCAGATGTATTAAGCAGCTTTCCCAGCCCCTCAGCCTCTCACTCCTCAAACTGTCCCTGATAAAATCTCTCAAATCTACACAATTATTTCTTTCTATTCTTCCCCTAGACTGTCAGTGTTATATTAGAATACAGGGAGTGCAGAATTATTAGGCAAGTTGTATTTTTGAGGATTAATTTTATTATTGAACAACAACCATGTTCTCAATGAACCCTAATAACTCATTAATATCAAAGCTGAATATTTTTGGAAGTAGTTTTTAGTTTGTTTTTAGTTTTAACTATTTTAGGGGGATATCTGTGTGTGCAGGTGACTATTACTGTGCATAATTATTAGGCAACTTAACAAAAAACAAATATATACCTATTTCAATTATTTATTTTTACCAGTGAAATCAATATAACATCTCAACATTCACAAATATACATTTCTGACATTCAAAAACAAAACAAAAACAAATCAGTGACCAATATAGCCACCTTTCTTTGCAAGGACACTCAAAAGCCTGCCATCCATGGATTCTGTCAGTGTTTTGATCTGTTCACCATCAACATTGCGTGCAGCAGCAACCACAGCCTCCCAGACACTGTTCAGAGAGGTGTACTGTTTTCCCTCCTTGTAAATATCACATTTGATGATGGACCACAGGTTCTCAATGGGGTTCAGATCAGGTGAACAAGGAGTCCATGTCATTAGATTTTCTTCTTTTATACCCTTTCTTGCCAGCCACGCTGTGGAGTACTTGGACGAGTGTGATGGAGCATTGTCCTGCATGAAAATCATGTTTTTCTTGAAGGATGCAGACTTCTTCCTGTACCACTGCTTGAAGAAGGTGTCTTCCAGAAACTGGCAGTAGGACTGGGAGTTGAGCTTGACTCCATCCTCAACCCGAAAAGGCCCCACAAGCTCATCTTTGATGATACCAGCCCAAACCAGTACTCCACCTCCACCTTGCTGGCGTCTGAGTCGGACTGGAGCTCTCTGCCCTTTACCAATCCAGCCACGGGCCCATCCATCTGGCCCATCAAGACTCACTCTCATTTCATCAGTCCATAAAACCTTAGAAAAATCAGTCTTGAGATATTTCTTGGCCCAGTCTTGACGTTTCAGCTTGTGTGTCTTGTTCAGTGGTGGTCGTCTTTCAGCCTTTCTTACCTTGGCCATGTCTCTGAGTATTGCACACCTTGTGCTTTTGGGCACTCCAGTGATGTTGCAGCTCTGAAATATGGCCAAACTGGTGGCAAGTGGCATCTTGGCAGCTGCACGCTTGACTTTTCTCAGTTCATGGGCAGTTATTTTGCGCCTTGGTTTTTCCACACGCTTCTTGCGACCCTGTTGACTATTTTGAATGAAACGCTTGATTGTTCGATGATCACGCTTCAGAAGCTTTGCAATTTTAAGAGTACTGCATCCCTCTGCAAGATATCTCACTATTTTTGACTTTTCTGAGCCTGTCAAGTCCTTCTTTTGACCCATTTTGCCAAAGGAAAGGATGCCTAATAATTATGCACACCTAATATAGGGTGTTGATGTCATTAGACCACACCCCTTCTCATTACAGAGATGCACATCACCTAATATGCTTAATTGGTAGTAGGCTTTCGAGCCTATACAGCTTGGAGTAAGACAACATGCATAAAGAGGATGATGTGGTCAAAATACTCATTTGCCTAATAATTCTGCACGCAGTGTAGTTTCTTGTGCTTGTGCTTTGGCAGACACTTCCAGAAACCCATCCTTCAGCAGCTTAACATAGATCAACATGCAATCATCAGATTTCTTCTCTCATAGACATTAATTTCTTAGCATTGGAGTCTATGAGATTTTCACTATGTTCCTATGGAGCCCTGCCACAGAAAGGGTCTCCATAAGAGCATAGCTGTGGTAGCCTCTGATCCTGCAGAGGGACCAAGGCTGCTGCAGGGAATGAACAGTTCCCATGATCGCCACTAGGGGGAGCTGTTCCAGACCCCAAAGTTTTTAGCTCTCAGATGCCTCGGTCACATTTGACCATGGCATCTAATCTGTTAAATGTCTGTGATCTGCTTTTTTCGCCAATCGCAGACTTTGGCTATGGCACCCTCTGCACTATTTAAATTCCTAACTTCCACTGTAAATTTGTGGTGATCGGGAAGATGTTAAAGTTAATTTACTCATCTCTATATGCCAGTCTTAATAAAAAGTCCAAGCAAGCAAAAAGAGACACATTTATTAAAAGGTAGAACACTACTAATAAATTTGTCACATTTTCTTTAAGCCGAACAAATCATCTCCAACTATGCCACTTTCTGCTCTGTTTCTAGCGATCATCTGCACAATTTGCTTGGTCTTGGCACACTCAGATCAGCTCTACAGTGCAACTGTACAGCATTGTACAACCTCTCTAGGGGATACATCCCCCCTATAACTGGGATTAATATGTCAGTGCCATTTACAGGAGAGATCAGCAATAAAAAAAAATTGATCTTAAATGCTCCCCAAACGTTTTGTACGTATGTTCATATGGGGGGGACACAAAGCTTAAAGAAAATGCCACACTGAAGCTTCTAGCCCCACCCTGGTGAACATCTATACTAATAAAAGCCCTGTGTACGTGCTCAGGGATGTTGTCCGTGCGTGTATGTCGATTAGTGAAGTGCGCATGCACTCCATCGGATCAGAGTTTTCTCCAATCTGATGGTATATTTTAACTTGAAGCGTCCCCATCACCATGGGAACGCCTATATGTTAGAATATACCATCGGATTTGAGTTAGATCGTGAAAACTCAAATCCGACAGTATATTCTAACACAGAGGTGTTCCCATAGTGATGGGGACGCTTCAAGTTAGAATATACTGAGAACTGTGGACATAACGGCCCCCTGCTGCTTGGCAGCACCTGATCTCTTACAGGGGGCTGTGATCCGCACAATTAACCCCTCAGATGCCGCACCTGAGGGGTTAATTGTGCATATCATAGCCCCTTGTAAGAGATCAGGTGCTGCCAGGCAGCAGGGGGCCAGACCCCCCTCCCTCCCCAGTTTAAAAATTCATTTGTGGCCAGTACGGCCCCCCCCTCCCTCCCCAGTATTAAATTCATTGGTGGCCAGTGCGGCGCCCCCTCCCTCCCTAGTAATAAATTCATTGGTGGCCAGTGCGGCCCCCCTCCCTCCCGCCCCAGTATTAAATTCATTGGTGGCCAGTGCGGCCCCCCCTCCCTCCCCAGTATTAAATTCATTGGTGGCCAGTGCAGCCCCCCCTCCCTCCCGCCCCAGTATTAAATTCATTGGTGGCCAGTGCGGCCCCCCTCCCTCCCTCCCAAGTATTAAATTCATTGGTGGCCAGTGCGGCCTCCCCTCTTCCCCCCCCTAATTAAAATCACCTCCACATCATTGGTGGCAGCGGAGAGTTTCGATCGGAGTCCTGGTTTAATTGCTTGGGCTCCGATCGGTTACCATGGCAGCCAGGACGCTACTGCAGTCCTGGCTGCCATGGTTACTTAGCAATTTTAGAAGCATTATACTTACCTGCGCTGTCTGTGGCCGGCCGGGCGCTCCTCTTATTGGTAAGTGACAGGTCTGTGCTATAAGCAATACGCCGCACAGACCTTTCACTTACCAGTAGGAGGAGCGCCGGCCGGCCACAGACAGCGCATGTAAGTATAAGCTAAGTAACCATGACAGCCAGGACGGCAGTAACATCCTGGCTGCCATGGTAACTGATCAGAGCCCCAGCGATTAAACTGGGACTCCGATCGGAAATGCCGCTCCGCTGCCACCAATGATGGGGGGAGTTGTTAGCCTGTGGCCACTGCCCCCAATGCTTTTAATACTGGGGAGGGAGGGAGGGGGGGCTGCACTGGCCACCAATGCTTTTAATACTGCGGAGGGAGGGAGGGGGGGCACACTGGCCACCAATGCTTTTAATACTGGGGAGGGAGGGGGGGGCCGCACTGGCCACCAATGCTTTTAATACTGGGAGGGAGGGAGGGAGGGAGGGGGGCGGACACACTGGCCACCAATGCTTTTAATACTGGGGAGGGAGGGAGGGGTGCACTGGCCATCAATGATTTTAATACTGGGGAGGGAGGGAGGGGGGGCCGCACTGCCACCAATGCTTTTAATACTGGGGAGAGAGTGGGGTCTGGCCCCTGCTACCTGGCAGCACCCGATCAGGGGACTGAGATCCGCAGAATTAACCCCTCAGGTGCGGCACCTGAGGGGTTAATTGTGCGGATCTCAGTCCCCTGTAAGAGATCGGGTGCTGCCAGGAAGCAGGGGGCAGTTATGTACACAGTTCTTAGTATATTCTAACTTGAAGTGTTCCCATCACTATGGGAACGCCTCTGTGTTAGAATATACTGTCGGATCTGAGTTTTCACGCTCTAACTCAAATCCGATGGTATATTCTAACATAGAGGCGTTCCCATGGTGATGGGGACGCTTCAAGTTAAAATATACCATCGGATTGGAGAAAACTCAGATCCGATAGTATATGAATAGGGACTCCTGACTTTACATTGAAAGTCAATGGGGGACGGAACCATTTACAATTGCACCAATATTGTGTAAATGTAAACGGATCCATCCCCATTGACTTACATTGTAAGTCAGGACGGATCCGTTTGGCTCCGCACCGCCAGGTGGACAAGCGTATTAACCACCAGCAGTGGCGTACCAAGGGGGGGGCGGGGGGGGCGGCCCGCCCCGGGTGCCACTCACAAGGGGGGTGCCAGCCGCGACTGAGGATAAAAAAAAAAAAAAAAAAAAAAAAAAATGTGGCGAGTGGGCCGGCCCAGGCGTGGCGCTGTGATAGGGGCAGGGCTCCAGATGGTCTCTCCCTCCCCCTGTGCTGCTGCCGCCGCGGCCAATAAGAAGAGGGACAGGGCCGGGGGAGGGGCTGTGGCCACTGCGCCACCAATGAAGATAACTGAGCTGTTAATACAAATACAGGAGGCGGGTGCTGGAATCACATAGCCTGCACCCGACCTCTGTGACAGGGAGCTGCGATCAGCTGCAGTTAACCGCTCAGGTGCCGCTCCCTGTCATAGAGGTCGGGTGCAGGCTATGTGATTCCAGCACCCGCCTCCTGTATTTGTATTAACAGCTCAGTTATCTTCAGAGTGCCCCCCCCCAGTATAATAAACATTGAGTGCGCCCCCCCCCCGTATAATAAACATTGATTGCGGCGCCCCCCCCCCCCCCCCCCAGTATAATAAACATTGAGTGCGGTGCGCCCCCCCCCAGTATAATAAACATTGATTGCGGCGCCCCCCCCCCCCAGTATAATAAACATTGAGTGCGCCCCCCTCCCCCCAGTATAATAAACATTGGTGGGCAGTGGGCAGTGGCAATGAGGGTTAAAAAATAAAAAATTAACTCACCTCCTCCAATTGATCGCGTAGCTGCTGCCGGTCTCCTTGTAATTTCTTCAGGACCTGTGGTGACGTCACTGAGCTCCAGCCTCTATCACATGGTCCATTACCATGGTGATGGATCATGTGATGTATCATGTGATGAGCTCAGTGACATCACCACAGGTCCTGCGTCCTGAAGAAAGAGAAAGTACATGAGACCGGCTGCTACGTGATCAATTGGAGGTGGTGAGTTAATTTTTATTTATTTTTTTAACCCTCATTGGCACTGCCCACCAATGTTTATTATGTTGGGGGGGGGGGGGCGCACTATGCCACCAATGTTTATTATACTGGGGTGTTGGGGGGGGGCACTGCACCACCAATGTTTATATGTTTATTATGCTAGGGAGGGGGGGCGCACTGCCCACCAATGTTTATTATGTTGGGGGGGCACACTGCGCCACCAATGTTTATTATGTTGGGGGGGGGCACACTGCGCCACCAATGTTTATTATGTTGGGGGGGCACACTGCGCCACCAATGTTTATTATACTGGGGTGTTGGGGGGGGGCGCACTGCACCACCAATGTTTATATGTTTATTATGCTAGGGAGGGGGGGCGCACTGCCCACCAATGTTTATTATGTTGGGGGGGCACACTGCGCCACCAATGTTTATTATACTAGGGTGTTGGGGGGGCGCACTGCACCACCAATGTTTATATGTTTATTATACTAGGGAGGGGGGGCGCACTGCGTCACCAATGTTTATTATACTGGGGTTTAAGGGGGTGCAGGTTTTTATTTTATTAAGGAAGGGTTAAGGGGTCTATTAAGGGGTGGTTAATGGGTTTTATTAAGGGGGGTTAATGGGTTTATTTCGTTAAGGGTGTGTGCAGAGGTTTATTTTATTAAGGGGTTTTATTTTTATTTATAAATATTATTGAAAACATTGAAAAAAGTTTGTGCATGTTTTCTTAACTTTCTTGGGGGGGGGGGGGGTGCCAAACAAAGGGTTCGCCCCGGGTGCCAAATGCTCTAGGTACGCCCCTGACCACCAGTCACAGTGACAGTGGTTTGAACACCACCAGTTAGTGCCAGATCTATCAGCCACCAGTCACAGTGCCCGCCGTATTAGCACCACCAATCAGTGCCAGCTGTATCAGCCACCAGTCACAGTGCCAGTGGTCTCAGCACCACCAGTGAGTTCCAGCCGTATCAGCCACCAGTCACAGTTACAGCAGTCTCAGCACCACCAGATAGTGCCAGCTCTATCAGCCACCAGTCACAGTGCCAGTGGTCTCAGCACCACCAGTCAGTGCCAGCCATGTCAGCCACCAGTCACAGTGACAGCAGTCTCAGCACCACGTGGCACTGCCAGTCGTCTCAGCCACCAGTAAGTGCCAGCTGTTTCAGCCATCAGCTGCAGTCTCAGCACCACCAGTCCGTGCCAGCCATCTCAGGCACCAGTCACAGTGCCCACAGTCTCAGCACCACCAGTCAGTGCCAGCAGTCAGTGCCAGCAGTATCAGCTACCAGTCACAGTGCCAGTGCTCTCAGCACCACCAGTCAGTGCCAGCCGTATCAGACACCAGTCACAGTGCCAGTGGTCTCAGCACCACCAGTCAGTGACAGCTGTATCAGTCACCAGTCACAGTGCAAGTGGTCTCAGCACTACCAGTCAGTGGCAGTCATATCAGCCACCAGTCACAGTGCCTGCAGTCTCTGCCAAAAGTCAGTGCCAGTGACGCATATTACAGCTACATATAAGTCAGTATTACAGTAAGAGAAAATATTATAAAATTATAAAAGTACAAGCCTATATTACTTGGACTTTTTACTAACAACATGCCACCCAAAAAAAGGACACATCAAGTAGGACAAAAGACACAGACAATGAAACCCTACATAACCAAATTCTCCTGGAGAAACAGTCAAGTCAGCAAGTAAAAATCAAAAAAAGAAAGGCTGAAAAACAAAGAAAAAAACGAGCAAATAGATCAATTCAAGAAAAAGAAAACAAGTGTCGCAAAAACGCTAAAAGAGAAAGATTCAGAAGAGCAAATAGATCTATAGAAGAACAGGAAAATCAGCGTAAAAAACAATCTCTAAGAGAAAGACAAAGATGAGCAAATAGATCTTTGAAGAAAAGGAAAATGAGCGTCAGAAAAATGTGAAAGCACACAGAACTAGGAGAGCAACACTACGTCAGCAACAAGCAATAAAAAGAGGCAGGATAACAGATCTACAAACAGACACAACACATTTATCAACAGCCACACATGAGAGGATAAATGATATAAGAGAAAGACAAAAACGTAAGAGACATGCTGAAAGAGGAGAAGAACGACAATTACAATGTTTGCGGCAAGCACAATTACAGAGACTGGCCCGAAGTAAACGAGTGGAAAATAACGAATCCCGGGCAACAATAGAAAGAATGGCAATGATAAATGATATAGTTAATATTAATGAGGATAACATTATACACCACACATGTGGAGATTTAAATCAGATATACAATTTTTGTCAAGCAAAACATTTTGAAGGAGAAAGACCATCTGATCAAAAATTTACACAGTGTTGCTCAAAAGGAAAAGTAAATCTTCAACCAATTCGAACAAATCCGTTTATACAGTAGTTCATGATGGGTCAGCATCATTACAGCAAAAATTTCATGCAAAATATAAGGTCAATATATAGTGCTTTAGCATTTGCATCTATGGGAGCTAACATTAGTCCGCCTACTGGCTATGGGCCATACTGTTTTCGAATCCATGGTTCGATTTGTCACAGAGCAGGAACACAGCATCCTCAACAGGGTGAAAACAGACAGTTTGCACAATTATACATTTTAGATCTCTCTGAAGCTGCAGAACAAAGAATGCAAATTTCTGCCAACTTAGGAATAAATACAGAGCTTATGCAAACATTAAGTACATTTATGGCACAATTCAATCCTTTTGCAGAGGCCTGCAAAATGTTGTACCAAGTTGAAAAAGAATATGAAGAGAATGCCGCCAAAAATGACAATGTTATTAAGGAAGTGTCCATTACTAGAGTTGAGCGAACACCTGGATGTTCGGGTTCGAGAAGTTCGGCCGAACTTCCCGGAAATGTTCGGGTTCGGTATCCGAACCCGACCCGAACTTCGTCCCGAACCCGAACCCCAACCCCATTGAAGTCAATGGGGACCCGAACTTTTTGTAAAACAGCCCAGGAAAAGCTAGAGGGCTGCAAAAGGCAGCAACATGTAGGTAAATCCCCTGCAAACAAATGTGGATAGGGAAATGAATTAAAATAAAAATAAAATAAATAAAAATTAACCAATATCAATTGGAGAGAGGTCCCATAGCAGAGAATCTGGCTTCACGTCAGCAGAGAATTAGTCTTCATGCCATAGCAGAGAATCTGGCTTCACGTCACCCACCACTGTAACAGTCCATTGTCATATATTTAGGCCCAGGCACCCAGGCAGAGGAGAGAGGTCCCGTAACAGAGAATCTGGCTTCATGTCAGCAGAGAATCAGTCTTCATGTCATAGCAGAGAATCAGGCTTCACGTCACCCAACACTGGAACAGTCCATTGTCAGATATTTAGGCCCAGGCACCCAGGCAGAGGAGAGAGGTCCCGTAACAGAGAATCTGGCTTCATGTCAGCAGAGAATCAGTCTGCATGTCATAGCAGAGAATCAGGCTTCACGTCACCCACCACTGGAACAGGCCACTGTCAGATATTTTTAGGCCCCGCCACCCAGACAGAGGAGAGAGGTCCCATAACAGAGATTCAGGCTTCATGTCAGCAGAGAATCAGTCTTCATGTCATAGCAGAGAATCAGGCTTCACGTCACCCACCACTGGAACAGTCCATTGTCACATATTTAGGCCCAGGCACCCAGGCAGAGGAGAGAGGTCCCATAACAGAGATTCAGGCTTCATGTCAGCAGAGAATCAGTCTTCATGTCATAGCAGAGAATCAGGCTTCACGTCACCCACCACTGGAATAGTGATGAGCGGCAGGTGCCATGTTCGATTTCGACGAAATTCGCGAATATTCGATAGAATATTTGTTTTATATTCGTCGAAATCGAATATTCGTCATTATTCTTGTTACACGATTAATATGCGATTTAAATAATCGCGTATTGCGATTTTAACTTAAAGGCTACTCTCCTATTGAAATAGCAATGCGATTAATTCAAGTTATAATAATCAAATTTAGATTTTAACTTAGCACTGCTATATTCCATATTCGTTAATTCTAGCTTAATATGGAATATAGCAGTGCTAAGTTAAAATCGAAATTCGATTATTATAACTTTTTTTTTTTTATTGTTATATATTTTTATTTCCCACTTCCCTAAAGTTGTTCTTACCTGTCCTTTGGATTCCTGGCTTCCTGGCTGCTCCAGTCAGTGCCCGTTGCCGCTTCTGCCGACTTCCGTGCTCATGGAGCGTCCCCATCACCATGGGAACGTCTCCATATACTAGAATGTACTGTCGGATTTGAGAATTACGTGAAAAATCGCAATTCGATTATTTCAAGTTATAATAATCGAATTTCGATTTTAACTTAGCACTGCTATATTTAATTCTAGCCTAATATGGAATATAGCAGTGCTAAGTTAAAATCGAAATTCGATTATTATAACTTGAATTAATCGAATTGCAATTTCAACTTGGACCTGGTTTACTATGGTTGGCTTGGTAGAATTAGCGAATATGACGAATGTATTCGTCATATTACACAAAATGAATATAACGAATGTATTCGTCATATTCCACAAAACGAAGATAACGAAGTATTCTGCATCTTCGTTTTAGCTACCTATTCGTCAACTTCGCTAATTCTAGCAATAATATAGGAAAGTTTACTATAGAGACAGCTAAGTTTAATTCGCTATGCGAATATATGACTGCTTTAAAAAAATAAATAAATAGAATAATTATAATACCTGATAATTATTATAATTATTCTATTTATAAAAAAAAGCAAAGTAATATAATCGCATAGCGAATTAAACTTAGCTGTCTCTATAGTAAACTTTCCTATATAATTGCTAGAATTAGCGAAGGTGATGAATAGGTAGCTAAAACGAAGATGCAGAATACTTCGTTATCTTCGTTTTGTGGAATATGACGAATACATTCGTCATATTCGCTAATTCTACCAAGCCAACCATATTAAACCAGGTCCAAGTTGAAATTGCAATTCGATTAATTCAAGTTATAATAATCGAATTTCGATTTTAACTTAGCACTGCTATATTCCATATTAGGCTAGAATTAAATATAGCAGTGCTAAGTTAAAATCGAAATTCGATTATTATAACTTGAAATAATCGAATTGCGATTTTTCACGTAATTCTCAAATCCGACAGTACATTTTAATATATGGAGACGTTCCCATGGTGATGGGGACGCTCCATGAGCACGGAAGTCGGCAGAAGCGGCAACGGGCACTGACTGGAGCAGCCAGGAATCCAAAGGACAGGTAAGAACAACTTTAGGGAAGTGGGAAAGAAAAAAATATAACAATAAAAAAAAATAAAAAAAATATTCGAAATATCGAATTTATATCACTATATTCGAAATATTCGCGAATTAGCGAAGTGCCGATATTCGAAAAAAAATTCGATATTCGAATATTCGCGCTCAACACTACACTGGAACAGTCCATTGTCACATATTTAGACCCAGGCACCCCGGCAGAGGAGAGAGGTCCCATAACAGAGATTCAGGCTTCATGTCAGCAGAGAATCAGTCTTCATGTCATAGCAGAGAATCAGGCTTCACGTCACCCACCACTAGAACAGTCCATTGTCACATATTTAGACCCAGGCAGAGGAGAGAGGTCCCATAACAGAGATTCAGGCTTCATGTCAGCAGAGAATCAGTCTTCATGTCATACCGTGTTTCCCCGAAAATAAGACATCCCCCGAAAATAAGACCTACTTCCAGTTTTGCCTCTTGCTGAAATATAAGGCATCCCCCCGAAAATAAGGCCTCCCCGATAATAAGGCCCCCCGGAATATAAGGTCCCAGAAGTTACTGTAAGGCGTCTGACTCCTTTGGATCGTAGCGGCGGGCGCCGCCGCGCAGCTCACTGATAGGCCGGAGCGCAGCCAGAGCTGTTCAGGCGGTGCGAGGTCTCTTTAATTCGGAGAGCCCGTGCCGCCGCCAGGACAAGCTGCCGCCTGAGTCTGGCTGACTCACATTTAGACAGTGAGTGAGTTGTGCAGGGCAGGAGTCGGGCACATTGTGTGGAATCTGGCCGGCACGGACACAGGGGTGACTGAGGTAGGGGGGGGAAATGTCTGATGAAGTGGTTGTGGGATGTCTGGTGAAGGTTGGAGGGGGAGAGACTAAATAATCCACTGTCCGCTGGCACAGGGGAGGGGGATCACGTAAAATGACACAGGGGGATCAGAGGGGGGAATCAAAATGACACAGGAGGATAAGAAAGGGGTACTAAAATGATAATCCCTCCCTCTGATGCTCCTGTGTCATTTTGATTCCCCCCTCTGATCCCCCTGTGTCATGGAAAAATAAGACATCCCTGAAAATAAGACATAGCGCATCTTTTGGAGCAAAAATTAATATAAGACACTGTCTTATTTTCGGGGAAACAGGGTAGCAGAGAATCAGGCTTCACGTCACCCACCACTGGAACAGGCCACTGTCAGATATTTTTAGGCCCCGGCACCGAGACAGAGGAGAGAGGTCCCATAACAGAGATTCAGGCTTCATGTCAGCAGAGAATCAGTCTTCATATCATAGCAGAGAATCGGGCTTCATGTCACCCACCACTGGAACAGGCCACTGTCAGATATTTTTAGGCCCCGGCACCCAGACAGAGGAGAGGTTCATTCAACTTTGGGTTGCCCCGCAATATAATGGTAAAATGAAAATAAAAATAGGATTGAATGAGGAAGTGCCCTGGAGTACAATAATATATTGTTAAGGGGAGGTAGTTAATGTCTAATCTGCACAAGGGATGGACAGGTCCTGTGGGATCCATGCCTGGTTCATTTTTATGAACGTCAGCTTGTCCACATTGGCTGTAGACAGGCGGCTGCGCTTGTCTGTAATGACGCCCCCTGCCGTGCTGAATACACGTTCAGACAAAACGCTGGCCGCCGGGCAGGCCAGCACCTCCAAGGCATAAAAGGCTAGCTCTGGCCACGTGGACAATTTGGAGACCCAGAAGTTGAATGGGGCCCAACCATCAGTCAGTACGTGGAGGGGTGTGCACAGGTACTGTTCCACCATGTTATTGAAATGTTGCCTCCTGCTAACACGTTCCGTATCAGGTGGTGGTGCAGTTAGCTGTGGCGTGGTGACAAAACTTTTCCACATCTCTGCCATGCTAACCCTGCCCTCAGAGGAGCTGGCCGTGACACAGCTGCGTTGGCGACCTCTTGCTCCTCCTCTGCCTTCGCCTTGGGCTTCCACTTGTTCCCCTGTGACATTTGGGAATGCTCTCAGTAGCGCGTCTACCAACGTGCGCTTGTACTCGCGCATCTTGCTATCACGCTCCAGTGCATGAAGTAAGGTGGGCACATTGTCTTTGTACCGTGGATCCAGCAGGGTGGCAACCCAGTAGTCCGCACACGTTAAAATGTGGGCAACTCTGCTGTCGTTGCGCAGGCACTGCAGCATGTAGTCGCTCATGTGTGCCAGGCTGCCCAGAGGTAAGGACAAGCTGTCCACTGTGGGAGGCGTATCGTCATCGTCCTGCTTTTCCCCCCAGCCACGCACCAGTGATGGGCCCGAGCTGCGTTGGGTGCCAGCCCGCTGTGAACCTGCTTCATCCTCATCCTCCTTCACCTCATCCTCGTCCTCCTCGTCCTCCAGTAGTGGGCCCTGTCTGGCCACATTTGTACCTGGCATCTGCTGTTGCAAAAAACCTCCCTCTCAGTCACTTCGAAGAAACTGGCCTGAAAGTGCTAAAAATGACCCCTCTTCCTCCTCCTCCTCCTGGGCCACCTCCTCTTCCATCATCGCCCTAAGTGTTTTCTCAAGGAGACATAGAATTGGTATTGTAACGCTGATAACGGCGTCATCGCCACTGGCCATGTTGGTGGAGTACTCGAAACGGCGCAACAGGGCACACAGGTCTCGTATGGAGGCCCAGTCATTGGTGGTGAAGTGGGGCTGATCCACAGTGCGACTGACCTGTGCGTGCTGCAGCTGAAACTCCACTATGGCCTGCTGCTGCTCGCACAGTCTGTCCAGGATGTGCAAGGTGGAGTTCCACCTGGTGGGCACGTCGCATATGAGGCGGTGAGCGGGAAGGCCGAAGTTACGCTGTAGCGCAGACAGGCGAGCAGCGGCAGGATGTGAACGCCGGAAACGCGAACAGACGGCCCGCACTTTATGCAGCAGCTCTGACATGTCGGGTTAGTTGTGAATGAACTTCTGCACCACCAAATTCAGCACATGCGCCAGGCAAGGGATATGCGTCAAACCGGCTAGTCCCAGAGCTGTAACGAGATTTCGCCCATTATCGCACAAGACCAGGCCAGGCTTGAGGCTCACCAGCAGCAACCACTCGTTGGTCTGTTGTTCTATACCCCGCCACAACTCCTGTGCGGTGTGGGGCCTGTCCCCCGAACATATGAGTTTCAGAACGGCCTGCTGACGTTTACCCCGGGCTGTGCTGAAGTTGGTGGTGAAGGTGTGTGGCTGACTGGATGAGCAGGTGGAAGAAGAGGAGGAGGAAGCTGAGTAGGAGGAGGAGGAGACAGGAGGCAAAGAATGTTGCCCTGCGATCCTTGGCGGCGGAAGGACGTGTGCCAAACAGCTCTCCGCCTGGGGCCCAGCTGCCACTACATTTACCCAGTGTGCAGTTAGGGAGATATAGCTTCCCTGGCCGTGCTTAATGGTCCACGTATCTGTGGTTAGGTGGACCTTGCCACAGATGGCGTTGCGCAGTGCACACTTGATTTTATCGGATACTTGGTTGTGCAGGGAAGGCACGGCTCTCTTTGAGAAGTAGTGCCGGCTGGGAACAACATACTGTGTGACAGCAAGCGACATGAGCTGTTTGAAGCTGTCTGTGTCCACCAGCCTAAATGACAGCATTTCATAGGCCAGTAGTTTAGAAATGCTGGCATTCAGGGCCAGGGATCGAGGGTGGCTAGGTGGGAATTTACGCTTTCTCTCAAATGTTTGTGAGATGGAGAGCTGAACGCTGCCGTGTGACATGGTTGAGATGCTTGGTGACGCAGGTGGTGGTGTTGGTGGTATATCCCATGTTTGCTGGGCGGCAGGTGCCAACGTACCTCCAGAGGCGGAGGAAGAGGCCGAGGCGGCGGCAGCAGCAGAAGAGGCTGAGGCGGCAGCAGCAGAAGAGGTAGCAGGGGGAGCCTGAGTGACTTCCTTGTTTTTAAGGTGTTTACTCCACTGCAGTTCATGCTTTGCATGCAGGTGCCTGGTCATGCAGGTTGTGCTAAGGTTCAGAACGTTAATGCCTCGCTTCAGGCTCTGATGGCACAGCGTGCAAACCACTCGGGTCTTGTCGTCAGCACATTGTTTGAAGAAGTGCCATGCTAGGGAACTCCTTGAAGCTGCCTTTGGGGTGCTCGGTCCCAGATAGCGGCGGTCAGTAGCAGGCGGAGTCTCTTGGCGGCGGGTGTTCTGCTTTTGCCCACTGCTCCCTCTTTGTCTTTTGCTACGCTGTTGGCTCGGTCTCACCACTGCCTCTTCCTCCGAACTGTGAAAGTCAGTGGCACGACCTTCATTCCATGTGGGGTCTAGGACCTCATCGTCCCCTGAATCGTCTTCCACCCAGTCTTGATCCCTAACCTCCTGTTCAGTCTGCACACTGCAGAAAGACGCAGCAGTTGGCACCTGTGTTTCGTCATCATCAGAGATGTGCTGAGGTGGTATTCCCATGTCCTCGTCATCAGGAAACTTAAGTGGTTGTGCGTTAGTGCATTCTATCTCTTCCACCTCTGGGGAAGGGCTAGGTGGATGCCCTTGGGAAACCCTGCCAGCAGAGTCTTCAAACAGCATAAGAGACTGCTGCATAACTTGAGGCTCAGACAGTTTCCCTGATATGCATGGGGGTGATGTGACAGACTGATGGGCTTGGTTTTCATGCGCCATCTGTGCGCTTTCTGCAGGAGACTTGGTGGGAGATAATGTAAACGTGCTGGATGCACTGTCGGCCACCCAATTGACTAATGCCTGTACCTGCTCAGGCCTTACCATCCTTAGAACGGCATTGGGCCGCACCAAATATGGCTGTAAATTCTGGCGGCTACTGGTACCTGAGGTAGTTGGTACACTAGGACGTGTGACTGTGAACAGGCACGTCCGATCCCAGCATTAGAGGGTCCACTAATACCACCACGACCATGTCCGCGTCCGCGTCCCTTACTAGATGTTTTCCTCATTGTTACCGTTCACCACAATAAGAAAAATATTATTCGGGCCAATGTATTGAATTCAAATTCAAGCCTTTTTTTACAGACACCTAACACTATCTGGCTATCTATTTAGGTACCGTATTACACTAATACAGGCACACCAGTAATGACAGATTTAGCTGAATACAAATTTGAGGCCTATTATTTAGGCGCTGGGTGACAGGTATACGTTTACGGACAGAATTAGACTTGGATCTGCACTGTAGCGTGTGTGTGAAGTTCTTGAGAATTACCCTATTAGCACCTTGAATCTAATATACCCTTTTAGGGATAGATTTAAAGTAGGCCTGATACAGCAGAAACCACTAATTTTGAGAATTGCAAAATTGGGAATTGTTTTTCAACCCAGAACAAAAACTGTGCTTTGACGGACACTAAATAACTTGACCAGCTAAAACAGTAATGACAGATTTGGATGAATATAAATGTGAGGCCTATTTTTTAGGCGCTGGGTGACAGGTATACGTTTAATCACAGAATTAGACTTGGATCTGCACTGTAGCATGTGTGTGAAGTTCTTGAGAATTACCCTATCAGCACCTTGAATCTAATATACCCTTTTAGGGATAGATTTAAAGTAGGCCTGATACAGCAGAAACCACAAATTTTGAGAATTGCAAAATTGGGAATTGTATTTCAACCCAGAACAAAAACTGTGCTTTGACGGACACTAAAAATAAATTGACCAGCTAAAACAGTAATGACAGATTTGGATGAATATAAATGTGAGGCCTATTTTTTAGGCGCTGGGTGACAGGCTCAACTTGCCCCTGATGTAGTATATGGCCAAAAAATAACCACACTATTGATGGTTAAATGCACTTGATGAAAGCTTGACCCTGATGTAGGATATAGCAAAAAATAACCACACTATGGATGGTTAAATGCACTTGGGTGGCAGGCTCAGCTTGCCCCTGATGTAGTATATGGCCAAAAAATAACCAAACTATTGATGGTTAAATGTACTTGGTGGCAGCTTGTGCTGGCGCACAAGCAAGCCACAAAATGGCCGCCGATCACCCCAGAAAAAAGTGACTGAAAAACGCTCTGGGCAGCCTCAAAACACTGAGCAATTGAATAGCAGCAGTTCAATGATCCACAGCTGTAGATCGATCACTGAATGAAGTCTTTTGGAGGAGTTAATCACTGCCTAATCTCGCCCTAACGTCGCAGCTGCAACCTCTCCCTACACTTGTATCAGCAGAGTGACGTGCAGCGCTACGTGACCCAATCTTAAATAGAGGCTGGGTCACATGCTGCACTGGCCAATCACAGCCATGCCAATAGTAGGCATTTCTGTGATGGCCTCTTGGGGCAAGTAGTATGATGCTTGTTGATTGGCTGCTTTGCAGCCTTTCAAAAAGCGCCAAGAAAGCGCTGAACACCGAACTCGAACCCGGACTTTTATGAAAATGTTCGGGTTCGGGTCCGTGTCACGGACACCCCAAAATTCGGTACCAACCCGAACTATACAGTTCGCTCATCCCTATCCATGACAATAGTACAAGATCGCAAAAATGACCAAAGGCGCTATAACGCACCAAAATATAATGAGGTTGCTTTTAGAGAATTACCACTTGAAAGAGATCTTCTTATACACTGCAAACCAAGTGAAGATTATGCAAATAAAAAAAAAACACAAAGAATTAGTGTCCTTGATCCTAATTTGAAACCCATGGTTTATCCATTGTTATTCCCCTATGGGGATCAAAGCTGGGGAATTGACATTCCATTGCAAAACAGACTACAAGCTTTATTAGAAAGGAAAAAGGTGCTCCCCCTGCGCTCCTGTTATTTGACCAGACAGATCTACCTGGATAGGGAGATCCCGCTGCTTACTGTCTAGTGAGGAGCTATTGTTCTCCTCAGAATAAAGTAATGAGAGAGGAGTATGTCACCCTTAGGTGATACAAGACAGATAGCGCTGGAGTGTGTGGTCAAGACAGCTGGTCCCATAAACAGTACTAGCCTGGTATAATGCTGATAATGTTAGCGATGGTGTGGTACAATATTAGTAGTAGTATTGTTGTAATAGTGTATGTTAATTATCCTTTGGGTGGAAAGTCAAGCAGGAATAAAACTGAAAACTGACATAGGTTATGGCAGCAGTGTCACTACCTTATTATTCATCCGATGTCGGTTCCTCAGTTGGTGGTTTGATCTGAAGGAGTAGGAGTTGGTTGCTCTATGATTCTTCTGCTGGTCCTGTTTTTGCAAGATTCTTCTGCTGGTCCTGTTCCTTTAAGACACGGCGTCCTCCTGGCTCACCTCCTAGCAGCAGCGCGGCCCCGGCCGGAAGCACGTGCAGCGTGAGGGAGCTTGTTGTTCTGTTGCCCCGGGAAATCGTTGGTGGTGACTTCACCGCTTTGAGGCTCCTGTACTGCTAGGAGGTGAGCCAGGAGGACGCCGTGTCTTAAAGGAACAGGACCAGCAGAAGAATCTTGCAAAAACAGGACCAGCAGAAGAATCATAGAGCAACCAACTCCTACTCCTTCAGATCAAACCACCAACTGAGGAACCGACATCGGATGAATAATAAGGTAGTGACACTGCTGCCATAACCTATGTCAGTTTTCAGTTTTATTCCTGCTTGACTTTCCACCCAAAGGATAATTAACATACACTATTACAACAATACTACTACTAATATTGTACCACACCATCGCTAACATTATCAGCATTATACCAGGCTAGTACTGTTTATGGGACCAGCTGTCTTGACCACACACTCCAGCGCTATCTGTCTTGTATCACCTACAAGCTTTATTAAATTTACCAAACCAGTCAGACAATCCTAGAGTTAGAGTCACTCAAATGCAATACTACGGTTACCGTCTCTCCATTAGAGAGGATTTTAATCCCTTTTTAAATGCAGGCCGCCTTACACAGTAATATATAGTTGATGCATATGTGAAAACAGAAGCCAACAGACTCAATTATATACGTCAAAATTAGCGTAAATTGCGTGTTGAAAAATACTCTGGATTAATGGATCATTTGTTTAACGAAGCCAATGAACCAGGCCTGAGTCCTGGAAAAATGTATATTTTGCCCTCTTCATTTGCAGGGAGCCCCAGAAACATGCAACAAAATTATCAAGATGCTATGGCAATTGTCAGAAAATATGGAAAACCAGATCTTTTTATTACAATGACATGCAATCCCAAATGGGAAGAGATTGTACATAACCTACAACATGGACAAACTGTTGATGGACAACCACATTTAGTTGCAAGAGTATTTCACCTAAAACTCAAAGCTCTAATTGATGACATCTACGTGATATAATTTCAAAAGAGAGGTTTACCACATGCTCACATACTTCTCATTCTTAAAGAAAGCTGTAAACCAAAAAATGAAGAACTGATAGATAAAATTGTCTCTGCTGAAATCCCTAACATAGAAATCACTCCTCGCTTACATGCAATTGTAACAAAGCATATGATTCATGGACCATGCAGAGCACTCAATCCTAATTCTCCATGTATGACAAATGCTGTAAGGATTTTCCGAAGGAATTCCAACAAAAAACTATTGCTAATAGCAATGGTTATCTAAAGTACAAGAGAAGAAATACAGGCCAAACTATAATTCTTAACGGAAAGAATATTGATAATTCTTGGGTTGTACCATATAATCCTTACTTAGCATTGAAGTACAATTGCCACATTAATGTGGAAGTATGTGCATCAGTGAAAAGTGTCAAATACCTTTTTTTTTTATATTTTTATTATTTTTGGTTTTAAACATGGATAGGATCATTACATACTGTTGGTGAAGGACACGTCTGTGTGTCACACGTTTCACCTTACAATGGATTTTGTGACAAATACATTACAGAGAAATAACAGAGACATAAACATGTGGATTACAGAGCTATACAACACATGTATCTACTGTATGTGGGTTGAGGTAGTCAACAAATCAACAGAGTAACAGGTACAGGATCAGTGAGGAAGTGATCTAAAGTCCCGTCAAGGTTTCCATAATAAATTGAAACTACGGTAGGATCGGTTTTCCCACGCAGACATTTCTTCGAACCTGCAAATGGAGTCAATTTTGTTAAGCCAATGTTCAGTAGGGGGAAGGTCATGTGACAACCAGTGTCTGGGCAACAGTAAATGGGCTGCTGATAGTAATTTTTTGAACAACTTTAGTGTCGGAGGACCAGGTATGTGAGCTAATTTAGGGCAGAGAGCGATGGATGCATTGCAGATTAAATTGCAAATTTTAAATATATTGGACCACCACACCGTAACTAGTGGGCATGTCCACCAAATATGGTAGAACGTCCCCTTCCCAGTAACACATCTCCAGCATATGTCAGATCCAGAAGAAGAAAAACGACAAGTTATTTCTGGAGTTCTATACCATCTGGTAAGGATTTTGTATCCATTTTCCTGAATTCTGACGCATCTGGAAGAAGAGTGAGGCTCTACAAAGAGGCGAGTTCGATCGTCCACCGTGAATGGGGAACCCAGGTATTTCTCCCAAGAGCCTATAAAGGATGGTTTGGGCAAGTTGGCAGGGTATGTGAGTTTCCTAAAGATGAGAAAAATAAGTTTCCGGGGGGAGGGGGGGGGGGTTGACACAAATAAGGCTCTTAAACCACGTTAGAGGTCTGAGCAGATCACCAAAACTAATATGTTTGGAGATAAAGGAACGGAGAAAAGCTATAAAGAATATGGGGGGAGTAGTGATGTTGAGAAGGCTTAAGATATCATGTTAGTCTTGACGTTGCCATCTTCCTTGAAAAGGGACCTCACCGGGGTTGTGGAGTTCCTAATCGAGAGTGGGAGGCTTTGTAGTAGTTCTTTTGGGGCCAATCCCAAAAGGTCTCTGGGTTGTTTCTTGAAATTTTTTCCAAGCGTCAAGTGTGGCCTTAATATTTAGGTCGTGTTGAATATGAATTGGGTATAGTTTGGTAGGGTGAATTAATAGAACCCTAAATGAGGAGAGGAATATAGAGGATTCCATTCCCACCCAGGATTTAGACGTGGGTTCTCTAAACCCATCCACCACTCTAGTCAGTAAGCAGGCCAAATTATACGTCCTGGGGTCTGGAAGGTTAATACCCCCTGCAATTTTAGGTCTCTGAAGGACACTAAAGCTAATGCAAGATTTTTTTCTGTTCCAAATGTAGCTGCGTACATGTTTATTGATGGATTGGAAGTAGGCGCTGGGGATGGGGATTGGTAGGACCTGTTGAAGGTAGTTTAACCTTGGCAGAACCAGTGAGGTGAATAGGTTTTTGCGGCCAAACCAGGAGAGTGTTGGAAAATACAGATTATCGATTTGTGTCTGCATGGAGTGTAGAAGAGGGATATAATTAAGATTAAATAAATTGGAGGGGTCTGGACCAATTTTGACTCCTAAATATGTAATGGTGGGTGAATTCCAGTTAAAGGGTGATGTTGAGGTGAGTTTGTTCTTAGTAATCGTGGGCAGGCCTATGGCTAATACATGCGACTTTTTCATATTAATTTTAAAGTTGGACAAGGGGTAGGGAGGTGGCCGGATTGGTTGTCATGAGTAGAAGATCATCGGCGAAGGCGGACGCTTTGTGTTTGTGGCCTCCTAACTCCAAGCCTTTTATCAGGGGGTCTTGTCGGATGGACTGTAAGAGGGGTTCCATAATTAGAACAAAGATCAAAGGCGAGAGTGGGCAGCCCTGGCGAGTGCCATTTTTTATAGGAAAGGGGAGGGAAAAAGTGTCATTCACCAGCACCGATGCCGAGGCATTGAGATACATAGAAAAAATTGCTTGAATAAATGGATCTGGGATTTCAAATTTCTGTAAAGCTAAACTCAAATACATTTTTAAATATGTGTACAAAGGTCATGATTGTGCAAATGTTGTCATTCAAGAACAAGGTACTTTGAATCATGATGAAATAAACACCTTTATTAATTCTAGGTTTGTCAGTGCTCCAGAAGCAACATGGCGTTTGCATGGGTTTGAAATGCATTATCAATCCCATACCATCCATAGATTAGCAGTGCATCTGTCTGAAGAACAATCAGTTTTTTTCAGCCCAAATGACATTACCACAGCGGTACAGAGAGCTTTAAACCGTGATACTCAATTGACAGCTTGGTTCAAATTGAATCAACAAAAAGAGGAAGCAAAGAATATATTATATTCTGACATTCCTTTGCATTATGTGTTTGACTCTCAAAATTGTTGTTGGAAATTGCGTCAACGTGGTGCAGAAAAAATATTGGACGAATGTATTCTGTCAACTTAATATCAGATGCAGAGCGTTACTGTCTGCGTCTACTATTGTTGCATGTGACTGGTGCAGTATCCTTTGAAGATCTGAGGACAGTACATGGTAATGTCTATCCCACTTTCCAAGAGGCTGCAAAAGAAAAAGGACTTATTAATGATGACGATGTGTGGGAGAACACTCTGGAAGATGCTGTCCACTTTACAATGCCTAAACAACTTAGGGAATTATTTGCATATGTCTGCGTTTTTGCATCATTACAAAATATGAATGCACTTTTTCTAAAATATGAGCAATATCTCATTGAAGATTTAGTTCACAAACATAAACAACACAATGATGATTGTACAATTTGTCGTAAGATCGCACTTAAAGAAATAGTCAACATTCTGGTACTACATGGCAAAAACTGTGAAGATTTTGGATTGCCTTCCACAATGCCAAATACTGATCAACTTTGGAATATGTATGATAAGGAATTACAAAAATACAGAGCTGAAGAAATGGAGAAAACATTAAACAGAGAGCAAAAAAGACCTTCAGAAAAAATATTGTCTGCAAGAAAAAATGACAACCTTTGCAACCGTTGTTTTTTCTTGGATGGTCCAGGAGGTAGTGGTAAAACGTATCTTTACAAAACCCTTCTCAGCACAGTTCGTGGAGAAGGTAACATTGCACTCCCTGTAGCCTCAACAGGTATAGCAGCCAATCTTCTTGAGGGTGGAAGAACATACCACTCTCAGTTCAAATTACCTGTTCCGATAGTTGAGAACTCAATATCAAATATGCGTCTCATCTCTGCTGATGCTGAAAATTTGAGATCATCTACAGTGCTCATTTTGGATGAGTGTACAATGGCCCCGTCTATTGCTCTTACAGTGGTTGACAAACTGCTAAAAGAAATAATGGATAACCAGAAACCCTTTGGAGGAAAAGTTTTATTACTTGTTGGAGATTTTCGGCAAACACTTCCAGTGGTTCCTCATGGTGACCGGACAAAAATTGGTGAAGCATGTATAAAGTATAATAAACTGTGGCAAAACTTCCAAATACTTAACCTTACAAACAATATCCATTCAGTTGATACTGAATTCAGCAATTGGTTGATCCAAGTTGGAAATGGTGATACACCACACATTGACGGTTTGCCTGAAGACATAATTGAAATCCCTTAAAAAATGTTATGTACAGGAAATATTGTCAACAACTTTTTTGGAGAAAGAATTTTAGTTGCTGATGTCTCAAAGATAACAAAAAAATGTATTCTTTGCCCAAATAACTCTGATGTTGATAGCATAAATGAAGAGGTGCTAAACATTTTGGAAGGAGATACTGTGACATTCCTTAGCTCAAACTCAATTGTTGACTCAACTGAGGAAGATATGCAGAACTATCCTATTGAGTTTCTTAATGAGTTAACTCCAACAGGAATGCTGAGGCATAAACTGAACCTTAAAAAGGGAGCAATAATTATGCTCCTCAGAAATATAAACACTAAAAATCGGATTGTGCAATGGAACCCGCCTCTTTGTTAAAGACTTGAAAAAAAAACTCATTATTGCTCAAGTAATAACAGGTTCAGCGGAAGGGGACATGGTCCTTATTCCACGTATTGATTTAGCTCCATCCTCTACTAAATTGCCATTTACCTTAAGAAGATGACAATTTCCAGTTGCCTTTGCCATGACAATTAATAAAGCTCAGGGGCAAACCTTAGAAAAAGTTGGCATTTACTTGCCAGAACTAGTATTCTGCCATGGTCAGTTATATGTTGCATTATCTAGAGTTAGAACTTTTTCAGATGTGGTTGTAAAGGTTGTAGATGGTCCTGAACAAGGCAAACTGTTGCCAAATTCAGATAGAATATTTACAAGAAATGTTGTGTATAAAGAAATTTTATAGAAAAATTTCAAGAGATTAAAAAATACCTTTTTCCTGAATATCTGATTCAGGTATTGTATATTGCAGATTGTTACAAACTATACTTACTGTATCGTGATATATACGTTTCCATTTTATTTTTATTAATTTACTTTTGACTTCTTTCCAAAATATTTTTGACAAAAGAAAATAAAACAAGAAATACAATGTGGTTACATGATCTTACTATTTAATATAGACTGTTTCTACTAATATTTATACACTACTGTTCTAGCGCCCATTATTATAACGGGCTTAATGTCTAGTTTAGTTATAAATGGCACAAACTTTTAGATTTTTCTATAATACCACAGGTTTCCTGATGGAGTTTTGGAAGTTAAAATCAGTAGTGTATCATAAAAGAAGAGAAAGTACAAAAGGACAGATATGATTTCTCTTCTTTTTTTAATTTATTTACTCTTGGTTTTGCCTTCTAGAACTGCATCAGGTAACTTGACTGTGGCCATACCCCAAGGGTGAAATTTTCAGTGACATCTTACCCTAGAAAACTACAGCATCTTACTGAAAATCTGTTGCATGCTCTAAAATCTTTGGATTTTTATTTTTTTTGCTGTGCAGTATGTAAGTCAGATGTTGAAATCGTAGTTGCATTGCAGTGTGGTTGGCTGCAGATTTTTGTGCTAAATATGAGCAAAGAAAACACTGTAGTAAATCTTCCCCGTTTGAACATAGTCTTGGTAGTGTACATTTTAAAATCTGTTTAGGAAATTGCTTAATACCTATTATTTATTTTCTTAACATTAAAAGTGTTTTTTACAGGAATAAAAAAAAAACAGCCTATACCTAAATGAGTCTTTGCCATCTTGCAGTGCGAAGTAGTACATATTGTTTAGTTCTTTTCCACATAATAATGCATTTTCAAAATTGTGTATTATAAAAGAACAATCCTGTTTTATATTATTTTCAAGAATACTTGAATTTGCTTTTCTGTTCTTTTAACTCAAGTGTGCAGATAAACATTATGTACAACATACAGGATGTTATTTATTACTTTAAGTAAGGCCTCTTTCACTCTACCGTTTTTTTTTTCGTTTTGCGGTCCGTTTTTTGCATTCTGTATACGGTCCGTATACGGAACCATTAATTTCAATGGTTCCGCAAAAAAAAACCGGAATGTACTCCGTATGCATTCCGTTTCCATATTTCCGTTTTTTCGCTCCGTTGAAAGATAGAACATGTCCTATTATTGCCCGCAAATCACATTCCGTGGCTCCATTCAAGTCAATGGGAACGCAAAAAAACAACTGAACACATACGGAAATGCATCCGTATTTCTTCCGTATCCATTCCGTTTTTGCGGAACCATCTATTGAAAATGTTATGCCCAGCCCAATTTTTTCTATGTAATTACTGTATACTGTATATGCCATATGGAAAAACTGAACGGAAAAACGGAATGGAAACACAACAGAAACAAAAAAACGGAACAAAGGATCCGTGAAAAACGGACCGCAAAACACTGAAATAGCCATACAGTAGTGTGAAAGAGGCCTAAAGGAAGTGATATTTGTGTTGTTTTAATTGCTATGGGATTTGTCTTACCATGTAACATTTTAAGTAGTAATCACCTGTGAAATAGAATTATTAGCATGTTAATGAACAATTAAACATATAAAAAGGTACTTACGTTGTTAACTAATTTAACACTGCAGTTACTATATAACTCTGTTGGAAGTAATATTAGCATTCCCATAACTAAAAAGTCATTACTGAATGCCCCGCTGCTTCGTGTAATTGCTGTGAAAAGCTGTGAAAAATATAATTGTCTTTTTAAAATACATTTCTTTATAATACAAGAACTATGACCAAGTGCCAATTATCAACAATGTGTGGATACAGAAATAATAAAAAGTTCAATTGTGTTATATTTATCATAACTGTGCATAACAATATACATATTTAAGTACTTTATTACTTAAATGTTTGTCAGGCAAGAATTTTTTTCTAGTGAGAACTTCCATTCCCTATATAAGTAGAAGGAAACACAATCTTTTTCAACTACTAAACATATTATATAGGCACTATATAATATAATATACAATATACATTTACATAATTTCTATAAAACAATGTACACTCACCTAAAGAATTATTAGGAACACCTGTTCTATTTCTCATTAATGCAATTATCTAGTCAACCAATCACATGGCAGTTGCTTCAATGCATTTAGGGGTGTAATCCTGGTCAAGACAATCTCCTGAACTCCAAACTGAATGTCAGAATGGGAAAGAAAGGTGATTTAAGCAATTTTGAGCGTGGCATGGTTGTTGGTGCCAGACGGGCCGGTCTGACTATTTCACAATCTGCTCAGTTACTGGGATTTTCACGCAGAACCATTTCTAGGGTTTACACAGAATGGTGTGAAAAGGGAAAAACATCCAGTATGCGGCAGTCCTGTGGGCAAAAATGCCTTGTGGATGCTAGAGGTCAGAGGAGAATAGGGCAACTGATTCAAGCTGATAGAAGAGCAACGTTGACTGAAATAACCACTCGTTACAACCGAGGTATGCAGCAAGGCATTTGTGAAGCCACAACACGCACAACCTTGAGGCGGATGGGCTACAACAGCAGAAGACCCCACCGGGTACCACTCATCTCCACTACAAATAGGAAAAAGAGGCTACAATTTGCACGAGCTCACCAAAATTGGGCTGTTGAAGACTGGAAAAATGTTGCCTGGTCTGATGAGTCTCGATTTCTGTTGAGACATTCAAATGGTAGAGTCCGAATTTGGCGTAAACAGAATGAGAACATGTATCCATCCTCTGATGGCTACTTCCAGCAGGATAATGCACCATGTCACAAAGCTTGAATCATTTCAAATTGGTTTCTTGAACATGACAATGAGTTCACTGTACTAAAAGGGCCCCCACAGTCACCAGATCTCAACCCAATAGAGCATCTTTGGGATGTGGTGGAACGGGAGCTTCGTGCCCTGGATGTGCATCCCTCAAATCTCCATCAACTGCAAGATGCTATCCTATCAATATGGGCCAACATTTCTAAAGAATGCTATCAGCACCTTGTTGAATCAATGCCACGTAGAATTAAGGCAGTTCTGAAGGCAAAACGGGGCCCAACACCGTATTAGTATGGTGTTCCTAATAATTCTTTAGGTGAGTGTATATACCCTCTGTAGTCTCTGAACCTATACTTATCAGACACAGAAATGAAAACAAAAAACTTGACATGATTAACCTAGGTTAGAGCAGCTAATGTCCAAAAAATATCCAATAAATGTATAAATAGAGTAAAATAGTTCAGTTTCCACAACTAGGTGATTGTAAGTTAATTTAAGCATCAAGAATTATACTATCCAATCACAGACGGTTGCTCCTATTGATGAATAAATATGAAAAAATAAATATTCTGGATTATTCAACAATTACAGGGAGTGCAGAATTATTAGGCAAGTTGTATTTTTGAGGATTAATTTTATTATTGAACAACAACCATGTTCTCAATGAACCCAAAAAACTCATTAATATCAAAGCTGAATATTTTTGGAAGTAGTTTTTAGTTTGTTTTTAGTTTTAGCTATTTTAGGGGGATATCTGTGTGTGCAGGTGACTATTACTGTGCATAATTATTAGGCAACTTAACAAAAAACTAATATATACCCATTTCAATTATTTATTTTTACCAGTGAAACCAATATAACATCTCAACATTCACAAATATACATTTCTGACATTCAAAAACAAAACAAAAACAAATCAGTGACCAATATAGCCACCTTTCTTTGCAAGGACACACAAAAGCCTGCCATCCATGGATTCTGTCAGTGTTTTGATCTGTTCACCATCAACATTGCGTGCAGCAGCAACCACAGCCTCCCAGACACTGTTCAGAGAGGTGTACTGGTTTCCCTCCTTGTAAATCTCACATTTGATGATGGACCACAGGTTCTCAATGGGGTTCAGATCAGGTGAACAAGGAGGCCATGTCATTAGATTTTCTTCTTTTATACCCTTTCTTGCCAGCCACGCTGTGGAGTATTTGGACGCGTGTGATGGAGCATTGTCCTGCATGAAAATCATGTTTTTCTTGAAGGATGCAGACTTCTTCCTGTACCACTGCTTGAAGAAGGTGTCTTCCAGAAACTGGCAGTAGGACTGGGAGTTGAGCTTGACTCCATCCTCAACCCGAAAAGGCCCCACAAGCTCATCTTTGATGATACCAGCCCAAACCAGTACTCCACCTCCACCTTGCTGGCGTCTGAGTCGGACTGGAGCTCTCTGCCCTTTACCAATCCAGCCACGGGCCCATCCATCTGGCCCATCAAGACTCACTCTCATTTCATCAGTCCATAAAACCTTTGAAAAATCAGTCTTGAAAAATTTCTTGGCCCAGTCTTGACGTTTTAGCTTGTGTGTCTTGTTCAGTGGTGGTCGTCTTTCAGCCTTTCTTACCTTGGCCATGTCTCTGAGTATTGCACACCTTGTGCTTTTGGGCACTCCAGTGATGTTGCAGCTCTGAAATATGGCCAAACTGGTGGCAAGTGGCATCTTGGCAGCTGCACGCTTGACTTTTCTCAGTTCATGGGCAGTTATTTTGCGCCTTGGTTTTTCCACACGCTTCTTGCGACCCTGTTGACTATTTTGAATGAAACGCTTGATTGTTCGATGATCACGCTTCAGAAGCTTTGCAATTTTAAGAGTGCTGTATCCCTCTGCAAGATATCTCACTATTTTTGACTTTTCTGAGCCTGTCAAGTCCTTCTTTTGACCCATTTTGCCAAAGGAAAGGAAGTTGCCTAATAATTATGCACACCTAATATAGGGTGTTGATGTCATTAGACCACACCCCTTCTCATTACAGAGATGCACATCACCTAATATGCTTAATTGGTAGTAGGCTTTCGAGCCTATACAGCTTGGAGTAAGACAACATGCATAAAGAGGATGATGTGGTCAAAATACTCATTTGCCTAATAATTCTGAAAGCAGTGTATACTAACTAGTAAAAATCAGTTGTCACTCTTTTGAAAGTTTATTCCAGAAGAACTCAGAACTCTCTAAGCTTAGCTAAGATGACTATGCTTGTTTTTTTTTTTTTTTTTATGAAAGGTACTAGATTAACTTTAACCCTTTCAGGACCAAGCCATTTTTCACCTTTCTGCCCAGGCCATTTTTAGCAAATCGGACATGTGTCAATTTATGTGGTTATAACTTTAAAATGCTTTTACTTATCCAGACCATTTTGAGAATGTTCTCTCGTGACATATTGTACTTCATGACAGTGGTAAACTTGAGTAAAAAATAATAATTTTTACTTATAAAAAAATACCAAATTTACCAAAATTTCAAAAAATTATCAAATTTTTTTATTTCTCTACTTTCATAATAGATAGTAATAACTCCAAAAATAGTCACTACTTTACATTCCCCATATGTCTACTTCATGTTTGGATCATTTTGGGAATGCCATTTTATTTTTTGGGGACGTTAGAAGGCTTAGAAATTTAGAAGCAAATCTTGAAATTTATCAGAAAATTTCCAAAAAAACACTTTTTAAGGACCAGTTCAGGTCAGTAGTCACTTTGTGAGGCTTACATAATAGAAACCACCTAAAAATGACCCCATTTTAAAAACTACACCCCTCAAGGTATTCAAAACTGATTTTACAAACTTTATTAACTCTTTAGGTGTTCCACAAGAATTAATGAAAAATGTAGATTAAATGTCATAATTTAACTTTTTTAGCAGATTTTCCATTTTAATCCATTTTTTTCACTAACAAAGCAAGGGTTAATAGCCAAACAAAACTCAATATTTATTGCCCTGATTCTGTAGTTTATGGAAACACCCCATATGTAGTCGTAAACTGCTGTACGGGCACACGGCAGAGCGCAGAAGGAAAGGTACGCCATATGTTTATGGAAGGCAGATTTCCATGTCACATTTGAAGACCCCTGATGCAGCCCTAGAGTAGAAACTCCAAAAAAAGACCCCATTTTGGAAACTATGTGATAAGGTGGCAGTTTTGTTGGTACTATTTTAGAGTACATATGATTTTTGGTTGCTCTATATTACACTTTTTGTGAGGCTAGATAACCAAAAATAGCTGTTTCGGCACCGTTTTAATTTTTTTCAGTTTTTTCCAGTTTTTTGGTAATTATAGCGCTGCTGCTGTGTCCCGCTTGAAGAGGAGAAGGACAATTCAGGTGACTACTACTTCATTATCTGTATTCAGAGTGTTATCACAGTGTTATCTGTGGTGCTATATAGGATTGCAGCTTGGTAAAAATGTGGGCGTCCACTGGTTGTGGGGGAAGAGCAATACTTGCCCCGAGTGCTGGCACCCCACGCTACGCCACTGATAATACGTGTCTGCCGGCCTGTCCCTTTCCCCTCACACACCATGCCCCCAAAAATTATAGACCTGGCATAATCGGGGTGAAGTCACAGAAAACCGTTGCGCCTCAAATATAGTAAATGACCCCCATAATGTTTTTGTGTTTCCATTTTCTGAAAGCCATATTTTTAAAAACATTTTTGGGGATTGTTTTTACGGGATGAGTTGACGTTTTTATTAGTATTATTTTGGGGTACATAGTACTGTTTAATTGCCTGATATTACACTATTTGTGAGACAAGGTGAATAAAATGGTTGCTTTGGCATAGTTTTTATTTATTTTTAACGGCGTTCACCTGATGGAGTAGATCATGTGATATTTTAAAAGAACTTGTCATTATGGATGCAGCAAGACCAAATATGTGTAATAAATAATTTTTTTCTTGTAAATGGCTTGATGGGTAGTAAGACTGCTTTTCTGTTTAATTTAAAATTCTATTTATATAGAACACTTTTTTTTTATTTATTTTAAAATATGGGACTTCAAATTTTGATCATTTGATTCCTGTTTCAATGCAGTACAATATATGCTGTACCAGGGGCGTTGCTAGGGTCTCAAAAGATCCGGGGCGCAAGCCCTAATGAATATGGCCCAGTTCTCTAAGTCGTCCAACCTCCCCCCACCCACCGCATTTTGCTGTACTTGCTATACAGCAGCACATACCTCTCACATCCAGGGCCTCCCAGGTGACGTCTCCTCGGATGTAGATCTTCTCTGTCATCATCTTCTCCATTCGGTCCGTACAACTTCTCTCAGCCGCCTCGTCTCTGCAGAGTGTGACACACAGACATCTTAGCTTCCTCACATTTCTATCATCATCCCCCAACCTGGAATCCCAGTAGTGTTATCCTAATGCTCGCTGTGCCCCCTAATACCCCCAGATACGGAGGGGGGGGATTGTTTAAAGGCAGCAGTGAGTTCTCCCAATGTAAATGGGGAAGCAAGTTTTTGTTTCTGGTTTTTGGTGATGGTTGGTATTGTAAGTGAGTCTAGGAAGGAAGAGAGAAGGGATGGTTGGGCCTCTGGATTAAGCATAGGGGGCAGGTTATATAGAGCTTCATAGAATTCAAGAAATTGGGTACCTATTGCTTTGGAGGAGTAAAGGGGGGTTCCTTGGGGGGAATCTATTTGGTGAATATAGTTCATTGATCTTTTATTTTTTACTTTGCGCATCATAAACTTAGACGCCTTATCTCCATGAGCGAAGAATTTGTGTTGTGAGTTTAAGAAATATTTAGCTGTAGAATGCTGTAGGGGGGATCTCAATTCAGCTCTATAGTTTGATAGTTCTTGCAGTTGTGGGTCCGAGAAGGAGTGTTTATATAGGGATTCTAGGTATTGTATTTTTTTGCATAAGGAATCAAGTTTTTTATTTCTTTTTTTCTTTAGAAATGCTCCCAGGCTTATGAAATGTCCTCTACTATAGGGTTTATGGGCATCCCAAAGGGATTGGTCTGATATTTCTGGGTCCTTATTTAGGGAAAAATATTCTTTGAGGAGTTCAGCTATCTTATCTCTAATATTTTGGTTACCTAATAGGGATTCATTTAGACGCCATTTAAATTTGCTCGGGTTAGGTATAGGAGCCGAGATTGAGAGGGATATGGGGGCATGGTCAGATAGGTGAATGGACCCTATTTTAGGTCCATGACAGAGCTGGAGGTGTTCCTTAGATACAAATAAGTAATCCAAACGTTGGTACGTACCATGAGTGTTAGAATAGAAGGTGTAGTCAGCTGTGTTTGAGTTTAAAGTACGCCATATGTCTATAAGGTGCAGATTCCAAAAACCCTCTCTTATGAAACACAAGGTTCTAAGTGCAAGGGCAGATTTTAGAGCTGAGGAGTCTAGTTGTGGGTTTAAAGTAGCATTTAGGTCACCTCCTGCGACAATTAGACCTTCTGCAAAGGTCTCAATAATAGGGAAGACTCTGGAGAACCAGGTGTACTGTCCTGTTAGGGGCATAAAGATTGATGATTGTGTACATTTGGGGGCCAATATGACCCTTGACTAATAAGTATCTTCCACTAGGGTCCTGCAAGTGAGAGATGAATTTAAAGGGGACCTTCCTCTGAAACCCAATACCCACCCCCCCAGAAGCAGATGAATCTCCTCCACAATGAAACCACTGGGAGTAGTGGGCGAAGGAGAGATTGGGGTAGTGATTGAATTTAAAGTGCGTCTCCTGGAGGAGTAGGGCATTGGCTCCAGATTTGCTTAACAATGTGAAGACCTGAGTCCGTTTAGAAGGGGAGTTAAAGCCCCTAACATTGTAGGATGCAAATGATAGATCAGCCATTGTGTTCGATGTGGTGGAGATCAGCTTGCTGAAGCATGACATAAAAGGGGCATGTGCCTTAATAAAAGAATAAACAAAACAATATGTAACATGGTTATAAACTTTTGGGTAACAGTACCCATCGAAAGGGGTTGTACTAGTGCTTGAGGTGAGGGTCACAAGGGGGGAAATGGTAATCAACCCTGTTGCGATCCCCTTGGCACCAGATAGAAGCCTCTGAGGTGAGGCCTTCAGACAGACAAATATGAAACTATAAGGGGTAGGGGGTAGTTTAGGTATAGTAGGGGAAAGGATGGGGTGGGAATAGGTATAGTAATAGTAGCAAATAACTGGTAGTGGAGGAAGAAGGTGGGATAGTTAGGGGGAAGGTGAGTCAGAGGGAAAGGTGGGGAAAGAGGCTAGTAGAAAACCGGGATGGCTCAAATAAGTGGTTGCGATATTAGAGCCAGTCTCTATGGGGTCAGCTGGTTGTTCCTCCGCTTGAACTTCTGGGTCTTCAGGGTGCATGGAAGCTCAAAAGGTGAAATCTTCGGCAGGTCTGGCAGCTCTGTTAGATCTTGGTACAGCTCCCAGTTTACGATTTCCAGCGGAGGAATCTGTAAGTGGTCGTAAGCTCCGATTAAATCGGCAAATGTGGTTATGGTGAGGCGACATCCCGCATGGAAGAACAATATTCCAAATGGAAAAGTCCATCTATATGGAATCTTATTTTCCCTGAGCCAATCCGTTAGGGGCTTTAAGGTTCTGCGTTTCTTTAGTGTTGAGGGGGCCAGGTCTTGATAAATAGTAATGCAGGCTTCCTCGTATGTCAGATTCTCATGGCTCCTTGCGGCCTCCAAGACCGCTGTTTTGACTTGGAAGTTAAGGAACCTGCATATCACATCTCTAGGCGGCTCTGAGATCTTAGGCTTAGGTCTTAGTGCTCTATGAGCACGCTCGATGATGATGTCAGCCTGGTGATCTGGACCCAGCAGGGAGCAGCATATTGCAAGTACAGACCCAGGTATATCAGCCGCGGTGACTGTTTCAGGTATCCCCCTGAATCGCAGGTTATTCCTGGGTCCTCTGTTTTCTGGTCCTCCAGAGCGTTATGGAGGTCATTGAGGTAAGTGCGGCATTTCTGCAGGGAGAATGCGGTTGCTGTTTGGTGGTCTAGTACTGCAGCTTGGCGCGTTTCTAGGGTCACTACTCGGTCGCCTATGTGGTGCATATCATGGCGGAGGGCTTGGCTCCATGGCTTTACTGAGTGACTGTTTTAAGAAGCGGCGTGTGATAGGAAGCGCCGTTTTGCTGTGAGAGTCCTCTGCATCACTCTCTCCTTCAGAGATGTCAGCGGTGTGCTCGCTCACCTTATGTGGTGGGTTCGGCGCCATCTTGGTCTCCCGAGCCACCAAAGTGGCCGCAGCTTTTTAAATAAATTTGTCCATGTCCCCGCTGTTATTCCCACGGCTTGCTGGCATTAGAAGTGTCCCCGGCTCTAGGGTGCCCAATTTTGACCATTTTTTCATCTGTCAGCTTGTGTATGCTGGTGCTTTAGTGGATCTAGTACGGAGAGCTCCTGACTATGCGGCGATCACAGTCCGGTGCAGGCTCCGCCCCCACATAAAGGCAATTTTAATGGTTGTTTAGAATGTACTGAATACTCTGTATTCCCATGCACCCCTTCCGCCACAAAAAAGGGTATATGGTTGAATCTTCCTTTTCTCATCCTCCTCGTCCATCATATCTACATGCTTAATTGTCGCATATAATGCCATCGCGTATATGCCTTCTCATATAATTTTTTTGGATGGTCAGCTCACCCGCAGGCCCTCGCATAAATAATGTTTTCGATGGTCAGCTCACCCGCAGGCCCTCGCATAAATAATGTTTTCGATGGTCAGCTCACCCGCAGGCCCTCGCATATAATTTTTAGAATGGTCAGCTCACCCGCAGGCCCTCGCATAAATAATGTTTTCGATAGTCAGCTCACCCGCAGGCCCTCGCATATAATTTTTCGGATGGTCAGCTCACCAGCA
Source organism: Bufo bufo (assembly GCF_905171765.1). NCBI lineage: Eukaryota > Metazoa > Chordata > Amphibia > Anura > Bufonidae > Bufo > Bufo bufo. Next base: position 537,315,923 of record NC_053391.1, on the reverse strand, counting down.
GGCCCTCAACCATAATGTTTTAGATAGTCAGCTCACCAGCAGGCCCTCGCCCATAATGTTTTAGATGGTCAGCTCACCAGCAGGCCCTCACCCATAATGTTTTAGATGGGCAGCTCACCAGCAGGCCCTCACCCATGATGTTTTAGATGGTCAGCTCAGCTGAAGACCCTAACCCCTAATGTTTTAGTGGGCCACCAGCAGGCCATCAATCATACTTTACCTCTCCTGTATAACGTTTCCTCATCCTAAATACCTATGACATTCCCTGTAAATTTTTTTACTCGTTCCAATGACAGGCTCTCTTAAGAGTCCTGTATTGTTATTTATCGTCACTACTTCCCTGAGTCGGTACTGGGAAATTTGCACATCCCCATCTGCCTTTCTTGGAAGTGGTAGCCATGGCCATCCCTCAGGCTCCCTCTCCGGAAGCAAACCCTGATTCCCCATTACCCGTGGTCACCATGGTAGGCGCAAAAAAGAACATCGAAAGTTGATAGAGCAGACATCCGAATAGATCGTCAACATCACGGGGACGTGCGATCAGCTTAGAAGTTATCTAGAGTTAACAAAGCGGCAGCAGGCCCTCACCTACAATTTTTTACACGGTCAGCTCAACGTCCGTTCCTCTTCCAAGTTCATTATCATCAGATGATAGTCTGGTCAGCACAATCGTAATCACCGGCGGTCACGTAACTAATTAGCATGGAGGAGTGTCTTTGGTTATCGGAATGAACCACACAAATCGACTTAATCCACTCGCTCAAAACGGCCATGCACCACCACCCACAGAGTCGCAAAATAGGTATCAATCTGTCAATCCTTTCCATGTCCGGGCCGGGTGAGGCTTCCCGTGCGTAGTCAAATTAAGCCACAGGCTCCACTCCTCGTGGTGCCCTTCCATCAATTAATTTAAGTTTCAGCTTTGCAACCATACCCCCCCGGAAGCCAAAGACTTTAGTTTTCCAGAAAATGCTCGGCGGGAAATGGGAATAACGCTGCTGGGGATAGTCTTCGAACCTCCAACTTAAGTTGTTGATTAATGAAAACGTTCGTGGCAACAAAGGTTTCGGCTGTGGTTCGGCTTGCGCCGGTACAAGAATTTCACCTCTACAGGTACAATACGGATGCCACCGGCCGTTCCTCTTCCAATGAGTTCAGTTTGATCGTAAAAGAGTCCGGTCAACACAATCAAAACCACCGGCCGTCCCTCTTAGTCATGGCCCCAGTTCCTAAAATTACGAAAAATTTTGTCTGAACTTGCTCTTTATATAAAAGTAAATAAACAGGAAAGAATATTTCATAACAATTTTTCATCTAAAATCGCTTTCATCTTCAGTTTTGTGAGTTTTATGGTCAGTCTGTAAAAGTGGCGTACAACTCAGGCAACATCGTTACCAGCAGCCACATTGTAGTCCAAGATGCATCCAGACATCCTCCCCATGCTGTCCCCGACCAATTTCGGTGGTGTTTTTATCAATTTCTGACCTTTTCCTATGAACCAGGCACCCTCCCCTCTTCAGAGCAGTGGGTGCCTGGTTTAATGCTTGGGTCCTCCCATTGACTTCTATAGGGCTCGGGTGCTCGGGCAGAGCACCCGAGCATCGGGGTGCTCGATCATTACTAGTAATAACACATTACTTATAATTTCATATTTAAAATGAGTACACTTAATTAGATTATTTTTAGTAACCCTATGCTGTATACGATTGTATGTTCCACCAACACAAAACATAAACTATAGTAAGGTTGGCCTAAACAAGAATTTACAGATAACAATTTTCTTGCCGTTATGTTGTGCCTGTGGAGGTGTTTGTTGCAGATAAGAATGCAGCAAGTTAAAATTGTCACAATCAGCCTTGGCATTGGATTCTGCCTTAATCTAGAATTTAGTCAGGATTTTAAAGGGATTTCCCAGTTATAATGATTTTTAAACAAGTCCCCCCCCCCCCCCCCCCCAGCCTGCTAAAAGTAGCATGTTGACTCTAAAGCTAGTCATTGGATGAAGCTGTGCATCTGACCAGGCCCAGTGGATGTAAACAGTGCATTGAATTGAAGATGAAGACAGTGGAGGCACCGCAAAAGAACAGCATGAAGCAGAATTGCCAGAAATCCATACTCACATGATAGACTGACTTTTCACCAGAAAATGGTCTAAATTGGCCTTATTGGCATAATCTCTAGTGAATAGGTAGCTTTAGGCTTGTTTTACTTAGAAAAATACCTGGATTGGAATCCTTTTGCATGTAATTAAAAATGTAATAAAGCCACCAAATTACAGTCCTGATCAAAAGTTTAGGACCACTTGAAAAATGACAAAAAATCATATTTAGCCTGGCTGGATCTTAACAAGGTTCCAAGTAGAGCTTCAACATGCAACAAGAAGAAATGAGAGTGAGACAAAACTTTTTTTGAGCATTCAATTAATGAAAACAACGATTAAACTGAAACAGGCTATTTTTCAGCTGATCCAAATTTTTGGACCACGTGCCTTTAAAAGGCCAAATCTGTGCAAAGATGTGGATTCATTGTCATTTTCTGTCAGGTAGTCAAACGTTGTGATGGCAAAGGCAAAAAAACTCATTTTTTGAACGTGGTCGGGTTGTTGAACTGCATAAGCAGGGTCTCTCACAGCGCGCCATCGCTGCTGAGGTGGGACGCTGTAAGTCAGTCATTTGAAATTTCTTAAATGATCCTGAGGGTTATGGAACAAAAAAGTCAAGTGGAAGACCCAAACAAATTTATTCAGCACTGAGCCGGAGGATCCCATTGGCTGTTCGTCAAGAAACTGGACAATCCTCAACCCAAATTAACCCTCAGCCCCATAACCCTCAGCCCCATAACCATCAGACGGCATCTGAGACTGAAGGGCTTCAAAAACAAAAAACGTCTTCAAAGACCTCGTCTCCTTGAACGCCACAGAACTGCTCATTTGGACTTTGCAGGAGATCACCAAACATGGGACATTCAAAGGTGGAAGAATGTTTTATTCTCTGATGAGATTTTTTTTTTACCTTGATTGTCCTGATGGTTTCCAACGTTACTGGCATGACAAGCAGATCCCACCTGAGATGTTTTTTTCTACGCGCCACAATGGAGGGGGCACCATAATGGTCTGGGGTGCTTTTTCCTTCAGTGGAACAATGGAGTTTCAGGAAGTGCAGGGGCGTCAAACGGCCGCTGGCTATGTCCAGATGTTGCAGAGAGCATTCCTCATGACTGAGGGCCCTCGTCTGTGTGGTAACGACTGGGATTTTCAACAGGACAACGCTACAGTACACAATGCCCGCAGGACAAGAGACTTCTTCCAGGAGAATAACATCACTCTTTTGGCCTATCCTGCGTGTTCCCCTGATCAAAATCCAATTGAGAACCTTTGGGGATGGATGGCAAGGAAAGTTTACAAAAAAGGACAACAGTTCCAGACAGTAAATGGCCTTCGTGCGGCCGTCTTCACCACTTGGAGAAATGTTCCCAATCACCTCATGGAAACGCTTGCATCAAGCATGCCGAAATTAATTTTTGAAGTGATAAACAATAACAGTGGAGCTAATCATTACTGAGTTCATGTTTGGAAGTTGGATTTCTGTTTTGGGGGGTTTTCGTTTTTTTTTTTTTGGAGGTGTGGTCCTAAACTTTTGATCAGCTGAAAAACAGCCTGTTTCAGTTTATTCGTTGTTTTCATTAAATTTAATGCTCAAAAAATGTTTTGTCTCACTCACATTTCTTCTTGTTGCATGTTAAAGCTCTACTAGGAACCTTGTTAAGATCCAGCCATGTTAAATATGATTTTTTGCCATTTTTCAAGTGGTCTTAAACTTTTGATCAGGACTGTATTTAATAAAATGTATCTCTATAGAGTCACCTGCTTATTTCTTGTTCACCTCACTCAGTAGTTGCACACTCTTAGTTTAAATCTTCAACTACCACCAGCCATATCTTCTGTCAAAAGCTGTGACTGTTACAGGGAAAGATCAGAAAGGAGATATCCCCTAAACCAGTGTTTCCCAACCAGTGTGTCTCCAGCTGTTGCAAAACTAGAACTTCCAGCATGCCCGCACCGCCAAAGGCTGTCCGGGCATGCTGGGAGTTGTAGTTTTGCAACAGCTGGAGGCACACTGGTTGGAAAACACTGCCCTAAACTGCCTGGCTGAAGAGAATCTATCAGAACAATTGAGGCAAGGAATGGGAACATAGGAAATATAGTATAGACAAAAAGCTCACCGCTCTGACAAATCTGGAATGGGTGCTCTAGTCTCAGTTGATTCACTCAATCAAACAAGAAGAAATTATTTATAATGCAATTTGAGACTGGCACTCGCACGTCAGAGCTAAATGTCAATCATAGCAGTAGTATCTGGATTATTCACAATATTTATTATATCACATGAAATAAAAACATATAATAAAACCAATCACAATGGAAGGCTTAATAGTTGCTGCAGCAAATATATACGGTGTTAGAATAAATAAGAATATATAAAAAGTCCAATAAAAAATATCCCCAAAAATTTCCAAAAAGAGGGGAAACCAAAAATCCCTGGATAGGGAATAAAGGAACAGTTCTGAACAGATCCACCAAAGCAGTAATGCGGTATTCCCAATCTATACACTCCTTATGTCTGTGTCAGTCTATTTGACTTTATATTGGGCTGGTTCTCTTATAGATAGTAATAGCAGATGGTTCTCCAGTATTAAATGGATATAAACATAAAGAAGAGAATCCAGTTTTTACTCACGGTAACTTTACTTCATCCGCGGTTAAATTGTTCGGCGTCTCACCTTGCTCGTGCGATGCCGCTGCCTCTCGATCGTTGTGCCACAATCTCGGGTCTGGTCACGTGACCTAGGCTTGTACTCGCGAGAAGTGGGCTTATACTGACTGTATACTATACTGAGTTTAGGTGGCCGATATTCCGAACTTTTCTTTCTGTTCTGGAGCGCTCCAATTTTTGTATATATCGGAATATTAGCGCACAGGCTTCCAGTGAGGATGTCCTGTTGGGAATATACTTAGTATATTCCCAACAGGACATCCTCACTGGAAGCCCATGTGCTAACTTTTTATATATTCTTATTTATTCTAACACCGTATATATTTGCTGCAGCAACCTTTAAGCCTTCCATTGTGATTGGTTTTATTATATGTTTTTATTTCATGTGATATAATAAATATTGTGAATAATCAAGATACTACTGCTATGATTGACATTTAACTCTGACGTGGGAGTGCCAGTCTCAAATTACATTATAAAAGGAATGGGAACATCTCTGTATCTGTGAGGTACCAGATTGGTTCCAGCTTTGATATAAATAAATTATCATGTTCTATATGATGTCTAATTATAATTTTTTTCATCAATCATCAGATAACCCCTTTAATATTCACAATTACATTTTAAGAAATAGTAAAATGATAAGAAGCGCAATGCAAAACAATCCATATATTTACATTTTTTATTCTTCTGACTTTGAAAATGATTGTAGAAAACTCTGCCATTTAATGATGCCCAAGGCCACTCATTGTAAGCAAAATAAATTCAACTTTTCAGCTCTGCAACTGATGTGGGAACTGTAAGTGGGTCACCAATTGTCAAGAGAGAGCGTCTAATAAGAAAAGTCAGAGGATGTTTGTTATTGATAGATTTATTCAAAGGCAATTTTGCTGTTTTTAAGTTGCAGTTTAATGTGCATGTTACTTTTCATTAGATTTCCTTTTGTCTTGTCATTTAAACCCACATCAGTTACATCCTTAATGTTGCTGGGGACATGGAGTCTTTTGTTTTTCATGTGTAGCTCTGCCAGTTTGAAAGTTTCTATTATTCTAATTTTCTTGCTGACTAGTGTTGGCCGAGCACTAAAGTGCTCGTGTGCTCAAGTAGAACACTTCCAGATGCTCCCAAGCAACACTCTACAGAGCACCCGAGCAAAATGGAAGTCAATAAGAGAACCCGAGCATTAAACCAGGTACCCCCTGCTCTGAAGAAGGGAGGGTGTTGAGACTCTAGGTTAGCTTATAAGTCCCTGCTCTGACTCCATATATAGCTATGTCCATATTTGGGGTCAGTGCTTGGGGACACCCAGTGTATTTAAATCTAATTTAGCCTCTATTTCTGAAAAGTTTCTAGCGGGATTCGATGTCACAACCTTCTACATTACAGCCAAGAATCTTAACCACTACACTATACAGCTGCATGGCCAGTTACTTCAAGAATTAATAAATATGAGACTTCTTGTCACAGGACGCCAACACTGCACTCGTTCTCCCTTGTGCCGCCGACGTCCTGCGCATAAGGCTGAGCGAGGACGTGCTGTGCTTCCTCGTCTCCAGGGTGAAGCGGAGCGGATGGGAGTCGACAACACACGCCTTCTCTGCGTGGCCGGCACCCTCCGCTCCCATGACAACAGTATTAGGGCTGAGCGCCAAGCTGGCCACTCTGTGCTCAGCTTGAGGCAGGCTGTTGAGTCATGTGACGTGGGCCACGTCACATGACTCCTTGCCTCCAGTAATTAAACAGGCAGCCTGCTGGCCACAGGTTGCCTATGAATTCACTCCTTACCTGGTGTGTCCTCAGGCTTGGTAAGGTTTTGCATCTCGGTTCCCTGGTGTTTTATTTCCTTATTCTCATTTGTGGTTTTCCTGGTTGTGACCTTTGGCTTGTATTCTGACCTTCCCTCGTTTACCCCTCTGGTTCATATTTGATATCCTGGTATTGACTCTGCTGATTTTTTACTCCTCTGCATTTTCTCCTTGGGATGTTTGTCTCTCCTGGTTTGACTTCTGGCTTATATCACTTTGTCTCCCTGTATCCGTATCGACTGTGACTGTCAGTGTTGTCCGTACCTCCCTCACTTACGCAGGTAGGGGGCCACCGCCTAGTTGTGTCCCGTTACCTAGGACGGGAGGTGCAAGCAGGTAGGGACAGAGGCGTGGGTGGAAGTCAGGGGTGCACTTTCCCTTCCCACGTCTAGTGACACTTCTCTAGTAACTGGCCATGCAGCTGTATAGTGTAGTGGTTTACATTCTGGACTGTAATGTAGAAGGTTATGAGTTTGAAAATGTGTAATTACTAATATATATATATATATATATATATATATATATATATATATATACACAGTGGATATAAAAAGTCTACACACCCCTGTTAAAATGTCAGGTTTCTGTGATGAAAAAAAAAGAGACAAAGAAATAATTTCAGAACTTTTTCCACCTTTTAATGTGACCTACTGTATAAACTGTACCACTCAATTAAAAAAGAAACTGACATTTTTTAGGTGGAGGGAACAAAAAAAACTAAAATAATGTGGTTGCATAAGTGTGCACACCCTCTTATAACTGGGGATGTAGCTGTGTTTAGAATTAAGCAATCACATTCAAAATCATGTTAAATAGGAGTCAGCATACACCTGCCATCATTTAAAGTGCCTCTGATTAACCCCAAATAAACTTCAGCTGCTCTAGTTGGTCTTTCCTGAAATTTTCTTATTCGCATTCCACAGCAAAAGCCATGGTCCACAGAGAACTTCCAAAACATCAGAGGGATCTCATTGTTAAAAGATATCAGTTAGGAGAAGGGTACAAAAGTATTTTCAAGGCATTAGATATCCCATGGAACACAGTGAAGACAGTCATCATCAAGTAGAGAAAATATGGCACAACAGTAACATTACCAAGAACTTGACGTCCCTCCAAAATTGATGAAAAGACGAGAAGAAAACTGGTCTGGGAAGCTACCAAGAGGCCTACAGCAACATTAAAGGAGCTGCAGGAATATCTGGCAAGTACTGGCTGTGTGATACATGTGACAACAATCTCCCGTATTCTTCATATGTCTAGGCTATGGGGTAGAGTGGCAAGATGAAAGCCTTTTCTGATGAAGAAAAACATTCAAGCAAGGCTACATTTTGAAAAAAACACATCTGAAGTCTCCCAAAAGCATGTGGGAAAAGGTGTTATGGTCTGATAAAACCAAGGTTGGACTTTTTGGCCATAATTCCAAAAGATATGTTTGGCGCAAAAACAACACTGCACATCACCAAAAGAACACCATACCCACAGTGAAGCATGGTGGTGGCAGCATCATGCTTTGGGGCTGCTTTTCTTCAGCTGGAACTGGGGCCTTAGTTAAGCTAGAGGGAATTATGAACAGTTCCAAATTCCAGTCAATATTGGCACAAAACCTTCAGGCTTCTGCTAGAAAGCATAATATGAAGAGGAACTTCATCTTTCAGCATGACAACGACCCAAAGCATACATCCAAATGAACAAAGGAATGGCTAAACCAGAAGAAGATTAAAGTTTTGGAATAACCCAGCCAGAGCCCACACCTAAATCCGATTAAAAATCTGTGGGGTGATCTGAAGAGGGCTGTGCACAGAAGATGCCCTCACAATCTGACAGATTTGGAGTTTTTTTGCAAAGAAGAGTGGGCAAATCTTGCCAAGTCAAAATGTGCCATGCTGATAGACTCATACCCAAAAAGACTGAGTGCTGTAAGAAAATCAAAAGGTGCTTCAACAAAGTATAAGTTTAAGGGCGTGCACACTTATGCAACCATATTATTTTATTTTAATATTTTTCTTCCCTCTACCTGAAAGATTTCAGTTTGTTTTTCAATTGAGTGGTACAGTTTATAGGTCACATTAAAGGTGGAAAAAGTTCTGAAATGATTTATCTTTGTCTATTAGAGTACTACTTCCTGGGTATTATATCACTGAGGGATACATCCTCAGTGAGATGTACCGACTATCCACGATTCTCCCCTCTAAGTTATTACATACCCTCCCCCTCTGCCCAAAGCCGAGGTTCTGGGCACCTGTTGCCATCAGACAATATACCCTTGACAGGGCATCAGCATTTGTGACATCCTGACTGTTACTTTTTGCCTCTACCACCAAACAGGTTGTTTCAAGAGAGTTTCTATCTTTAAAAATCCAGCTAATTTATAGATACTTATAATAGGATCAGAAAATCTAAAGTGTTCCAGCAAAATAGACCCCTATAAAACGTAACTTTTATTCATAAATAATTGATACGACAAACCCACCACAATGGTCAACCAGTGGAATCTGTGAAGGGAAGATAGTGCCCAGATAAAGTGGATATCTACATAGGGTACCAAGCCGTTGAGACGGTCATTCAGATAAACGTAGCAAGGGCGAAAATTGGGGAGTGTCAGAAGTCTCACCTGTCCCTGCACTCTCCCTAAGCTAGACCTCAGCCCGGGGACGTTCCCTGATGGTAGGGACTCCCTGTCCTTGAGCCTGGACTAACTGCCCTTAGCACACCCTGCTGCTAAATAACAGCCATACGATATGGGGGTACCCTATGATAAGACAGAAAAAGGTATCACGGGTTCACAATGTCACCCGTAATAAGATACAGCCTATGTAGATAGATAAATTTAAAAAGGTGCTGGGGTGTATAGTATCACCTTCAGCACCATACACAAACCCCTAACAGGGTGCCAAGGTATTTTATATCTCCCTCGGCTTAGTAAACACAACCCCGACGTGTTTCCCCTATTCATAGGTTTATCAGGGGATTGGTATATAGCCAGTCATGGGTGTAAAACTGTCAAAAAACAATCAAATGAGATATACTCATGATACAAACAGAGAATCCGCAGCCAGATAGCGAGGATACTGGTGTGAACACAGGACCAAGGGGAACAACAGATAAGTCCCACCTGTGAATAAAAGGTACACATGTTTCAGGGGGAGAGAGCTTAAAGATAATTACAATTGATTACCCCCAGTAAAACACTTACTTAGCTTAAAGCATGAGGTCAGATAAACCAGAAACCCACAAGGATAAGGGGCAAACAGTCTGCCCAAAGCTGTAAAAGAATAATAAATCACTCCAATGTCGACATGAGATAAACCTTGCTACACCAAGTAAAGGTCCAGTACTCACAATGCCTCGCGTTCTAGTGCCATCCTACTCCTCCAGATCGTCACACAATGTAATGTCTGCTTGATCCCTATAAATATCCCCATGTTCAGGTGTTCAATTTACGTGCTGGGACGCAGAAAGAGTCACTTCCGGTCACGTATTGTCCCCTAGTGCATCACTACCGGTCTATGGAATGCAAATGCTCGTCATATCCGGTCTGTGGAACACAGTACTCTTAACAGCTGTTGTTTTCCATTGCTAAGACAACGGAAACGTCACTTCCAGTCACATGGTGCCTCACAATGCGTCACACCCGGTCATTGGAACGCAAGACTTGTATACAGATAAATAACTAAACCGCAGCAATGAAAACGACGCAGACTGCGCTAAGATGTCCCAAAACATTCAGATTAATGGGCATCCTGTCAGAAGACAGACCTAAATAACCAAACAGCAGTAAAAGGAGCTATAACAAGAGGGATAAGGTAGTTAACATGTGTGACCCAAAATACTGAAAACATCCTACACACAATTTCACTTAGGTGCAAGCCTTAGATCATAGGCAGCTTTAAACGTCTGTTATATAATCAGCGCAAACCAGTCAATATTCGGATACTTCCCGTATCCAGCCAATTACCCAGACTCTACAATGTTACCAAGTAGGCTAGTCATGAACCAGGGTGATCAAGTTGAGCTCATTCAAACCATCGGACTATAAAAAACAAGAGAAAGTGAGTCTCTCATTAATGCCAAGGGGTGCCTGAGATTTAAACCGATGAATCCAGACACATTCTTTCTGAAGGATTTTCGGGTCCCAGTCACCACCCCTTGGAGAAGGTGGAATAGTCTCTAGGATTGAAAATTTCAGACACCTTGGGTTTCCACCATGGATCTCATTTACATGTGACGCGACCGCTGTAATGTTCTTTTTCACAACGTCATTAACATGTTCGCAAATTCTCCGCCTAACTTCTCTAATTGTCTTACCTATGTAGTCCATAGGGCATGGACACTGACAAATATATATAGCTCCTCTGCTCCTACAGTTATAAAAGTCTCTGATCTTAAAAATCTGTTTAGTTACTGAGCATGTGATAACTTTGGCTGTAGATACATATTCACACGCCTTACAGGATCCGCACCTGAACATACCAAAGGGTTTCCGGTCCAGCCACGTAACTACTCCAATCTGTGGTGTATAGTGGCTGTGAACAAGACGATCTTTGAGGCTCCTCCCCCGTCTATAAGTGACACTGGGCTGTATTGTCAGCACATCACTAAGGTCAGGGTCCATATGAAGAATGGGCCAGTATCTCTTAAGGATCTAAATAATTTGCTGGTTATTTGCTGAATTGAAGGTTGAAATAAGTCGCAGAGACTGTTGTCCATCCAGTGTCCTTGATCTAGGAACCAGAAGTTCCGTCCGATCCTTCTCCAAGGCATTCTTGAAGGCTCACATAAGGATTGTTTGAGCATACCCCCTGTCTCTAAATCTGGTCTGACGTTTCCTCGCCTCACCATAAAATACCTCTTTCTCGGACCAATTCCTACGAATACGGAGGTACTGTCCCCTAGGTATGCCACGTTTAAGTGGTGTGGGATGATGACTCTCCCAATGTAGCAACCAGTTTGTCACGGTAGGTTATTTAGGTCTGTCTTATGACAGGATGCCCAGTAATATGAGGCACTGTGAGGCACCATGTGACCGGAAGTGACGTTTCCGTTGTCTTAGCGATGGAAAACAACAGCAGTTAAGAGTACTGTGTTCCACAGACCAGATTTGATGAGAATTTGCGTTCCATAGACCGGTAGTGATGCACTAGGGGACATTACGTGACCGGAAGTGACTCTTCCGGCGTCCCAGCGCGTAAATTGAACACCTGAACATGGGGATATTTATAGGGATCAAGCAGACATTACATTGTGTGATGATCTGGAGGAGTAGGATGGCACTAGAACGCGAGGCATTGTGAGTACTGGACCTTTACTTGGTGTAGCAAGGTTTATCTCATGTCGACATTGGAGTGATTTATTATTCTTTTACAGCTTTGGGCAGACTGTTTGCCCCTTATCCTTGTGGGTTTCTGGTTTATCTGACCTCATGCTTTAAGCTAAGTAAGTGTTTTACTGGGGGTAATCAATTGTAATTATCTTTAAGCTCTCTCCCCCTGATACATGTGTACCTTTTATTCACAGGTGGGACTTATCTGTTGTTCCCCTTGGTCCTGTGTTCACACCAGTATCCTCGCTATTTGAATTTGGATTCTCCGTTTGTATCATGAGTATATCTCACTTGATTGTTTTTTTGACAGTTTTACACCCATGACTGGCTATATACCTACCCGCTGATGAACCTATGAATAGGGGAAATGCGTCGGGGTTGTGTTTACTAAGCCGAGGGAGATATAAGATACCTTGGCACCCTATTGGGGGTTTGTGTATGGTGCTGTAGGTGACACTATACACCCCAGCACCTTTTTAAATTTATCTACATGGTTTCTGTCTAATCATAGGGTACCCCCATATCGTATGACTGTTATTTAGCAGCAGGGTGTGCTAAGGGCAGTTAGTCCAGGCTCGAGGACAGGGAGTCCCTACCATCAGGGAACGTCCCTGGGCTGAGGTCTAGCTTAGGAAGAGTGCAGGGACAGGTGAGACTTCTGACACTCCACAATATTTGCCCTTGTTACGTTTATCTGAATGACCGTCTCAGCGGCTGGGTACCCTATGTAAATATCCACTTTATCTGGGCACTATCTTTCCTTCACAGATTCCACTGGTGAACCATTGTAGTGGGTTTGTCGTATAAATTGTTTATGAATAAAAGTAATGTCTTATAGGGGTCTATTTTGCTGGAACAGTTTAGAGTTTCTGTCTTTCGATGATTTTACCAAGTTCACATGATATAGCTGGATAGGTTTTCTTTTCCTAGGTTGGTGAGCCCTGTAGTTAACTTCCCCAACTTTCTCAACAACCTCATAAGGCCCCTGACATTTAGCTAGGAATTTGCTTTCCATAGTGAGTACTAAAACTAGCACTCGGTCCCATGGACTGAACTGCCTGACCTTGGCTGCCCTTTTATACACTTGAGCTTGGTTATCTTGAGCTCTCAGGAGATGTTCTTTTACTATGTGCATGACATTAGATATCCTCTCCTGCATTTGTGCAATATGTTCAACCACACTTTTATAAGGGGAGGGGTGCCGAGCATATAATATTTCAAAAGGTGAAAACCCAGTTTGAGGAACCTCTCTAATAGAAAAAAAAGTAGATACGGTAGCAGACAGTTCCAATCACGACCATCCTTCTCTACCACCTTTTTTTAACATACTCTTAAGCGTTTTATTGAATCATTCTACTAGACCGTCTGTCTGCGGATGATATACTGATGTTCGCAGTTGTTTAATTTTCAACATCCGACACAACTCTTTCATGGCCTTAGACATGAACGGTGTTCCCTGAACAGTTAATATCTCTTTAGGTATACCCGTTCTGGCAAACATCTGGAACAACTCTCTCGCTATGTTTTTTTGACGAGGTATTCCTTAAAGGGACTGCTTCCGGGTATCTGGTGGCATAGCCTACTACCACCAGAATGTACTGCTGACCTCTAGCTGACTAGGGGACCTATGAGATCCATTGCAATCCGTTCAAACGTGACTTTAATAATTGGCAGAGGGACCAAGGGGCTTTTGAAATGTGGGACAGGGGCTGTTAACTGGCAGGTGGGACACGACTGGCAATAATCTACTACGGTATTTCCTTGTAACACCCCGGACAATAGAATCTCTGCAGGATGCGCTCTCTGGTTTTACCTGCCCCCAAATGTCCCCCTAAAACATGAGAGTGGGCCATGCCTAATACTAAGCTTCGATATGGACCAGGTACCAGCAGTTGTTGCACTACTTCATCCCTACTTTTGGTCACTCTATATAACAGATGATTATTTATGGCGAAGTGGGGAAACTGATTATCAGTCCTCGTAATTTGGGCAACCCCATTCAGTACTGATACATTTTCCTGGGCACCTTTTAAGGTAAGATCCCTGAGCTGTGCCACTCCAAAATTATCCCGAGACACCTCAAGATCAAGAACATTGGTCACAGGGGTTTATTCCTCGTCCTCATCTCCTAACATTACAGCTAGCGGAGACTCCGATATCGCTTTAGGACACACCATTACCTTTCCCAACACATCACTACTAGAACACTCAGTACTTGTCAATCTCATCGGGACCTCAGCTTTAGCCCAAAGGTCCCAGAACAGCGGAAAGTCTCTTCCCAGTATCATCGGGTGCAGTAAGTCCTTCACAACTCCCACTTCATGCTGTATAGTACCACATGCAGTGTTTATGGATACCTGAGCAACCGGATAATCCCTGGTGTCTCCATGGATACAAAACACTTCCACATGCTTTTCAGGGTTTAATACGCAAGGCACCATGAATGTCGTCAAAGTGATCAAACTGCCGGAGTCCAGAAGGGCAGTCACCATGACACTGTTCACGGTCACTTGACACACCTGGGGTTCTTTCTGGGCTTGGGTAACTGCACTGCACACAGGATGTGCAGAAATGGAATAATGTTGGCCCACACTGCACTCCATGGATTCGGTAGACAAAGGGCAGTGTCCTGCGATATGTCCAGGAGCCTGACACCTCCAACATGGGGCCGGCCTGGACTCTGGTTCCGGGCTCCAACTTCTCCTTGACCTGGGTTTTCCAGTTGGGAGTGGATTGTAGTCTTTTCTTGGTGAACCCTGTTTCATTTTTAGAGCCGCGATATGGCCGTCTCAAACCCGCCAGATTTTCCAGGGAATCCTCCATGCTGATATACCTTTCTACGAGGCTCACCAATTCATCCGAAGTCTGGGGGTTTCCCTGGGCAACCCAACATTGTATGGGTTTTGGCAGCGTATTGAGGAACCGATCCATCACCACTTTTTCTACCATTTGAGCTGGGGAGGATGAATCTGGCTGCAACCATTTTTGGACGAGGTGGAACAGATCGAACATTTATGACCTGGGAGGCTTGTCTTGGCAAAACTCCCAGCGGTGAACACGCTGCGCTCGGACTGCGACAGTCACACCCTGCTGAGCAAGAATGTCAGCTTTTAACTCACTGTATTCTTTTAGCATCTTGCAGGGTTAAATCGTAATATGCTTTCTGTGGTTCTCCCTTTAAATAAGGTAACAAAACAGTAGAATCTCTCCACTCTTTGGGATCTTTCTGAGACCAACTCGCAGCCCAGTTTGTTCAGCTTTCAGATAGCCTATCCACACTTGATCTCCCTAGCTGAGATCTCCCCAGCCTCTACGGGAGTGACCTGTCCCACCCAAATTCTCTGGTCACTCCTAAAACCCGGACCAAAAATCCACTTTACTCAAAACCTCTCAGCAACCTAATGTTACTGGCGTACAACTTCCTGGGTATTATATTACTGAGGAATACATCCTCAGTGAGACCTACCGACCATCCATGATTCTACCCTCTAGGTTATTACAATATATATATACAGTACAGACCAAAAGTTTGGACACACCTTCTCATTCAAAGAGTTTTCTTTATTTTCATGACTATGAAGGCATCAAAACTATGAATTAACACATGTGGAATTCTATACATAACAAACAAGTGTGAAACAACTGAAAATATGTCATATTCTAGGTTCTTCAAAGTAGCCACCTTTTGCTTTGATTACTGTTTTGCACACTCTTGGCATTCTCTTGATGAGCTTCAAGAGGTAGTCCCCTGAAATGGTTTTCACTTCACAGGTGTGCCCTGTCAGGTTTAATAAGTGGGATTTATTGCCTTATAAATGGGGTTGGGACCATCAGTTGCGTTGAGGAGAAGTCAGGTGGATACACAGCTGATAGTCCTACTGAATAGAGCGTGCAAAGCCATAATCAAAGCAAAAGGTGGCTACTTCGAAGAACCTAGAATATGACATATTTTCAGTTGTTTCACAATTGTTTGTTATGTATATAATTCCACATGTGTTAATTCATAGTTTTGATGCCTTCATAGTCATGAAAATAAAGAAAACTCTTTGAATGAAAAGGTGTGTCCAAACTTTTGGTCTGTACTGTATATATATATATATATATATATATATATACAGTTGCAAGAAAAAGTTGCAAGAAAAAAAAAGTTGCAAGAAAAAAATAAGACTTTATCATCATTCACATCAGGCAATGCTTCTTGTGAAAAGCAAAACCAGAACACACCTCATTCCAATTAGCTTTTAGAGATGTCATTAGTCTAGGGGTTCACATACTTTTTCCACCTGCACTGTGAATGTTTACATGGTGTGTTCAATAAAAACATGGTAACATTTAATTCTTTGTGTGTTATTAGTTTAAGCAGACTGATTGTCTATTGTTGTGACTTAGATGAAGATCAGATCACATTTTATGACCAATTTGTGCAGAAATCCATATCATTCCAAAGGGTTCACATATATATATATATATATATATATATATATATATATATTGCAGTGTAAATATGGACTATACAGAGGATTTTTAAAGGGTTAGGCTATTCGCATTTGGTGTGGATCCGTTCAGATAATACGCGTTTGTATTATCTTTAACGTAGCCAAGACTGATCCGTCTTGAACACCATTGAAAGTCAATGGGGAATAGATCAGTTTTCTATTGTGCAATATGTCATAGAAAATGGATCCGTACCCATTGACTTAGATTGTGTGTCAGAACAAATCAGTTTGGCTCAGTTTCTTCAGACGGACACCAAAACGCTGCAAGCAGCGTTTTGGTGTCCGCCTAGAAAGTGGAATGGAGATAGAACGGAGGCAAACTGATGCATTCTGAGCGGATCCTTTTCCCTTCAGAATGCATTAGGGCAAAACTGATCAGTTTTGGACCGCTTGTGAGAGCCCTGAATGGATCTGACAAACGGAAAGCCAAAACGCCAGTGTGAAAGTAGCCTAAAATATATATTTGCAGTTTTTAAGTGGGTTTTTGTGTGAATACAGTTAGTGTTGATCACGAATATTCGAATTGCAAATTTTTATCGCGAATATAGGTACTTCGAAAATTCGCTAATATTTTGAATATAGTGATATTTATTCGTAATTTCGAATATTCGAGATTTTTTTATTGCGAATTTTTGTAATGCGAATTTTCGTAATGCAAATTTTTATCGCAAATTTTTAAATTGCCGAGTAAAAACATGATTCCTCCCTGCTTCTTGCTTGTGGGCCAATGACTCATTGGCCCACAAGCAAGAAGCAGGGAGAAATCATGACTTTAAATGGGAAAAATTATGAATATTCTAAAAAACGAATATATAGCACTATAACGAATATATTAGTTTTTTAGAATATTCGTAATATTCTATAACAAGAATATATAACAATTTAGCGAATATTCAGAAAAAAAAAAACGAATATAGAGCAATTTAGCTAATATAGTGCAATATTCTTCTTTGTTTAACAGTTGTAATTATTTTCTCATCTGAAGTTCAGATGGGAAAAAAATCAACTATTGAAAAAAAAGACTATAGCACTATATTAGCTAAATTGCTCTATATTTGTTTCTTTTTTTCGAATATTCGCTATATTGCTATATATTCTTGTTTTAGAATATTACGAATATTCGAAAAAACTAATTTATTCGATATAGTGCTATGACTCATTGGCCCACAAGCAAAAAGCAGGGAGGAATCATGTTTTTGCTTGGCAATCGAAAAATTTGCGATAAAAATTAGCATTACGAAAATTAGCATTACAAAAATTCGCATATTACGCGATCATTACCTTGTCGATTTTTTTGTAAAAAAATCATAGAATATAACGAATATTCGAATTCATGAATATTCGGCGAATATTCTACAAAATATTTGCGAATATTCGGGAATTCGAATATGACCCCTTCCGCTCATCACTAAATACAGTATGCTGTATTTTAGTAGGTAACCCACAATAAGGAACTGGCCCTGAATAACTTTATAAATCAGAAAACAAAGTGGTAAAAGACCAAGACATTGATTTCTGGATGAGTGAGCAAGTATCTAAAGATGGACATGAACAAATTCTGACATTTATCAATGTTTCACACATTTTTTCATGAAATGTTTGAGTTTATTTAGTCAGTTCTTTTGAGCAAACAAATATGGAGAACAATTTAACAAAGTATATGGTGATTTGTCCATCCTAGCCAGAACAAAAAACATTCATAAGACAACAATCAGACTTTTTTTTAAATCTTTATTTGTTATCATTGTTTCAAATTCAAAACTTATATGAGGGTCCATGAGAAATACAAAGCTTTTCATTATACTTTTCTCAATAGGATATTCCATGAAATTATGATAGACCTCTTGTAGCTCCAGAGATTTCAAAGGCTAAAAAAATTAATGTTTCTACAGTATTACTCTTGCATTGCAGTGCTCCCAGCCAGCCACCTACTGTACAGAGAATTTCCGCTGTCAAGTCAATGATTGTTTAGTAATTGCCTGAATGATGACTGACCAAAATTAGTTATGTGCAAGAAAAACCAGTAACAGAACTACAGTGCTTAACCCCTTCACGACTGCAATCCGTTTATATACGTGCTATTTGCAGCTAGCACGTGTATAAACATTAAGCCAGATCTTTAATCCAAACGCTGCAAAATGCTTGGATTAAAGCTTCTGCCCCTGCACTGCTGCTTTCATGGACTGCATACAGTGCAGTAATGCCAGTAAGGGAAAAATCAGAGTGGTCCCTTGCTGGCAATCGATCCGATTGGTTAGTCTGTGCAGACTAACCAATCGTATCGTGGCAGTGTTAAAATGCCGGTTTCAGGCTCTGATCTGCACTCTGCAGATCAGAGCTTGAAATCAGGTAGTGTCCTGAAGCCCCCCGATCTGTGCCCCCTTCCTGTGCGCCTCCAACCCCCCACCACTACCGTGAGCCCTGCCTCTGCCTGCCCCATCCATGTATCGTGCCCCTGATGCGGTCTGCCCCCTCCCCGCCCAATACATTCATCCTGCCCCATCTGTGTCCCCTCCATACTGGCCATACCCCCCGTTTCCAGCCCTGCCCCATTTGTGCTTCCTGTCCCCGATGCGGTCCCCCTGCTGTGTTTGATGGCGGCGGCTCCATTCCTGAGCCGCCGCCATCAGCAGCGAGTGTCAGATCTATGCTGACACTCTGCTGTAACCCCTTAGATGCCGCGGTAGCGGCATCCATGGGGTTAATAGAGGGAGGGGGCTCCCTCTCTCCACCATCGGGGCTGCTGTGCTGCAATTGCAGCGCCCTATGGTTGCCATGGCAACCGGACGCTTTGCAAAGGCGTCCTGTGTTGCCACCTACAGAAAATCTGGTAGTATTATACTTTATAGTATTATTATAGTACAGCCATCAGCCCCACTGGATCTTCAAGATCCAAGAGGGACTTGATAAAATAATGTGAAAATAATAAAAGTATAAATTTAAAAAAAACAACACACATTAGGTATCACCGCGTCCGGAACGACCGCCTCTATAAATATATCACATGATCGACCCCGTCCAACCATCCAATAAACACCATAAAAAATAAAAACTGTGTAAAAAAAGCCATTTTTGGCACCTTACATCACAAAAAGTACAACACCAAGCGATCAAAAATGAATATACACCCCAAAATAGCACCAATCAAACCGTCACCTCATCCCGCAAAAAATGATACCTTATTTAAGACAATCGCCCGAAAAATAAAAAAGCTATAGCTCTCAGACTATGGAGACACTAGAACATAATTTTATTGGTTTCAGAAATGCTATTATTGTGCTAAACTAAAAAAAAAAAAGAAAAAGTATACATATTGGTAATTGCCACATCCGTAACGATCTGCTCTATAAAACTGTCACATGACCTGACCCCTCAGATGAATTCTGTAAAAATAAATAAATAAAAACTGTTCCAAAACAGCCAATTTTTTGGTCACCTTGCCCCATAAAGTGTAATAATGAATGATCAAAAAATCATATGTACCCAAAAATGGTACCAATAAAAACCTCAACTCTTTCTGCAAAAAAAAAACGAGCCCCTGCACAAGACGATCGGCAGAAAAATAAAAAACATATGGCGTTCAGAAAATGGACACACAAAAACATAATTTATTTTTCCAAAATGCTTTATTATGTAAAACTGAAACAAACAAAAAAAGTAGACATATTTGATATCACTGCATCCGTAACGACCTGCTCTATAAAAATAGCACATCAACTACCCTGTCACATGAATGTTGTAAAAAATTTAAAATAACAAAACGGTGCCAAGACAGCCATTTTTTTGTTACCTTGCCTCACAAAAAACGTAATATAGAGCAATTAAAAATCATATCTACCCCAAAATAGTACCAATAAAACTGACACCCTATCCCCTAGTTTCCAAAATGGGGTCACTTTTTGGGAGTTTCTACTGTAAGGGTGCATCAGGGGGGCTTTAAATGGGATATGGCATCTAAAAACCAGTCCAGCAAAATCTGCCTTTCAAAAACCATGCTGCAGTCCTTTTCTTCTGCGCCCTGCCGTGTGCCCATACATCAGTTTACGACCACATATGGGGTGTTTCTGTAAACCACAGAATCAGGGTAATAAATATTGAGTTTTGTTTGGCTGTTAATCCTCAAGTGTTAAAGAAAAAAATGTAATAAAATAGAAAATCTGCCAAATAAGTGAAATTTAGATATTTCATCTCTATTTTCCTTTAATTCTTGTGGAACACCTAAAGGGTTAACAAAGTTTGTAAAATCAATTTTGAGTAACTTGAGGGGTGTAGTTTCTACAATGGGGTCATTTATGGGGGGTATCCACTATGTAAGCCCCACAAAGTGACTTCAGACCTGAACTGGTCCTTAAAAAGTGGGTTTTGGAAATTTTCTTAAAAATTTTTAAGAATTGCTTCTAAACTTCTAAGCCTTGTAACGTCCTAAAAAAATAAAATTACATTTCCGAAATGATACAAACATAAAGTAGACATATGTTAAGTAATAAATATTTTATGAGGTATCACTTTCTGTTTTAGAAGCATAGAAATAGAAATTTCGAAAATTGCAAAGTTTTCAAAATTTTTGGTAAATTTGGGATTTTTTCATAAATAAAGGTGAAATATATTGACTAAAATTTATGACTGTCATGAAGTACAATGTGTAACGAGAAAACAATCTCAGAATGGCTTGGATAAATAAAAGTGTTCCAAAGCTATTACCACATAAAGTGATGCATATCAGATTTGTAAATTTTGACTTGGACACTGGGGCATCAATGACCTTTGGTCATGAAAGGGTTAACATACAGTAGTATCGCTTCATTATAAAGACTGTATTAGTCTCACCGGTCAGACACCATTGATAAATAATTGATTATTTATTCTAGTCCTATGCAATGACTTTTCTGGGAAAACAATTTAAGAAATCATATCAAACCACTCAAGACAAATTACTTGGCTGCCTCTGAGTGGTCAAGGAGGAAAAAATTTCCCCGGAGAAGTCAACTTGGCTACAGTCACCCAGGGAGGCTTGTTTTACATTCATCAGTCTAGCTATTAGGTCCCTTTCACACGAGCGAGTTTTCCGCGCGGGTGCAATGCGTGACGTGAACGCATAGCACCCGCACTGAATCCTGACCCATTCATTTCAATGGGTCTGTGTACATGAGCGTTGTTTTCCACGCATCAGTTCTGCGTTGCGTGAAAATCGCAGCATGTTCTATATTCTGCGTTTTTCACGCAGCCCTGGCCCCATAGACGTGAATAGGGCTGCATGAAAAACGCATTGCATCTGCAAGCAAGTGCGGGTGCGATGCGTTTTTCACTGATGGTTGCTAAGAGATGTTGTTTGTAAACATTCAGTTTTTTATCACGCGCGTGAAAAACGCATCAAAATGCATTGCACCCGCGCAGAAAAAACTGAACAACTAAACGCAATCGCAGACAAAACTGACTGAACTTGCTTCCAAAATAGTGCGAGTTTCACTGAATGCACTCTGAACGCATCCGGCCCCAATCCGCAACACCCGTGTGAAACCAGCCTTAGGCCTCTTTCACACGAGTGAGTTTTCCGCGCGGGTGCAATGCGTGACATGAACGCATAGCACCTGCACTGAATCCTGACCCATTCATTTCAATGTGTCTGTCTATATGAGCGTTTTTTTTCATGCATCAGTTCTGCATTGTGTGAAAAACACAGCATGTTCTATATTCTGCGTTTTTCACGCAGCCCTGGCCCCATAGATGTGAATGGGGCTTCAGTGAAAAACGCATTGCATCCAGAAGCAAGTGCAGATGCAATGCATTTTTCACTGATGGTTGGCAGGAGATTTTGTTTGTAAACCTTCAGTTTTTTATCATGCAAAAAGCTGAACAACTGAACGGAATCCCAGACAAAATTGACTGAACTTGCTTGCAAAATGGTGCGAGTTTCACTGATCGCACCCTGAACGCATCTGGACCTAATCCGTCATTATCGTGTGAAAGAGGCCTTAGGTCTGGTAATACTAAAGATTAAAGACATGCATTTTTCTTAATTATGTTGTAAGTAGGGTTGCATTCACATGAACATGGGACAGACGTGCCTGTGCTACAATTCTCCATATTTCTGGGTATGTGCCTCTGCCTCTTGCAGATTGTAGTCCCATTGAAGTCAATGGGTCTGCACCACTATTTGGGGTACACATGGCTGGTACCTCTATTATGCGGACCCAAGGTTTGCGGTCTGCAACATGGCCACGTCCATTACACTTTCTCGTGAATGCACACTTACAATGTAACCTAAGAATGAACTAAATAGAAGTTGTGTACAATGCTTCAGATACTGTCTTCAGTATTTGTTGAATTCTATGCAGGAAAAGTTTACTTCTTTTTCTCTTCGTTTTTCTTTTATATCTAACATAGACAGATAGATTCAGATAAAATAGAATGCAAAAGCTTTTCCCTTTTGATAAATAGTCATAGACTGAATACTTGCCTCTGAGGTCAAAAATATTTCACTCACAGCACAAACTGAAAATTACTGATCTGAGATATCATGCTGCACTAGAAGATAGTTTAATATAGGCGATCAATGAAAAATGTTTCCCAGAAGTACTCAAAAGTTAATATACCTGTATGAAAAGAGAATCTAAATGCATGATTTATTTAGTAACATTTTATGTAATCTAAGAAACACTTTGCATTTTTTTACTTTTTTGCTGCTCATCAAATGAAAATTGAATGGGATGCTACAACAGAGAAAATTTATTGTTGCTTAGTACATAAGTACTGTAGTGCTTTCATGAAAAGAAATAGTACATCAGTCAACATGGTAGCAAATGTCGTGCCTCATCGATTTGCTACCATTCCCATTACAAATCTTTCCAGGTCCCCTGCTGGTCTCTACTTCCTGGTCCATGTTCACACAGACAAATTAGGCATTCTTTACAAAAATGCTATTTGTGAAACCTTCCAAGGGTGGTG
Source organism: Bufo bufo (assembly GCF_905171765.1). NCBI lineage: Eukaryota > Metazoa > Chordata > Amphibia > Anura > Bufonidae > Bufo > Bufo bufo. Next base: position 537,292,585 of record NC_053391.1, on the reverse strand, counting down.
TCACAATCATCTTTTAGGGGCAGTCCTTGTGCCAGTTTGTGTTTTTTTGGCAGTTCTTGTGCCAGTTTGTTTGCAGTTTTTTACTAGCTAAAGCGTCTGGAGGAAAGAAGGTTAGTACATAAACATAGAAAAGGATTCTTTACGGTAAGAGCAGTGAGACTATGGAACTCTCTGCCTGAGGAGGTGGTGATGGTGAGTACAATAAAGGAATTCAAGAGGGGCCTGGATGTATTTCTGGAGCGTAATAATATTACAGGCTATAGCTACTAGAGAGGGGTCGTTGATCCAGGGAGTTATTCTGATTGGCTGATTGGAGTCGGGAAGGAATTTCTTTCCCCTTAAGTGGGGAAAATTGGCTTCTACCTCACAGTTTTTTCCCCCCCTTCCTCTGGATCAACTTGCAGGATAATAGGCCGAACTGGATGGACAAATGTCTTTTTTCGGCCTTATATACTATGTTACTATGTAATTATATCCAGCAGGAAGGAGCATTTTAAGTCCTTACTATATAATTCCCTGGCTTTCTTATACTTCTTGCTTTGGCTCAAAAATTGACATAAAAAACTGCTACAAAAAGATATGTGTTATACTGCCCTAATGCAGTTTTTTTCAGTTGAAGCCAACATGACAATTTTGTCTGCCATGTTGGCTTCAAAATTGGCTTGTAAAAAAGTTATATATATTTTAGTTTTTTTTTAGGAAAATGTGTTACAAAGTGAAAAAGCTAATTAAAGAATGGAAATGGTGATGTATGGCGTGTTTTGGCTTTTTCTTTGGAGTTTTGGCTTTTTCTTTGGTGGAGTAGCTTTTGCAACAATGTTTTGTACCATGTTTGACATCTATTTACAAGGGGGTGGATAGATGCTTTCATTTATAGCTAGGGTATTAGGGTACTATTTGAAGTCCCTTTTTCAGTCTATTGTTTGTAAGCCACGGCAAATATACTGACGCGTTTACAAATTGTTGAACACCATTAGTTAATTAGATAAAAGTACCTAATATTTTTAAGTCTAAAGTTTTATCTTATTATAAAGGTGCCGTCAGTTTCTACTCCACCACAAGATAAGTCAACTTAAAACTTCTTAAAATCAGCAAGTCATAAATCTAGCTGTAAAGGTATCTCTGCCCACCACCAAGTAAATATAAAATGCCAGGCATGACACAAAACGTGCACAAAAAATAAATGTCACAAATGTCACAAGCTTCAGAAATTTGTTCTAAAAGCTATCATTTCTGAAACATCTTTTCATCCTTACTATCCCTCCTAGGAAGTCTATAGTGGCAAAAATGAAATCCTTTTTTTTTTTAACGCTCTAGTGTTAAGTGAATCGAAGACAAATTAATTGACTTTGATCCAAATTTCTGATAAATTTGATTCGCCACAAAGCTGAATTTCCTTGTGCTGCGTGGTAGTGAATCTATTTTTCTTTAAAGGGAACCTGTCACCGGGATTTTGGGTATAGAGCTGAGGATATGGGTTGCTAGATGGCCGCTAGCACATCTGCAATACCCAGTCCCCATAGCTCTGTGTGCTTTTATTGTGTAAAAAAAACTATTTGATACATATGCAAATTAACCTGAGATGAGTCCTGTCCCTGACTCATCTCAGGGACTGGACTCATTTCAGGTTAATTTGCATATGTATCAATTTTTTTTATTTTTTTTACACAATAAAAGCACACAGAGCTATGGGGACTGGATATTGTGTATGTGCTAGTGGCCATCTAGCAACCCATGTTCTCCGCTCTATACCCAAAATCCTGGTGACAGGTTCCCTTTAAATGGTGGTAAAAAAAAATACATACTCACTTCATTCATTTGAGCGCAAAGAGGCTGAAGTGGCCACCTTGATTGCAGAAACCACTAGTAATGACATCTTAAATCAAAATGGCCGTGACGGCGTCTACGCGAGCGAATGGATAAGGTGAGTATTTATTTATTTTTACCCTGATTAACCCCTGAAAGGCCTAAATTGTAGCCTCAGAGGATGCTATCAGCGATGAACATGGGATCTGAGGGGTTCAATATGGGGGATGACGCAATCGACGTTCCCTGTCATTGTGCCCACTATATACAAAGGAATGCACTTCGTGATGAAGTAATTTGTTACAAATTGAATTTCTTTGTGAAATTCGGCAAAACATCCAAATCAAATTTTTCAGAACTTCGCACATCTAATGGTAATCATTAAGACATGGCCCAATAAGGGGTGCAGACTGGATGGTATTAGTTGGCACGCTGGGTGCTGAAATAATAAAGTCTTCTATCTTAATGGTATTGATTGAATTCTTCTATTAATAATTTTCAGCAACATTGTGCCTAGTGCATGAGCGATTACCATGTCTCTCCCTATGCTTAGCTCACAGGGCAATGGAGGAGACTGCGGGGGATGAGGGTTTTATAGGCCTCATAGGGGATGACTACCTGCGGATTGGTTGGCTGCATGGCATTATGGGTAATCTTGCATTTCCAAGCCTGTCTTCTCTACACTTAGTTTTGCTTTGTAACACGTGCAGCCGCCATTTTAGGAAAGCCAGATTTGTTACCGCGAAGTGCGAGGAAATTCGGATTTGTAGGGTATTGAAGTTTTCCTAAACTTTGGACTGAACTCAGTGGTTGTGTCATCCCAGTCGAGATCTGCCATGTTTTTCTGGGCTTGTACATTGGAGGGATAGAATGTCTGTTAAATAGAGAAAGATCTTCAAGCTAGTTTAGAGTCAGAGAGGTTATTTCACAGTGAAGAGCAGATAGTTGCCAGTTATATTTTATAATTTATTGACAGATAAAGGGTTTTACAGACAGGACAGTTAGTCAGTGCATCACTCTTTAACTTAGGCTGCATCAGGCAGGCTGGCAGCCATGTTATTGAGGTCTAAGATTTATTATTATTTAATTTCTTATTATCTGAATTACCCCAACATTATCTCAAAATTCACAATTTTGTTGTCAACCATTTTACTGGGTGCTGCTTCATAGTTGTATAAAGTTCTATGTCCAATTGACCATTCTTTTTAAAAAAAATTCAAAGTTAATATTAAAAAGTCATAATATCATCAGAGTGTGCCTAAAGCCAATTTTTTATTTTTTTTATATATTTTATACATTTTTTTGCATCACAATGGACTATGGGACTCTATCCAATTGACCCTTATATTCTAAAAAAGAAACTATTTCAAAGTTCAAAACAAGCTATTGCTTCTTCCAATGCCACTGTAGGTGTTTAAACACTGGCATGCCCCTTCCGCCCCCCCCCCCCCCCAAGGTATCACTTTTTAATAAAAATAAAAAAACATAATAGTGCGTTTGCACTGTCATATTTATTTGTTACCACTGGCTTCCATCAGCCATGTATATTGCTGTAACGTTGACATTACTAATGCTGTCTTGGAGTTGAATAGCTTAAAAGGGATTGGATACAGTCCAAGGAGACCCGAGAGTGTCATACATGATTTTTCAGGGTAGCTAGGCACTTCTGTTTCCGGTCTAATTTATTTGGACCAAATTAGATTTGATAGCTTTGGAGCTAAAGAAAATTCAGGAAATTTGCTATATCTATCTATCTATCTATCTATCTATCTATCACTACTGATTAGAATCTGCAAAGATTGAGTTATAATTAAGGCAGCAATACATTTATAGTAATTGACATGGGAGCATTATTTTCATCCTATATTTGTCTTAATACTCCTGTTCACTCCAGTCACTTGTGAACAATTAAGATAAAAGAAGCATTAACAGCTTATTTTATTAAGGTGTTCTTGCAGTGTTATGTTTCTTTTATATCTCTCTTGCAACACTAATAACTCTCAAGATACTGCAAATTCCTTTGTAGTTTTACATAAAAGGAGCATGTACATTTACTATGACATAGTCTTCATTCACAAACAACAGGCAATTCAAAATAATTAAAAATTTAAAAGCAACATTAGTAAGAAGCTATTGCTTTGGGAATTATGCACAAATCCCATGTCATATCCAGGAATATTTGGACACAAAACTCTATCTGCCCAACAAAGCATAAAAAGACTTTCGCTTTACAAACAAAAAAAAGGGAGAAGTGAGTCATATGTCATATACAATTGCAAAGTAATCAAGATGTTATTGGTTTCTTTGGGATTTATTAGTTTGATGTATTCTTGGTTTATAGGTCTTAAAATAATCATAAAGCTTACAATATAGTATTGCTCTGAAAGTGTCTTGTAAATTTTTGGGAATGTAAAAAGATCCTACTGTAATAAAGAAAATGATAAGGAAAAAGAAGTGATTGTACTGACAGGATGATTAGTTTTCTGAAGGAGCATTGTGGTGTAGGTCACAAGTAGTGTAACTGTAGTTTTGGTCATGTAAGGGCTTTTATTGTACACTTGCTAATAATTTAACTGCTGCAGGATCGCGTTCCGGAGGCGGCTCAACCAGGCAGAGTCACGCATCTAAGCGTCATCTCGCGAGCCGCGAGATTTCCTGTGAACGCGCGCACACAGGCGCGCGCGTTCACAGGAACTGCAGGTAAGCGAGTGGTTCTACAGCCTGCCAGCGGCGATCGTTCGCTGGCAGGCTGTAGATGCGATTTTTTTTAACCCCTAACAGGTATATTAGACACTGTTTTGATAACAGCGTCTAATATACCTGCTACCTGGTCCTCTGGTGGTCCCTTTTGCTTGGATCGACCACCAGAGGACACAGGCAGGTCTGTAATAATTAGCACCAAGCACCACACTACACTACACCCCCCCTGTCACTTATTAACCCCTAATTAACCCCTGATCACCCCATATAGACTCCCTGATAATCCCCCTATCATTGATCACCCCCCTGTAAGCCTCCATTCAGACGTCCGTATGTGTTTTGCGGATCCGACCTATGGATCCGTGGATCCGTAAAACACATATGGACGTCTGAATGGAGCCTTACAGGGGGGGGGGATCAATGACAGGGGGGTGATCACGCCACATAGACTCCCTGATCACCCCCCTGTCATTGATCACCCCCCTGTAAGGCTCCATTCAGACGGCCGTATGTGTTTTACGGATCCACGGATCCATGGATTGGATCCGCAAAACACATACGGACTTCTGAATGGAGCCTTACAGGGGGGTGATCAATGACAGGGGGGTGATCACCCCATATAGACTCCCTGATCACCCCCCTGTCATTGATCACCCCCCTGTCATTGATCACCCCCCTGTAAGGCTCCATTCAGATGTCCATATGTGTTTTGCGGATCCGATCCATGGATCCGTAAATCCGTAAAACAAATACAGCGGATCCATGGATCGGATCCGCAAAACAAATGCAGACGTCTGAATGGAGCCTTACAAGGGGGTGATCACCCCATATTGACTCCCTGATCACCCCCCTGTGATTGATCACCCCCCTGTAAGGCTCCATTCAGACGTCCGTATGTGTTTTACGGATCCATGGATCGGATCCGCAAAACACATACGGACATCTGAATGGAGCCTTACAGGGGGGTGATCAATGACAGGGGGGTGATCACCCTACATAGACTCCCTGATCACCCCCCTGTCATTGATCACCCCCCTGTCAGGCTCCATTCAGACATTCGTATGTGTTTTGCTTACAAGGGGGTGATCACCCCATATTGACTCCCTGATCACCCCCCTGTGATTGATCACCCCCCTGTAAGGCTCCATTCAGACGTCCGTATGTGTTTTACGGATCCATGGATCGGATCCGCAAAACACATACGGACATCTGAATGGAGCCTTACAGGGGGGTGATCAATCACAGGGGGGTGATCACCCTACATAGACTCCCTGATCACCCCCCTGTCATTGATCACCCCCCTGTCAGGCTCCATTCAGACATTCGTATGTGTTTTGCGGATCCACGGATCGGATCCGCAAAACACATATGGACGTCTGAATGGAGCCTTACAGGTGGGTGATCAATGAGATGGGTGTGATCACCCCAAATAGACCCCCTGATCACCCCCCTGTCATTGATCACCCCCCTGTCATTGATCACCCCCCTGTAAGGCTCCATTCAGACGTCCGTATGTGTTTTGCGGATCCACGGATCCATGGATCGGATCCGCAAAACACATATGGACGTCTGAATGTAGCCTTACAGGGGGGTGATCAATGACAGGGGGGTGATCACCCCATATAGACTCCCTGATCACCCCCCTGTCATTGATCACTCCCCTGTGATTGATTACCCCCCTGTAAGGCTCCATTCAGACGTCCGAATGTGTTTTGCGGATCCTTCCATGGATCCGTGGATCCGCAAAACACATACGGACATCTGAATAGAGCCTTACAGAGGAGTGATCAATGACAGGGGGGTGATCAGGGAGTCTATATGGGGTGATCACCCCCCGTCATTGATCACCCCCCTGTAAGGCTCCATTCAGATGTCCGTATGTGTTTTGCGGATCCGTGGATCCGCAAAACACGGACACCGCGAATCTGCAAAACACATACGGACGTCTGAATGGAGCCTTACAGGGGGGTTATCAATGACAGGGTGGTGATCACCCCATATAGACTCCCTGATCACCCCCCTGTCATTGATCACCCCCCTGTAAGGCTCCATTCAGACATTTTTTTGGCACAAGTTAGCGGAAATTGATTTATTTTATTTTTTTGGTTTTTTTTTTGTTTTTTCTTTCAAAGTCTCATATTCCACTAACTTGTGACAAAAAATAAAATCTCACATGAACTCACCATACCCCTCACGGAATACAAATGCGTAAATTTTTTTAGACATTTATATTCCAGACTTCTTCTCACGCTTGAGGGCTTCTAAAATGCCAGGGCAGTGTTAATACCCCACATGTGTCCATGAAAGATTGAACTTTTTGTCCCAAGTTAGCGGAAAGGGAGACTTTGTGAGAAAAAAAATAAAATATAAATTTCCGCTAACTTGTGCCAAAAAAAAAAATCTTTTATGAACTCGCCATGCCCCTCATTGAATACCTTGGGGTGTCTTCTTACCAAAATGGGGTCACATGTGGGGTATTTATACTGCCCTGGCATTTTAGGGGCCCTAAAGCGTGAGAAGAAGTCTTGGATCCAAATGTCTAAAAATGCCCTCCTAAAGGAATTTGGGCCCCTTTGCGCATCTAGGCTGCAAAAAAGTGTCACACATGTGGTACTCAGGAGAAGTTGGGGAATGTGTTTTGGGGTGTCATTTTACATATATCCATGCTGGGTGAGATAAATATCTCGGTCAAATGCCAACTTTGTATAAACAAATTGGAAAAGTTGCCTTTTGCCGAGATATTTCTCTCACCCAGCATGGGTATATGTAAAAAGACACCCCAAAACACATTCCCCAACTTCTCCTGAGTACGGCGATACCAGATGTGTGACACTTTTTTGCAGCCTAGGTGGGTAAATGGGCCCACATTCCAAAGAGCACCTTTCGGATTTCACACGGCATTTTTTGCACATTTTGATTTCAAACTACTTCTCACGCATTAGGGCCCCTAAAATGCCAGGGCAGTATAACTACCCCACAAGTGACCCCATTTTGGAAAGAAGACACCCCAAGGTATTCCGTAAGGGGCATGGCGAGTTCCTAGAATTTTTAATTTTTTGTCACAAGTTAGCGGAAAATGATGATTTTTTTTTTCTTACAAAGTCTCATATTCCACTAACTTGTGACAAAAAATAAAAACTTCCATGAACTCACTATGCCCATCACAAAATACCTTGGGGTGTCTTCTTTCCAAAATGGGGTCACTTGTGGGGTAGTTATACTGCCCTGGCATTTTAGGGGCCCTAATGTGTGGGAAGTAGTTTGAAATCAAAATGTGTAAAAAATGCCCTGTGAAATCCGAAAGGTGCTCTTTGGAATGTGGGCCCATTTACCTACCTAGGCTGCAAAAAAGTGTCACACATCTGGTATCGCCATACTCAGGAGAAGTTGGGCAATGTGTTTTGGGGTGTCATTTTACATATACCCATGCTGGGTGAGATAAATATCTCAGTCAAATGCCAACTTTGTATAAAAAAATTGGAAAAGTTGTCTTTTGCCGAGATATTTCTCTTGACATTATTAAAAAAAACTTGAAAAAAACATATAAAATGAAGCAAGCAGCAAAAAAGAGTAAATGAAGAAAGCCATACTCCTGAAGTAAGTCTTAGCATGCATTTAGTGATCATATTTCTTTCTGCTAGGAAATTTAACCGCCCTGAATGTGGAAGATGATGGCTGGTTCCACACCATCTTTTCTTTGTGTTTTTTTAGCTAAAAATTCATGCATTTTTACAAGCTTTTTTTTAGTATAGAGATTTTTAGTCACTGATTTTTGTGACTTTTTCTCCCCGAAAAGTTATCTCACTCGGAAGATGGAGGGGATTAAAAAGAAAAATACCAAGAAAGAAAAACAAACTCCTGGAGAATGTCTTAAGCTGCTTGACAAAAAAAGTGTTTGAAGGGCATTTCATCATTTCCTATTTGCCAGCATGAAAAATTTGGCTGCTGCATTCTTTTGTTCCAAAAAGTGCCTATAAAAAGGCATAATTTTTTCAGTCATAGTTATATTTTCAAACTACTCTAACCATTTGCTTATAGAAAAATGAATAAGGAGATGATTAGTAGTGTTGGGCACGAATATTCGAATAGCAAATTTTAATTGCGAATATCGCCACTTTGAGAATTTGCAAATATTTCGAATATAGCGCTATATATTCATATTCGCGAATATTCTAGATTTTTTTTTTTACTTGAACAGATGAATGATCCCTCCTAGCTTCTTGCTTGTGGGCCAATGAGAAGGCTGCAATGTCTTTGTCTCAGCTTGGCAACATCCCTACCAACCAATAGGAAAGTTGCCTAACCCTGACTATATAAGAACCTCCCCAGCAGTCATTTTATACATTTGTTTGCATTTATGAGAGAGAGAGATCAGTGTCCTTGCTGTGCTCTGTGCTTTGATGTGTCAAACTCATTACATTAGATAGTTAGTTAGTTAGTTAGTTAGTTAGCTTATATATAATACAGATAGTTAGTGGGAGATAGTCAGTGTAGGTTAGATCGTGATATAGTGTAGCTGATAGGTTCCAGTGCAGGGTGTTAAGTAGTGTGATAGGTTCTGCTGTCCATACATACATGCTACATACATAGTGCTGTGATGTACAAGTTCACAACAATACTTTGTGCACCAATCATTAATATGTAGTCAGACCTGCTAAAATGTGAAGTTGCATGTATTGGGAAAAAATATGCGCATCATTAATTGTCAATTTGTGCAATTGCGAATATATTGGAGCACTCTATCTGCATAAAGCTATTGTAATGTTCTGCCGTGCCAACCGTTTTTTCCAGTCTCAGGAAACTTCTAGCAGCTTGATAAATGTAGCAAAAGTGACCCATGCCTGTATTGTGCACGCATTACGTGAATATTACATTGCCAATTTTCACAATCAAGAAAATAATCACAAATTCTTAAATTCACTAATTTATTATGAATATTCCCCAAATATTCGTGAAATATTGCAAATTCGAATATTGCCTCTGCTGCTTATCACTAATGATTAGATAATTGGGACCTTGTGATGTTAAACCTATTTTTTTGGGGTTATGAATGAAGAAACAGATAGGTGATATGTAGGTTTTGCACCACATTTATTAAGTGTTTTAAACACCTTTAGATCTCTTTTGTGACTTACTTGACAAGAGAGCATGCCTTAGTGGAAAAAGCACAGCTATATGAAAAAGGATACTTAAAATTTGACATTGTGCACAAAAGAAATGCACCAAAATGTTTATCTCGTTTTATGGAGTACACTGAGTTAAATAATAGGTGGTGTAAACTTAGGGGTGATGTAGGGGGGCCTGACCGCAGAGTGAGATGGCTGCATGAGCTAGCAGCTCCTCACAGACACCGTGCTACCCTTATCAGAAGCAGCTACAGCTGACCCAAAAATGGGAAAGACAAAGCCAGAGACCCTCCAGTGTCACAAGGAGCCGTGAAAGTTGGGGGGGGGAAGGAGGGAGAGCAAGCAAGAGATGTCATTTGCGGCCTCTTGAGCTTTGTGGACACAGCTGCTGTACTGCAGGCTAGCAGGAGAAAGCCTGCATTAAGATATGAAGATAATGTTTTTCACCTTTATCAAGATGTCTCGCCGACCACACTAACCAAGCGGCGCATACTTCGCCCTCTTCTCCAGAAGCTACGGGAGCTACAGATTCCATACACGTGGCTATATCCTTTTGGACTGGCTATCCACAAAAATGGCCGCCGAATCGCCATCCACACACCAGACGACCTGACAGCAGCCTGGGGAAAAATAGGGATCCATCCTATAAATATACCTTCTTGGATGCCGATCTCAGATGAGGTTTCCCTACCAGATCTTCCCCACATGGATCCATGGAAGGAAGTAACACACCCTCGATCCTCAAAAAACAAAGTGTTCACCTTCAAGAGCCCTGGGAAGACCTCAACCTGAACGCAAAGAACAACTAGGCCTCTTCACCGGGACTCACTTCTACCAGAGCAGTATCGCAGAACTGTGGTAACAAGCTATACGGGAGGGAGTTTAGAGGGGATCGTGGTTGAGAATGCTGGCAGATTTAAGGAGATCGAGAATATACCAGAAATGTTTTATGCATAGATATAACAGTTTTAATTATCACTGTTTCGGTAGAATTATTGTAATTTCAAATAGGTTGTCACCTCGTGCGATATTCTCTGAACCAATACTGTCCCCCTCTCCCCCTTCTTTCCCCAACTTCTCCTTTCCTTCAATCTCACCCCCCTCTCCCCTCCCCCACCATCTCCGCGCATCTTCTCCCATCACCCCCATGTCCATAATTCTCTGCATTAATTATGAGATGATAGTGTTATGAAGAGGAATATCTTCTAGAGCAGTATGTATTACTTTTTGCTGCCTTACTTAGGATGTAATGGAGAAGAGAAAGGATTTTCTCACTTGATGTAGAGAGATATGATAGAATGACAAAACTTGCATAATAGTCCAGCAAAATGTGCCATATACATCTGGCACATAATGATATCAATAGGGTCAGGAGAAATTAAAATCAGCAGGGTGAGCAACTGTGTCTCGGCTCAGGATGAACATCTACCCCAAAACCCCTGCATCTCCCGGGGGACCAGGGACACACATAGCACTAGTTTGTGTGCCCCTAACCACCTGGGCAACCAGGGAATGTTGGACCTTTAGGCCCATCAGTTATTGTTTTTACACTTCTATTTATGTTTATTTGTTCTTTGCCTTGTCGGTGATTCTCATGGACAGAGATGATGCTTCACTACTTCATCCATAATCTGCACATATAATGTTAGAGGTTTGAATGCCCCAACATAACATAGCCACGTATTATCTCTATTAAAAAAACAGACAGGGTGTCGGTATTGATGTTGCAGGAGACACACTTCAAAACACACAAAATCCCTAAATCAACACACAAATGACACATCTGCATCTAAAGGGGTCTCCATAGCCTTTCACAAGGACATCCCATTTGTACTCATATCTCAATTTCAAGACCCAGATGGAAGAGCACTTTTCCTAAAAGGCAAAATTGGTACTTCCACATATATTTTCGCAAATCTTTATGCCCAAAACACCAAGCAAATTAAGTGGATATCGGGAAGATTAGAAGAATTACAAGCATTTTCAGAAGGTCCTATTATAATAGGGGGGATTTTAACCTAGCTATTAACCCCAGTTTGGACTCCTCCTCAAAACACACAACACAATCAAAAACCACACTCAATAGACTGAACAACCGCATGCGATTAATGGGTTTGTCGGATACATGGAGAACAGTGCACACAACAGATCTAGACTACACGTTCTGCTCCAGAATGCACAAAATGCATCAGCAAATTGACTACCTCTTTATACATGATAGTATTTTACCAGCTTTAAGAAAAGCCGTGATAGGCCCAACCACTATCTCAGACCATGCACCTGTAATATTACAACTAACTTTCAAAGATCTACCTAAAAGGGACTCATCATGGCGCTTAAATGAAACACTGCTAGATGACAAGGAGGAGTTTGAGTGCTTGATGAAGCAACTTCAGTTCTTTTTTGATGCAAACACGACACCAGGCATGCCAGAACCTATAATATGGGAAACGCATAAGACATATATAAGAGGGTTATTAATAGCACTTGGTACACAAGTAAAAAAGAATCAAGATAAATTAATAACAAATCTTTTGCTGCAGATTAGAGACATAGAGAAAAGACATAAAAAAACGCCTACATCTAGCCTACTTGAGGAGATGACTAAAAAGCAAGAACAGCTAAAATTACTATTGAACACAAAAATGGCAAAAAATATGCTATACTATCAACAAAAAAATTATGCCCATGGAGATAAAGAAGGCAAATTGATGTCAGCACTAATAAAGAAGCGCAAAGAAAATACTTTCATAACATCAATCAACACTCAATCAGGTGGAATAGCCACTTATACCTTCGACATAGCAACAGCTTTTAAAGAATACTACTCTTCCCTATATAACTTAGCGAACCAAAAATCCTCACCAATTTCTCTGATAAAACAAACAAACATATCAGCCTTCTTTGAAGGCTTGGACCTCTCTACAGTATCAGAAACTGACAGGTTAACACTTACTCATCCAATAACAATACAAGAAGTAAAAGACACGATGCTATCTTTCCCAATGGGAAAAAGTCCGGGTCCAGACGGGCTCACGCTAAAATACTACAAAAAATTTCAGGACGTTCTTCTGCCACGTCTAACATTGTTATGCAACAATCTAGTTAATGGGGGTCATCTTCCATGACCAGCACTAGAAGCACACATAACAATCTTGCCTAAGGAAGGGAAGGACCCAAACCTATGTTCCAGCTACAGGCCCATATCATTATTAAACATTGATATCAAAATTTGGGCTAAACTACTGGCTAGACGCCTGACTAGTATCTTACCTAAGATAATTAAGTCTGACCAAATGGGATTCGAAAAATAGAGAAGGGAGACATAATGTCATACGTCTACTAAATTCAATATTTCTGGCAAAAACTAAAAACTATCCCCTTGTGCTTGTGTACTGACGCGGAGAAGGCGTTTGACAGGGTCGCCTGGGATTTTATGCACCATACGCTGATGAAATTCAACTTACCACCCCAATTCAAAGAATCTATTTTTACGCTGTACTCCACCCCAACTGCGCGAATTAAAGTAAATGGAACTCTGTCTCAATCCTTCAGCATAAAGAATGGAACAAGGCAGGGATGCCCTCTTTCTCCCTCTTTATTTATAATGACAATGGAAATACTACTCCAAAAACTTAGGACGATGTTATAAAAGGTTTCTCATATAACTCAGTCACGCACCTGATATCGGCCTTCGCCGATGATCTCTTACTATTAATCACAAATCCAAACACTGCACTGCCCAGACTATTAGACATTTTTCAACAATATGGCGACATATCAAATGTTAAAATAAACTACTCCAAATCAGATCTTTTAAATATCTCACTAACTCAATCTCAAGTGGCCCTGCTGAACAAAATCTCCCCATTTCACTGGGCAGAAAACTCAATAAAATACCTGGGAGTGCAAATCCCAAACATATTGGAAGATTTATACTCAGTGAACTTTCACTCCCTAACACTAAAGATCTCCAAACAACTCAAAGAGTACAACTTTCCATTCTTGTCCTGGATGGGGCAGAAAAACTTATTGCAAACATATGTACTCCCCCAAATACTTTATTACTTAATGATGTTCTATGCATTTACCTGAGAATTTCTTCACTGTCATAAGAAAGCACTTCTCTGCTTTTGTGTGGAAAGGAAGAAAACCTAGGCTATCATATAAGACACTCACTCGCAAAAAATCTAAAGGTGGACTAGGTCTCCCCGATGTCAAGCAATACTATATGGCACTCCACTTGCAAAGATGGCTGGAAATTTTAGGTAATACTTCAGCTGACATGGAACCCAGCCACAAGTCAGACTTAGAAATATTGGGCCCAGCATACCTAAAAATACTATGGCTACCGGATCATAAAGATACTCAGATACTTTCACAATCGCTAGTGCAGGGCACAACACGCATCTGGAAATCTCTCCAACAAACACATACAATTTTGAGGGACACGTCACCACTTATGCCGGCATGTCTAATCCCATATCTAGTAAAAAAAGATGAAACTATCATGAGATCATTATGGTCTCAATTAGGGATGAGCGAACCCGAACTGTATAGTTCGGGTTTGTACCGAATTTTGAGGTGTTCGTGACACGGACCCGAACCCGAACATTTTCGTAAAAGTCCGGGTTCGGGTTCGGTGTTCGGCGCTTTCTTGGCGCTTTTTGAAAGGCTGCAAAGCAGCCAATCAACAAGCGTCATACTACTTGCCCCAAGAGGACATCACAGCCATACCTACTATTGGCATGGCTGTGATTGGCCAGTGCAGCATGTGACCCAGCCTCTATTTAAGCTGGAGTCACGTAGTGCCGCACGTCACTCTGCTCTGATCAGTGTAGGGATAGGATGCAGCTGCTGCTGTTAGGGCCAGATTAGGCAGGGATTTACTTAATGAAGTGATCGATGTACAGCTGTGTATCATTCAACCTCTGCTATTCAATTGCTCACTGTTTTAAGGCTGCCCAGAGCGTTTTTAAGTCACTTTTTTCTGGGGTGATCGGCGGCCATTTTGTGTCTTGTGGTGCGCCAGCACAAGCTGCCACCAAGTCCATTTAACCATCAATTTTTTTTTGTTATATCCTACATCAGGGACTTGGCTGTGCTTGATATTTTATTGAGGGGTGAAATACAATTTCCAAAATAGCAGTACCCTAAATCTGGTGTTTCAGCTGTGGCTAGGCAATTGCAATACTGTCTGCTGTCTGGCAAAGGATATTTTTTTTTTCTGGGTTGAAATACAATTGCCAAATTAGCAATTCCCTAAATCAGTGGTTTCTGCTGTATCAGTCCAAGTTTAAATCTATCCATAAAAGGGTATATTAGATTGAAGGTGCGGATAGGGTCATTCTCAATAACTTCAAACGCTACCGTGCATCTCCAAGTCTTATTCTGTCCGTAAACGTATACCTGTCATCCAGCGCCTAAATAATAGGCCTACAATTTATATTCAGCTAAATCTGTGGTTACTGCTGTGCCTGGCAAAGTTATTTAGTGTCCGCCAAAGCACAGTTTTTGTTCTGGGTTGAAATACAATTCCCAACTTAGCAATTCCCTAAATCAGTGGTTTCTGCTGTATCAGGCCAAGTTTAAATCTATCCATAAAAGGGTATATTAGATTGAAGGTGTGGATAGGGTCATTCTCAATAACTTCAAACGCTACCGTGCATCTCCAATTCAAATTCTGTCCGTAAACGTATACCTGTCATCCAGCGCCTAAATACTAGGCCTACAATTTATATTCAGCTAAATCTGTGGTTACTGCTGTGCCTGTATTAGTGTAATATGGTACCTAAGTAGATAGCCAGATAGGGTTAGGTGCCTGTTAAAAAAATTAAATTTGAATTCAATACATTGGGCCAAATAATTATTTTCTTATTGTGGTGAACGGTAACAATGAGAAAAACATCTAGTAAGGGACGCGGACGCGGATATGGTCGTGGTGGTGTTAGTGGACCTTCTGGTGCTGGGAGAGGACGTGGCCGTTCTGCCACAGCCACACGTCCTAGAGTACCAACTACCTCAGGTCCCAGTAGACGCCAGAATTTACAGCGATATTTGGTGGGGCCCAATGCCGTTCTAAGGATGGTAAGGCCTGAGCAGGTACAGGCATTAGTCAATTGGGTGGCCGACAGTGGATCCAGCACGTTCACATTATCTCCCACCCAGTCTTCTGCATAAAGTGCACAGATGGCGCATGAAAACCAAGCCCATCAGTCTGTCACATCACCCCCATGCATATCAGGGAAACTGTCTGAGCCTCAACTCATGCAGCAGTCTCTTATGCTGTTTGAAGACTCTGCTGGCAGAGTTTCCCAAGGACATCCACCTAGCCCTTCCCCAGCGGTGGAAGACATAGAATGCACTGACGCACAACCACTTATGTTTCCTGATGATGAGGACATGGGAATACCACCTCAGCACGTCTGTGATGATGAAACACAGGTGCCAACTTCTGCGTCTTTCTGCAGTGTACAGACTTGAACAGGAGGTCAGGGAGGAAGACTGGGTGGAAGATGATGAAGGGGACGATGAGGTCCTAGACCCCACATGGAACGAAGGTCGTGCCACTGACTTTCAGAGTTCGGAGGAAGAGGCAGTGGTGAGACCGAGCCAACAGCGTAGCAAAAGAGGGAGCAGTGAGCAAAAACAGAACACCCGCCGCCAAGAGAGTCCACCTGCTACTGGCCACCGCCATCTGGGACCGAGCAAAAGGCAGCTTCCACGAGTTCCCTGGCGTGGCAGTTCTTCAAACAATGTGCTGATGACAAGACCCGAGTGGTTTGCACGCTGTGCCATCAGAGCCTGAAGCGAGGCATTAACGTTCTGAACCTTAGCACAACCTGCATGACCAGGCACCTGCATGCAAAGCATGAACTGCAGTGGAGTAAACACCTTAAAAACAAGGAACTCACTCAGGCTCCCCCTGCTACCTCTTCTGCTGCTGCTCGGCATCTTCCTCCGCCTCTGGAGGAACGTTGGCACCTGCCGTCCAGCAAACAGAGTATGTACCACCAACACCACCACCTCCGTCACTAAGCATCTTAACCATGTCACACGGCAGCGTTCAGCTCTCCATCTCACAAACATTTGAGAGAAAGCGTAAATTCCCAACTAGCCACCCTCGATCCCTGGCCCTGAATGCCAGCATTTCTAAACTACTGGCCTATGAAATGCTGTCATTCAGGCTGGTGGACACAGACAGCTTCAAACAGCTCATGTCGCTTGCTGTCCCACAGTATGTTGTTCCCAGTCGCCACTACTTCTCCAAGAGAGCCGTGCCTTCCCTGCACAACCAAGTATCCGATAAAATCAAGTGTGCACTGCGCAACGCCATCTGTGGCAAGGTCCACCTAACCACAGATACGTGGAACAGTAAGCACGGCCAGGGATGCTATATCTCCCTAACTGCACACTGGGTAAATGAAGTGGCGGTTGGGCCCCAGGCGGAGAGCATTTTAGCGCACGTCCTTCCGCCGCCAAGGATCACAGGGCAACATTCTTTGCCTCCTGTAGCCTCCTCCTCTTACTTGGCTTCCTCCTCCTCTTCTTCCACATTTTAACGTGTGCAGACTACTGGGTTGCCACCCTGCTGGATCCCCGGTACAAAGACAATGTGCCCACCTTACTTCCTGCACTGGAGCGTGATAGGAAGATGCGCGAGTACAAGCGCACGTTGGTAGACGTGCTACTGAGAGCATTCCCAAATGTCACAGGGGAACAAGTGCAGCTGTGTCACAGCCAGCTCCTCTGAGGGCAGGGTTAGCATGGCAGAGATGTGGAAAAGTTTTGTCAACACGCCACAGCTAACTGCTCCACCACCTGATACGGAACGTGTTAGCAGGAGGCAACATTTCACTAACATGGTGGAACAGTACGTGTGCACACCCCTTCACGTACTGACTGATGGTTCGGCCCCATTCAACTTCTGGATCTCCAAATTGTCCACGTGGCCAGAGCTAGCCTTTTATGCCTTGGAGTTGCTGGCCTGCCCGGTGGCCAGCGTTTTGTCTGAACGTGTATTCAGCACGGCAGGGGGCGTCATTACAGACAAACGCAGCCGCCTGTCTACAGCCAATGTGTACAAGCTGACGTTCATAAAAATGAACCAGGTATGGATCCCACAGGACCTGTCCATCCCTTGTGCAGATTAGACATTTATAACTACCTCCCCTTAACCATATATTATTGTACTCCAGGGCACTTCCTCATTCAATCCTCTTTTTATTTTCATTTTACTATTATATTGCGGGGCAACCCAAAGTTGAATGAACCTCTCCTCTGTCTGGGTGCCGGGGCCTAAAAATATCTGACAGTGGCCTGTTCCCGTGTTGGGTGACATGAAGCATGATTCTCTGCTATGACATGAAGCCTAATTCTCTGCTATGGGACCTCTCTCCTCTGTCTGGGTGCCGGGGCCTATAAATATCTGACAATGGCCTGTTCCAGTGGTGGGTGACATGAAGCTTGATTCTCTGCTATGACATGAAGCCTGATTCTCTGCTATGGGACCTCTCTCCAATTGATATTGGTTAATTTTTATTTATTTTATTTTTATTTTTATTCATTTCCCTATCCACATTTGTTTGTGGGGGATTTACCTACATTTTGCTGCCTTTTGCAGCCCTCTAGCCCTTTCCTGGGCTGTTTTACAGCCTTTTTAGTGCCGAAAAGTTCGGGTCCCCATTGACTTCAATGGGGTTCGGGGCGAAGTTCGGGTCGAGTTCGGATCCCGAACCCGAACATTTCCTGGAAGTTCGGCCGAACTTCTCGAACCCGAACATCCAGGTGTTCGCTCAACTCTAGTAATAGCTTTAAAAAGCATTTACTTATTTAGGCCATTCTGAGATTGTTTTCTCATCACATATTGTAATTCATGACAGTGGTAAACCTGAGTAAAAAAAAAAATTGAAAAAAATTTACGAAAAACCTGGAATAATTAGCAAATTTGCACATTTTAATTTCTCTACTTTTCTAATAGATATTAATAACTCCAAAAATAGTTATTACTTTACATTCCCCATATGTCTACTTCATGCTTGGATCATTTTGAAAATTACATTTTATTTTTTTGGATTGTTAGAAGGCTAAGAAGTTTAAAAGCAAATCTTAACATATTTAACATTTCCAAAACCCAATTTTTTCAGGACCAGTTCAGTTATGAAGTCACTTTCTGGGGCTTACATATTAGAAACCACCCATAAATCACCCAATTTTAGAAACTACACCCCCTCAAGCTATTCTAAACTGATTTTACAAACTATGTTAACCCTTTAGGTGCCCCACGAGAATTAAAGGAAAATGGGAATTAAATTTCAAAATTTCACTTTTTTTTTGCAGATTTTACATTTTAATCTTTATTTTCTGCAACACATCTAGGGTTCACAGCCAAACAAAATGCAAAATGTATTACTCTGAATCTGGAGTTTACAGAAACACCCCATGTGTGCTCAAAAACTGATGTATGGGTGCACAGCAGGCTTCAGAGTGGAAGGAGCACCATATGGCTTTTGGAGAGCAGATTTAGCTGGAATGGTATCTGGTAGCTAAGTTGCATATGAAAACACTTAGAGGTGGCCCTATAGTGGAAACTCCCAAAACATGACCTGTCACTACCAGAGCTTTGAGACGTTCTCACAGCTCTGTTTCTCCGCCCCTGTGATGAGCTCTTTACTTTCTGTTTCCTTCCTCCCAGCTGTTCCTCCTGCATTTGATTTCCCTGCCTTTAAATCACCCCTCCTCCTTTTGTAGGCTGTGGATTATATTTCTCATTTGAGTTGTAGCTCTTGCTTGAGTATCTTCCCTTGTATGCTATCCTTTCACTGGACCTGTGTTCTGCTGCAGCAAGTACTCCGGATATTGCCAGCCTGTCTTTGGATCCGTCTTCACTGCGGCTGCAGCTCCTTCAGCTAAGTGTGCAGACATTGTAGTGTATCTGTGTGTTTTCTGACTGGATCCGAGGCGACCACGGTTCCCTCCATATACTGAGCAGGGCACCGGTGGCCGTGCCCCTTCCACTATTGTAGGGGTTACAGTGGTCATCAGTCTTAGGTACGCGGCATGCCTCGTTCCACCATTTGGATCCGGACATGGGCTTAGCAGCATAGGGAGAGCTTTGAGGGTCTGACAGGGGTCACCCTTTATCCTCCCTAGTTTGGGTTCGGTCAGTAGCTCTATTTTCTGTGCATGCTCTTGTTGCTCACATACAGCCGTGACATGACCCCATTCTGGAAACTACACCCCTCAAGGAATATTTCAAGGTGTGTAGTGAGCAGTTTGACCTATCAAGTGTTTCACAGAATTAGGAAATGCTTGGCTGTAAAAATGAAAAATTTATTTTTTTCCAGAAAAAGTTGTTTTACACCCACATTTTTCACTTTCACAAGGGGAAACAGGACAAAATGCACCCAACATTTTGTTCCCCATTTCCCCCCAAATACGCCAACACCCCATATGTACTCAAAAAATGATGTATGGATGCATGGCAGGGTTCAAAAGGGAAGTAGCACCATAGGGCTTTTGGAGGACAGATTTTGCAGGAGTGGCTTTTGTGAGCTATTCTGCATATGAATTGTAGGATATATGACCGCGGCACTCGATTTCAATAAGCAATTGTATTTATTAAATTAAATATTCCATCCAGAGTTAGACATAGGCTAAGGCCAACGTTTCGGTCTCATCCCGAGACCTTGATCACGGCCTGAAATAATACAACATTTGTAATATACATATCAGTATGATTGTGAGTAAATTATGTCATATATTGGATATCATAAGAAGTAGATTATGCTAATAGATATGTAGATCCATACAATATGTGGCAATAGAGTCTTGCCAGAGATTGTAGAAGAAGAGATCATACACTGGTGTAAAAATTATATACAAGAGATATATACAAAATATATGCGGTTTTGAATGAACATCATAGTAAAGTAATGCAAACAGGAGTAAATTGCAGAGTAATGCAGCGGTCAGAAGAATCCTGTTTTGTAGAGGAAAGCCTGTAAAGAGAATTGTTACTTAATACTTTATATACCTATAAGTATTAATATAAGTTAGTCTTAGGGAGATAGTGTCTCTAGGTGTAGTAGCATAGATTTATTGGTATTCACATGGTCTTAAGTAAGTATATAGAATGATTTAGTAAATGCCTGTACGTTATAAAGTAATATAGTAATACATAATGTTACATTGCCCAAGAATGTCAACAAGTGTGTCTGACACTGAATGTGTCGTTTGAGCCAAAACGCGGGGTGCACAACCATCTATGGGGTCTATGAGCAGGACAACAATATATGAGCTGCATACCTGTATGTAGAGAGCGTCTGGTGCGGTGGATGGTCAGTCCTGTCTGAACCATAGTAGGTGAGGTATAAGTGCGGTGTCCGGCGTGGAACGCGGCTATGCGCGTGACGTCACAAGAGGCGTGCCGCGTCGTTGCGCATGCGCAGTAGCGCTGATGTGGCGATTAAGGGTATGGGCAAGCGGGGCTGGTGACTAGGTGCAGTATTAATAGGAAAAAGGGGGCCAAACGGTATATAGAAATGATATGTCATCTCAAGAAGAGACTAGTAAATGATGATGATGCATAATTAATACAAAAAATGTTCGTGGGCAATACAGGGCAATGTAGGCAGATTAGAGTGAATACGGATACATCTATGCACTGTTAGTGGAATATGTCAGGGTATATAGGTACTAAAGGATACTATATCTATGTGAGAACACATACCACCTGAAGATGTACTTGTGGGGATCATTTTGTCTGAAAAAAGTGGAGGAGAGAAGAAAATTACTATTGATCAATAACACTTAATTAAAACAACGTATATCGTTAATAGTAGTGATCATATATTAGAAAACCTTATGGTAACCCATCTTCAACAATTACAGTAATCCAGTAGTGGTCAATACCCTTGAGATATACAGAGAAAAGGTAATTGAACCAAAAGAAAAGACAAAAATAAAAATAAACATAAAATAACTTGTAGTTTGGGGAAGAAACTGTGAGTCAAGTTCATAGGACACAAAAATCGAAGTCTCTGTTTAACCCGTATGGCGACAGGGTATTAAGTTCGAAAATCCAAAAGGATTCGCGCTGTTTCAGGCGCGCAATTCTGTTTCCTCCTCTCCTTGCTAACGGTACGTGTTCCAAGACTTGGTATTGTAGTTGGTTGATGTGATGTTTCGCAGAAGTGAAATGATATGGAATTGGAAGTTCAATTTTATGGCATCGGATGTCGGATTTATGTTTTGAAATACGGTCCCGGACATTTTGTGTGGTCTCGCCTACATAGGCTAATCCGCATGGGCATTTAATGAGATAGACCACAAACGAAGAGCTGCATGTGAAAAAATCCCTCGCATGGCACACCTTTCCAGAATGTGGATGTATAATTCTATTGCCTCTAATTACATTGGTGCATTGAGCACAACTGAGGCAGGGATATGTACCTGTTTTCTTGGGAGCTAAAGTGGTTTGACGTAATCTCGGTGTCAGTGGACCTATGTCAGCACGTACTAGTTTATCCTTTAGGTTGGTCGGTCTCTTGTAACACATACGGACGGGATGTTTGAACTCGGTTACAGTTGGATATGATTGATGTAGGATGGGCCAATGTTTTTTGACTATGGACTGGATTTTTGGTGCAAATGGATGGTAAGTTAATACCAGGGGTACACGAGGCAAAGATTGTGATTTAGGTGGAGTGGGGTGGCTGAGTGTGGTCTGGGAAAGTTCCTGTTGTAGAAGTGTATTAGGGTATCCTCTCTCCTGGTTCAGACAGGACTGACCATCCACCGCACCAGACGCTCTCTACATACAGGTATGCAGCTCATATATTGTTGTCCTGCTCATAGACCCCATAGATGGTTGTGCACCCCGCGTTTTGGCTCAAACGACACATTCAGTGTCAGACACACTTGTTGACATTCTTGGGCAATGTAACATTAAGTATTACTATATTACTTTATAACATACAGGCATTTACTAAATCATTCTATATACTTACTTAAGACCATGTGAATACCAATAAATCTATGCTACTACACCTAGAGACACTATCTCCCTAAGACTAACTTATATTAATACTTATAGGTATATAAAGTATTAAGTAACAATTCTCTTTACAGGCTTTCCTCTACAAAATAGGATTCTTCTGACCGCTGCATTACTCTGCAATTTACTCCTGTTTGCATTACTTTACTATGATGTTCATTCAAAACCGCATATATTTTGTATATATCTCTTGTATATAATTTTTACACCAGTGTATGATCTCTTCTTCTACAATCTCTGGCAAGACTCTATCGCCACATATTGTATGGATCTACATATCTATTAGCATAATCTACTTCTTATGATATCCAATATATGACATAATTTACTCACAATCATACTGATATGTATATTACAAATGTTGTATTATTTCAGGCCGTGATCAAGGTCTCGGGATGAGACCGAAACGTTGGCCTTAGCCTATGTCTAACTCTGGATGGAATATTTAATTTAATAAATACAATTGCTTATTGAAATCGAGTGCCGCGGTCATATATCCTACATATCGATTGCCATTACCGCTGAGCACCGGAACTCAACTACGGAGTGCCGTCCAAACAACCTTATAAATACTGCATATGAAGACACCATGAGGTACCCATAGAGTAGAAACCCCCAAAAAGTGACCCCATTCTGGAAACTACACCCTTCAAGGAATATTTCAACATGTGTAGTGAGAACTTTGTCCTCAAAGGGGATTCATGGAATTGGCTATGAAATTAAAAGTTAAACATTTTCCAGAAAAATTGACTTTAAGCCCAAATTTTTCACTTTTACAAGGGGGAACTGGAGAAAATGTACCCCCTAATTTATTGCCCATTTTCTCCTGATTACAGCAATACCCCATATGCGCTTATATACTGCTATATGGTCGTACCACAGGGCTCAGAAGAAAAGGAGCACCAAATGGCTTCTGGAAGGCAGATTTCATATAAAAGATACGCTAGATATGGTAAAAAAAAAATTAAGGACATCCAGGTAGGCCCCAACACTCTTATAGCTAGCCTCGATGTCAAGGCCCTATACACGAGCATTGAACATGAGGTGGGAATAAAAGCGGTGAAGTATTATTTATACACTAAGTGGATACAATTTCACAATCACAATGATTTTGTTATGCACCTTTTACGTTTTCTTCTAACTCATAATTATTTTATGTTTGATGGCACTTATTATTTGCAGACACATGGTACGGCAATGGGTACGGTTTGCGCACCAAGTTTTGCTAACCTATTCCTAGGGTGGTGGGAAGATCAAGATTTACAGAAGAGAATACGCGGTTCACTGATTTAATTTTATTTTGGGGTCGTTATATAGATGACATTTTGATTTTTTGGGATGGCACGGTCGCGGAGTTTACTCAATTTACGGACAGATTAAATAACAATCAGCTGGGTCTAATTTTTACTGTAGAGATCCAACAACGAAGTATAAATTTTCTAGATTGGATGGAAAGGGAGGAATCAAGACTGAGATCTATAGAAAGCCTACATCATCAAACTGTTTTTTGCACTGGCAAAGCTTTCATCCACCACCCCTAAAGAAAGGTATTCCCGTAGGTCAATACCTAAGGGCCAGACGCAACTGCACGGATGATGAGGCCTCAATAGGGAAAGTAATATCTTATACTCTAGGTTCCGGATGAGGGGTTATCCTAAGAAAGTATTGCATCAAGCATACAATAGAGCCATCAATACAGATAGAGAGAGTCTGCTTACTAAGACAAGAACAGATGAAGATAAAGTAATTAGATGTATAGGCACTTTCGATGTCCAGAATAAGAGGGTGTACAAAATTCTCAAGAGACACTGGCATATCCTGAAGGCAGATAAAGATCTGAGACAGATTCTTCCAAAAGATCCTAGTTACATATAGACGGGGGACTAATTTAAAAGAAATGATGGTACGGAGTCGTTTTCAGAGAACCTTAAGGAGCAAGGAAACATGGCTCAAAACAGTAGGATCCTATCCATGCGGAGGCTTCAGCTTCTTCAAGTTTATGACCCCTAAAAAATAATTAATTAATCCACAAGATGGAAAAATATATAAGATCCGAGAATTCATAAACTGTAAAAGCACTGGGGTTGTGTATGGAATCCAATGTGAATGTAACAAACTCTACATTGGTAAAACCATTCAAGAATTAAGGAGGAGGATCTCTAAACATTTTAGTATTCTCAATACGAGTGAGGAAACACCTCTGTCAAGACACCTGCAGAGGTATCATGATGGCAAAACTACTGGTTTAAAAATCTGGGGGATATAAAAAAAATACAGGGAACCCCTAGACAAGGCAGTGTGGATCGTAAATGACAACAAGAAGAGACAAAATGTATTTATCGTCTCCATTCTCTATCCCCAAATGTGCTAAACGAAGGCTTTACCTTTGCCTCATTTTTATAAAATTACCTAATTCGGCATTTTTTTCAACTTTGATAAGAGTTTATATCTAGTATAAAAAATACTAAATATATAAATATAAAAAAATAATAAAAATAAAATAAAATTATAAAATAAAAAATATACAAAAAAACTAAATAATAATAATAACAATTATAAATCATCAAATTATCCAAATACACAGGGCACATCACAGAAATCATCATGTCCAGTGAATTTTGATCTTATTCCAGATTGGAAGAAGAGGTGGAGAAGTGATCTAAAGGGTAATGTATGCAACAGCATAAACAGTACAAATAGTATACTAGTGTTTTTTAAGTACTTATGACATATCAAGGGATAGGTCCAGATAAGTTATTTTGTCCCTAAGTAATAATGTTAACATCTGGATGAGAAACCCACCATATATATAGGTGTATAGGAGTGAGGTGGGAGACTGGATCCACAAGACCGATGTATACACTGGGATGAGATCTCGAAGTGGAAGATTCTCTAAGTGCGGGCGCATGCGCAGGAGTACAATCAATGAGAACATTTGCAAAGGACAAAATGCACCCCACATTTTGTTCCCCATTTCCCCCCCGAGTACGCCAACACCCCATATGTGCTCAAAAAATGATATATGGATGCAATGCAGGGTTTGAAAGGGAAGTAGCGTCATAGGGCTTTTGGATGACAGAATTTGCAGGAGTGGCTATTGTGAGCTATGTCGCATATGAAGACACCATGAGGTACCCCCAGAGTGGAAACCCCTGAGCACTTTAACCCATCAGGCGTTTCACAGAATTAGGAAATGCTTGTCACAGCCAGACAGCTGAGAAGCGCTCACAGGAGCTTCTCAGATCCTCCTCCTTGAATTTCTTTGTTTTGGTTTAGTTTCTCATCTCGTTAGTCTATCTCAGCTGTCATGCAGTCAGACTGATCGCTACCCTTTAAGTTCCTCCCCATAATGCAGTAGTGTGCGGCTGATACAACTTCCTGGAGTGTGTGTGCATGCAGTTCCCAGTCCTCAGTCCTCAGTCGTCTGCAGATAAGTGCTGTTTATGTATTTATGTTTTTGTCTTTTCTGGATCCAGGTGACCCTGACTCCCTCCGTGTCAGTGTAGGGAGCCGGTGGTCGTGTCCCTTCACTATTGTAGGGTCTTCAGGTAATAGATAGCCGAGGTACGTGGATATGCGGCCATCCACCTTTGGGGAGGCTGAGCAGTGAGGGAGAGCGGCAGGTCTATTGCAGGGGTCTCCCTTTGTTCCTTAGTTGTGGATCCAGAGAGACATTGTTTATATGGTTTTGTCTTGTTTCCTGTACACCATCCGTGACATTATCAGCCGCCAAAACCGTCTCAAGCATGGATCAAGTTTAACTTTTGGCTGAACGCCTCCAGGGTCTTTCATTGGAGGTAGCTGATCTCCGTAGGATTTTTTCTCAGTTTCAAGTGACCGGTTCAGCTTGCGTTCATGGAGTTTGTGCTGAGCCCAAGGTCTCGCTCCCGGATACGTTTTCTGGGGGTAGTGAAAATTTTGTGCGTTTTAAAGAGGCTTGCAAACTCCATTTTCGCCTTCTTCCCCATTCTTCTGGTGATGAAGAACGGAGGGTGGGGATCATTGTATCGCTGCTCAGGGGTAACGCTCAGTCTTGGGCCTTTTCGCTACCGGAGGGGGCACGGCCCCTCCGCTTAGTGGATGAATTCTTTTTAGCCCTGGGTCAGATATATGATGATCCGGATCGTATTGCTCTGGCTGAGTCTAGACTACGTCTGTTATGCCAGGGTAAACAATCCGCAGAGATATACTGCTCCGAATTTCGGAGATGGGCAGCTGATACTGGTTGGAATGATGCTGCACTCCGAAGTCAATTTTGCCATGGTCTTTCAGAGGGATTAAAAGATGCATTTTCCTTTCATGAGAGGCCTATCTCCTTGGACTCTGCTATGTCTCAGGCCGTTCGTATTGACAGGCGTCTTAGAGAGAGACGAGAGATCTCTCCTTCCTGTCCTACTCAGTCTCGGAACAGTGCAGCGGTCTCATTCTGTGCGCAGGAGTCTCAGTCGCTGTCAGCCCCTTCTGAGCAGGAGCCCATGCAGCTGGGGTTGATTGCCTCTGACAATAGAAGATTCAGCCCGCATGGGAGGGTTTGTTTTAGTTGTGGAGGTATAAATCATTTGGCAAATGTTTGTCCCTCAAGGAGATTCAGGCAGTTTTCTGGGAGTAATAAAGAGACAAAAAGGAAAAAATCTCTTAAAAATGTTCCGTCTGTTACTATTGGCAGGGTTGAGGCGGAAATTGAAAGTTTTCCGTTTGCTTGTAGTTCCCGTTTTGTCCTGCCTGCTAGGGTGGCGCTAGAGAGCAAGAGCATTTTTTGTGAGATTTTTGTGGATAGTGGAGCAGCTGTCAACCTCATTGATAATCAATTTGCAATAACTCATGGTTTCCAGGTATGCACTTTGGGAAGGGATATTCCTGTTTTTGCTATTGATTCAGCTCCACTTTCTCAGAAATCATTAAAGGGCATAGTTCACAATATCCGTTTAATTGTGAGTGATGCTCATGTTGAGGATGTGTCATGTTTCGTCCTTAGCGGTTTGCCTACTCCTCTAGTGTTGGGGCTACCCTGGCTCACTAAACATAACCCCACCATTGATTGGCAAGCGAGGCAAATAAATGGTTGGAGTGACTCTTGCAGAGAGAATTGCCTCATGACATCTGTTTCTGAGGTTTCTACTAAGAATGTACCACCTTTCCTCTCTGAATTTTTGGATGTCTTCTCTGAGAGTGGAGTTCAGGGTTTGCCTCCGCACAGGGAGTATGATTGCCCTATTAATCTCATCCCAGGCGCCAAGCTGCCTAAATATCGTTTATACAATCTCTCCCAACCTGAGAGGGTCGCTATGCGGGCTTATATCTCTGAGAATTTGAGAAAAGGACACATACGACCCTCGAAGTCACCTGTTGCCGCTGGTTTTTTCTTTGTTAAGAAAAAAGATGGTTCTTTAACCCCTTAAGGACCGGGCTCATTTTCACCTTAAGGACCAGGCCATTTTTTGGAAATCTGACCAGTGTCACTTTAAGTGCTAATAACTTTAAAACGCTTTGACTTATCCAGGCCATTCTGAGATTGTTTTTTCGTCACATATTGTACTTCATGACACTGGTAAAATGAAGTCAAAAAAATTATTTTTTTTGCACAAAAAAATACCTAATTTACCAAAAATTTGGAAAAATTTGCAAATTTCAAAGTTTCAGTTTCTCTACTTCTGTAATACATAGTAATACCCCAAAAAATTGTGATGACTTTACATTCCCCATATGTCTACTTCATGCTTGAATTGTTTTGGGAATGATATTTTATTTTTTGGGGATGTTATAAGGCTTAGAAGTTTAGAAGCAAATCTTGAAATTTTTCCGAAATTTACAAAAACTCAATTTTTAGGGACCAGTTCAGGTTTGAAGTCACTTTGCGAGGCTTACATAATAGAAACCACCCAAAAATGACCCCATCTAAGAAACTACACCCCTCAAGGTATTCAAAACTGATTTTGCATACATTGTTAACCCTTTAGGTGTTGCACAAGAGTTATTGGCAAATGGGGAGGAAATTTGAGAATTTGATTTTTTTGTCTAATTTTTCATTTTAACCCATTTTTTCCACTAACAAAGCAAGGGTTAACAGCCAAACAAGACAGTATCTTTATTGCCCTGACTCTGCTGTTTACAGAAACACCCAATATGTGGCCGTAAACTACTGTACGGCCTCACAGCGGGGCGTAGAGTGAAAGGTGCGCTGTTTGGTTTTTGGTAGGCTGATTTTTATGGACTGGTTTATTTACACCATGTCCCATTTGAAGCCCCCTGATGCACCCCTAGAGGAGAAACTCCCTAAAAGTGACCCCATCTAAGAAACTACACCCCTCAAGGTATTCAAAACTGATTTTACATACGTCGTTAACACTTTAGGTGTTGCACAAGAGTTATTGGCAAATGGAGATGAAATTTGAGAATTTAATTTTTTTGCCTAATTTTCAATTTTAACCCATTTTTTTCACTAACAAAGCAAGGGTTAACAGCCAAACATGACTGTATCTTTATTGCCCTGACTCTGCCATTTACAGAAACACCCAATATGTGGCCGTAAACTACTGTACGGTCACACAGCGGGGCGTAGAGTGAAAGGTGCGCCGACTGTTTTTTTGACACCATGTCCCATTTGAAGCCCCCCTGATGCACCCCTAGAGTAGAAACTCCATAAAAGTGACCCCATCTAAGAAACTACACCCCTCAAGGTATTCAAAACTGATTTTACAAACTTTGTTAACCCTTTAGGTGTTGCACAAGATTTAATGGAAAATAGAGACACAATTTCAAAATTTCACATTTTTGGCAGATTTTCCATTTTAATATTTTTTTTCCAGTTACAAAGCAAGGGTTAACAGCCAAACAAAACTCATTATTTATGGCCCTGATTCTGTAGTTTACAGAAACACCCCATATGTGGTCGTAAACCGCTGTACGGGCACACGGCAGGGCGCAGAAGGAAAGGAATGCCATACGGTTTTTGGAAGGCAGGTTTTGCTGGACTGTTTTTTTGACACCATGTCCCATTTGAAGCCCCCCTGATGCACCCCTAGAGTAGAAACTCCAGAAAAGTGACCCCATTTTAGAAACTACGGGATAGGGTGGCAGTATTGTTTGTACTAGTTTAGGGTACATATGATTTTTGGTTGCTCTATATTACACTTTTTGTGCGGCAAGGTAACAAGAATTAGCTTTTTTGGCACCGTTTTTTTTTTTTGTTATTTACAACATTCATCTGACAGGTTAGATCATGTGGTAATTTCATAGAGCAGGTTGTCACGGACGCGGCGATACCTAATATGTATTACATTTTTTTAATTTATGTAAGTTTTACCCAATGATTTCATTTTTAAAACAAAAAAAAGTTTTAGTGTCTCCATAGTCTAAGAGTCATAGTTTTTCAGTTTTTGGGCGATTATCTTAAGTAGGGTCTCATTTTTTGCGGGAGGAGATGACGGTTTGATTGGCACTATTTTGGGGTGCATATGACTTTTTGATCGCTTGCTATTACACTTTTTGTGATGTAAGATGACAAAAAATTGCTTTTTTTACACAGTTTTTTTTTTTTTTTTTTTACGGTGGTCACCTGAGAGGTTAGGTCATGTGATATTTTTATAGAGTCGGTCGATACGGACGCGGCAATACCTAATATGTATACTTTTTTTTATTTATGTAAGTTTTACACAATGATTTCATTTTTGAAACAAAAAAAATTATGTTTTAGTGTCTCCATAGTCTAAGAGCCATAGTTTTTTCAGTTTTTGGGTGATTATCTTAAGTAGGGTCTCATTTTTTGCGGGATGAGATGACGGTTTGATTGCTACAATTTTGGCGTACATGCGACTTTTTTGATCACTTTTATTACCTTTTTTTGGGAAGTAAGGTGAGCAAAATTTCAATTTCATCATAGTTTTTTATTTTTTATTTTTATGGCGTTCACCGTTCGGGTAAAGTAACATGACCGTTTTATAGATCAGGTCGTTACGGACGCGGCGATACCAAACATGTGTAGGGAATGTTATTTTTTTAATTTTTAATCAGTGATAAATGTGTTTTTGGATTTTTACTTTTTTTTCACTTTTTTTCACTTTTTTTTTTACCCAGATCCACTTGGTTCTTGAAGATCCAGTGGGTCTGATGTCTGTATAATACAGTACAGTACAATATATATTGTTCTGTACTGTATTTTACTTACACTGAACAGATCTATGCTTTCAGCACAGATCTGTTCAGCACCATGGACAGCAGGACGCCTGAGAGGCGTCCTGTTGCCATGGGAACCTTCCCCGTCTGCTCAGAACTTCGCAGACGGGGAAGGGTAAGGATGGGATCTGGCGGGGGGCTGTCTGGGAGCTCTCTCCCTCTCCATCGGGGGGCTGCAAAGGCACAGCAGCCCCCCGATCGGAGAGGGAGGGAGCTCCCTCTTACTGTTAACTTTTTCCATACAGCGGTCCGTACGGACCGCTGTATGGAAAGGGTTAAACGGCTGACATCGCATCACCGATGTCAGCCGTTTATACCAGGGTGTCAGCAATGTGCTGGCACCCTGGTATACCCACTCTACACCAACGATTATTCAATGGGAGGCGGGCGGGGGATCGCGATCCCGCCTGCCGCACCGCCCGCCTCCCGCACCGCCCCCACCGCCCGCAACACCCCCCCTGCACCTCCCACCGGGCTAAAATCATTCAGAGGTGCAGGGGGGGGTGATAAAAATATATTTTCGGCACACTAAAGTTTCTGATCGCCGCGGTCAGGGACCGCAGCGATCAGAAACAGCAGAAAGCGCAACAAACCGCAGGTCTGAATTGACCTGCGGTTTGTTGCGATCGCGGACATGGGGGGGTCACGGGACCCCCCCGCGCATTTAGCCGAGGTGCCTGCTCAATGATTTGAGCAGGCACCTTGTTCCGATCACAGCCGGCCGGGCGGCAGTGATCGGAACAACACATGACGTACCGGTACGTCATGTGTCCTTAAGGACTCGGGAAACATGCCGTACCCATACGTCATGTGTCCTTAAGGGGTTAAGACCTTGTCTGGATTTCAGGGAGCTGAACAGTATCACTATTCGTGATCCTTATCCGCTTCCTCTGATCCCGGACCTGTTTAACCAGGTTGTTGGGGCTAAAGTCTTTTCCAAATTAGACCTAAGAGGGGCATACAACCTGGTTAGGGTCAGAGAAGGAGACGAATGGAAGACGGCTTTCAATACCCCTGAGGGCCATTTTGAGAATTTGGTTATGCCTTTTGGTTTGATGAATGCCCCAGCCGTTTTTCAGCATTTCGTCAACAGCATTTTTTATCATTTAATGGGAAAATTTGTATTAGTGTATTTGGATGACATTTTGATTTTTTCTCCTGATTTCAAGACTCATAAGGAACACTTACGTCAGGTCTTGCTCATTCTGCGGGAGAATAAATTATTTGCGAAACTGGAAAAATGTGTGTTTGCGGTTCCAGAAATCCAATTTCTGGGGTTTCTTGTCTCCGCTTCTGGTTTTCGCATTGACCCCGAGAAGGTCCGCGCTGTGCTTGAGTGGGAGCTTCCTGAGAACCAGAAGGCGCTGATGCGTTTTTTGGGCTTTGCCAATTATTACAGGAAATTTATTTTGAATTATTCCTCTGTTGTTAAACCACTCACTGATATGACCAGAAAGGGGGTAGATTTTTCTTCCTGGTCGGTAGAGGCCCGTAAGGCCTTTTCTAATATCAAGGAGAGTTTTGCTTCCGCTCCCATCCTAGTACAACCTGATATTTCGTTACCCTTCATAGTTGAGGTTGATGCTTCTGAGGTAGGGGTGGGTGCGGTCTTGTCTCAGGGTTCCTCTCCTGCCAAATGGCAACCGTGTGCCTTTTTCTCAAAGAAACTCTCCTCCACAGAGAGAAATTATGATGTGGGAGATAGGGATTGTTGGCCATCAAGTTGGCTTTTGAGGAATGGCGCCATTGGCTAGAGGGAGCCAGACACCCTATTACCGTGTTTACTGACCATAAAAATCTGGCCTATTTGGAGTCAGCCAAGCGTCTGAACCCGAGACAGGCCAGATGGTCTTTGTTCTTTTCAAGGTTTAATTTTGTTGTTACGTTCCGCCCTGGGGTTAAGAATGTGAAGGCAGATGCCCTGTCACGTTGTTTTCCAGGAGGTGGGAATTTTGAAGACCCGGGTCCCATTTTGGCTGAAGGTGTGGTGGTCTCTGCTCTTTTTCCTGAATTGGAGGCAGAGGTGCAGGCAGCCCAGTCAGAAGCTCCTGATCTTTGTCCTCCTGGGAGGTTGTTTGTGCCTCTCGCTTTGAGACACAAGATTTTTAAAGAACACCACGACACGGTCCTTGCTGGGCACCCGGGGGCAAGAGCCACACTGGATCTCATCGCTCGGAGATTCTGGTGGCCTGCGCTTCGTAAGTCGGTTGAGGGTTTTGTGGCAGCTTGCGAGACTTGCGCTCGTGCCAAGATCCCTCATTCACGCCCATCAGGTCTTCTCCTTCCTTTGCCCATTCCTTTCCGTCCTTGGACACATCTGTCCATGGACTTCATAACGGACTTGCCTCGTTCCTCGGGGAAGTCTGTGATTCTGGTGGTGGTGGACCGTTTTAGCAAAATGGTGCATTTTATCCCTTTCCCTGGTTTGCCCAATGCTAAGACGCTGGCGCAGGCATTTATTGACCACATTGTCAAATTGCATGGGATTCCTTCAGACATAGTCTCTGATAGGGGCACGCAGTTTGTTTCCAGATTCTGGAAGGCTTTCTGTTCTCGCTTGGGGTTCGGTTGTCATTCTCTTCTGCTTTCCATCCGCAGTCGAATGGCCAGACAGAGCGCGTCAATCAGAATCTGGAGACATATCTGCGCTGTTTTGTGGCGGAGAATCAGGAGGATTGGTGTTCTTTTTTGTCCCTTGCTGAGTTTGCTTTAAATAACCGTCGTCAGGAGTCCTCTGATAAGTCACCATTTTTTGGTGCATATGGGTTCCATCCGCAGTTTGGGACTTTCTCGGGAGAGGGCTCTTCTGGTTTGCCTGATGAGGACAGATTCTCCTCGTCTTTGTCATCTATTTGGCAAAAGATTCAGGATAATCTAAAGAGCATGAGTGAGAGATATAAGCGTGTGGCGGATAAGAGACGTGTGCCTGGTCCGGACCTGAATGTTGGTGATCTGGTGTGGTTGTCTACCAAGAATATCAAATTGAAGGTTCCCTCCTGGAAGTTGGGTCCTAGGTTTATTGGGCCTTACAAGATCCTGTCTGTCATCAATCCTGTTGCCTACCGTCTTGACCTTCCTCAGACTTGGAAGATCCATAATGTTTTTCATAAGTCCTTATTGAAACCTTATGTTCAACCTATTGTACCCTCGCCTTTGTCTCCTCCTCCGATTATGGTTGATGGAAATCTTGAATTTCAGGTCTCTAGGATTGTGGATTCTCGTCTTGTCCGCGGTTCCCTCCAGTACCTCGTTCATTGGGAGGGTTATGGTCCTGAGGAGAGGATGTGGGTCCCAGTGACGGACATTAAGGCCTCTCGTCTCATCAGGGCTTTCCATAGGTCCCATCCTGAGAAGGTGGGCCCTGAGTGTCTGGAGTCCACTCCTAGAGGGAGGGGTACTGTCACAGCCAGACAGCTGAGAAGCGCTCACAGGAGCTTCTCAGATCCTCCTCCTTGAATTTCTTTGTTTTGGTTTAGTTTCTCATCTCGTTAGTCTATCTCAGCTGTCATGCAGTCAGACTGATCGCTACCCTTTAAGTTCCTCCCCATAATGCAGTAGTGTGCGGCTGATACAACTTCCTGGAGTGTGTGTGCATGCAGTTCCCAGTCCTCAGTCGTCTGCAGATAAGTGCTGTTTATGTATTTATGTTTTTGTCTTTTCTGGATCCAGGTGACCCTGACTCCCTCCGTGTCAGTGTAGGGAGCCGGTGGTCGTGTCCCTTCACTATTGTAGGGTCTTCAGGTAATAGATAGCCGAGGTACGTGGATATGCGGCCATCCACCTTTGGGGCGTTCGCATAGGCTGAGCAGTGAGGGAGAGCGGCAGGTCTATTGCAGGGGTCTCCCTTTGTTCCTTAGTTGTGGATCCAGAGAGACATTGTTTATATGGTTTTGTCTTGTTTCCTGTACACCATCCGTGACAATGCTTGGCTATGAAAATTAAAAAAATTTTTTTTTTCCAGAAACAGTTGCTTTACGCCCACATTTTTCACTTTCACAATAGGTAACAGGACAAAATGCACCCCAAACTTTCAGGTAAGGTGAGCTTTTACAACTGTTCACATGCTGTACTGCACAGGAGCCACTGTGCTGTTTTTCTGGCAGGTTGGTGTGGCATAGTCAGGCCGCGGGGGTGCTGTTTGACTGCTGGGTCCCTCCGCCTGCCAGATTGGCGCCACAGCATCGGTGGTCTCCGTGCAGCGCCGTGCCAATTTTAGAGTAGGACCTACTCATAAAGGCAACCTGGTGAGTGGGATTATGCCTTTTTATCAAAATGTACACTAATTCCTCATTTAGCATGTAGCATAGGAGGCGGTACACATGCGCTATTTAGTGCTGCTTTCTGCAAAAGTAGCAGGGATTAGATCAAAGCATAGCAACTGGATGTGCGATTCATTTCTTTTCTTCTTTATATATGTACAGAGATTACCTATGTCCCTGGATCAGCACTCCTTGCATTCGGTCAGGTGATTTTAATTAGCAAGGTATTTTGCAGGAGGGTTTAAATGAACCAACCATGCTCTCGGAGTTCCTGAGAGCTTCAGGTAAGGTGAACTTTGACAACTGTTCATATGGTGTGGTACTGCACGGGGGCCACTGTGCTGTTTTTCCGGCAGGTTGGTGGGGCCCAGTGCTAGATATGGCATAGTCGGGCAGCAGGGGTGCTGTTTGACTGCTGATTCCCGCCGCCTGCCAGATTGGCGTCACAGCGTCGGTCAATTTTAGAGTAGGACCTACTCATAGAGGCAACCTGGTGAGTGGGCTTATGCCTTTTGATCAAAATGTACACTAATTCCTCATTTAGCATGTAGCATAGGAGACTGTACACATGCGCTATTTAGGGCTGTTTTCTGCAAAAGTAGCAGGGATTAGATCAAAGCATAGCAGCTGGATGTGCGATTCATTTCTTTTCTTCTTTATATATGCACCCCAATCTTTGTTCTCCATTCCCCCCCCCCCCGAATATGCCAACACCCCATATGTGCTAAAAAAAAATTATGTATGGGCACATAGCAGGGCACTAGACTAAAACAGCTAAATATGGATTTTGCTGACCTGATTCAACAAATTCCTGAGGTCCCCATAAATGAAAAACCCCAACAAGTGACCCCATTTCAGAAATAGCACCCCCGTACGAACATTTTAAGTGGTAGAAAGGGTACCTTTCAGCAAACAGGTGACTCACAGAAGGCAGAAATGCTAGATGAAGCATTTCAAAGCACACATTTGTAAAAAAAGATAAATTACTAGCAGACCCCAATTTTTCACTTTCACAAGGGGTTAAAGGAGAAAATGCACTCCAGTATATGTTCCCCATTTTCTCCTCTTTTTGCAAACACCCCATATGTGCTTGTAGTCTGTTGAATGGGCGCACAGCAGGCAAACTGCAAAATATTAATTTTGCTGACAGGCCTGAATTGGCAGACATGTATTTTAGGTGCCATGTCGCATTAAATAAATTTCCTGAGGTCCCAAGAAATTAAAAACCCCAACAAGTGACCCCATTTGAGAAGGAGCAGCCCCGTACGAACATTTTAAGTGGTAGAAAGGGTACTTTTCATCAAAAAGGTGTCTCAAAGAAGGCAGAAACACTTGTTAAAGGATTTCAAAGCACAAGGGGTTAGAGGAGAAAATGCACTCCAGTATATGTTCCCCATTTTCTCCCCATTCAGGAAACATCCAATATGTGTTTGTAACCTGCTGTATGGATTTTGCAGGCCTGAATAAACAGACATGGATTTTAGGTGCCATGTCGCATGTTAAAAAATTCCTGAGGACCCCAAAAATTAAAAACACCAAGAAGTGACCCCATATTGGAAAGAGCACCCCTGTTCGAACATTTTAAATGGTTGAAAGGGCACTTTTGACCAAACAGGTGTATTACAGACATTAATATGTAGTGGTTGGTGAAAAGTGGATATGTAAGCTCTGTGGACAAAATCAGTTATAAGGTGGTAAAATTACAGGGTACATCAAGGATGAAATTATTCCATGGATGAGTGATAGATTCTGAAACAATCCTTGATGGACAGGCAAGGTTTTTCAGGGCAGGTTTCACAATGGTAAATGGTGTCTTTCCTTATCCCCCTTTCGGAACACACCCTGCATCTTTTTTGGGTCCTTCCCTTTCTCGCTGTTCGGGGGACTTCACCAGGAAAATGTTGCCCTGGTACAACTCGGGCACCGTAACTTGCAGAAGTACTCAGGCCCTCGATTGCTTAGCTAGAAAAAAATAGGGCCTTGATTACCACCTATTGAAACTGTAGGAATGTTCTTGGATAGCCTCTAGATTTAAAAAGCACAAATGCATTGTACAGCGCTATCTGTATGAGGTGCATGGCCAGCTTTTTGTACCACACTTTTGTTTTTCGTGTGGCATTGTTGGGCTTCAGAACTTGATTTGAAAGATCAAACCCCCCCCCCCATGTGTTTATTGTAGTCCAGGATGCCATCTGACTTGGGGACAATGGTTGTGGTACCTCATACAGTGGCAGGGGAGCTGGTGTTAGTGTGAATGATGGTCAGCAAAAGGACATCCCTCTTGTCCTTGAACTTAACCACCAACATGTTCTCATTGAGGAGAGCAAGGCTTTCTCTTTTTCTTAGTGGTTGCCCTACCAGTGATCTAGGGAGGCCTCTCTGATTTTTGCATACTGTGCCGCACACCACAGTACCTCTGGAAGCTAGAGACTAGAACAGTGGTAGACTCGTAATTATCCACGTAGAGATGGTAACCCTTATCCAGCAGTGGGTGCAGTAAGTCCCACACTATCTTCCCACTAACTCCTAGAACGGGGGGGGGGAATTCTGGTTCAATCCGGGTGTCCCTCCCTTCGTAAATCCGAAACTTGTGAGTGTACCCAGAGCTACTCTCACAGATTTTATAAATTTTTATGCCATACCTTGCACTCTTGCTGGGCAGGTACTGGTGGAATCTTATCCTCCCTTTGAAAAGTAATAGGGATTTGTCTACGTAGACATTTTTTTATGGGGTGTGCACTTCTGAAAACTTTGCATTGAAGTGGTCAAGGATGGGCCTAATTTTGTCCAGATGGTCAAATGTGGGGTCATTCTGGAGTGGGCACTGCGCATTATCATTGTAATTCAAAAATGTCAGGATTGCTTGGAATCGATTATGGGCCATGGCACTACTGTAAATTGGAGTGCGGTACAAGACATCCACACTCTAATACTGAGTAATCTTTGTTTTTTTAACAACGCCCATATACAGCAAGAGCCCCCAAAAGGTCATCATCTCTGCTGCATTTACTGAGGTCCAACCTAGGGGTCTATAATAGGGCGATGTGGGGTTCTGGGAAATAAATTGCTGGTAGAGTTGAGCGGACACCTGGATGTTCGGGTTCGACGGGTTCGGCCGAACTTCGGAATAAAAGTTTGAGTTCGGGACCCGAACTTGATCTGAACTTGAACCCGAACCCGAACCCCATTGAACTCAATGGGGACCCGAACTTTTGAGCACTAAAATGGCTGTAAAAATGTCATGGAAAAGTCTAGAGGGCTGCAAATGTCGTTAAAATGTGGTTAAGAGCATGGCAAGTGCTCTGCAAACAAATGTGGATAGGGAAATGACTTTAAATAACAAAATACAAAAAAATAAAAAAATATAATCTTGTTCTAGGAGGACCAGGTCCATATGGAGTAGGAGGCTGAGGAGGCGGTGGATATAGCGGTGTAGGTGGAAGTGGTGGTGGAGGAGGAGAAGGTAGCCTACACTGCTTTTTGTTTTAAAATTGATTTATATTTTTTTGAATTAGGGTACACCCCAAAACATTGGGAAATATAACCCTCCAGTCGTGCTAAACACACATTCAGACAATACACCGGCTGCAGGGCAGGCCAGCACCTCCAAGGTGTAAAGGGCAAGCTCAGGCCATGTGCCCAATTTGGAGACCCAGAAGTTACAGGGGCTGACCCCTGTCAGTTAGTTCATGTAGGAGTGTGCATACTTACTGCCCCACCATGTCGCACGTCCCAGTGATGTTCACAATCCAATTTGATATCTGCTCTATCAACTTTCAATGTTTTTTTATGCGCCTACCATGGTGATTACGGGTGGCGGGGAATCAGGGTTCCAGGCCAGAGAGGGAGCGTGAGAAAAAGAGACCAAATTTAAGGGAGATAAATTTATTTTAAAAAAATTGGGATCGAGAAGAAATGTGGGAAAAGCTATTGAGGCGTAAATGTGGGACAAATTACAGAAGCCCAAATGTGGGCCAAAAGAGTCAAGCGGAATTGTGGGAAAAGCTATTGAGGCACAAATGTTGGCCAAAAGAGTATAGCGCAAATGTGGGACAAAGTATTGAAGCTTAAATGTGGTACAACTTGTTTAAGTTTAAGCATTGAATCAAAGGAGTTGGCGCGCATCAATTAAAGAAGCATTTCAGAGTTTTATTCCCTGTCACCTATGCAGAGCAGGGGTTTATTCACGTCTAAAATTGTATAATGTCGACCCAAGAATGTAACAGAAAAATTACAGAAATTAATTAACCTGTCTACTTGGTAGAGCAGAAGTCTATGACAGAAAACAAATGTTCATTGTCACCCGAAAATGTAAAATAAAAATTAACAAGTAATAGGAACCAGCGGCTCCACCTATAGACCGGGTGGAAGTGGGTGCTCACCTCTCGGTCCACCCAGACCGCACGGTAGACAAAAATAGGTAATAGAGAAATGAGGGGCACTCCTTATAAGGGAACAGAAGGCGGTAGTCAAGATAAAATATTATCCAATTTAAAATGTATTATACATAATACACATCACATCCAATTGTCATATAAAAACATTAAATCAATAACAATAAAAATAGAGAACCAAGGTGGGGTCCTGAAAAAACCTATTGCAAATGAAAGTTCAAAGGTTCATGGGACACTGCCCACAATGAGAATAAGTCCCAGCAGGTCTACATGTACCTGAATGCAATTCCAAGAGCGTGTGGTTAGATAGTGTCAGGTGAAGGTATAGTTGCCACACAATGTCCAGCCTCAAACCTCCAGGGCAAGAGGATAGATGGTTAAATCAAGTCCTGGAGATAATCGCTTACAGATGTAGAGAAAATGTAGCAAGATGTAGCGCTTTTCAAATGTAGCGAAATAATAGCAGTGAATGCTTCTTACCATATGCCTTCAGTAAGCTCGTTGTAGTGAAGCGAAGTAGCAGCCAAACACAGCTGAACGCGGCGTCCCACGTGGTATGGAGTCAAAACGTGACGTCTCACGTGACTCACCAGCTGGAGTTATGGTAGCGTATCTAGTTTACAAACACCACCTCAATACGAGACTGGCTATGCAGATCACCCATACCAACGTAGTCACTGCTCGGTCACTTGCGATGCTTGGGGGGAACAAAAGGCTCACTGTCCCAACTTGCCCAAACGCGTTTCAGGGTATACACCCCTTCCTCAGTGGTGGAGACAGTGAGCTCTGGACAGCTTTTTATATCCTCCCAGGAGGCCAGCCACAGGTGAGACTGCACTAATTGGGACCTCAGGAAAACCCGATGTGGGAATCGGTTATAGTCCATGTAGAACATCATATCCTACAACGTTTGTAACATATTAAAAGACAGTAATAAGACAATATGGGTAATATAACCGTATGAGGAGACGCATATATCGACCCCCGCGTCATAAATGCACTCTCATGCGTCCAAGTTTGTGTATGTGATTGGATCCGATAAAATCAAGTGTGCACTGCGCAACGCCATTTGTGGCAAGGTCCACCTAACCACAGATACGTGGACCAGTAAGCACGGCCAGGGACGCTATATCTCACTAACTGCACACTGGATGAATGTAGTGGCGGCTGGGCCCCCGGCGGACAGTTCCTTGGCGCACGTCCTTCCGCCCCCTAGGATCGCAGGGCATCATTCTCTGCCTCCTGTAGCCTCCTCCTCCTACTCGGCTTCCTCCTCCACTGCTTCTACCAGCTCATCCGGTCAGCCACACACCTTCACCACCAACTTCAGCACAGCCCGGGGTAAACGTCAGCAGGCCATTCTGAAACTCATATGTTTGGGGGACAGGCCCCACAGCGCAAAGGAGTTGTGGCGGGGTATTGAACAACAGACCGACGAGTGGTTTCTGCCGGTGGGCCTCAAGCCAGGCCTGGTGGTATGCGATAATGGGCGAAATCTCGTGGCAGCTCTGGGACTAGCCGGTTTGACGCACATCCCTTGCCTGGCGCATGTGCTGAACTTGGTGGTGCAGAGGTTCATTCACCACTACCCCAACATGTCAGAGCTGCTGCATAAAGTGCGGGCCGTCTGTGCGCACTTCCGCCGTTCACATCCTGCCGCTGCTCGTCTGTCTGCGCTACAGCGGAACTTCGGCCTTCCCGCTCACCGCCTCATATGCAACGTGCCCACCCGGTGGAACTCCACCTTGCACATGCTGGAGAGACTGTGCGAGCAGCAGCAGGCCATAGTGGAGTTTCAGCTGCAGCACGCTCGCGTCAGTCGTACTGCCGAACAGCACCACTTCACCACCAATGATTGGGCCTCCATGCGAGACCTGTGTGCCCTGCTGCGCTGTTTCGAGTACTCCACCAACATGGCCAGTGGCGATGACACTGTTATCAGCGTTACAATACCACTTCTATGTCTCCTTGAGAAAACACTTAGGGCAATGATGTTAGAGGAGGTGGCCCAGGTGGAGGAGGAGGATGAGGGCTCGTTTCTAACACTTTCGGGCCAGTCTGTTCGAAGTGGCTCAGAGGGAGGTTTGTTTAAGCAGCAGAGGACAGGTTCACAAGTCGCCAGCCAAGGCACTGTACTGGAGGACGAGGAGGATGAGGAGGAGGAGGTGGAGGGGGACGAGGATGACGCAAGTTCACAGCGGGGTGGCAGCCCAGGCCCATCACTGGTGCGTGGCTGGGGGGATACGGTGGACGATGACGATACGCCTCCCACAGAGGACAGCTTGTCCTTACCCATGGGTAGCCTGGCCCACATGAGCGAATATATGCTCCAATGCCTGCGCAACGACAGCAGAGTTGCCCACGTTTTAACGTGTGCAGACTACTGGGTGGCCACCCTGCTGGATCCCCGGTATAAAGACAATGTGCCCACTTTAATTCCTGAACTGGAGCGTGACCGTAAGATGCGCGAGTACAAGCGCACGCTGATAGAGGCGCTCTTGAGAGCATTCCCACATGTCACAGGGGAACAAGTGGAAGGTGAAGGCAGAGGAGTGGCAAGAGGTCGCCAACGCAGCTGTGTCACGGCCAGCTCATCTGAGGGCAGGGTTAGCATGGCAGAAATGTGGAAAAGTTTTGTCTCCACGCCACAGCTATCTGCACCGACACCTGATACGGAACGTGTTAGCAGGAGGCAGCATTTCACTAACATGGTTGAACAGTATGTCTGCACACCCCTCCACATCCTGACGGATGGTTCGGCCCCATTCAACTACTGGGTTTCGAAATTGTCCACGTGGCCAGAGTTAGCATGTTATGCCTTGGAGGTGCTTTCCTGCCCGGCGGCCAGCGTTTTATCTGAACGCGTATTCAGCACGGCAGGGGGCGTCATTACTGACAAGCGCAGCCGCCTGTCCACAGCCAACATGGACAAGCTGACCTTCATAAAGATGAACCAGGCATGGATCCCACAGGACCTGTCCCTACCTTGTGCAGAGTAGTCCTTATTAACTGCCTAAAACATGTCTTGTTGTGCTACGGGCCACTTCTTTATTTGATACAAATTTTATGAAACCCACAGTTGAATGAAACTCTTCTCTGTCTGGGCGCCGGGGCCTAACCAGATGAAAGTGGCCGGTTAAACTAACGGGTGACATGAAGCCATAACCTCTGCCATGCTACCTCTGTCTTCTGTCTGGGTGCTGAGGCCTAAGTCAAATAAAGCGGTCTTCTGCTGTGCTGGGGGATATGAAGCTAATCTCTGACCTCTCTCCTCTGTCTGGGTCCAAAGGCCTAAATCACTGAAAGAGGCATTCTCCTGTGGTGTGTGATATGATGCCAAAATATGTGCTGTGGGGCCTCTCTCCTCTTCCTGGGTGCAGGGGTCAAATAAACTAAATTGTGGCCTACTCCTGTGGTGGTTGATATGATGCCTGATTCTCTGATGTGGAACCTCTCTCCTCTGTTTGGGTGAAGGGGTCAAAGTAACTAAATGGTGGCTTCTCCTGTGGTGGCTGATATGATGCCAGAATATGTGCTGTGGTGCCTCTCTCCTCTTCCTGGGTGCAGGGGTCAAAGTAACTAAATGGTGGCTTCTCCTGTGGTGGCTGATATGATGCCAGAATATGTGCTGTGGGGCCTCTCTCCTCTTCCTGGGTGCAGGGGTCAAAGTAACTCAATGGTGGCTTCTCCTGTGGTGGCTGATATGATGCCAGAATATGTGCTGTGGGGCCTCTCTCCTCTTCCTGGGTGCAGGGGTCAAAGTAACTCAATGGTGGCTTCTCCTG
Organism: Bufo bufo; assembly: GCF_905171765.1. Taxonomy (NCBI): domain Eukaryota; kingdom Metazoa; phylum Chordata; class Amphibia; order Anura; family Bufonidae; genus Bufo; species Bufo bufo. Next base: position 537,249,286 of record NC_053391.1, on the reverse strand, counting down.
TGGTGGTTAGTATGATGCCAGAATATGTGCTGTGGGGCCTCTCTCCTCTTCCTGGGTGCAGGGGTCAAAGTAACTCAATGGTGGCTTCTCCTGTGGTGGCTGATATGATGCCAGAATATGTGCTGTGGGGACTCTCTCCTCTTCCTGGGTGCAGGGGTCAAAGTAACTCAATGGTGGCTTCTCCTGTGGTGGCTGATATGATGCCAGAATATGTGCTGTGGTGCCTCTCTCCTCTGTCTGGGTCCAAAGGCCTAAATCACTGAAAGAGGCCTTCTCCTGTGGTGTGTGATATGAAGCCTGAATATGTGCTGTGGTGCCTCTCTCCTCTTCCTGGGTGCGGGGGTCAAAGTAACTCAATGGTGGCTTCTCCTGTGGTGGCTGATATGATGCCAGAATATGTGCTGTGGTGCCTCTCTCCTCTTCCTGGGTGCGGGGGTCAAAGTAACTCAATGGTGGCTTCTCCTGTGGTGGCTGATATGATGCCAGAATATGTGCTGTGGGGCCTCTCTCCTCTTCCTGGGTGCAGGGGTCAAAGTAACTCAATGGTGGCTTCTCCTGTGGTGGTTAGTATGATGCCAGAATATGTGCTGTGGGGCCTCTCTCCTCTTCCTGGGTGCAGGGGTCAAAGTAACTCAATGGTGGCTTCTCCTGTGGTGGCTGATATGATGCCAGAATATGTGCTGTGGTGCCTCTCTCCTCTTCCTGGGTGCGGGGGTCAAAGTAACTCAATGGTGGCTTCTCCTGTGGTGGCTGATATGATGCCAGAATATGTGCTGTGGGGCCTCTCTCCTCTTCCTGGGTGCAGGGGTCAAAGTAACTCAATGGTGGCTTCTCCTGTGCTGATTGATATAAAGCTGATGGTTGTGCCATCTGACATGGTTGCCAGGGTCTGATTCAATGGGGGCCTACTCCTGTGGTGGGTGATCTAAATGCCTGATTCTCTGCTGTGAAACCTCTCTCCTCCGTCTGGGTGTAGGGGTCAAAGTCTTTCAAAGTCGCCTTCTCCTGTGCTGATTGATATGAAGCTGATGGTTGTGCCATCTGACATGGTTGCCGGGGTCCCATTAAATTGTGGCCTACTCCTGTGGTGGTTGATATGATGCCTGATTCTCTGATGTGGAACCTCTCTCCTCTGTTTGGGTGAAGGGGTCAAAGTAACTAAATGGTGGCTTCTCCTGTGGTGGCTGATATGATGCCAGAATATGTGCTGTGGGGCCTCTCTCCTCTTCCTGGGTGCAGGGGTCAAAGTAACTCAATGGTGGCTTCTCCTGTGGTGGCTGATATGATGCCAGAATATGTGCTGTGGTGCCTCTCTCCTCTTCCTGGGTGCGGGGGTCAAAGTAACTCAATGGTGGCTTCTCCTGTGGTGGCTGATATGATGCCAGAATATGTGCTGTGGTGCCTCTCTCCTCTTCCTGGGTGCGGGGGTCAAAGTAACTCAATGGTGGCTTCTCCTGTGGTGGCTGATATGATGCCAGAATATGTGCTGTGGTGCCTCTCTCCTCTTCCTGGGTGCAGGGGTCAAAGTAACTAAATGGTGGCTTCTCCTGTGGTGGTTGATATGATGCCTGATTCTCTGCTGTGAAACCTCTCTCCTCCATCTGGGTGTAGGGGTCAAAGTCTTTCAAAGTCGCCTTCTCCTGTGCTGATTGATATAAAGCTGATGGTTGTGCCATCTGACATGGTTGCCAGGGTCTGATTCAATGGGGGCCTACTCCTGTGGTGGGTGATCTAAATGCCTGATTCTCTGCTGTGAAACCTCTCTCCTCCGTCTGGGTGTAGGGGTCAAAGTCTTTCAAAGTCGCCTTCTCCTGTGCTGATTGATATGAAGCTGATGGTTGTGCCATCTGACATGGTTGCCGGGGTCCCATTAAATTGGGGCCTACTCCTGTGGTGGGTGATCTAAATGCCTGATTCTCTGCTTTGAAACCTCTCTCCTCCGTCCGGGTGTAGGGGTCAAAGTCTGTCAAAGTCGCCTTCTCCTGTGCTGATTGATATAAAGCTTATGCTTGTGCCATCTGACATGGTTGCCGGGGTCTGATTCAATGGTGGCCTACTCCTGTGGTGGGTGATCTAAATGCCTGATTCTCTGCTGTGTAACCTCTCTCCTCCGTCTGGGTGTAGGGGTCAAAGTAACTAAATGGTGGCCTACTCCTGTGGTGGGTGATATGATGCCTGGTTCTCTGCTGTGGGACCTCTCTCCTTTGTCTGGGTGCTGTGGTCAAAATAATAGTAAGTGACCTTCTCCATTGGTGGGTGACTTGAAGCCTGATTCTGTGCTATGGGACCTCACTCCAATTAATATTGTTTAATTTTTATTTATTTTATGTTAACTCATCATTTCCCTATCTACATTTGTTTGCAGGGGATTTAACTACATTTTGCTGCCTTTTGCAGCCCTCTAGCCCTTTCCGGGTGTGTTTTACAGCCTTTTTAGTGCCCAAAAGTTCGGGTCCCCATTGACTTCTATGGGGTTCGGGATGAAGTTCGGGTCGAGTTCGGATCCCGAACCCGAACATTTTTCGAAAGTTCGGCCGAACTCGTCGAACCCGAACATCCAGGTGTTCGCTCAACTCTACTCACCACCACCAATAAACCACCCTCTGTGGCTGAACACCATAATCTAACTGCCAATGAGAAAAAAGCTTTGAAGAACATGAGAAGTAACAATGAAATTGTCATTAAGAATGCTGACAAAGGAGGGGGGCTTGTAATTATGGATACCGATTACTACCTGAAAGAGGCAAATAAAATATTGACAGATCCAGATTACTATAGAACCCTGGATGGGGACCCGACAGATATTTTTAAAAAATCCCTTACAACTCTGATTAAAAAAGGTTATGCCTCAGAGATTATAGATAAAAAGGAGAAACAATTTCTCATTCCTTTCCATCCGGCCACCGCTATTTTTTATTTTTTTTGCCCAAGATCCATAAAAATGTAAAAAATCCTCCGGGTAGACCTATCATATCAGGGATTGATTCCCTCACCACGAACCTTTCGGCTTATGTCGACTCTTTTCTTCAAAAATATGTTTTACGATTGCCGTCCCATCTGAGAGATTCTTCTCATTTGATCAATCTTCTTAAGAATATACAGTGGCAAGAGAATTACATTTGGGTTACCCTTGACGTAACCTCGTTATATAGTAATATTAGACATGATTTGGGCCTAATGGCAGTAAAACATTTTTTGGAAGGAGATCCGTCATTACCAAATGCACAAAAATAATTTATTTGCATGGAGATCGATTTTATCCTTCACCATAATTATTTCACTTTTAATGAAATTTTATATCCAACAGAAAGGGACCGCGATGGGGACGAAATTTGCGCCGTCATACGCTAATCTACTTATGGGTCTCTTTGAAGAATTGCATAATCTCCTACATAACCCCAAGATCAAATTTTATCGCCGTTATATCTACGACATTATTTTTATCTGGGAGGGTACCGATATTGAACTTTTAGCCTTTTTTAATATTCTTAACACTAATGACTGGGGTCTATCTTTCAGTATAGAACATCATCCGTCAGAAGCTATATTTCTAGATATCAATCTTAATTCCACCAACAACATTATCAAGACAAAAACCTTCTTTAAGAAAGTGGATGCCAATAGTTTCTTAGATTTTACTAGTTGCCATTACCTGAAATGGAAGAGGAATATCCCCTTTAGTCAAATGAAACGCTTGAGAAGGAACTGCTCAGACGATCAGACCCTCAAGACACAACTAACTACCCTAACGCATCGTTTTAGAGAAAAAGGCTATCCCAAATTGCTTATAGTAGGCTCTGAGAAATGGGTATTGCAATTAGATCAAGAAGAGTCCCTTAAGCCAAGGACAGTTGTCAAGAAGGTACGTTCCACCAAAGGAATGGATATGCGATCCTACCTTGTCACTAGATATAACCCCGAACACAAAAAGATTAGGAAAATAGCCAAACACTGGCCTATTCTACAAAAAGACCCTATACTAGGGAAAATCCTTCCCCCCACTCCCTCCCTTACATTCAGACGAGCCCTCACTTTAAAAAATCTACTGGCACCTTCTTGTCCTAAACTGAAATGTAATTATGCCCAGTAGGACCTACCCAGTAGGTCCCACGACAGCTACAGCCGACCCTCTGGGTGTCTTTAAATGTAGGAAAACCAGGTGTAAATGTTGCAGGATGATTGCACATGGAAGGAAGGAAATAAACATCCCAGATACAAAGAAAACCTTCACTTTTAAACACCACCTGAGCTGTAGTTCAAAAGATGTTATATACCTACTAGAATGCACATGCCAACTCAAATATATAGGTAGAACGACTCAGATGGTTAGAGAACGTATGAATGACCACCGGTCGAATATCAAAAGGAAAATATTGACCTATAGTGTCTCTAGACACTTTTCCGAAATACATGATGGTAACCCGCATGTCCTGAGGGTCACTCCACTTGAATGGGTCCCGTCCTCATTCAAGAACCTGTCCAGAAAAGAAATGTTCTGGATCTACCGCATGAATACGTTGACACCGTTTGGCCTAAACGAGAGTCTAGGATATACGAAATATTAATTAAATTATTCCTTCCGGTGGTCCTAGTTACCCTTCCCCCTTCATTTTTATATACCCTTATATCATTTTATGTATGTACTTCTTACAGTGCGTATGTATGTGTATTCTCAAACATGCGCGTTCCCCCCCCCCCCACAGCAGACATTTGTTTTTGAATGCATGTCTTATATGTATATTAGATATATTTTTTTTTGGTTTTGTACTACTTTCAACTGGGACGTGTGTATGTGTAGTGTATATGTTGTATATATGTGCGTATATATGGATATGTATATTTATATATATACAGTGGGGGAAATAATTATTTGACCCCTCACTGATTTTGTAAGTTTGTCCAATGACAAAGAAATGAAAAGTCTCAGAACAGTATCATTTCAATGGTAGGTTTATTGTAACAGTGGCAGATAGCACATCAAAAGGAAAATCGAAAAAATAACTTTAAATAAAAGATAGCAACTGATTTGCATTTCATTGAGTGAAATAAGTATTTGAACCCCTACCAACCATTAAGAGTTCTGGCTCCCACAGAGTGGTTAGACACTTCTACTCAATTAGTCACCCTCATTAAGGACACCTGTCTTAACTAGTCACCTGTATAAAAGACACCTGTCCACAGAATCAATCAATCAAGCAGACTCCAAACTCTCCAACATGGGAAAGACCAAAGAGCTGTCCAAGGATGTCAGAGACAAAATTGTAGACCTGCACAAGGCTGGAATGGGCTACAAAACCATTAGCAAGAAGCTGGGAGAGAAGGTGACAACTGTTGGTGCGATTGTTCGAAAATGGAAGGAGCACAAAATGACCATCAATCGACCTCGCTCTGGGGCTCCACGCAAGATCTCACCTCGTGGGGTGTCAATGGTTCTGAGAAAGGTGAAAAAGCATCCTAGAACTACACGGGAGGAGTTAGTTAATGACCTCAAATTAGCAGGGACCACAGTCACCAAGAAAACCATTGGAAACACATTACACCGCAATGGATTAAAATCCTGCAGGGCTCGCAAGGTCCCCCTGCTCAGGAAGGCACATGTGCAGGCCCGTCTGAAGTTTGCCAATGAACACCTGAATGATTCAGAGAGTGACTGGGAGAAGGTGCTGTGGTCTGATGAGACCAAAATAGAGCTCTTTGGCATTAACTCAACTCGCTGTGTTTGGAGGAAGAAAAATGCTGCCTATGACCCCCAAAACACCGTCCCCACCGTCAAGCATGGGGGTGGAAACATTTTGCTTTGGGGGTGTTTTTCTGCTAAGGGCACAGGACAACTTATTCGCATAAACGGGAAAATGGACGGAGCCATGTATCGTGAAATCCTGAGCGACAACCTCCTTCCCTCTGCCAGGAAACTGAAAATGGGTCGTGGATGGGTGTTCCAGCACGACAATGACCCAAAACATACAGCAAAGGCAACAAAGGAGTGGCTCAAGAAGAAGCACATTAAGGTCATGGAGTGGCCTAGTCAGTCTCCGGACCTTAATCCAATCGAAAACCTATGGAGGGAGCTCAAGCTCAGAGTTGCACAGAGACAGCCTCGAAACCTTAGGGATTTAGAGATGATCTGCAAAGAGGAGTGGACCAACATTCCTCCTAAAATGTTCGCAAACTTGGTCATCAATTACAAGAAACGTTTGACCTCTGTGCTTGCAAACAAGGGTTTTTCCACCAAGTATTAAGTCTTTTTTTGTTAGAGGGTTCAAATACTTATTTCACTCAATGAAATGCAAATCAGTTGCTATCTTTTATTTAAAGTTATTTTTTCGATTTTCCTTTTGATGTGCTATCTGCCACTGTTACAATAAACCTACCATTGAAATGATACTGTTCTGAGACTTTTAATTTCTTTGTCATTGGACAAACTTACAAAATCAGTGAGGGGTCAAATAAATATTTCCCCCACTGTATATATATATATATATATATATATATCTTCTCCATCTATAGTTTTTTTTGGGGTTTCCACTATGGGGTGGACCGATCTTATATTTCATATTATATTTATTATAGTATTTATTGTCTTATATGCATACATATATATTTTATATATTTTATGTGCATCTTTTATATATTTATTATTTTTCATACATGTATATCGTTTTCTTATTTTTTAATATTCCCTGATGTGCATTACCCTTTAGTCCTAGTTTGACTTTCTTCACACCTATTGATATATTTTTAAATTAGCTTGAATTGTTGCTTCTATTCTTTTTATTTTCCCCTTTGATCCCTATATAGATTATTTTTTTGAATCAACTCGATAGCTGCTTCTATTCTATTTCCTTCCCCTCCGATCCCTATATAGATTCCCTTACCCTGCTGGCTCTCTAAAGCATGTACCTTTAAACCCTCTGTGGTATTTGCATTCCATTCATAGGAACATTTACACTAATCCCGCCCCCTTTGGCTTGTGCGGCTCTGCTGCCGGAAACCTGGCACTGAGGTGAGGTGGAACGCACTTCCGGTGTATGCGTTTCACACACCGGAACTCCGGCCCCGAGCGTGATTACTAGTAACAGCCCCCCTATTATATCCCTACCATTTTAATATTTACCATAGTACAATACCCTTATCCCGCTCCCTAGTTATTTATTGTACTCTCCAGAACTTGGCCATTTGGAACGCACTTCCGGTTGGTGCGTTCCACATACCGGAATTCCAGCTTGTTTCCACCCGTCTTTAAAGTACATTGTTTTTCAGTCCTTCCACCCTGTTTAACTGGGCCGACATATGTACCACTGTGTATATGGACAATATCAAACATTCAGTATGTATATATATATTGTGTTTGTTCTGTTCTTTTATTTTATTTTTGATTTTACTTTCTATTTGAACCCATTCTATTCTATTGGACTCTTGATGTCACTTCCGGGACCGGAAGTGATATTGAAGTTTTTTGGGCGCCAAAAAACGCCCTATGTTTGATTGAATGTGACTTGCTATATTTAGATGTGTGTTTGATGCAATACCTTGTATATGCCTAATACCTTCTCTGATCCTGAGGAAGGGGTTTATCTAATCCGCGAAACGCGTTGAGCACACCTGACTTATTTATGTATTAAAGGAATATACCAGAAGTTCCAAGTAGTGGACTGCCGTATTTTCCAGCTACTCTACAGGCAAGCCAGGCGAGGGAGGTGGTTGTTTTGGGTGTCTTGAGCTTTATCCCACTACACCCCTCCCTGGTGAAGTGAGTGTGGTGTTTATCACCTTTTATACGTTATATACGTTTTTACGTTGTCCATTTGATTTTATCTATCAGATGTGCTATGGTTTGTCACAACCAGACAGTTGAGAAGCTCTGACAGGAGCTTTCCAGATCCTCCTCCTTGAGTTTCTTTGTTTTGGTTAAGTTCCTCATCTCATTAGTCTATCTCAGCTGTCATGCAGTTGGACTGATTGCTTCCCTTTAAGTTCCTCCCCATGATGCATTAGGTTGCAGCTTATACAACTTCCTGGAGTGTGTGTGCTTGCTGTTTCTATTTCCCAGTCCTCTGCAAGATAAGTGATGTTCCTTTATTTGTGATTTTCTGTCTGCTGGATTTTCAGGTGACCCTGACTCCCTCCGTGTCTAGTGTAGGGAGCCGGTGGTCGTGTCCCCTCACTATTGTAGGGTCTTCAGGTATTAGATAGACGAGGTACGTGGATATGCGCCCATCCACCTTTGGGGTGTTCGCATAGGCTGAGCAATTAGGGAGAGTGGCAGGTCTCATGTAGGGGTCTCCCTTTTGTTCCTTAGTTGTGGATCCAGTGAGTCATTATTGTATTGCATTGTCTTGTTTCCTGTACACCATCCGTGACATTATAAGCCGCCCAAAACCGTCTCAAGCATGGATCCGGTTTCACTTTTGGCTGAGCGCTTCCAGGGTCTTTCATTGGAGGTAGCTGATCTCCGTAAGACTTTTTCTCAGTTTCAAGTGCGTTCATGGAGTTTGTTCTGAGCCTAAGATCTCGCTCCCGGATACGTTCTCCGGGGGGTAGTGAGTATTTTGTGCGTTTTAGAGAGGCTTGCAAACTCCATTTTCGCCTTCTTCCCCATTCCTCTGGTGATGAAGAACGGAGGGTGGGGATCATTATATCGCTGCTCAGGGGTAACGCTCAATCCTGGGCCTTTTCGCTGCCGGAGGGGGCACGGCCCCTCCGTTCAGTGGATGAATTCTTTTTAGCCCTTGGTCAGATATATGATGATCCGGATCGTATTGCTCTGGCTGAGTCTAGACTACGTCTGTTATGCCAGGGTAAACAATCCGCAGAGATATACTGCTCAGAATTTCGGAGATGGGCAGCTGATACTGGTTGGAATGATGCTGCACTCCGAAGTCAATTTTGCCATGGTCTTTCAGAGGGATTGAAAGATGCATTTGCCTTTCATGAGAGACCTACCTCCTTGGATTCTGCTATGTCTCAGGCCGTTTGTATTGACAGGCGTCTTAGAGAGAGAGGAGAGATCTCTCCTTCCTGTCATACTCAGTCCCGGGACAGTGCAGCAGTCTCTTTCTGTGCGCAGGGGTCTCAGTCGCTGTCAGCCCCTTCTGAGCAGGAGCCCATGCAGCTGGGGTTGATTGCCTCTGACAATAGAAGATTCAGCCTGCATGGCAGGGTTTGTTTTTGCTGTGGAGGTATAAATCATTTGGCAAATGTTTGTCCCTCTAGGATATTCAGGCAGTTTTCTGGGAGTAATAAAGAAACAAAAAGGAAAAAATCTTTTAAAAATGTTCCGTCTGTTACTATTGGCAGGGTTGAGGCGGAAATTGAAGGTTTTCCGTTTGCTTGTAGTTCCCGTTTTGTCCTGCCTGCTAGGGTGGCGCTAGAGAGCAAGAGCATTTTTTGTGAGATTTTTGTGGATAGTGGAGCAGCTGTCAATCTCATTGATAATCAATTTGCAATAACTCATGGTTTCCAGGTATGCACTTTGGGAAAGGATATTCCTGTTTTTGCTATTGATTCCGCTCCACTTTCTCAGAAATCATTAAAGGGCATAGTTCACAATATCCGTTTAATTGTGAGTGATGCTCATGTTGAGGATGTGTCATGTTTCGTCCTTAGCGTTTGCCTACTCCTCTAGTGTTGGGGCTACCCTGGCTCACTAAACATAACCCACCATTGATTGGCAAGCGAGGCAAATAAATGGTTGGAGTGACTTTTGCAGAGAGAATTGCCTCATGACATCTGTTTCTGAGGTTTCTACTAAGACTGTACCACCTTTCCTCTCTGAATTTTCGGATGTCTTCTCTGAGAGTGGAGTTCAGGATTTGCCCCCGCACAGGGAGTACGATTGCCCTATTAATCTCATCCCAGGCGCCAAGCTGCCTAAATCTCGTTTATACAATCTTTCCCAACCTGAGAGGGTCGCTATGCGTGCTTATATCTCTGAGAGTCTGAGAAAAGGACACATACGACCCTCGAAGTCACCTGTTGCCGCTGGTTTTTTCTTTGTTAAGAAAAAAGATGGTTCTTTAAGACCTTGTCTGGATTTCAGGGAGCTGAACAGTATCACTATTCGTGACCCTTATCCGCTTCCTCTGATCCCGGACCTGTTTAACCAGGTTGTTGGGGCTAAAGTCTTTTCCAAATTAGACCTAAGAGGGGCATACAACCTGGTCAGGGTCAGAGAAGGAGACGAATGGAAGACGGCTTTCAATACCCCTGAGGGCCATTTTGAGAATTTGGTTATGCCTTTTGGTTTGATGAATGCCCCAGCCGTTTTTCAGCATTTCGTGAACAGCATTTTTTATCATTTAATGGAAAATTTGTATTAGTGTATTTGGATGACATTTTGATTTTTTCTCCTGATTTCAAGACTCATAAGGAACATTTACGTCAGGTCTTGCTCATCCTGCGGGAGAATAAATTATACGCGAAACTGGAAAAATGTGTGTTTGCGGTTCCAGAAATCCAATTTCTGGGGTTTCTTGTCTCCGCTTCTGGTTTTCGCATGGACCCCGAGAAGGTCCGCGCTGTGCTTGAGTGGGAGCTTCCTGAGAATCAGAAGGCGCTGATGCGTTTTTTAGGCTTTGCCAATTATTACAGGAAATTTATTTTGAATTATTCCTCTGTTGTTAAACCACTCACTGATATGACCAGAAAGGGGGTAGATTTTTCTTCCTGGTCGGTAGAGGCGCGTAAGGCCTTTTCTAATATCAAGGAGAGTTTTGCTTCTGCTCCCATCCTGGTACAACCTGATATTTCGTTACCCTTCATAGTTGAGGTTGATGCTTCTGAGGTAGGGGTGGGTGCGGTCTTGTCTCAGGGCTCCTCTCCTGCCAAATGGCAACCGTGTGCCTTTTTCTCGAAGAAACTCTCCTCCGCAGAGAGAAATTATGATGTGGGAGATAGGGAATTGTTGGCCATCAAGTTGGCTTTTGAGGAATTGCGCCATTGGCTAGAGGGAGCCAGACACCCTATTACCGTGTTTACTGACCATAAAAATCTGGCCTACTTGGAGTCAGCCAAGCGTCTGAACCCGAGACAGGCCAGATGGTCTTTGTTCTTTTCAAGGTTTAATTTTGTTGTCACGTTCCGCCCTCGGGTTAAGAATGTGAAGGCAGATGCCCTGTCACGTTGTTTTCCGGGAGGTGGGAATTTTGAAGACCCGGGTCCCATTTTGGCTGAAGGTGTGGTGGTCTCTGCTCTTTTTCCTGAATTGGAGGCAGAGGTGCAGGCAGCCCAGTCAGAGGCTCCTGATCTTTGTCCTCCTGGGAGGTTGTTTGTGCCTCTCGCTTTGAGACACAAGATTTTTAAGGAACACCACGATACGGTCCTTGCTGGGCACCCGGGGGCAAGAGCCACACTGGATCTCATCGCTCGGAGATTCTGGTGGCCTGCGCTTCGTAAGTCGGTTGAGGGTTTTGTGGCAGCTTGCGAGACTTGCGCTCGTGCCAAAGTCCCTCATTCACAGCCATCAGGTCCTCTCCTTCCCTTACCCATTCCTTCTCGTCCTTGGACACATCTGTCCATGGACTTCATAACGGACTTGCCTCGTTCCTCGGGGAAGACTGTGATTCTGGTGGTGGTGGACCGTTTTAGCAAAATGGTGCATTTCATCCCTTTTCCTGGTTTGCCCAATGCTAAGACGCTGGCGCAGGCATTTTTTGACCACATTGTCAAATTGCATGGGATTCCTTCAGACATAGTCTCTGATAGGGGCACGCAGTTTGTTTCCAGATTCTGGAAGGCTTTCTGTTCTCGCTTGGGGGTTCGGTTGTCATTCTCTTCTGCTTTCCACCCGCAGTCGAATGGCCAGACAGAGCGCGTCAATCAGAATCTGGAGGATTGGTGTTCTTTTTTGTCCCTTGCTGAGTTTGCTTTAAATAACCGTCGTCAGGAGTCCTTTGATAAGTCACAATTTTTTGGTGCATATGGGTTTCATCCGCAGTTTGGGACTTTCTCGGGAGAGGGGTCTTCTGGTTTACCTGATGAGGACAGATTCTCCTCGTCTTTGTCATCTATTTGGCAAAAGATTCAGGATAATCTAAAGAGCATGAGTGAGAGATATAAGCGTGTGGCAGATAAGAGACGTGTGCCTGGTCCGGACCTGAATGTTGGTGATCTGGTGTGGTTGTCTACCAAGAATATCAAATTGAAGGTTCCCTCCTGGAAGTTGGGTCCTAGGTTTATTGGGCCTTACAAGATCCTGTCTGTCATCAATCCTGTTGCCTACCGTCTTGATCTTCCTCAGACTTGGAAGATCCATAATGTTTTTCATAAGTCCTTATTGAAACCTTATGTTCAACCTATTGTACCCTCGCCTTTGCCTCCTCCTCCGATTATGGTTGATGGAAATCTTGAATTTCAGGTCTCTAGGATTGTAGATTCTCGTCTTGTCCGCGGTTCCCTCCAGTACCTCGTTCATTGGGAGGGTTATGGTCCTGAGGAGAGGATGTGGGTCCCAGTGACGGACATTAAGGCCACTCGTCTCATCAGGGCTTTCCATAGGTCCCATCCTGAGAAGGTGGACCCTGAGTGTCCGGAGTCCACTCGTAGAGGGAGGGGTACTGTCACAACCAGACAGTTGAGAAGCTCTGACAGGAGCTTTCCAGATCCTCCTCCTTGAGTTTCTTTGTTTTGGTTAAGTTCCTCATCTCGTTAGTCTATCTCAGCTGTCATGCAGTTGGACTGATTGCTTCCCTTTAAGTTCCTCCCCATGATGCATTAGGTTGCGGCTTATACAACTTCCTGGAGTGTGTGTGCTTGCTGTTTCTATTTCCCAGTCCTCTGCAAGATAAGTGATGTTCCTTTATTTGTGATTTTCTGTCTGCTGGATTTTCAGGTGACCCTGACTCCCTCTGTGTCTAGTGTAGGGAGCCGGTGGTCGTGTCCCCTCACTATTGTAGGGTTTTCAGGTATTAGATAGCCGAGGTACGTGGATATGCGCCCATCCACCTTTGGGGTGTTCGCATAGGCTGAGCAATTAGGGAGAGTGGCAGGTCTCATGTAGGGGTCTCCCTTTTGTTCCTTAGTTGTGGATCCAGTGAGTCATTATTGTATTGCATTGTCTTGTTTCCTGTACACCATCCGTGACATGGTTTTATCATATGGTTACTGAGCACTAACAAGCTCTTTCCTCCCCCCTCTTTTATGGTAAGGGGCATCTATTTATTATTGGAGTATATTTTATAGATTTATATATCCATTCCAATAGCGGTTTGGCGCCATCCGGTGATTTTTCTCCTCTCTCTTCACTGCATTAACACTATATCGCATCTTTGCTTATAGTTCATCACCTAGGCTGCCCTGCTTCTGTCCTAGCATCTCACTGGTCAGTATCTTCCCGACCATCAATTATTTTGTGTATATATATATATATATTTATATATATGTATATAGAATTATTTTCCTCTTATCTATTATAAACTGTTCTCCTCCACTCTGGCCTCCACCTCTGGCGCCCTGCGTGTTAATCCCATATCTCCTTCCACAGGAGTACATGACTAACCCTCTCTTTTTTCTTCCTCTACCTCTACTAGGTATAGTAGTGGTACTATACACCCAAAAATTGGTGAATTTCACCAGAAAATGTAAATGACAGGGTAGTGAAATGATATAAAATAAAACACGTACAAAAAAAAAAATTTGATTTATGAGGTTTAGTTCCATATGGAGTAGGAGTTTGAGGAGGCGGTGGACGTAGCAGAGTAGGTGGAAGCGGCGGTGGAGGAGGACGAGATACCCAACACAGGTTTTTGGTTTTAATTACATTTTTTAAAATTAAGGTACACTCCAAAAAGTGTGAAATATCCAAAATACAAACATGAGCAATTGCGCTGCAGTATAACAATGGCTGGTTAGTGCCGGTATACATGTCTATTCTGCACTAGGTATGGACAAGTCCTGAGGGATCCATGCCTGGTTCATTTTAATGAACGTGAGCTTGTCCACATTGGCTGTAGACAGGCGGCTGCGCTTGTCTGTGATGACGCCCGCTGCCGTGCTAAACACACGTTCAGATAATACACTGGCTGCAGGGCAGGCCAGCACCTCCAAGGCGTAAAGGGCAAGCTCAGGCCATGTGCCCAATTTGGAGACCCAGAAGTTAAAGGGGGCAGACCCGTCATTCAGTACGTGTAGGCGTGTGCACACATACTGCTCCACCATGTTGGTGAAATGCTGCCTCCTGCTAAGACGTTCCATATCAGCTGGTGGTGCTGGCTGTTGTGGCGTGCTGACAAAGCTTTTCCACATTTTTTCCCCATGCTTACCCTGCCTTCTGAGGTGCTGGCGGTGCCCCAGCTGCATTGGCGTCCTCTTCCTTGTCCTCTGCCTTCGCCTTGTGCTTTCACTGTGCCCCCGCTGTCAGGTGGGAATGCCAGCAGCAGCGCATCTACCAGCGTGCGCTTGTACTCACGCATCTTACAATCACGTTTCAGTGAGGGAATTAAGGATGGTATGTTGTCCTTGTAACGGGGATACAGCAGCGTGGCCACTCAGTAATCAGCACAAGTTAGAATGAGGGCAACTCGGTGGTCGTTGCGGAGACACTGCAGCATGTAATCGCTCATGTGTGCCAGGCTGCACAGAGGCAACGAAAAGCGGTCCTCTGTGGGAGGTGTATCGTCTGTGTCCTCTGTATCCCCCTATCCACATACCAGTGATGGCCATGAGGTGGTCTGGGTGCCACCCTGCTGTGAACATGGTTCCTCCTCCATCTCCTCCTCCTCCTCCTCCACCTCCTCATCCTCCAGAACTGTTCCCTGGCTGGACAATTGTGTACCTTGGGTTTGTGGGTGCAGGAACCCACCCTCGGAGCCACTTGGGAATGACTGGCCGGAAACCCTACGAAATGATCCCTCTTCCTCCTCCTCCTCCTGTGCCACATCCTCTTCCATCATTGCCAGCAGCGTTTTTTCAAGGAGGCATAGAAGTGGGATAGTAACGCTGAGAATGGCGTTATCAGCACTGGCCATGTTAGTGGAGTACTCTAAACAGCGCAACAAGGAACACAAGTCTCGCATGGAGGCCCAGTCATTGGTGGTGAAGTGGTGCTGTTCCGCAGAGCGACTCACCCCTTGCGTGCTGCAGCTGAAACTCCACTATCGCCTGCTGCTGCTCGCACAGTCTGGCCAGCAAGGTGAAGTTCCACCTTGTTGGCACGTCGCATATGAGACGGTGAACGGGAAGGCCGAAGTTACGCTGCAGCACTGACAGGCGAGCAGCAGCAGGGTGAGAATGCCGAAAGCGCGCACAGACGGCCCACACTTTATGCAGCAGCTCTGACATATCGGGGTAATTTTTAGGAATCTCTGCGCCACCAAATTCAGCACATGCGCCAGGCAAGGGATGCGCGTCAAACCGGCTAGTCCCAGAGCTGCTACGAGATTTCGCCCATTATTGCACATTACCAAGCCGGGCTTGAGGCTGACTGGCACAAACCACTCATCGGTCTGTTGTTCAAGGCCCGTCCACAGCTCCTGCGCGGTGTGGGGTTTGTCCCCCAAACAGATAAGTATTAAAACTGCCTGCTGTCGTTTACCCCTGGCTGTGCTGAAGTTGGTGGTGAAGGTGTTACGCTGACCGGATGAGGAGCTGGTAGAGGATGAGGAAGCAGAGTAGGAGGAGGAAGCAACAGGAGGCAAACTGAAGTGCCCTGCAATCCTCGGTGGTGGAAGGACATGCGCCAAACTGCTATTCGCCTCAGGCCCAGCCGCCACTGCATTTACCCAGTATACTGTTATGGAGATATAACGGCCCTGACCGTGCTTACTGGTCCATGTATCCGTAGTCAGGTGCACCTGATTTTGTCCCCTACTTGGTTGTGCAGGGAAGGGATGGCTTGCTTTGAAAAGTAGTGGCAGCTGGGCACGACGTACTGTGGGACAGCCACCACCATAAGGCCTTTAAAACTATCCGTTTCCACTAATGGAATAACAGCATTTCAAAGGCCAGTAATTTAGAAATGCTGGCATTCAGGGCTAGGGATCGCGGGTGGGTAGGGGGGTACTTCCTCTTCCTCTCCAGCGTTTGGGAGATGGAGAGCTGAACGCTTCCATGGGACATTGTGGAGATGCTTGGTGACCCAGGTGTTGGTGTTGCTGGCAGATCCTCTGTTTGCAGGTAGAGATGTCCCAAACTATTCGCCGGCGAACAGTTCCCGGTGAACATAGCTTGTTCGTGTTCGCGGCGGCGGGCGAACATATGCGATGTTCGGTCCGCCCCCTATACATCATCATTGAGCAAACTTTGACCCTGTACCTCACAGTCAGCAGACACATTCCAGCCAATCAGCATACCCTCCCTCCCAGACCCTCCCACCTCCGATCAAAAAGCAAGGACAGCACCCATCTTAGATTCATTCTGAAGCTGCAGTGTCACAAATTTGACTAAGTTGTAATCGCAATGCGATTAATACAGGTTATATTAATTGCATTGCGAATTCAACTTAGAGCTGGGTTCCTAATGGTTGTATTGCTAGAATATAATGAAGATTGAGAATATAGTGCTATATTTGTTATATTCGTAAATTCTAGCAATACAACTATTAGGAACTTAGCTCTAAGTTGAATTCGCAATGCGAATAATGCAGGTTACATTAATCGCATTGCAAATTCAACTTACCACACTCTGCGTCAACTACGTAATTTTCCATGGGAGTTTTGCCATGGATCCCCCTCCGGCATGCCACAGTCCAGGTGTTAGTCCCCTTGAAACAACTTTTCCATCACTATTGTGGCCAGAAAGAGTCCCTGTGGGTTTTAAAATTTGCCTGTCTAATGAAGTCTATGGCGGTTCGCTCGTTCGCAAAGATTCGCGGAAATTCGCGTTCGCCGATCGCGAATGGAAAATTTTATGTTCGCGACATCTCTATTTAAGGGGGGGCAGGTGGCACTATTACTCCAGAGGTGGATGAAGAGGCCGCGACTGCAGCAGAAGAGGAAGCAGGAGGAGCCAGAGACCTTTCATGGTTTTTGAGGTGTCTACTCCACTGCAGCTCGTGCTTTACACTTAAATGCCTGGTCATGCAGGTTGTACTCAGGTTGAGAACGTTTATGCCTCGCTTCAGGCTTTGATTGCACAGCGTGCAAACCACTAGTGTCTTGTCGTCAGCACATTGTCTGAAGAACTGCCACGCCAGGGAACTCCTTCAAGCTGGCTTTGGTGTGCTCAGTCCCTTGCTGTGGTGGGCAGTAAGAGGCGTACTGTCTAGAGGATGGCCGCTCCGCTTTTGCACCCTGCTCCCTCTTATGCTGTGCTGGTGGCTCTGTGCGACCACCGCCTCTTCCTCCGAACTACATAGGTCACTCGCATGACCTTGATTCCATGTGGGGTCGAGGACCTCATCGTCCTCCACATCATCTTCCACCCAGTCTTCACCCCTGCCTTCCTTGTCAGTCTGCACACTTTTGAAAGGCCCAGCAGTTGGCACCTGTGTTTTTCTCATCATCCGAGACGTGCTGCGATGGTCCTCTCATGTACTCATCTTGAAAGATAAGTGGTTGGGCATCGGTGCACTCAATCTCTTCCACTTCTGGGGCAGGGCTAGGTGGATGGCCCTGGGAAGCCCTGCATGACTTTGGGCTCAGACTGCTTGGCTGATTTCCAAGGGGGTGAGGTGAAAGACTGATAAACATCGGCTGCAGGTGCCAACTGTGGTCTTTCAGCAGGAAACTGGGTGGGAGACAATGTGAAGGAACTGGATCCACTGTCAGCAACCCAATCTACTATCGCCTGTACTTGTTCAGGCCTCACCATTCGAAGAGCAGCATTAGGCCCGAACAAATACCTCTGCAGGTTTTGTCGCCTACTCGCACCTAAGGAAGGGGTTTCACTTGTGCGTGCAGCTGGTACAGATCGACCACGTCATCTCCCTGCAACAGGAGCTCCACCAGCAGCACCACGACCTGGGCCACG
Organism: Bufo bufo; assembly: GCF_905171765.1. NCBI lineage: Eukaryota > Metazoa > Chordata > Amphibia > Anura > Bufonidae > Bufo > Bufo bufo. The sequence goes on along the minus strand of NC_053391.1, from coordinate 537,231,382 downwards.
TCCATTATTTGACGCTCTCCTCATATTTTTCGAATTTAGGATCTTGCCCTAAATGGGTGTTTAATTAATAGTTGAATAGAACGACAGTATGTAAAGGGTGTATCTCACACACTCTGAACCACTGTAGGCTTGAAATAAATATTTATTTGCCAAAATGGCTGTATTTCAAATGGCTGTATTTCAAATCCCTGAATCAAACCCCTGTATGTAGAGGGTGTATCTCACACGGTCTGAACCATTATAGGCCTGAAGTAAATATTTCTTTGTCCAAAATGGCTGTATTTCAAATGGCTGTATTTCAAATCCCTGAATCAAACCCCTGTATGTAGAGGGTGTATCTCACACGGTCTGAACCAGTGTAGGCCTGAAGTAAATATTTCTTTGCCCAAAATGGCTGTATTTCAAATGGTTGTATTTCAAATCCCTGAATCAAACCCCTGTATGTAGAGGGGGTATCTCACACGGTCTGAACCAGTGTAGGCCTGAAGTAAATATTTCTTTGCCCAAAATGGATGTATTTCAAATAGCTGTATTTCAAATTCCTGAATCAAACCCCTGTATGTAGAGGGGGTATCTCACACGGTCTGAACCAGTGTAGGGCTGAAATAAATATTTCTTTGCCCAAAATGTCTGTATTTCAAATGGCTGTATTTCAAATCCCTGAATCAAACCCCTGTATGTAGAGGGTGTTCTCACAGGGCATGAACCAGTGTAGGCCTGAAGTAAATATTTCTTTGCCCAAAATGTCTGCATTTCAAATGGCTGTATTTCAAATCCCTGAATCAAACCCCTCTATGTAGAGGGGGTATCTCACACGGTCTGAACCAGTGTAGGCCTGAAGTAAATATTTCTTTGCCCACAATGGCTGTATTTCAAATGGCTGTATTTCAAATCCCTGAATCAAACCCCTGTATGTAGAGGGGGTATCTCACATGGCCTGAACCAGTGTAGGGCTCAATTCAATATTGGTGCACCAAATGGCGGTATTTCAAATCTCTGAATCTAACCTAAATGAATTAAGGGTGTATCTCACAATGACATCTGCATTAAAGGCTGGCAGCTAATTTTTTTGTGCCAAAACGAGTGTTTGTTTAAAAACTGAATTTGACAGCAGTATACAAGCCTGTAATTTCACACGTGCTGGTCCTGCTAGGGTTGAAAATATAGTTTTTTGTCAAAAAAGTGTGTTTTTAAAACCCCAGAAAATGATGGGTGTATTTCTAGCTTACGATTGCACACTGACTAATCCAGATGTTGTATATTGCCAAAAAAGTATTTTTTTTGGTAACAGAATATGAAAGCTGTATATATTAAACTTGAATTTAACACTTGCAGATCTGTAAAATACAGTTTTGTTTTTTTTTTAAAAGTGTGTTTTCAAACCCTAGAAAATGATGGGTGTATTTTTAGCTTAAATTGCACACTGACTAATCCAGATGTTGTAGATTGCCAAAAAAGTATTTTTTTGGTAACAGAATATGAAAGCTGTATATATTAAACTTGAAGTTAACACTTGCAAATCAGGAAAATACAGTTTTTTGGCAAAAAAGTGTGTTTTTAAAACCCCAGAAAATGATGGGTGTATTTCTACCTTAAATTGCACACTGACTAATCCAGATGATGTAGTTTGCCCTGTAGTTTGCACTGAGCTTGCATAAAATGGCCGCCGCCACCACCTAACTAACAGAATTATAAAATTTATATTTTTTTTTGATCAATGGCCTCAGGGCAGGGTAAAACGATTGTGCCCTGCACCCACACAACTATTTCTCTGTAGATCGCTGAGTTAGATTTTCTCCTATTCTCTCCCTGAAATCACAAGTCCAGCAGCATCCTCTCCCTACACTTGTAACAGCAGAGTGACGTGCAGCGCTACGTGACTCAACCTTATATAGAGCCTGGGTCACATGCTGCTCTGGCCAATCACAGCCATGCCATTAGTAGGCATGGCTGTGATGGTGTAATGACCGGCGTCACACGAAGGGAGGGAAATGGGAAGGCCCTGTCCAAGGGACAGGGAAAGGTGGTGACCCCTGACTCACCTTGCGGCTGGCACCTGACTGCCCTGACGTCCCTAGACGGGTTCCTCACCCGTACGCCGATCACGTGCCTAAACCCTGGCTTTCCCTAAGATGAGCCCTGTCTAGTGGGATCACTAGTCCGCACCACTGACACTAAGAGGAGAACACCAAGGAGAGGGCAGACAATACAGACAAACATATAATCCCAGGTGGGCGACAACAGCAGACCACCAAGGCCCAACCGGGATCCGGAGGGTAATGTTCTGGAACAACAACCAGGGAACACAGCTACTCATCTCCAGTGGGTCAGTATAGATGTCCAGGCAGGAAGCTCTATATCTGGCAACCAGAGAAGTGGGAGATGGGAATATAAGGAGGTTGGGATTGCTGGACAAGAAACAGCTGAGGAGGAGAAGCTACGGATCCCTGAGTGAGCCAAAAAGGATTGCATGGCAAACCCAGAAAGCTACCATTACGAAACAGCACTGTCTTTGTACATCGAACGCGCAGCCACCCGCTGCGACTTCCTGACCCTGGGTATAACGGAGTCAGACGTGGCTCTTGACACCCTCGTGACAGATGGCTTCTAAGGTCAGACAGTTAACCGCTTGTTGATTGGCTGCTCTGCAGCCTTTCAAAAAGCGCAAAGAAAGCGCCGAACACCAAACCCAAACCCAAACTTTTACGGAAATGTTCGGGTTCGGGTCCGGGGTCCAAAAATCCTAAAGTTTGGTACGAACCCGAACTTTACAGTTCGAGTTCCCTCAACCCTAATTGCTGGGTGTATAAATATGTTACCATAAAATTTATTGAATCCTCAGAGAAAAAGATTTAAAAAAATGAGATTTCAGTGAAGCCTTCACAATCTCTGAAGCCTTCACAAACTCAGGAATTTGGGGCTAATAATCGTCATATAAAAAACTAACTACGTACCACTAACTGCAACTCTTTTTTTCCCACCCAAAAAAAATATAAAAAAATGAGCACACTATTTATCGGTGCTCTGCAGCACGCACGCACACAGATGTTGCGTGTGTGCAAAAAATGTAGTATAAAAATTCACTACAGTGTTTGGTGGTTTTAAAATGCTCGCACGCAGATGGTGCGTTCATGCAAAATCCTAAACTGACACTAACTGAATTAGTTATATATATATATATATATATATATATTGTAAAACAAAACATGCAATGCAACAGCTCTCTGCAAACCAAATAAAGTACAAAAATGCATAATACCGTATTTTTCGCCCTATAAGACGCACCTAGGTTTTTGAGGAGGAAAATAAGAAAAAAAATATTTTTAACTAAATGGTGTGTGGGTTTTGAACTAATGGTGGTCTGTGCATGGCACTACTATGGGGGATCTGTGGATGGCACTGTTATGGGGGGGATCTGTGGGTGGCACTGTTATGGGAGGATCTGTGGATGGCACTGTTATGGGGGGATCTGTGGATGGCACTGTTATGGGGATCTGTGGAAGGCACTGTTATGGGGGGTTTGTGGATGGCACTGTTATGGGGGGGATTTGTGGATGGCACTGTTATGGGGGGATCTGTGGATGGCACTGTTATGGGGGGATCTGTGGATGGCACTGTTCTGGGGGGATTTGTGGATGGCACTGTTATGGGGATCTGTGGATGGCACTGTTATGGGGGGATCTGTGGATGGCACTGTTCTGGGGGATTTGTGGATGGCACTGTTATGGGGATCTGTGGATGGCACTGTTATGGGGGGATCTGTGGATGGCACTGTTATGGGGGGGATCTGTGGATGGCACTGTTATGGGGGGGTGATCTGTGGATGGCACTGTTATGGGGGGGTGATCTGTGGATGGCACTGTTATGGGGGGAGATCTTTGGATGGCACTGTTATGGAGGGGGATCTGTGGGTGGCACTGTTATGGGGGGGATCTGTGGATGGCACTGTTATGGGGGGTGGATCTGTGGATGGCACTGCTATATATGTGTCACCCACAGATCCCCCACCCCATAACAGTGCCATCCACATATCCCCCACCCCATAATAGTGGCATCCACAGATGCCCTAATATACAGGAGCTAAACCTGTGGGAGGGTCCCCGCCACTCACTTACTGCTTTATTGCCTAAACCTTTTATAATAATAGCTTTCATTGAAGTTCCTATGAGCATTAAGTGAGTGAGCATCAAGGAAGTGAGTACAGTGACTGCACCGCCCCCACTGCATTTGCATGACACCGGCTCATCCTCCCTCCCCCCCCAGGTGAAACATCACAGTTTGCGATGCTGCAGCATCGCAGACTGCAATGTAAAATGGCAGCATTCGCCCCATAAGATGCAGGGGAATCCCCCCCCCACACTTTTAGGGGGGGTAAGTGCGTCTTATGGGGCGAAAAATACGGTAATTGCTAATGCTATACTTATAAATTAGAGATGCTTGGCAAATTATTTTGTACAAAATTATTTGAGCCCGTCTGACGCACGTCAAGGCGATCTCTGTAAGACGGGTTCCTAACACTAAATTCTACCTGTTCTGTGCCATGACGGCTACCATACAATTCAGGGAGTGTAGGTTCCACATGCATGGTGGGCTTTAATTTAATTCATCTTTTGTGCCAAAATGGCCTCCATTATATCCAAGGAATGCAGGTACCAACATGCATGCCGGGCCCACTCCACACCTCTCCTGATGCCAAATGGCCACCAAAGAATGCAATGAGAGTCCACACTATACCTCTCCTGTTGCCAAATGGCTTCCAGTGAATGAGGGGGAGCACGCTAAGCTATATACTCACAGTAATTAAAATGAGCCTATGGGGCAGACGAGCTGGTCAGGAGTGCACGACTGAAGTGTCAGCCACACCTATATATAGTCAGGTCCATAAATGTTGGGACATCGACACCATTCTAACATTTTTGGCTCTATACACCACTACAATGGATTTGAAATGAAACAAACAAGATGTGCTTTAACTGCAGACTGTCAGCTTTAATTTTAGGATATTTACATCCAAATCAGGTGAACGGTGTAGGAATTCCAACAGTTTGCATATGTGCCTCCCACTTGTTAAGGGACCAAAAGTAATGGGACAATTGGCTTCTCAGCTGTTCCATGGCCAGGTGTGTGTTATTCCCACATTATCCCAATTACCATGAGTAGATAAAAGGTCCATAATTCATTTCAAGTGTGCTATTTGCATTTGGAAACAGATTCCAAATGCAAATGAACTTGCTAAAAATGTAACTCTCTGCATGCAGGGCAGTTCAGCCCTTTCCTGTGCAGCTGTAGCGCTGCCATTGGCTGAAGCGTTATTCCAGCCAATAGCAGCGCTGTCAGGGGACGCCAAACACTGGTGTCCCCTGCCTGACCCAGGGGGGACAGGTGCTGACAAGTTCAGCACCAGTCACCCCTCTACAAACCCTGTTCCACCCCCTGCAGCTTCCTGGATGAATGAAAAAATCATCCGGAGCTGCGATTGGCGAGTCTGCAGAAATCGTCCAATCACAGCGATCCATGTTGCAGGGGGGTGGGAAAACCTCCCTGTGCCTCTAGGGAAGATGGCTGCCTGCTGTCCTGAGCAGCCATCTTCACCCGGTCACGGAGGGATTTCGCTCAGGGACCGTGTGAGCACTGCACTGTAACTGTACTGCGCTGGTATTTTGTACTTAGTTTGCAGCGCCGTACAGCTACAGCACTGGTAGCGAACGGGTTAAATAATTTCTCATCTACCTCATTACTCCTATGTACTTTGGTGCACAAGTATGTGACTTCAGATACTGTATTAAGAGACGTCTGACGAAGAGGCCCAAGTAGCCTCAAAAGCTTGCAATTTTGTCATCATCATTTTCTGACAGCCATAACTTATTTTATATTTCGGTCTACAGAGCTGTATGGGGCTTGTTTTTTGTGTAATAAACTGTCTTTTTTATTGGTACCATTTTTATGATATGTACGACTTTTTGATCACTGTTATTCAATTTATTTGGCAGGACAAGATGACAAAAAATTGTAAATCACATGCTTTTTAATTTTCTTGCGTTAACTGCACAGGAACTTTTTAAAAATATTTTAATAGTTCAGGCATTTTCAGATGTGGCAACACCTAATATGTTTATTTTTATTATTGTTTATACTTTTATATGTAAAAATGGAAAGGGGACTGATTTAAACTTGTAATTAGAGATGAGCGAAATTTAAAAAAAATTGATTTGACGGTTCGCCAAATTTCTTTGAAAAATTTTGTTCGATTCAAATAAATTTCTGGCAAATTACGTTAAAAACTGCTATTTTCTGGCTGCAGAGAGCCTTCATAGCGGTGTAGAACACTGTGCCTTGCAGTAACACGCATAGGGAGTCTGCTGTGGTAGTGAAATAATACTGTGAGTCCGTATGACATGCAAATGACAGGCGTCGCTCTTAGAATCACTGCACACTTCACTTAGGCCTCATGCACACGACCGTTGTGTGCATCCGCGTCCGTTCCTTCATTTTTCACAGTTTAGCGGAGGTCCCATTCATTTTTATGGAGCTGTGAAAAAAAACTGATAGTCCTCCGTTTTTTCTCCGCGTCCGTGAGCCGTGATTCCAGTCCGTCAAAAAAATATAACCTGTCTATTCTTGTCAGTGGAAAACGGAGGACGGACCCATTCAAGTCAATGGGTCCGTAAAAAAAAAAAACAACGGATGAACAGCTGGTATGTCATCCGTGTCTGCGTCTGTGTCCGTTTTTTCTACAAGTCCTTTGTGCATTAAATTTACACTTTTCATTAACCTTCCTTTTTTCCCCCTGTCTGACAAAAAAAAGGAAGACACAAGCAAATACAACTGAAGCTAAATCGGACACGGACCACTGAAGCCAAATCACTGACAGTGAAAAACCACTGTCGTGTGCATGAGGCCTTATTTGGGCAGTCACGGTACCAAAACTGACCAAATAACTCAAGTATGAACTCAGCCTTACAGGTCAATGTTAGCGCCAATAAGAACCCTGTTCTATTAAACGCTTAGACAAGTAGAGCCCCCCGACAGAGTGGAGACGGTGTCAGCAGTAAGTTTGTGTTGATGTCACTGATTATTTTGCCCTTCCTCTGATCTGTCAGAACAATAACCCACAAAAAACGGATCCTGTCTGTGGAGCATCCGCCTTCACTCAGTCAGCATTTTGTCAGTAATCCATCAGTATTAGGGCCCATTCACAATTTTGCGGAAGGTCTGCGGATCCATTCATTTCTATGGGCCCTCAAAAGATGCGGACAGCACACTGTGTGCTGTCCGCATTCGTTATTCCGTACTGATGGTCCTCAAAAATAAACTTCAAAGTCCTATACTTGTCCGCATAAAACGTTCCGTGGACCCATACAAGTCTATGGGTCCGCAAAAATGCGGATTACAACGGAAATGTTAATGTATGTAATCCGCATTTTTGCGGATCAATGTCCGCAATTTTATTGACCCAGCCCCAAATAAAAATGTATACATTATCAGACAGGTCTGTCTGGGCAAATTCAGACAGAGAAAAACCATTTTGTGAGTTGGCTGTGAGTTGCCTGACATGGCTTTCTCTGTGGAGAAGATGATAGTTATTATCCAGGAGAGAATAGAGTTGTGGGACACTCGTTCAGAATTGTACCACGACCGTCTCTGCAAGGATAGGTTGTGGTGCGAAGTTGCAGTAATCCTTATGCCAGACAAGTGGGCCAAGGGAGATGGCAAAGTCCATTAAAGGATTAGTAAGTAAACTTATTTTTATATATTTCTAGATTATTTTTTATTTGAAATTAAATTGGGTTTAGGTTGTCTAGCATGTGCAGCATCCTCAGAGAAGTTTGCAAACTTCTGAGGATGCTGCACATGCTAGATACTACATGCATGTAGACTAGATAAAACGGACATCATGTTTGTGTACTTCGAAAATAAGTGCAGGATGCTCAGAGAAGTTTGCAAACTTCTTAGAGCATGCTGCACGTGCTAGACACTACATGCATGTATAAAAAAAACACAATGATTTTAAATTATTTTTTATTTTTTATTTAAATCACAGTAAAAAAATCTTAGAACCCGATGGCATTCCTGCCGGGATCAATTCCGGAGCGAAGAAACAGCCCATAAAGGCAAAAGTGGCGATAGCGGTGAAAAGAAAAAGAAGCCCTATCTCTACACACAGCAACTACAATTTTTGAAGCCAATCTTTGAGCTGAGACCGTAAATTGAAATATTGTTGATTTTTGGGATTATACATTTACTAATTGCCAATCCACATAAATATTTCTATTATTTTTATTCTCTTATAAAGGACCATCGGCAGCCTCGAAGGTGAGCCCGCAGCAAGCCAACAGTCTGCAGAAAGCACTCTAGTGATGTCACCACAGGAGCCCTCCTCTCTAGCTCACACTTCACCAATGGCTGTGACACCACCGCCAGAGATCATAATAACACCCAAGGTCCCGCATCCACAGGCAGACATTACCACAAGGGGGGGTTCAAAACGTAAAAGGAATCCTCCTCAGCCTGTTTCAGTTACAAGTACTTGAGACCTGATTGATAGTCAGGTTCTTGAGTATTTAACCCGTAATAAGCCAGAAACTCAAGAGGACAGCATTATACTGGGCCTGGGGCCTTTCTTACAAAGGGTACCCAGATCCAGAAAGCATATGTGCGTGGCTTCCTTGACAGCTGTTCTGGAGATATTTGCAGGCCCAACTATGCCAATGCGAGTGTACGACTTCCTCAATCATGCTCGGAAACAATTGCATCAGCCTGCAATGTCTTCAATGCATTATTCATTTCCTTCTCCAGTCCAAGGTCCAAGTGCTAGATGGGTCTTCCCGCAGCCCACTACCTCCTCTTCTGACCAGTAGTCGTACTCTCGGGACCTTTATGACTTATGATTTTTATTTTTTTCCTGTTATATAAAATATTTTGGGATTACCTAAAAAAAAATTGTATGTTTTGCTTTCAAAAAAGGTTTATTCAGAAAAGGTATAATCAAAAAAGGTATATTAACATGTGTTAGAATAGCACAGTTGTGGCAAACCTATGGCACCCATGCCCAGGAAAAAAGTCTTTGGTGTTCCAATATGCCTTTGGACTTTTTCTGCCATTTATCAGCACAGGGTGCATTATGAACAGCAGAACTAGCACATTTATTGGTATTCTGTTTAACCACCTCAGCCCCCAGTGCTTAAACACCCTGAAAGACCAGGCCACTTTTTACACTTCTGACCTACACTACTTTCACCGTTTATTGCTCGGTCATGCAACTTACCACCCAAATGAATTTTACCTCCTTTTCTTCTCACTAATAGAGCTTTCATTTGGTGGTATTTCATTGCTGCTGACATTTTTACTTTTTTTGTTATTAATCGAAATTTAACGATTTTTTTGCAAAAAAATGACATTTTTCACTTTCAGTTGTAAAATTTTGCAAAAAAAACGAGATCCATATAGAAATTTTGCTCTAAATTTATAGTTCTACATGTCTTTGATAAAAAAAAAAAATGATTGGGTAAAAAAAAAAATGGTTTGGGTAAAAGTTATAGCGTTTACAAACTATGGTACAAAAATGTGAATTTCCGCTTTTTGAAGCAGCTCTGACTTTCTGAGCACCTGTCATGTTTCCTGAGGTTCTACAATGCCCAGACAGTACAAACACCCCACAAATGACCCCATTTCTGAAAGTAGACACCCTAAGGTATTCACTGATGGGCATAGTGAGTTCATAGAACTTTTTATTTTGTGTCACAAGTTAGTGGAAAATGATGTTTTTATTTTATTTTTATTTTTTTCTTACAAAGTCTCATATTCCACTAACTTGTGACAAAAAATAAAAAGTTCTATGAACTCACTATGCCCATCAGCGAATACCTTGGGGTCTCTTCTTTCCAAAATGGGGTCACTTGTGGGGTAGTTATACTGCCCTGGCATTCTAGGGGCCCAAATGTGTGGTAAGGAGTTTGAAATCAAATTCTGTAAAAAATGACCTGTGAAATCCGAAAGGTGCTCTTTGGAATATGGGCCCCTTTGCCCACCTAGGCTGCAAAAAAGTGTCACACATCTGGTATCTCCGTACTCAGGAGAAGGTGGGGAATGTGTTTTGGGGTGTCATTTTATATATACCCATGCTGGGTGAGAGAAATATCTTGGCAAAAGACAACTTTTCCCATTTTTTTATACAAAGTTGTCATTTGACCAATATATTTATCTCACCCAGCATGGGTATATGTAAAAAGACACCCCAAAACACATTCCTCAACTTCTCCTGAGTACGGGGATACCAGATGTGTGACACTTTTTTGCAGCCTAGGTGGGCAAAGGGGCCCATATTCCAAAGAGCACCTTTCGGATTTCACAGGTCATTTTTTTACAGAATTTGATTTCAAACTCCTTACCACACATTTGGGCCCCTAGAATGCCAGGGCAGTATAACTACCCCACAAGTGACCCCATTTTGGAAAGAAGAGACCCCAAGGTATTCGCTGATGGGCATAGTGAGTTCATGGAAGTTTTTATTTTTTGTCACAAGTTTGTGGAATATGAGACTTTGTATGAAAAAAAAAAAATCATCATTTTCCACTAACTTGTGACAAAAAATAAAAAATTCTAGGAACTCGCCATGCCCCTCACGGAATACCTTGGGGTGTCTTCTTTCCAAAATGGGGTCACTTGTGGGGTAGTTATACTGCCCTGGTATTCTAGGGGCCCAAATGTGTGGTAAGGAGTTTGAAATCAAATTCAGTAAAAAATGACCAGTGAAATCCGAAAGGTGCTCTTTAGAATATGGGCCCCTTTGCCCACCTAGGCTGCAAAAAAGTGTCACACATCTGGTATCCCCGTACTCAGGAGAAGTTGAGGAATGTGTTTTGGGGTGTCTTTTTACATATACCCTTGCTGGATGAGATAAATATCTTGGTCAAATGACAACTTTGTATAAAAAAATGGGAAAAGTTGTCTTTTGCCAAGATATTTCTCTCACCCAGCATGGGTATATATAAAATGACACCCCAAAACACATTCCCCACCTTCTCCTGAGTACGGAGATACCAGATGTGTGACACTTTTTTGCAGCCTAGGTGGGAAAAGGGGCCCATATTCCAAAGAGCACCTTTCGGATTTCACAGGTCATTTTTTACAGAATTAGATTTCAAACTCCTTACCACACATTTGGGCCCCTAGAATGCCAGGGCAGTATAACCACCCCACAAGTGACCCCATTTTGGAAAGAAGACACCCCAAGGTATTCCGTGAGGGGCATGGCGAGTTCCTAGAATTTTTTATTTTTTGTTACAAGTTAGTGGAAAATGATGATTTTTTTTTTTTTTTCATACAAAGTCTCATATTCCACAAACTTGTGACAAAAAATAAAAACTTCCATGAACTCACTATGCCCATCAGCGAATACCTTGGGGTCTCTTCTTTCCAAAATGGGGTCACTTGTGGGGTAGTTATACTGCCCTGGCATTCTAGGGGCCCAAATGTGTGGTAAGGAGTTTGAAATCAAATTCTGTAAAAAATGACCTGTGAAATCCGAAAGGTGCTCTTTGGAATATGGGCCCCTTTGCCCACCTAGGCTGCAAAAAAGTGTCACACATCTGGTATCCCCGTACTCAGGAGAAGTTGAGGAATGTGTTTTGGGGTGTCTTTTTACATATACCCATGCTGGGTGAGATAAATATCTTGGTCAAATGACAACTTTGTATAAAAAAATGGGAAAAGTTGTCTTTTGCCAAGATATTTCTCTCACCCAGCATGGGTATATATAAAATGACACCCCAAAACACATTCCCCACCTTCTCCTGAGTACGGAGATACCAGATGTGTGACACTTTTTTGCAGCCTAGGTGGGCAAAGGGGCCCATATTCCAAAGAGCACCTTTCGGATTTCACAGGTCATTTTTACAGAATTTGATTTCAAACTCCTTACCACACATTTGGGCCCCTAGAATGCCAGGGCAGTATAACTACCCCACAAGTGACCCCATTTTGGAAAGAAGAGACCCCAAGGTATTCGCTGATGGGCATAGTGAGTTCATGGAAAAAAAAAAAATTTGTCACAAGTTAGTGGAATAGGAGACTTTGTATGAAAAAAAAAAAAAAAAAAAAAAAAAAAATCATCATTTTCCACTAACTTGTGACAAAAAATAAAAAATTCTAGGAACTTGCCATGCCCCTCACGGAATACCTTGGGGTGTCTTCTTTCCAAAATGGGGTCACTTGTGGGGTAGTTATACTGCCCTGGCATTTTCCAGGGGCCCTAATGTGTGGTAAGTAGGTAAATGACCTGTGAAATCCGAAAGGTGCTCTTTGGAATGTGGGCCCCTTTGCCCACCTAGGCTGCAAAAAAGTGTCACACATCTGGTAGCTCCGTACTCAGGAGAAGGTGGGGAATGTGTTTTGGGGTGTCATTTTACATATACCCATGCTGGGTGAGAGAAATATCTTGGCAAAAGACAACTTTTCCCATTTTATTTATACAAAGTTGGCATTTGACCAAGATATTTATCTCACCCAGCATGGGTATATGTAAAATGACACCCCAAAACATATTCCCCAACTTCTGCTGAATACGGAGATACCACATGTGTGACACTTTTTTGCAGCCTAGGTGGGCAAAGGTGCCCAAATTCCTTTTAGGAGGGCATTTTTAGACATTTGGATACCAGACTTCTTCTCACGCTTTGGGGCCCCTAAAATGCCAGGGCAGTGTAAATACCCCACATGTGACCCCATTTTGGAAAGAAGACACCCCAAGGTATTCAATGAGGGGCATGGCGAGTTCATTGAAAAAAAAAATTTTGGCACAAGTTAGCGGAAATTGATTTTTTGGATTTTGTTCTCACAAAGTCTCCCTTTCCGCTAACTTGGGACAAAAATTTCAATCTTTCATGGACTCAATATGCCCCTCAGCGAATACCTTGGGGTGTCTTCTTTCCAAAATGGTGTTATTTGTGGGGTGTTTGTACTGCCCTGGCATTTGAGGGTCTCCGCAATCATTACATGTATGCCCAGCATTAGGAGTTTCTGCTATTCTCCTTATATTGAGCATACGGGTAATGAGATTTTTTTTTTCCGTTCAGCCTCTGGGCTGAAAGAAAAAAATGAACGGCACAGATTTCTTCATTCGCATCGATCAATGTGGATGAAAAAATCTCTGCCAAAAAAAGAAAAAGGAGGGGAAAGGCGTCTGCCAGGACATAGGAGCTCCGCCCAACATCCATACTCACTTCAGCTCGTATGCCCTGGCAAACCCGATTTCTCCATTCACATCAATCGATGTGGATGAATAAATCATTGCCGGGATTTTTTTTTTTTATATATATACAAAGTGTTTGCCAAAGTATATGAACACCGCCACCTCCTCAGCTCATATGCCTCGGCAAACATATCTTTTACTGCAGAGGAGAAATCTCGTCTTGCAGCGCCGCATACACTGACTTGCGTGTAATCTGACAGCAGCGCAATGCTTCTGTCCGAATGCACATAAGTGCTGCAGCTGGTCGATCGGTTGGTCCACCTGGAAGGTAAAAAAAACAAAACAAAAAAGAAAAAACCAGGCCGCAAAGCAATAACTTTATTAACTTTAGAACAGAACATATTAACTTTTTAAAACTTTTTAAACTTTTTTACTTACCGGTAATTTTTTTTTTGTTTAGTTTTTTTTACCTTTATAGAACAAACCTCTCCTTCCCCATGGGACAATGTGCAAAGCGCAAATCGCCCAAAGATGTGGCGAAGTACGTTATGCACTTTATCCCAGGTGAAAGGAGAGGTTTGCAGCAGCTGAGAGTAAAAGGGCCCTAATAGCCCTGTGTGCCTGTCCTGTGAGATGCAATCCCTATGCTAGGTGTACCTGTGTGTGGTACTTCCGGAAACACTCTCCATAGCATAGGGCAGGGTGGTCCGGACAGTCAGGACAGAAATAGCGGGTGTCACGCCTTATTCCACTCCTGCTACAGACACGACATCTTTTTCGGGGTGACGGTTGGGTTGAGGTACCAGGAACGACACTGGGGAAATGTCGCTCGTGTAGACGGCTAACTACACTGGGGGATGGGGCCACGGAACCTCCTGGGTAAAGGAGGTTCTCGATGATCTCTTCCTGGAATTTGAGGAAAGATCGTGTTCTCCCAGCCTTACTGTAGAGAACAAAACTATTGTAGAGCGCCAATTGAATTAAATATACAGACACCTTCTTATACCAGCGTCTGGTTCTGCGGGAAACTAAATACGGAGACAACATCTGGTCATTGAAGTCCACCCCTCCCATGAGCGCATTATAGTCGTGGACACAGAGGGGCTTTTCAATGACACGGGTTGCTCGCTCAATTTGGATTGTCGTGTCTGCGTGAATGGAGGAGAGCATGTAAACGTCACGCTTGTCTCTCCATTTCACCGCGAGCAGTTCTTCGTTACACAAGGCAGCCCTCTCCCCCCTTGCAAGACGGGTGGTTACAAGCCGTTGGGGGAAGCCCACGCGACTAGTTCGCGCGGTGCCACAGGCGCAAATCCGTTCTAGAAACAAATGCCTAAAGAGGGCCACACTTGTGTAAAAATTGTCCACATAAAGATGGTACCCCTTGCCGAATAAGGGTGACACCAAGTCCCAGACTGTCTTCCCACTGCTCCCCAGGTAGTCAGGGCAACCGACCGGCTCCAGGGTCTGATCTTTTCCCTCATAGATCCGAAATTTGTGGGTATAGCCTGTGGCCCTTTCACAGAGCTTATACAATTTGACCCCATACCGGGCACGCTTGCTTGGGATGTACTGTTTGAAGCCAAGGCGCCCGGTAAAATGTATTAGGGACTCGTCTACGCAGATGTTTTGCTCGGGGGTATACAAATCTGCAAATTTCTGGTTGAAATGGTCTATGAGGGGCCGAATTTTGTGGAGCCGGTCAAAAGCTGGGTGGCCTCTGGGACGGGAGGTGGTGTTGTCGCTAAAATGCAGGAAACGGAGGATGGCCTCAAATCGTGCCCTGGACATAGCAGCAGAGAACATGGGCATGTGATGAATCGGGTGCGTTGACCAATATGACCGCAATTCATGCTTTTTTGTCAGGCCCATGTTGAGGAGAAGGCCCAAAAAAATTTTAATTTCGGAAACTTGGACTGGTTTCCACCGGAAAGGCTGGGCATAAAAGCTTCCCGGGTTGGCGGATATAAATTGTGTGGCATACTGGTTGGTCTCTGCCACGACTAAGTCCAAGAGCTCCGCAGTCAAGAACAGCTCAAAAAATCCCAGGGCCGAAACGATTTGAGCCGTCTCAACCAGAACTCCAGACTGGGCGGTGAAAGGGGGAACTACAGGTGCGGCTGAAGTTGGTGACTGCCAATCAGGGTTTGCCAGCACCTCAGGGATTCTAGGGGCTCTACGGGCCTGTCTGTGCGGTGGCTGCGACGGGGTAACTACTGCACGTGCCACCGTACCAGCTTCAACTGCCCTTCTGGTGCTCGCCACGTCACCATGTTGTACGGCAGTGCTGGTACTAGGTCCAGGGAGGGCTGCGCTGCTGGTGTATGCCTCACCACGTGATCCGGCAGCGACAGCCCCACTCTGCTGCTCTTGAAGCGGATCCTGCATAACCTTTGGTCTAGCGACACGGGGCCGGGTACGCCTGGTGCTGCCAGGGACCTCCACCTCCTCGTCCGAACTTTGGGTCAGAGAGCCACTGCTTTCCACAGGTTCACATTCTGACCCGCTAGATTCATCAGATGAGGGTTCCCACTCCTCATCCGACTGGGTCAGAATCCTGTAGGCCTCTTCAGAAGAATACCCCCTGTTTGACATTTTGGACTACTAAATTTAGGGGTATTCCCTGAGACTACCCAAGAAAAAAAGCAAGCCTGTCTTACAAAGGGGAGGCTAGCGAAGTACCGGAGGCCGCTGCGGTTGATAAAAAATATCAAAACTGATTTTTTTATCGCCGCAGTGCGTGTAAAATGAATGTGCAGTGATCAAAAAATATATATTTTTTGTCACTGCGGTGGGGCGGGCGTGGGTGAACGCACGTGTGGGCGACCGATCAGGCCTGATCGGGCAAACACTGCGTTTTGGGTGGAGGGCAAACTAAAGTGACACTAATACTATTATAGATCTGACCGTGATCAGTTTTGATCACTTACAGATACTATAAAAGTACAAATGCTGATTAGCGATACGCTATTCAGCGAATAAAAGTGACTGCGGTGCGGTGGGGTGGGCGCTAACTGACGCTAACTACCTAACCAAGGGGCCTAAACTATCCCTAAAACCAAACAGCCAATACTAGTGAGAAAAAAAAAGTGACAGTTTACACTGATCACTTTTTTTCCTTTCACTGGTGATTGACAGGGGCGATCAAAGGGGTGATCAAAGGGTTAATTGGGGTGCAGGGGGGTGATCAGGGGCTACAGTGAAGTGTTTGGTGTACTCACAGTGATGTCTGCTTCTCTGCTGGATCCAACCGACGAAAAGGACCAGCAGAGGAGCAGAGAAGCCATATAACAGATCATATTTACTAATATGATCTGTTATATGGCTTGTGATTGGATTTTTTAAAAATCGCCAGCCTGCCAGCCAATGATCATTGCTGGCAGGCTGGTGACGAACTTGTTCTTTAACTTTTGCCGGCCCGCGATGCGCATGCGCGGGCCGGCTTGGAGCGAAATCTCGCGTCTCGCGAGATGACGGGTATATGCGTGACTGTGCGCAGCGCTGCCACCTCCGGAACGCGAATCTGCGTACAGCGGTCCGGAGGTGGTTAAATTGCCGTGTTTGCACCTTGTAATTAAAAAAAAAAAGTGGGTTTTGGGTTTGCAGTTTGTGTGTGTGTGTGTATATATATATATATATATATATATATATATATATATTATACATTCAATGTATTTTTCTAATGAGGTCTTAGTCAGTTTAAAATAAAAACATTAAATTAAAAATGTAATGTTTTTCTAAAAAACCTTAGCTCGCAAGCCCACATCAAGGGTCCTCATTCAAGTCCCTAATCTAATCTAACAATATGGAAACTAACTAACTAAAATTTTAAATTTTGATAAATTTATATTACCATAGCCCAAGTTTTATCTACGAGTACCACAAATGCTGTTCAGCTGCCATGATAATGCACCCTCTGTACTAATGAAGTAATCAGCAAAGAGTTGTCGAACTGCTAGTCCAACAGATCCAGGTCTTCCATGTTGATTATGGTATAATGCAACAGATGTGATTGTCGAAGAAGGGGCCACTTCAGGTTCGGAGGGTGCATCATGAATCCTGGTAAAATTGTGGAAAATCACACAAGCCTGTATCACCAAGGTGGCATTTTGCGGAATCATTTGCAAGGATGACATGAACACTCTCCATTTATTGGACAGTATTCCAAAAGCACATTCAACATATCGACGTGCACGAGACAGACGATAATTGAATATGCGCTTTCGGTCATACAAATCGCATCTAGGAAAAGCT
Organism: Bufo bufo; assembly: GCF_905171765.1. Classification (NCBI taxonomy): domain Eukaryota; kingdom Metazoa; phylum Chordata; class Amphibia; order Anura; family Bufonidae; genus Bufo; species Bufo bufo. The sequence continues at coordinate 537,213,939 of NC_053391.1, read as the reverse complement.
CACATTGCATGTGGAGATAATGCAAACCCTTCGTCTGCCACGATTACAAATAGAGCAGCTGAAGGGTAGCCGATTGGGCTCTGGCAAGGCAAGTTGGGTGGTGCGAAGCCGTTCACCCATTCTAGAAGAACAGAAGATGCGGGCGTCTGCTGTGCTTCCAAAGGCCCCAATATCAACAATAATAAATCTATCATTACTGTCAACTAAGGCCAACAGCACTATAGAAAAATATTGTTTGAAATTAAAATATTGGGACCCTGAGTGAGGCAGTTTCTTAACACGTATGTGTTTGCTATCCAATGCCCTTATGTAGTTTGGAAACTGTGCAGATTGATAAAACCCATCAGCAATTCTAAGCCAATCTTCTGCCTTGGGTTGGGGCATCACCGCATCTCTGAGTCGCTGCCAGATAAGTTGACATGTGTGACAGACGATCCCAGATATAGTTCAGCTCCCAGCAGATACTCATAATGCAAGGAGGCAAATGAGTTCCCAGTTGCAAGGAACCTGTGAAGAAAAAAAATACATCTAGAAGTTCCCATTTTTTAAATGTAAAAATTTTACAGGTATAATTAACGATAAACAAATGAACTTACCTCAACGTGACTAGAAGTCTTTCTTCAGGTGAAATGCTGCACCTCATGTTTGTGTCCAGGAAAGTAAGTCCAGAAAGTAGAGACGCAAGCAAAATATCAAAAGAAGCTACTGACATACGGCAATAACCCTCAAATTTATCAGGGTGCTGCCGCAAGTCTAAGTACAAGGTGTAAAAGTGGTCTTCTGTAGGCGCTGGGAGACAATGGGATGAACCCACCGCCTCCTCCTTCTCGGTTCTTCAGACAGCATAGCTGGCTGCCGTCCAAATCTCCAAGAAACTAGCCAGTACTGAAGAACTTCTTGTTCATTAGCCATGATACACAAGAAATATAGCCCAAAACAGATGCTGACCAAGCATACAGGCCTTACAGCTTCTACACAGACAGAATGTGTGTCTCATTTTACCTTCCTTCTGACAGATCATAGGAAGGGTCAAATAAATGATGTCAGCCAAACCAAAAAGGCTAAAAAGTGTCCCAGTCATGAAGTAGGGAAGGTGGGAACAGCATGAGAAACCCAGAGTGGCCCTATGACATAGTGGTGAGGTGAAAGCAGCATGAGGAGACCACAGAGTGGCCAAATCACAGAATCTGTAGGTGGCGGCAGCATCAGGAGGCCGCAGAGTGGCAACGTGACATAGTGTGGAGGTGGCAGCAGCATCAGGAGGTCAGAGTGGCAAGGTGACGTAATGTGGAGGTGGGTGGCAATACCAGTACCCGCTGAAGATGGTGGGTGAAAGAAGGAGCACTTGGAATCAGATGTGTGGCATCAGGCGGATGGCAGCATCAGAATAGTAGCTAAGGCAGGTAGCCAGAAGAAACCAGTCTCTTTTGTCAAAGTGTTGGTGTGGCACCATGAGTGATCTAGTATGATACATTAGGAATTGGTGGGTGTAAATCCTGGCTGATCCATGCCTGATTTATCTTGACAGAGGTCAGTCTCTCCACATTTTGGGTGGACAAGCAAGTTCTTTATGGGGTAACTATGGCCCCCACCTCACTAAACACCCGCTCTGATGCCACACTACTGACCAGGCAGGACAGCTTTTCCAGGGAAAACTCAGCCACTTGCAGCCAAAAATCCAGTTTGGCTGCCCAGTAGTCCAGCGGACCTTCAAGATCGGCCTGCAGGGCCACCACCTGCTGGTTCAGGTTCTGCTATACATCTAGCTGCTGGTGAGTAGTTTCTTCACTATGCGGGTGAAGAAAGCTGCTCATCAGCGACTCTAGACTCAAGCTGCTGCTGATGTACCTGGTACTGCTCCTGCCACCCCACCCCTCCCCAGCAGCCATGGCACTGGAACGTAAGCACAGAGGGCCCCCTAATTCAGACCTGCGAGAGGATAGACGATGGCGCAGATAGGCAGCATCCAACTGACTACATAGGATGTCTCTATAGTAGTTCAGTTTACCTCCCTTTCAGCGGATGTTAAAAAGGCCCCCATTTTGGACCGGTAGCAAGGGTACAATAAGGTGGAGAGCCCTCTGCCGAATGCTGACAATTTGGCTGTCACTACCCAAGCAAGTGAGCATGCAACGGGCCATTTGCGCAAGTGACTTGGAGGGATTCCCTGCCTCCAGCTCCACTGTATACTGCCACGGTGTGTCTGGGTCCTCTGCCTCATTTTCCTCATCGCCCTGTAGCTCCTCTGGCTGCTCCTGCACCTCCTCTCCTGTTAACTGTGTAGCAGAACAACCTATTTCGCTAGACATTGCTTGTGCTCCAATGTCCTCCTCCTGCGTGGGATCTAGGCGCCACGTCTCCTGTCCCCTGACCAGCCATTGTTACCAGCTTTACCTGATTGCAAAACATCAATGTAAGATCAGGATAAAATATACTATTGAAACCTAATAGTTTACCATTACCGTATATATCAATTGTATGCCAACACCGGAGTACACCAGTAGCTCTTATAGACTTTATCCCTGAATTAGAGTTAGACATATTTGGTATCCTTCTATAGGCATCAATATCGAAACATCCCTCATTGAGAGATACAGTTATTTGGACACTGTACAAGATACCGGTGTGTTCTAACATTCGCTATGTTTTCTTTAATAATTGTCTTTATGAGAAACTTCTCAGCATGAAGCAGTTTATCACTAATGCAATGTGCCCAGCTGAAAATAAAACATAGAAGCCACGAAGGAAAAATTGAAATGTGAGTACCATCAATTTGCATTATAATAAGTTTGATCAAACAGCCTGAGCAAATATTGCCTATTGAAAAATACCTAATTCTCAGAGAAATATACCAACATTCACATTAGTTTACTACTACCATTTATGCTGAACATTTGGCAATTACAAACTAACAATCAAAGTGATACCTTAAACAGGTTCTCTCCCTTGTAAACATCAATATAACAGACAATGTTTGAGACAAAATGATTGATACTCTTTGACTACTACTCTTAAGATTGGCATTGCTGTACATTTTGGAATATATGAACTTTATCCTACCTCATACAGTAAGACCCACATAACCTGCTTAGAGTTTCTTTGCTCATTATATGTGCCATTGCATAAAGACGCCTTTTTCATCACAAGGCTAACCAGGCTGTTTTTATACTGCATTACCTGGACTCATTCCACCTTTAGAGTCCTCTGCACTCTGACATTTTGGATTCCATCCTGTACTTCATTATAGAAAGGAAGAAGCATTCTTTCACTTTTTTATTTTATATATATATTTTTTATGTATATTTTATATTTTATGTTGTACATAAAGGATGTCCTTTTGAAATACATTTTTTTCTAGGGCTTTTTATTCAGTATCTGCATGTGTATTGATTGTATTGCTACTTCTTTTATTTACTACTATTAAAAATTCCATTGACTAATTCTGAAATCTATGTGATCCCATCTATCAGAGTGCCCATCCATCTTCATAATTTTCTATGACATCACAGGGCTAGCTGGCTGCCGATTGGCTTCATGCATGTCAGTATGGGTGATCCCGCCTTCCCAGAGTTCCTTTCTCCATGTCCTCACACTTGCAGCAGCCATTTTAGGAAATATGCGATTTGTTACCACGAAGCAGAAGAAAATTTGCAATAGAGATCTATTAGGGTGAATGTCATTATACTGCGCTCCCTGTTGAGCTGTTGCTCGTGCACAGCGCAGCAGAAAGCTTACCGTGGCAGGCCAGGAAGGCTTCAGCAGTGTCCAGGCTGCCATGAAAACCAATGGAGGCCCAGCAATTTCACTGCAGAGTTTCCAATCAGAAGGCAGAGGGAGCCACATACCTCTGCCTCACCTCACAGATGCAGCTATCAACTTTGATCATGGCATATAAAGGGTTAAATGACAGAGTTTGTCAAGATTGCCATTCCATGTCATTGCGGCTGGGTGCCTGCTGTATGATACATATGGAGCGGGATCACCGCAGCAGCCCACTCCCTACAAATGTGTGCGCATAATACCATACATGTACTGCATTAGGCGTTAAGAGGTTAAGGAATTATCTAAGAGACTTGCATACAGTATGTATCTGTCCAGCATCCTGCTCACAAATTAGAATGATCTAGTGTATGTAAGTATAACTTTTGGTAGATGTGATTTGAAAAGTGCAATGTAGAATAAGCATATCATATTTTACAAATGAGGTCAATAAATGATTTTATGTCTTTACATTACAGTGTGAATACATAATATATATATGTTTAAAAAAACAAGAAAATAACGTATCATGTTTTTTATGATAACATTTAAAGATGGTACAGATTAACATAAATAGTTTTTCTCTTATTTTCATGCTTTTGTTGAACAAATCCTAAATCTGAAATCTGGTATCATATTGATGATAATTACCTCAGGCAATCTGTCACTTCAGATTGTTTTGTTAACAATGAATTTAAGAGTATTAAATCTCAAAGTTATACTGTAGCAACATAATATGCTTAAGAATGCACAATAGAAGTTCAGACCATGGAATTAATTGGATTTATATTTCTAGCATACATGCAATTACCTAGAGGTATATTCAAAGCAGCTCAAGCATAAAACGATGGGCTTGAAATTCAGCTTGCAGTGAATTTACTGTAGTTTTATATAGAGTTATGTAGTTCAATAAGGTCATAAATATACTTTAAAGAAAATTAGTAATTTGCCAGATACATGTTGAAACAGCTAATTGTTGTTTATGTTGATATAATTGGCACATTAAACATTATAAATTGTTTAAAGAATAGGTTTAAAACTTTCAACCAAAATGTTCATTAGCATTCAGGATCAGTTCCAGATTCAGTCTTAATGACTATTAAGGCCATTAGTGTTTTTTCACAGCTAGAAAAGCACATTTTACATTACAAAATGGTGGAACAATGTATTCAATATTTTGTTAATGCTCCACAGTGCAAAGTTGAACATTATTAGTCGTAATTGAAAAATTACTGATGATGTTTTAGATGTATATACAGTGTATATATATATATATATATATATATATATATATATATAATATTTATACATTTATATTTTAAGAATACTACAAGTATTGAACTAAATTCTTATTTTACAATAGGATCTATTAGGATTGTTTTTATACTGGGTAGAATAGCAAATTAGACATTATTCTATGCTTTTCTGCCCATCAGGGACAATAGAAAATTGACAGACAGGAACCTAATGCAGTCTGAAAAGATCCTTAGGGCTTATGTGTGATTATGACAATATAACAGAACAATAACGAACACAGGTGCACTCTGCAGTAATACTAAATCCTCAAACTGATTTTAAAATTGAGAGATTAGTCAACATGTCCCACGGTGTAGAACATGTCTTAAGCCCGGACACCGCGACAAGGTTTCTCAAGTAGCCCGGGACCCTACACTCTCCAACCTGAGCCATATGGGCAATACCAGGAGCCAGTGGGCAAATTACAGGAGCATTGGGCCGACTCACAAACAACTCACCAGTTACCTCCAGCATGTGGCCATGCCTGCAATGGGAGGAGGGAGGAGTCTGTGAGTCCCACTCAAGACTTGCTGATATGTCCCAGGCCTCACAGGTGCACCTTAATGTGACCTGTAGATGGAAAACAGGCACATTTAAATAGGAGTTTATACACCTCCAGAAATCTATATATACAAACTAAGAAGACAGGTTGGCATTAGCAGGAGGTGCTTCAAACCCACATGCAGTTGTGCATATATATAGGGGAGCAGATCCTGCATTTGTGGCCCGTTGCTAATGGCAATCCCCAGCAAAATGCATACAATGGAGGATGCCCGCAGCGAACCACAAGTACCACAATAGACATCCTACACAAGGTAACAAGTGCGGATGTAATAATTAATATAACAATATAACAGAACAATAACGAACACAGGTGCACTCTGCAGTAATACTAAATCCTCAAACTGATTTTAAAATTGAGAGATTAGTCAACATGTCCCACGGTGTAGAACATGTCTTAAGCCCGGACACCGCGACAAGGTTTCTCAAGTAGCCCGGGACCCTACACTCTCCAACCTGAGCCATATGGGCAATACCAGGAGCCAGTGGGCAAATTACAGGAGCATTGGGCCGACTCACAAACAACTCACCAGTTACCTCCAGCATGTGGCCATGCTTGCAATGGGAGGAGGGAGGAGTCTGTGAGTCCCACTCAAGACTTGCTGATATGTCCCAGGCCTCACAGGTGCACCTTAATGTGACCTGTAGATGGAAAACAGGCACATTTAAATAGGAGTTTATACACCTCCAGAAATCTATATATACAAACTAAGAAGACAGGTTGGCATTAGCAGGAGGTGCTTCAAACCCACATGCAGTTGTGCATATATATAGGGGAGCAGATCCTGCATTTGTGGCCCGTTGCTAATGGCAATCCCCAGCAAAATGCATACAATGGAGGATGCCCGCAGCGAACCACAACACGTGGACGCTGTTTAAAATTGTGACGCTATACCATCCCTCCCGACATGTTTCGCCACATGCCCCACATCCCCTGACGAAGCCACAGCATGTGGCGAAACATGTCGGGAGGGATGGTATAGCGTCACAATTTTAAACAGCGTCCACGTGCAGGGAAATTGTTGTTACACAGCACGATGCAGCAGCAACGCAGTAGATAGGAGAGTGCCAGGAGTGAGGGAAATAGATACTCATAGCGCTACAGAGACCTCTATGAATAGGAATAGAGGACCCAGGATAGCCGTGGTATAGGTTGAGATCTAGGGCAACAGTAGCAAAGAGTGAATAGGGATCCAGAGGTAGCCCTGTAGCAGAGGAAAACAGCTGCAATTATTGAAAGGATAGCAACATTGTAGCTGCATGGTTACTTGAAGTACAAGGGCCAAAAAGCAGCGAACCTCAGCAGGAGCAATACCTTCACCAGCACTCTATATGTAAATACATACAAATCAACCAACCTATAACCAGTGTGGATACTACCCTATATCTAATAAGGGGGCCCTCACTGAATGAGTGTCAAAGAAAGCACACTACTCCGATGGATAATATCCCATAGATCACTGGACACTGACAATTTTAAAGTCAATCCTTTTTTCTCCCTTTTTTTTGTGTATTATTGTGAACATAAAACTTTTTAATAAATAATCAATAAAGATAAATATTTTATTATCAGTTAGGGACCCCTACAGGGATTGTAGGTCTCAAGAGACCATTGGTGCACGAGTGTATGAGTAATACACACAGTATTACTCATACAGCCAATGCATTCCAATACAGAAGTATTGGAATGCATTGTAAAGAGGATTAGACCACCAAAAGTTCAAGTCCCAAAGTGGGACAAAAAATAAAGTGAAAAATAAAGTTTAAAAAATAAAGTTTTCCCCAAATTTTTTTTAAAGTTTCAAGTAAAAAAAAACTAAAATGTTATTTTCCCCAAATAAAGTAAAATAAAAATTGGTAAAAAAATAGGGGGGGGGGGGGGGGGGAGTATACATATTAGGTATTGCCGTGTCCGTATCGACCGGCTCTATAAACATATCACATGACCTAACCCCTCAGATGAACACCGTAAAAAAATAAAAACTGTGCTAAATAAACTATTTTCTGTCACCTTACATCACAAAAAGTGTAATAGCAAGCGATCGTCATAATGTCATATGCGCCCCAAAATAGTGCCAATCAAACCGTCATCTCATCCCGCAAAAATGAGACCCTACCTAAGATAATTGCCCAAAAACTGAAAAAACTATGGCTCTCAGATTATGGAAACACTAAAACATGATTTTCTTTGCTTCAAAAATGAAATCATTGTGTAAAACTTACATAAATAAAAAAAAAGTATACATATTAGGTATTGCAGCATCCGTGACAACCTGGTCTATAAAAAGATCACATGATCTAACCTGTCAGACGAATGTTGTAAATAACAAAAATTAAAGACGGTGCCAAAACAGCTATTTCTTGTTACCTTGCCTCACAAAAAGTGTAATATAGAGCAACTAAAAATCATATGTACCCTAAACTAGTGTTAAGGCTGGTTACAGCCTGTATTTGTGGGCGGGGCTGCTGACTATATCTTACCCCGCGTCCTCACCCTGAGGACGGTCGCTTCATGCTTGCTGTCTCGGTCCGTCCCGTCACTTCCGGTTCGCGGCGCGTCACTTCCGGGTAAGTCTCGGCTCTGCAGGTTTCCTCGGCTGGGGGCAGCGTTCGTCCGGCACCCAGCCGGGCCCGGCCAGCCTTCCTCTCCCCTTCAGCTCCGGGGGGAGCCTGCTCATATCAGGTATGTTCCGATTGTCCGCGATTAGGGTTCGGCGGGACCGGCTCCACGGCGCTTCAGGGGGCGGTTCTTTCCTGCCAGGCTCAGCCTGCGCCGCAAGTGCCCATGAGCTCCTTTTATCGGCAAGTGAAACATATGTATTATCACTTCAGCGTGCCATAATCCGTTACCAAGGATACGCGGGAAAAAAGTTCTTTATTTGGGAAAGAGAGAAACGAAATTAGCGACAGTTAACTGTTTCTGTGCTGAGCTCCAGGAGAGAAACCCGCCGCCTGCTCCTCGCTCTCCCGCAATGTACAGTTACTTTGTTTCTTCTCTGGGGGCGAATGTAAGTTAGTTCAATGGGGAAGTTCACAGTAATTTCTAGACCTTATTCTAAAGCCAATGCCAAGGACTCGTGCACATACACATCAGCAACATCCGAGGTGTGTTTGATGTAGAATCTGTGGAAGACATACAAGGTTTTCGGCAACGGATTTGCACCTACAACTGAGGTGGAATAGCCATATTTAATGGGGCTAATCTGTATGCAGCCTACCCTCTACAGATACCGTATCAGAACTGACACGTATCTCCTTGATGCTTGTTCAGCCAAAGGCTATCTCTCCCGACTCCCTCATACACACACATGATACACAGTTGGTTCAGCCATGGGTGCATGTGTTTTCAATGGGAAAGAAAAGAAAGCCGCTGTCATCAAGAGGGAAGGCAGCCCCAAAGGCAGGTTCTGCGGACAATAGCCTTATGTGGATGGGGGTCTTTAGGTCTCATCCCGTCCTGTCAATTCTCTGACATGTAATGTAATGACTAATCTCTGTTGTAGGTTGCCGTAGAGCAGCCTGTTGTGTATGTGTCTGTAAACTCAGAGAAGTCGCTCCCAGAACAAGTTCTCACCCCAGATGCAAAACCTTTAAACTTTGACCCTCAACAACCACAGAGTGGAACACCCCAAAAAGAAACCACTGCCCGCCCGCTGCCGGTCTGGAGGAAGGTCAGACACTCCTGCCCAGCACTGATTTACTATACACTGTATTAAATAGCCATATTAGGCTGTGTTCACATCGCATTGGCACAAGTCTCTCTCTCCTGATGGTTTGTGGCTCTCAGCGAGATGGAAATGTTAAAATATAAAATAAATTTGCCCGTATGATTTGTGCGCTACCAGCAGGCATGTGCATTACACCACGTTTTTTCACGGCTCGGCTGTGTTATGCCGCCCTCTTATGCACATGTCTGTGACACCCGCTGTGCCGCCTCCTGCACTTGTGCTTCACACCGTATGTCCACCGCCCCCTGTGCATTTGTTTGTGGCGCAGTGGCGTGGTGCCACTCTCCTGTGCACATGTGCCTGGCAGCCGTGTCGCCGCCCTCCTGGGCGCATGCGTGTGGCACCGCTGCGGTGCCATCCTCTCATGCTCAGGTTTGGCACAAACTGCCCCGTGCTGCCCTCCTGTGCACATGCGTATGGCACCGCCGTGTTACACCTGGGTGCTGATTTTTGCTTGTTGTCTGTACTTGGGTGCTGATAAGTTTTTTCAAACATGAACAGGACTGCGGTACCGTCTTATATCCAGTCTTCCAGGTCAGCCAGGTAGCTGCTCATCAGGTTCCTGAGTCCTTCAGGCGCGCGTTGTCTCTGTCATTCTGGATCGCCCAGGCAAGAGGAAAAAGAAAAAAAAAAAAGCCTGGCTAGTTGTCCTCTCCCCTCCAGCTCCGGGGGGGAGCCTCTTCATCATCACAGGGCTGCAGTACCGTCTGATATCCAGTCTTCCCGTTCAGCCAAGTAGCTGCTCAGCTTCCCGAATTTTTTCAGGTATCATGCACACATCTTTTTGTCTGTTTTCCATGCTTCTTATCTCACTCCCACACATCATCCGTAGTCTTCCTGGATCGCCCAGGCCCTCGCTGTCTCTGTCATCCTGGATCGCCCAGGCTCGTTCTTGTCTCTGTCATCCTGGATCGCCCGGGCTCGTTCTGCCTCTGTCATCCTTTCTTGCTCCCCGTCCACGGTCCTCTGTTCCCTCATCTTCCTTCTCTTCCCAGCTCTCCTAAAGCGGTGTTTAAAATAACAATAATAAATCCAATTGGTTCAAGTACTTCTTCAGTACACCGGACCTGGGGGTATCTACAACTGTAGTTAGGTATAATTGCATGTATTGTTTTCTATTTTTATTTTATTTTGCAGTACATTCCAGCCGAGAAGCCATGGTCGGCAGGCACGGGGCTTGCCGGCGTGTGTCCCCATTCAGGTAAAAAAAAAAAAAAAAAAAAAGGGAGAGTACGCAGCGGAGAGTCCAGACACCGGTGTGATCAGTAGGGTGCTGCCTTGCAGACACTGCTGCGGGGTCAGGGACTGCCGCTCTGATTCCCGTCGCCTGTGCTACCGCTAGCCCAGGTTGAGTTTGGGTTGGAGCCTTCGGTGGACCCCTATACCCACGGGTGCCAATCAATTGCTGCACAATCGCTCTATGCCCCCTCGACTGGGGCCAGAAACTACACCTTCCACTCCTACTAACAGATGTAACACAAGTTATCCCCTCCAGTGTAGCTAACTCCATGAATGTTGTTTTAGTAGTGGGGTTTTGTTGCTGTGCTATTTTTCGGTTTCCTAATGTGCAATTTTGGGCAATCTTTTCTTAAAACAGACAGGGCTGCGGTACTCTCTGATATTCAGTCCTCCCAATCAGCCAAGTTGCTGCTCATCTGCTTCCTGAATTCTTCAGGTTTCATGCATACGCCTTCTGTCTGTCTTCCCTGCTTCTTGACTCACTCTCACGACATCTGAGGTCCCTGTCATCCTGGATCGCCCAACCTCGCTCGCTCTGCCTCTGCCATCCAGGTTCATCCAGGCTCACACTGCCTCGGTCGTCCTGGATCGCCCTGGTCCGCCCGGGCTCGCCCTGCCTCTGTCTTCCTGGATCGCCCAGGCTCTCTCTGTTCCAGTTGTCCTGGCTGGCCGAGGCTCGCTCTGTCTCTATCATCCTGGTTTACCCAGGCTCACTCTACCCTTGTCATCCAGGATCGCCCTGGCTCGTTCTGTCGTCCTGGATCGCCCAGGCTCGCTCCGCGCCTCTCATCCTGGACCGCCCAGGCTCGCTCCGTCTGCCATCCTGGATCGCCCAGGCTCGCCCTGCTCCTGTCGTCCTGGATCGCCCAGGCTCGCCCTGCTCCTGTCGTCCTGGATCGCCCAGGCTCGCCCTGCTCCTGTCGTCCTGGATCGCCCAGGCTCGCCCTGCTCCGGTCATCCTGGATCGCCCAGGCTCGCCCTGCTCCGGTCATCCTGGATCGCCCAGGCTCGCTCTGCTCCGGTCATCCTGGATCGCCCAGGCTCGCTCTGCTCCGGTCATCCTGGATCGCCCAGGTTCGCTCCATCTTGGTTATTCTAAGGTTGCCCAGGCTCGCGCTGCTCCTGTCATCCTGGATCGCCCAGGCTCGCGCTGCTCCTGTCACCCTGGATCGCCCAGGCTCGCGCTGCTCCTGTCATCCTGGATCGCCCAGGCTCGCGCCGCTCCTGTCTTCCTGGATCGCCCAGGCTCGCTCCATCTCGGTTATTCTAAGGTTGCCCAGGCTCGCTCTGTCATCCTGGATCGCCCAGGCTCGCTCTGCTCCTGTCATCCTGGATCGCCCAGGCTCGCTCTGCTCCTGTCATCCTGGATCGCCCAGGCTCGCGCTGCTCCTGTCATCCTGGATCGCCCAGGTTCGCGCTGCTCCTGTCATCCTGGATCGCCCAGGCTCGCGCTGCTCCTGTCATCCTGGATCGCCCAGGCTCGCGCTGCTTCTGTCTTCCTGGATCGCCCAGGCTCGCTCCTTCTCGGTTATTCTAGGTTGCCCAGGCTCGCGCTGCTCCTGCCATCCTGGATCACCCAGGCTCGCGCTGCTCCTGTCTTCCTGGACCGCCCAGGCTCGCTCCTTCTCGGTTATTTTAGGTCGCCCAGGCTCGCCCTGCTCCTGTCTTCCTGGATCGCCCAGGCTCGCGCTGCTCCTGTCTTCCTGGATCGCCCAGGCTCGCGCTGCTCCTGTCTTCCTGGATTGCCCAGGCTCGCGCTGCTCCTGTCTTCCTGGATCGCCCAGGCTCGCGCTGCTCCTGTCTTCCTGGATCGCCCAGGCTCGCTCTGCCTCCGTCATCCTGGTTCACCCGGGCTCGCCCTTCCTCAGTCATCCTGGATCGCCCAGGCCCACGTTGCCTCTCTCATCCTGGATCGCCCAGACCAAACGTTGCCTCTCTCATCCTGGATCACCCAAGCTTGCTCTTCCGCTGTCCTCCTGGACCGTCACGTTACTAACTACCCAGTGCCTTCCCGAATCACTCGGGTCATTTAACAACCCATCTCCGGCCTGAATCCCTCAGGCCCTTGCTATCTCCCGTGTCGTTCGGTTCAATTAACTATTTCCCTCCTACAGCGTGGGTAGTCTTCTTGCCCACTTATTCAGGCCTACCCCGCACTGGCTCCAGGCACAGTTCAGCCAGATAGATCATGGAGGGTGATAGGCATCCCTCCCGACTCCACGCCAATGTACACCTCAGCCCCTACCACAAGTGTTAAGGCTGGTTACAGCCTGTATTTGTGGGCGGGGCTGCTGACTATATCTTACCCCGCGTCCTCACCCTGAGGACGGTCGCTTCATGCCCCACCCTCCCGACCCTTCTTTCTTTCATTCCATTCTCTTGGGTGGCCCACTTATTCAGGCCTACCCCGCACTGGCTCCAGGCACAGTTCAGCCAGATAGATCATGGAGGGTGATAGGCATCCCTCCCGACTCCACGCCAATGTACACCTCAGCCCCTACCACAAGTACCAAAAATACTGCCACCCTATCCCGTAGTTTCTAAAATAAGGTCACTTTTTTGGAGTTTCTTCTTTAGGGGTGCATCAGGGGGGCTTCAAATGGGACATGGTGTCAAAAAAAACAGTCCAGCAAAACCTGCCTTCCAAAAACCATATGGCATTCCTTTCCTTCCGTGCCCTGCTGTGTGCCCATACAGCGGTTTACGACCACATATGGGGTGTTTCTGTAAACTACAGAATCAGGGCCATAAATATTGAGTTTCGTTTGGCTGTTAACCCTTGCTTTGTAACAAAAAAAAAAATTAAAATGGAAAATCTGCCAAAAAAGTGAAATTTTGAAATTGTATCTCTATTTTCCATTAATTCTTGTGGAACACCTAAAGGGTTAACAAAGTTTGTAAAATCAGTTTTGAATACCTTGAGGGGTGTAGTTTATAGAATGGTGTCATTTTTGGGTGGTTTATATTATGTAAACCTCGCAAAGTGACTTCAGACCTGAACTGGTCCCTAAAAATTGGGTTTTTGAAAATTTCTGAAAAATTTCAAGATTTGCTTCTAAACTTCTAAGCCTTGTAACATCCCCAAAAAATTAAATATCATTCCGAAAATGATCCAAACATGAAGTAGACATATGGGGAATGTAAAGTAATAACTATTTTTTGAGGTATTACTATGTATTATAGAAGTAGAGAAATTGAAACTTGGAAATTTGCAATTTTTTTTACAAATTTTTGGTAAATTTGGTATTTTTTTTATAAATAAAAATTATTATTTTTTTTACTTCATTTTACCAGTGTCATGAAGTACAATATGTGACAAATAAAACTGTCTCAGAATGGCCTGGATAAGTCAAAGCGTTTTAAAGTTATCAGCACTTAAAGTGACACTGGTCAGATTTGCAAAAAATGGCCAAGTCCTTAAGGTGAAATAGGGCTGAGTCCTTAAGGCGTTAATATACCCCATAATTTTCTGTCATAAAAATGGAAAATTAATCACATTATGTATTATCTTAAAATACTTAGACATATTTTCTTTCTGTTCCTCTTCAGCTCCACTTACCGTATTTTTCGCCCTATAAGACGCACCGGCCCATAAGACGCACCTAGTTTTTTGAGGAGGAAAATAAGAAAAAAAACAATTTTTACCAAAAGGTGTGCTTTTGGTGGGTTTTGAACTAATGGTGGTCTGTGCATTACACTACTATGGGGGATCTGTGGATGGCACTGTTATGGGGGGATCTGTGGATGGCACTGTTATGGGGGGGATCTGTGGATGGCACTGTTATGGGGGGATCTGTGGATGGCACTGTTATAGAAGGATCTGAGGGGGGCACTGTTGTGGGGGGATCTGTGGATGGCACTGTTATGAGGGGGGATCTATGGATGGCACTTTTATGGGTGGGGGTGATCTGTGGATGGCACTGTTATGGGGGGTGGATCTGTATATGGCACTGCTATATATGTGTCACCCACAGATCCCCCACCCCATAACAGTGACATCCACAGATCCCCCACCCCATAATTGTGGCATCCACAGATGCCCTAATATACCAGAGCTAAACCTGTGGGAGGGGCCGGTGGCTTGCAAATGCAGCGGGGCCGGTGCGGTCACTGTACTCCGGCCCCGCCGCTCACTCACTGCTTTATTGCCTAAACCTTTTATAATAATAACTTTAATTGAAGTTCCGATCTCCAGCCCCATCTGTACTACTTACTAAATGTCCTGTAGCAGGCAGAGCAGGGCGGGCGGCTGGCTGTAACTCACTGATGTCACGTGCCTGCGCCGCCTACTTTATGAATGAAGTAGGCGGCGCAGGCACGTGACATTAGAGAGTGACGGCCGGCCGCCCTGCTCTGCCTGCTACAGGACATTTAGTAAGTAGTACAGATGGGGCTGGGGATCGGAACTTCAATTAAAGTTATTATTATAAAAGGTTTAGGCATCAAGGAAGTGAGTGAGCGGCGGGGCCGGATGTCATGGTGTACGCTGTGACCCGGTTGCCACGCATGCTGTTGCCGGGTGTAACGTGTAGCTTAGTTTGCTTGTGTGTGCACTTCCCCTTTAAGTGGCTTCCTTCCTCTGTCTGGTGTTGGAAGGGTTAACCCCTTCCTTGTGTTTTGTGAACACAGTGTTTATGTGCGTGTGGGTGTGGCTGCTTGGGCTATTTAGCCTCTGCTGGATGCCTGAAGCTCATTGTTCCTCCAGCCTTGGTGTATGCTGGTGGTTCACTGTTCCTGGCTTTTACCATCTGTCCAGTGAGGGCCACCCTTGTGGTCACCAATGTCATTCCGGTGTCTCCTTCCCTTCCTGTCCCTATTTGTATGGAGTGGGTTATGTTCAGGGTGTTTGTATGTCTAGTTGGTGTTACATGTCTGGTGGTGTTTACTAGAAATCCCCCTGTCTCATGTTATTGCAGCTATGGTGTCCTGGGTTCCTGTGTGATTTGTGGTGTGTGCTGTGTCCTTTAATGTTGGTGCGGACAGCAGCACTTGTGCTTGGGTTCCAGTCAGTGTGTCTGCGGCAGGTAAGTGTGTTATGTGTTTCGCTTACCTGCCATCTCCTTTTGCTGTATGTGTTCCCCTCTCCTTGCAGCCTGGCCTCAGATAGAGACTCCTGTTCCTCCATTACTGGGATGAACAGGTCGTCTCTTCCCTGCTCCTTGGTGAGGGATTACTAGGGCGACTTAGGGTCTGTAGGAATCCTGAGTATGAGTCTTTCTACCATCGGGGTCCGCTCATACGGTGAGGAGTCAGGGAGAGGATTAGGGACGCTGAAGGAGGTGACCTGCTCCCTTATTACTCCTTTTGGCCAGGCTGATCCCTTTTACCCTTTGATACCGCACGGTGGGGGGTTTCCCCCACTCCCCACCGCAACACCAGAGTACAGTGACCGCACCGGCCCCACCGCATTTGCATGACACCGGCCCCTCTTGCCTCCCCCTCCAGCTTATACATCGCAGTCTGCGATGCTGCAGCATCTCAGACTGCGATGTAAAATGGCAGCATTCGCCCCATAAGACAAAGGGGCATTTTCCCCCCACTTTTGGGGGGGGGGGAGTGAGTCTTATGGGGCGAAAAATACGGTACATCAAACTTTCTCCATCCTTTTTTTCCTAACTTTAATATCTGTCCCTTTTTAACTTGCCTTTTCACTTTAATCTCTTCCCCTTCTCCTCCTTGATCAATAGTACTCCCTTATGTCTCAGTCTCCATTTTCTTTTCTTCATCTCTACTTTTACTTATTTTCTTTTTAATCTTATAGTAAAAGATTTTTTTGTCACATGATTTATTGATTTTAACTAATAATAACAACAACAATAATACATTTAAAAGAGAATTAGATTTGAATGGAAGCCTTCAACTAAAAATATCTCAATGAATATTTCCTTCTAAACACTGAATATAGAGTAAGTGTTACAGTCTATGATTTCCAAATCATGTTACATTTTTCTCACAGTCCCCACTGAGGAGATCTCATTACTGAAGGTTAAGCATCCTGCTCTTGCAAAATATGTGGAGAGTAACATAGGTTAACTGAAAATCTTTTTCAAAGTACTGCATTTGTAAGAATATAAATGTTTCTTTGTAGCTTAATTTCATAGCATGGATATAGGCTATTTTTATTTTTATTGCTTAACATTAATATACTTATAAAATTATATACTGCATTTTTAGACAATGGAAATGGTAATTTTTGGGAAACTTATCATTTTTTTTAAATCTATTGGTTATTGTTTACATTGTGTAAGGAATTAAGATGGAAGCTAACTAAAATAAAAAAAATGGTTATTTTAGCAATAAGTACATGCAGACATGCTTAACCCCTTAAGGACACATGACGTACCGGTACGGCATGTTTCCCGAGTCCTTAAAGACACATGATGTACCGGTACGTCATGGCTTTAAATCACGATGCCGGCGCCGCTGGGGTTAATCGGAACGGGATGCCGGCTGAAATCATTCAGCTGGCATCCTGTAACAACGACAGGGGGGGTCATTTGACCCCCCGTATCGGCAATCACAGAAAACCGCAGGTCAATTCAGACCTGCGGTTTGCTGCGTTTCCGGTCCATTCGGGTCTCCGGTGACCCGATGAACCGGAAAAAGACTGCGATCGGTGGCGTGATTATACACCACCAATCGCAGTCCGAAGATTTGGAGAGGCGGTGCTGGCCCTGGTGCTGAATGCTGCTGTCCAGGGTGCTGATTGGTGCAGGGGAGAGAGGCGCGAGATTCAAACTTCCTGCGCTCCTCTCTCCCCTCCTCTTCCTGTTCTGCACGAGCACCCTGCAGCACCGTCCAGCACCAACTCCTGAGTCCCCCTAATCACCATCCATCACCCTCCTGCACCCATCACCCTCCAGGTAGGTTAGGGTCAGTGAGGGAGAGGCACCGTTAGGCAGGGATAGAAGGGAAAAGTTATAAAAAAAAAAAAAAAAGCACATTTATTCTAAACTTTTTTGTTTCAGCTTTCAGACCCCAGACCCCCCCTGCCACTTGCCCCCCCGCTGATCATCAAGTTTGAACTTTTTTTTTTTTTTTCCTAACACTTGCCCATTTTTTTTGCCTGGACATTTTAGTACGCGAACACCTGTGGCCCCACACACACGCACATAGAATAAAGGTTTACATACACGCACACACACATACCCATGGCCCGCCAGATGTTCTCGGTGGAGGAGGCATACGCCCAGATTGCCTCAGACTCCGAGAGCCCCAGTGAGGATGAGGATGACCCCACGTTCCTTTTGTCATCCGCATCCTCCTCCTCCTCATCATCATCTGATGACGATGAGCCCCCAAGGCGGCGGAGACGCCGCCAGGCGGAGCCAGGGGCCCCACATGCTAGGGATCCTGTGGCCCACCCTAGTACGAGCCGCCCTGGGGTTCGTACTGGTTTCCCGGCCCACCAAATAAGCCCACCGGAGCCCCCTGCCAATTAACTTAGCTGGTGTCCCCCAGTGGACTTTGAGCCAGAGATTCCGGATTTTGCTGGCAATCCAGGAATCCAGATTCCCACAGTGGGGTTTACTGAAATTGAATTTTTTTGTTTTTTTTTCCAGTAACCCACTGGTGAATCTGATGGTGGAGCAGACGAATCTGTATGCCCAACAGTTCATCGCTCAAAACCCGGGCTCATTTTTGGCTAGACCCGGTGGCTGGACGCCGATCAGTGCAGCCGAGATGAGGACATTTTGGGGCCTCGTGCTGCATATGGGTCTAGTGCAAAAACCCAGTGTCAGGCAATACTGGAGTGGGGACATCCTCTACCAGACCCCACTCAACAGTACGGCCATGACACGCTCCTAGTTTGAGGCGATCTGGAAATGTCTGCATTATTCTGATAATGCAGCATGTCCCCCCTGAGGTGATCCTGCCTATGACCGGCTGTATAAGATACGGCCGGTCATCGATCACTTTGGGGCCAAATTTCAGCAGGCCTATGTACCTGGAAGGGAGGTCGCGGTTGATGAGTCTCTCGTTGCGTTCAAGGGGAGACTCAGTTTCCGCCAATACATTCCCACAAAGCGGGCGAGGTATGGCGTGAAGCTATACAAAATTTGTGAGAGTACCTCAGGGTACACTTACAAATTTTGTGTGTACGATAGGCGAGATTCCCGGATTCAACCCCCAGAATGTCCACCCACTCTGGGTGTTACCGGGAAACTCGTGTGGGACATTATGTACCCACTGCTGGATAAGGGTTACCACTTGTACGTGGACAACTTTTATACCAGCATTCCCTTGTTCAGGTTCCTTGCTGCCAGATCCACGTTCGCTTGTGGGACCGTGCGGAAAAATCAACGCGGCCTCCCTGCCCACCCCCTCCAGGTACCTATCCCCAGGGGTGAGACCCGTACCCTTACCAGTGGAAACCTGTTGCTGGTCAGGTATAAGGACAAGAGGGATGTCCTTATGCTGTCCACAATCCACGGTAACAGCACCACCCCCGTCTCTGTGCGAGGTACCGTGGCAACGGTCCTCAAGCCCGATTGTATCGTCGACTACAATCGGTATATGGGAGGAGTTGATCTCTCTGATCAAGTCCTCAAGCCATATAATGCCATGCGCAAAACCCGGGCATGGTACAAAAAAGTTGCTGTCTACTTGGTACAGGTTGCCTTGTACAACTCTTTTGTGCTATCCCGAAGGGCTGGCAGCACAGGGACATTCCTCCAATTCTATGAGGCAGTTCTCAAAGACCTGATCTTTTCGGACCGGGAAAGAGCAGGCCGGAGTACCTCGGGAATTGGAGGCGCCCGGATTGTCCCTGGCCAACATTTTCCAGGTGTGGTCCCCCATACTGAAAAGAAGGGGCGAACCCCAAAAAGATGCAGAGTGTGTCACAAGAGGGGGATGCGGAAGGACACCACCACTGAGTGTGACACTTGCCCTGATCATCCGGGCCTCCGCGTTATCGATTGCTTCAGGGAGTATCACACTTCCATGGAGTACTACATTTTTATAATCTTCAACAGTCCCCTAGAGAACATAAAAAACTATGGCTCTCAGACTTTGGAGACACGGAAACAATTTTTTTTTTCCCCAAAAAAATATTAGTTTTAGTGCAGGCATCCTCAAACTGCGGCCCTCCAGATGTTGTAAAACTATAACTCCCAGCATGCCCAGACAACCTACAGCCATCAGCAGGGCATGGTGGGAATTGTAGTTTTACAGCATCTGGAGGGCCGCAGTTTTAGGATGCCTGCTTTATTGTTTCCAAAGTCTGAGAGCCATACATATTGGGCATCTCCGCGTCCGTAAAAATCTTCTCTATAAAAGTAACATGTAACCCAACCCCCCCGGATGAACAGCGTTAAAAAAAAGAAAAAAAGTGTAAAAAAATTCCATTTTTGGACACCTAACATCACAAAAAAGTGTAATAGTGAGCGAACAAAATGTCATATGCACCCCCAATTAGTGCCAATAAAACCGCCATCTCATCCCGCAAAAAATGAGCCCCTACATTAGATAGTCGCCCAACAAAAAAAATAAAAATATTTGCTCCCAGACTATGGAGATACTAAAATATTTTTTTTTGGTTCCTAAAATGATAATGTAGTGTAAAATCTAAATAACTTCTAAAATGTAAACATATTAGGTATCGCTGCATTCGTAAGAATCTGCCCTATAAAAATAACATTTTACCAAACCCCTCGGATGAACATCGTTAAAAATATAAAATAAAAACGGTGCCAAAACACCAATTTTTGGGCAAAATTTCCATTTGAATCCTTTATTTTCGGTAATAAAGCAAGGGTTAACAGCCAAACAAAACTCAATATTTATGGCCCTGATTCTGTAGTTTGCAGAAACACCCCATATGTGGTCGTAAATGGCTATATAGCCACACGGCAGGGCATAGAACGAAGGGAACTTCATATGGTTTCTGGAAGGCAGATTTTGATGGGCAGTTTTTTTTTACACCATGTCCCATTAGAAGCCCCCCTGATGTAGCCTAGACTAGAAAATCCAAAAAAGTTACCCCATCTAAGAAACTACACCCCTCAAGGTATTCAAAAGTTGCTTTACAAACTTTTTTAACCCTTTAGGTGTTCCACAAAACTAAATAGCGAATGTAGAAACAATTTTTGAATTTTAATTTTTTGTTACCTTGCCTCAAAAAAGTGTAATATAGAGCAACCAAAAATCATATTTACCCCTAAAATAGTCCGAAAAAAAAAAAAAAA
Organism: Bufo bufo; assembly: GCF_905171765.1. NCBI lineage: Eukaryota > Metazoa > Chordata > Amphibia > Anura > Bufonidae > Bufo > Bufo bufo. The sequence continues at coordinate 537,193,166 of NC_053391.1, read as the reverse complement.
CCACCTTATCCCGTAGTTTCCTAGATGGGGTCACTTTTTTGGAGTTTCTACTCTAGGGGTGCATCAGGGGGCTTGAAAGGGTACATGGTGTCAATAAACCAGTCCAGCAAAATCTGCCTTCCAAAAACCATATGGCGTTCCCCTTCTTCTATGTCCTGCCGTTTAGCTAAATGGTAGTTTACGACCACATTTGGGGTGTTTCTGCAAACTACAGAATCAGTGCAACCCATTTTGAGTTTTGTTTGGCTCTTAACCCATTTTATTCAGTAATAAAGTAAGGGTTAAAATGGAAAATTTTCCAAAAAATAGAAATTTATAAATTGTTTCTCCATCTGCCATTAACTCTTGTGGAACACCTAAAGGGTTAACAAAGTTTGTAAGCCCAGTTTTGAATACCTTGAGGGGTGTACTTTCTTAGATGGAGTCACTTTTTTGAAATTTATATTCTAGGGGTGCAACAGGGGGCTTCAAATGGGACATGGTATAAACAAAACCAGTCCTGCAAAATCTACCTTGCAAAACCCATATGGTGTTCCCCTCCTATGTCCTCCCGTTTGGCTAAACAATAGTTTACGACCACATATGGGGTGTTTCTGCAAACTACAGAATCAGGGCAACCCATTTTGAGTTTTGTTTGGCAGTTAACCCTTGTTTTTTTCCAGGAAAAAAAATATTATATTGGAAAATTTTCCAAAAAAATAAAAATTCTTAAAATTTATGTCCATTTGCCATGAAGTCTTGTGGAAGACCTAAAGGGTTAACTAAGTTTGTAAAAACAGTTTTGAATACCTTGAGGGGTGTAGTTTCTAGAATGGGGTCATTTGGTGTGGTTTCTATTATGTAAGCCTCACAAAGTGACTTCAAACCTGAACTGGTCCAAAGAAAGTTGGATTTTGAAGATTTCTGAAAAATTTCAAAATTTGCTTCTAAACTTCTAAGCCTTGTAACATCCCAAAAAATAAAATATCATTCCCAAAATGCTACAAACATGAAGTAGACATATGGGGAATGTAAAGTCATCACAATTTTTGGGGGTATTACTATGTATTACAGAAGTAGAGAAACTGAAATTTTTGGTAAATATGGTATTTTTTAATGCAAAAAAATTAACTTTTTTGACCCAATTTTAGCAGTGTCATGAAGTACAATATGTGACGAAAAAACAATCTCAGAACGGCCTGGGTAAGTCAAAGCTTTTTAAAGTTATCAGCACTTAAAGTGACACTGGTCAGATTTGCAAAAAATGGCCTGGTCCTTAAGGTGAAATAGGGTTGTGTCCTTAAGGGGTTAAAGGGGTTGTCTCACTTCAGCAAATTGCATTCATCATAGTTACATACAGTAGTTACATAGTTAATACGGTTAAAAAAAGACATAAGTCCATCAAGTTCAACCAAGGAATAGGTGGGGACGCGAATCCCAGAAGGAATTGAGACTCCGATTTCTACACATTTTCATAAGCATTAATGTCATTTACTTTTAAGAATTCATCCAAACCCTTTTTAAAACTGTCCACTGTTCCTGCTGTGATCACGTCCTGAGGAAGTCCATTCCACAGATTCACAGTTCTTACAGTAAAGAAGCTTTGAAGCTTCTGGAGACTGAACTTTTTCTTTTCCAGTTGGAGGCAGTGCCCCCTTGTCTTTTGAGGGTATTTTACATGGAACAGTTTTTCCACCATTCTTTTTGTATGGCCAATTTATATATTTGTACAGGTTAATTATGTCCCCCTTAGATGTCTCTTCAAGACTAAATACATTTAATTCTTTTATTCTTTCTTCATAACTAAGACCGTCCATGCCCCTTATCAGTTTAGTAGCTCTCCTCTGTACTTTTTCCGCACCAATGCTTTGTAAAGTGTTAATATTACATCCCAGTGCCGCAAGTCTATGCTTCGTTTAATGCATGACAATATCCTGGTGGCCTTAGAAGCAGGTGATTAACATTGTATGCTGTTATTTAATCTACAAGGACACCCAAATCTTTCTCTATCAGTGACTCTTCCAGTGTTACATTACCTAGGACAGTGATGGTGAACCTTTTAGAGACAGAGTGTCCAAACTGCAACCCAAAACTATTTATTAAGCGCAAAGTGCCAACATGGCAATTTAACCTGTATACTACAGTGCAATATAGTATATATGCCTACATTCAATGTGCTGCCTGTGCCATTCATAGTGCGCCCTGCACTGATGAATGGCAGAAAAAGTCTAAGGCATATCAGTACACTGTAGAGTTATCTGTGTGGGCATGGGTGCCCACAGAGAGGACTCTAAGTGCTGCCTCTGGCACCCGTGCCATAGGTTTGCCGCTACTGCTCTAGAACATATGAAGTACAGAGACTATTACAACCAAGATGCATAGCTTTACATTTATCCACATTGAACCTCATGATGCCCAATCACTCAGAGTGTTCAAGTCAGCTTGTATTTATGGATATCTTCCATAGACTGCACAGTACTACATAGCTTAGTGTCATCTCTAAAAATAAAAATTATACTATTAATCTCGTCCCCTAGAGATGTCGAACATAAAATTTTCCGTTCACGAACGCAAATTTTCGCAATTGTTCACGAACGGGCGAACCGCCATAGACTTCAATAGGCAGGCGATTTTATAAACCCACAGGGACTCTTTCTGGCCACAATAGTGATGTAAAAGTTGTTTCAAGGGGTCTAACACCTGGACTGTGGCATGCCGGAGGGGGATCCATGGCAAAACTCCCATGGAAAATTACGTAGTTGACGCAGAGTCAGGTTTTAATCCATAAAGGGCATAAATCACCTAACATTCCTAAATTGTTTGGAATAACGTGCTTTAAAACATCAGGTATGATGTTGTATCGATCAGGTAGTGTAAGGGTTATGCCCGCTTCACAGTGACAGACCAAACTCTGACAGACCAAACTCCCAGTTTAACACACCGCAAACAACCACAAACAGTCCATTTGCACAACCGCAAACTCCCCATTTGCACAAGGTTGGATACCAAGCTAGCCATGTCCCGTTCCTTGTCCTTACTGACGTCATTAAAGGTCTCTTCCTCCACCCAGCCACGTACAACACCAAGGGTCCCCGAAAGGTGACAACAAGCCCCCTGGGACGCCTGCTGTGGTTGGTCTTCCACCTCCTAAAAGCCACCTTCCTCCTCTGACTGCTCTTCTTCAGACTCCTCTCTGCGTTGCAGCAGGTCCAGCAATCGATGACGACAAGGCTGCTTCTGGTGGTGATGGTGACCACAACTCTTCCTCTTCATGCTCATCTATGGCCTGATCCAGCACTCTTCGTAGGGCACGCTCCAGAAAAAACGCATATGGGATGATGTCGATGATGTTGCCTTGGGTTTGACTGACCAGGTTTGTCACCTCCGCAAAAGGACGCATGAGCCTACAGCCATTGTGCATGAGCGTTCAGTAACGCGGCCAAAAAATACCCAGCTCCGCAGAGGCTGTCCTATTTATTTATTTTTAATCTTACCAGTTTAATCTCTGTTTTGTCCCAGGGGCCGGTGTGGTGTATGGAATAGATTTTAGGAACCGGGAGATGGAAAAAGATGCTTGGTCGGTCCTCTTACTTCCAATTTGAGGCAATGCGTGTGCGCCGTGCAATGTACTATGCAATCCCAATATGAGTGGTATGTTGAGTAGTACTATTCCTATCAGTTTAATCCCTGTTACGTCCCCTATCAGGGGACGTGTATGGAATAGATTTTAGGAACCGGGAGATGGAAAAAGATGCTTGGTCAGTCCTCTTACTTCCAATTTGGGGCACTGCGCGTGCGCCGTGCAATTTACTGTGCTACCAGATATGAGTGGTATGTTAAGTAGTACTATTCCTATCAGTTTAATCCCTCTTACGTCCCCTATCAGGGGACGTGTATGGAATAGATTTTAGGAACCGGGGAGATGGAAAAAGATGCTTGGTCGGTCCTCTTACTTCCAATTTGGGGCACTGCGCGTGCGCCGTGCAATGTATTATGCAATCCCAATATGAGTGGTATGTTAAGAAGTACTATTCCTAGTCCCTGTTACGTCACCTATCAGGGGACGTGTATGCAATAGAGTTTAGACAACCGCAAAGAGTTGTCAATAGTTGACACACTCATGACATAAATTTTATTCCTCTATGCGTCAATCTTGGTGTAGTGATGACTGTGCTCGTGCGCACGTTCGGGAGATTGCAGGCGATGGCGGTTTTTCAAAGCCTATGGTCATGCTGAGGTAGTTCAGTGACAGTTAAGTGACCCAGAAAACAATGATTCTGCAGTGTGGGCCCATTGTTGGCCTAGTAGGCTTTAATGATCACCTTAGATGATCACAAAGAAAATTAATGTTTTTTCTATGCAAAATTATCCAGCCGATCGCTTTTGGTCTTTTCACAATGAAGCAACGACCTTATCATCTGGGGTGTGCCAACATTGCCAGTGCCAACACACTCATAGAGGTGGTCACTTCATTGTGATACGCAAGCCCCTTCACCGCAACAAGGTAACGATCACGAAGGAGAATTGACACATGTATGTGCCTTTTTTTTTTGTTTTGCTTTTGCAGCCACAGTGCAGCACCAGAGGCCAGAAAAATTAGGCATGTACACATGCCTGAAAAATCTGGTGCTGTAGCAGCGGCCGGAAAAATTGATGTTTTCCAGGCAGAAAGTGCACTAAAACATTTTGGCTTGAACCCTAGTTGGTGGCGGAGAAGTCACGCAAGTCATCCGGCATGCAGAGTTAAAATACAGCAGCGTGTGGACCATTTTTAGCCCAAGGCAGCTCATCACCAGGCCTTTTTTAGTCAAATGTATCGCCCGCTGTCAGTCCCTTCGGGATCCATGCCTCATTCATCTTAATAAAGGTGAGGTAATCTAGACTTTTTTGACCTAGGCGACTTCTCTTCTCAGTGACAATACATCCTGCTGCACTGAAGGTCCTTTCTGACAGGACACTTGAAGCGGGGCAGGCCAGAAGTTCTATCGCAAATTGGGATAGCTCAGGCCACAGGTCAAGCCTGCACACCTAGTAGTCAAGGGGTTCATCGCTCCTCAGAGTGTCGATATCTGCAGTTAAGGCGAGATAGTCTGCTACCTGTCGGTCGAGTTGTTCTCTGAGGGTGGACCCCGAAGGGCTGTGGCGATGCATAGGACTTAAAAAGCTCCACATGTCCTCCATCAACAACACGTCTGTAAAGCGTCCTGTCCTTGCCGGCATGGTCGTGGTAGGAGGAGGATTACTTTCACCTCTTCCCCTGTTAGATTCCCGTTCTGCTGTGACATCACCCTTATACGCTGTGTAAAGCATACTTTATTTATTTTGGAACTGCTGCATCCTTTCCGACTTCCGGTAATTCAGTAAAATTTCAGGCACTTTCTGCTTATACCGGGGGTCTATTAGCGTGGCCACACAGTACAGGTCGTTCTCCTTCAGCCTTTTTATATGAGGGTCCCTCAACAGGCACGACAGCATGAAAGACCCCATTTGCACAAGGTTGGATGCCGAGCTACTCATGTCCCGTTCCTCGTCCACACTGATCGTACAACACCACGGTTACCAGATAGGTGACAACGAGCACCCTGGGATGCCTGCTGTGGTTGGTCTTTCTCCTCCTCAAAGCCACATTCCTCCTCTGACTCCTCTTCCTCAGACTCCTCTTCCAGCGTTGCCGCAGGTCCAGCAAGCGATGATGATAAAGCTGTTTCTGGTGGTGATGGTGACCACAACTCTTCCTCTTCACGCTCATCTACGGCCTGATCCAGCACTCTTCGCAGGTTACGCTCCAGGAAGAAAACAAATGAGATGATGTCGCTGATGGTGCCTTCGGTGCGACTGACTAGGTTTGTCACCTTCTCAAAAGGACGCATGAGCCTACAGGCATTGCGCATGAGCGTCCAGTAACGTGGCAAAAAAATACCCAGCTCTGCAGAGGCTGTCCTAGCACCCCGGTCATACAAATACTCGTTAATTGGCTTTTTCTTGTTGGAGCAGGCGGTCGAACATTAGGAGTGTTGAATTCCAACGTGTCGGGCTGTCGCAAATCAAGCGCCTCACTGGCATGTTGTTTCACCACTGAATATCGGAAAAGTGCGCCATGGCCGTGTAGGAACGCCTGAAATGGCCACACACCTTCCTGGCCTGCTTGAGGACGTCCTGTAAGCCTGGGTACTTATGCACAAATCGTTGTACGATCAGATTCAACACATGTGCCATGCACGGCACATGTGTCAACTTGCCCAAAATCAATGCCGCCAACAAATTTCTTCCGTTGTCACACACCACTTTGTCGATCTCCAGTTGGTGCGGGGTCAGCCACTGATCCACCTGTGCGTTCCGGGCGGACAGGAGTGCTGGTCCGGTGTGACTCTCTGCTTTCAGGCAAGTCAACCCCAAGACGGCGTGACACTGTCATATCCGGGATGTGGAATAGCCTCTGGGGAGCTGGGGGGGTGCAGTTGATGTGGAGCAAGACGCAGCAGCAGAAGAGGACTCAGCCCTGGAGGTTAGAAAAGAGGATAGAGTAGGAGGAGTAGAGGAGGTGGCAGCAGGCCTGCCTGCAAGTCGTGATGGAGTCACCAACTCCTCTGCAGAGCCACGCATTCCATGCTTGGCAGCCGTCAGCAGGTTTACCCAATGCGCAGTGTACGTGATATACCTGCCCTGACGTGCTTTGCAAACCAGGTATCAGTGGTCAGATGGACCCTTGCCCCAACACTGTGTGCCAGACATGCCATGACTTCCTTTTCCATAATAGAGTACAGGTTGGGGATTGCCTTTTGTGAAAAACAAATTCGGCCGGGTACCTTCCACTGCGGTGTCCCAATAGCTACAAATTTTTTGAAGGCCTCAGACTCCACAAGCTTGTATGGTAAAATCTGGCGGGCTAAGAGTTCCGACAAGTTAGCTGTCATACACCGGGCAAGGGGGTGACTCTGTGACATTGGCTTCTTACGCTCAAACATTTCCTTGACAGACACCTGACTGTGGGCAGATGAGCAGGAACTGCTGAAGGTGAGAGGAGGAGTGGCAGGTGGTTGAGAGGGGGCAAGGAGGACAGCAGTGGTTGACGTGGCTGAAGATGCTGGACCATGAAGAGGATGGTGGCTTTGAGTTTGTGTGCTGCTTGTACTCATCATGTGTTCATCCCATAGGCGTTTGTGATGTGAGATCATGTGTCTTCGCAAAGCAGTTGTACCTAGGTGGGTGTTGGACTTCCCACGACTCAGTTTCTTTTGGCACAGGTTGCAAATGGCATCGCGGTTATCAGACGCAGACACAAAAAAAATATGTCACACTGCTGAGCTTTGCAATGACGGCATTCTGGTGGTGGCAACGTTGATTGGCGTGCTTTCTGGCTGACCCCGGGTGCCGATATATGCTGTCTGACTGTGCCACTAGCTCCTTGCGACGACCTCCCCCTGCTTCCAACTCGTCTCCTCCTTCTCTCTGTCTCCCCATCTGAACTTTCCCCCTGTTCTTCTTCTCTTCGAGCGGGCACCCACGTGACATCCACGGACACATCGTCATCATCAACTGCTTCACTTGTATCTGACAACTCAGCAAAGGAAGCAGCAGCGTGTACAACATCATCATCATCACACCGTACATCCATGTGTGTAATGCTGCCTGACTGAGACATATCCCTGTTATCTACATCCTCTGGCAATAATGGTTGTGCATCACTCATTTCTTCCAACTGATGTCTAAATAACTCCTCTGACAGATCAATTGAAGCGGCTGTGGTGCTAGTGTTGGTGGTGGCGGCAGGCGGGCAAGTGGTAACTTGAGAGGTGCTCGAAGCTGAGCTGGAAAAGGATGGTGCGTCAAGGTTCCGAGTGGAAGATGTAGAAGATTGGGTGTCCTGTGTAAGCCACTCAACTATGTCCTCAGAATTTTTTTGAGTTCAGGGTACGTGGCCTCTGAACACTGGGCATTATTCTAGGGCCAAAGGAAATCACAGCACCACGACCACGACGGCCCCTGCAGGGTGGCCTGCCTCTGCCTGTCATTTAATTTTAGATTAGTGGTACTATGCGTGCAAGGTAATGTGCCACCCTATATGAATGGTGGGCAGTGGGCACAGTACAGTCTGTGGGCCTGACACACACTGGCAGGCAACTGCAATTATATTACAGAGAAAAAATTTAATGACTTTTATCTGCAAGGTACTGTACCACCCGATATGAGTGGTGGGCAGTGGGCACAGTACAGTCTGTGGGCCTGACACACACTGGCAGGCAACTGCAATTATATTACAGAGAAAAAATTAAATGACTTTTATCTGCAAGGTACTGTGCCACCCGATATGAGTGGTGGGCACAGTACAGTCTGTGGGCCTGACACTCACAGGCAGGCAACTGCAATTATATTACAGAGAAAAAATTAAATGACTTTTTTATCTGCAAGGTAATGTGCCACCCAATATGGGTGGTGGGCACTGGCAGTGGGCACAGTACAGTCTGTGGGCCTGACACACACTGGCAGGCAACTGTAATTATATTAAAGGGTAAAAATTAAATGACTTTTTTATCTGCAAGGTACTGTGCCACCCAATATGAGTGGTGGGCAGTGGGCACAGTACAGTCTGTGGGCCTGACACTCACTGGCAGGCAACTGCAATTATATTACAGAGAAAAAAAATTATGACTTTTTTATCTGCAAGGTTCTCTGCTACCCGATATGAGTGGTGGGCACTGGCAGTGGGCACAGTACAGTCAGTGGGCCTGACACACACTGGCAGGCAACTGCAATTATATTAAAGGGTAAAAATTTAATTACTTTTTTATCTGCAAGGTACTGTGCCACCCGATATGAGTGGTGTGCACACAGTACAGTCTGTGGGCCTGTGGCCTCTCACACACGGGCAGGCAACTGTAATATATATATATATATATAGAATTGTATTTTTTTTAAAAGCAGACTGATGTACCAGCCCTAAAAAGGGCTTTTTGGGGTGCTGTCAGGATGCTGTCCTTACAGCAGATGAGTCTTTGAGGACTGGAGTGGACACAGAACTCTGGCCTAGCTAACGATTTCCCTATTAATTTAGCAGCAGCAGCACTCTCCCTGCTCTAACTAACACTGCAGCTTCAGAATGAATCTAAGATGGATGCTGTCCTTGCTTTTTGATAGGAGGTGGGAGGGTCTGGGAGGGAGGATATGCTGATTGGCTGAAATGTGTCTGCTGACTGAGGTACAGGGTCAAAGTTTGCTCAATGATGACCTATAGGGGGCGGACCGAACATCGCATATGTTCGCCCGCTTCGGCAAACACGAACAAGCGTTGTTCGCTGGGAACTGTTCGCCGGCGAATAGTTCGGGACATCTCTACTCTTGAATTGTAAATTATTATTTATTTATTTTTTATTAAAGTGTGCTAATAGAATTAACTTTTTTATTATACTCAAAAAATTGGTAACAGTGACATCCAAGGTTTGGAAAACTGCCAAATATGCACAGAGAAACGAGAAGAAAGGATTATAGAGCAGCATACTGATTCTGAAATTTTGCAAACAGCACTGTTCTCTTGTTTAGCAGTACAGTTGTCAAAAAGAATTAAGCACAATATAGCAGAACCATTTTAACAAATATGCATATCTGAAGACTGCTGTGCCACTGAATGGCACAAAGCTCCAGAATGCTAAAATTCGAATCTGTGAGGCATGGTGGTGGTTTGAAAGAGAGTAACAGCCTAGAAATCTTCCACTTTCCATCTCCTATTTAAAGTCAAATCATTGACTTTAGCATTGAATTAATTGAGCTGTGAAACAAAAGGGTGCATTAATTATATTCTTAAATTATTCAGCATTGTACATGCTTGATATTATGTATCTGAAATTCTTCAAACAGCTTTTCATAATCTTTTATATGCTGATAACATAAAGCTAAGTTTTAGAAAGCATATAATTTATCTAAGTGACATTGGTAAGCTTGGAAACCACTTAGAGGAACAAAATGTATAGTTCTGCTACAGAAGAAAGGCAAGTAACTTATTTTGATATATAACACATTAAATAACATTACACTGATGATATAACACTTCACTATAGTGCTATGATTCCCGTGCTAATGCTGATTATTATTTTAAAATAATATAGATATTCAGGACCACAATGATATATATGAGACATAAAGATTAGCACTGTTTTTGTACTACCTATCTATTATTGCTTAAACTGCTTAAACCCTAATCTTACATATAGTAAAATATAATATTTATGTATCATGCTCCTGATACCATCTACATTATATTATGCTCTACCCCGATTTCAGTATTGATCAAACACAGGATGTATCTATATTAATAAGATACTAATTTGGGACCAAAATTTGCATAAAGGCAAAGGGATTTCAAAAGTCTCTAAATGTCTCAATCAAGCAATGATGCTTCATAAACTGCCACTGTAATGGTACCTCAATATAGACATTATAATGGGTAGTCTGACTGTGATGAGGCTGTGGAGATATTTATTTATTTAATTATTTATTCATTTATTTAATTTTGATTTAATTTAGGTCACTTCTATAAGCTATGTCAGCTGTGTCGGAACTTAAAATGGTCCTGGAAAAAAAAACAAAAAAACTAAAAAGTATCCCCATGTTGTAAGTGGGGCAAAGACAACAATACCATAGTGCTGCAAAAAAGAACCAAATACCACAGTGGATCTCAAAATACTGTTGTAGTAGAAGCAAAAAACACAGTGCAGCACAAAATACTGCCCCAGCAGAACCAGATATCACAGTGTAGAACAATATATGGCACCTATATTAGATTATACCTCCCAGAAGCTGTACGCACCTCTGTGGTGGCTATCACCAGCTGCCATGTGCTGTACAAATATACAGGAAAATACGGCACTACATACCTATTATATCCAGTGAAATTTCCTCTGATGTAGAATTTCTCTTTCTTCATCTTTCCAGAATGCTGTGAAAACTTTTTTAAGCCACATATCATCTCTGCAGGGTTAGCAACACAGACATCTTAGGTTCCTTACTTTTCCATCATCCTTCCTAACCTCGCAATACAAACATCTCATCCTCCTGCCTAGAGATGAGCGAATTTTTCAAAAATTCGATTCACTGTTTTGCCAAATTCTCTGGCAAAAATTTGGTTTAATTCCAAATTTATTTGTGGCGAATAAAGTTAAAAAACGGCTATTTCCTGGCTGCAGAAAACTTTTAATAGTGGTGTAGAACATTGTGCCTTGCAGTAACTCGCATAGAGAGTCTGCTTTGCTAGTGAAATAATACTGAGTGTCCATATGACATGCAGATGACAGGCATTTATCTTAGAATCACTGTACACTTCATTTATTTGGGCAGTCACGGAGCCAAAACTGACCAAATAACTCAAGAATGAACTCAGCCTTACAGGTCGATGTTAGCGCCAAGAATAAGTGCACTCCTTTTACACCATCGTCAGCTGATTCCACATAGATGTCTACAGAACCTGCTCTATTAAACGCTTATACAAGTAGAGCCCCCCGACAGAGTGGAGAGGGTGTCAGCAGTAAGTTTGTGTCGAAGTCACTCTTTATTTTGCCCTTTCTCTGATCCGTCACAACAATAACCCACAAAGAATGGATCCTGCCTGTTGAGCATCCGCCTTCACTCGGTCAGCATTTGATCAGTAATCCATCAGTATTGCTAATGCTAAAAGAAACAGGAGTGGATCCAAAACAGAGATGACAAGTGAATGGAATATTTGCATGTCTTCTGTGTTTTGTACCAACTCCTGCTTTTTGCTACGACCCACAAGCCAATTCTGATGGGACCATACAGGCCTTACAGCTGCTACACAGACAGGTTCCGTTGTGCATCAATTTTTTTCTTGATTCTGACAGACAAGAAGAAGAGTCAAATAAATAATGATGTCAGCCAGGCCGAAAGGCAAAATAGTGGCCCAGTCATGAAGTGGGGACAGCACAAGAAGTCCACAGAGTGGGCCTATGACATAGTGGTGAGGTGGAAGAAGCATGAGGAGGCCACAGAGTGGCAAGGTGACATAGTGGGGAGGTGGCAGCAGCATGAGGAGACCACAGAGTGGCAAAGTGACATAGTGTGTAGGTGGCAGAAGCATGAGGAGACCACATAGTGGCATGGTGACATTGTGTGGAGGTGGCAGCAGCATGAGGAGGCCACAGAGTGGCAAGGTGACAGTGTGGAGGTGGCAGCAGCATCAGGAGGCCACAGAGTGACACAATAACAGAGTGTGGAGGTGGTAGCAGAATCAGGAGGCCACAGAGTGGTAAGGTGACATAGTGTGGAGGTGGCAGCAGCATCAGGAGGCCACAGAGTGGCAAGGTGACAGTGTGGAGGCAGCAGCAGCATCAGGAGGCCACAGAGTGGCATGGTGGCATAGTTTGGAGGAGGCAGCAGCATGAAGAGACCACAGAGTGGCAACATGACAGTGTGGAGGTGGCAACAGCAGGAGGAGACCACAGAGTGGCAAGGTGACATAGTGTGGAGGTGGGTGGCAATACCAGTACCAGCTGAATATGGTGGGTGAAAAAATAAACACTTGGAATCAGATGTGTGGCATCAGGCGGATGACAGCATCAGACTAGTAGCTAAGGCAGGTAGCCTGAAGAAACCAGTCTCTTCTGTCAACGTGTTGGTGTGGCACCATGGATGATCTAGTCTGATGCATCAGGCTTGTTGGGTGGAAATCCTAGCTGATCCACACCTGATTCATCTTAATAAAGGTCATTCTATCCACATTTTGGGTGGATAGGTGAGTTCTTCTTGCTGTAACTATGGCCCCCGCCGCTCTAAACAACTACTCTGATGCCACACTACTGGCCGGGCAGGACAGTTTTTCCAGGGCAAACTCTGCCAGTTGCGGCCACAAATCCAAGCAGATTTTCAATGACGGCTGGCAGGGTGCCCTCCAAGTATGCCAATACCTGCTGGTTCAGGTTCTGCTCTACATCTAGCTGCTGGTGAGTAGTTTCTTCACTATGCGACTCTAGACTCAGGCTGCTGCTGATGGAGCTGATACTGCTCCTGCCACCCCATCCCTCCCCAGCAGCCATGGCAGTGGAACGTGAGTGCAGAGGGCCCCCCTGGTTATACCTGAGAGAGGATGAGCGATGGCGCAGATAGGCAGCGGCCAACTGACTACATAGGATGTCTCTATAGTAGTTCAGTTTGTCCTCCCTCTCAGCGGGTGTAAAAAAGGCAGCCATTTTGGACCGGTAACAAGGGTCCAAAAAGGTGGAGAGCCAGAAGTCATCCCTCTGCCGAATGGTGACAATTCCGCTGTCACTATGCAAGCAAGTGAGCATTTATCGGGCCATTTTTGCAAATGACTTGGAGGTACTCCCTGTCTCCATCTCCACTGCATAATGCCACAGTGTGTCTGGGTCCTCTGCCTCATCTTCCACTTCGCCCTGTAGCTCCTCTTGCTGGTCCTGCTCCTCCTCTCCTGTCAACTGTGTAGAAAAAACACCCATTTCGCTACACATTGCTTGTGCTCCAATGTCCTCCTCTTCCTCCCCCTCCTCCAGTTCAGCGCCCACAGCTCATGTGGCCTTGAGATCTAGGCGCCACGTCTCCAGTAGTGATGATGAGCGGCAGGGGCAATATTACATTTTGCGATATTTCGCAAATATATGGACGAATATTCGTCATATATTCGCTAATTCGCTTTCTTCGTACAATAAAATGCGCATGCACAAGGGGTGTGGCCTAATTCCGGAACGGTTTTCAAACTGCCCGAGGTTTAAGAAGATTGGAAAAGATGGTGGGAAGCAATTTTTGCGACAGTGAGGAAGTACTAATGATCACTGTAAGTAATTTGACATTACAGCAGTGTTTTTGATTACTTTTCACATGCATGTCAGAACAATCGCTTCATATGCAGATAGAGTGTTATAAAATATTCGTGATTGCTAAAATCGCCACTTATGATCCGAATTTTTTTTCCCACGATACATATAACTTCACTTTTTATCAGGTCTAAGTATACAGTTGTGTTCCAAATTATTCAACCCCCATTGCTGTAAAGGGTTTTAGGGAATTTAGTGTACATTTGTAATTGTGTTCAGAATGAAATCTTACAAGGACTTTTTAAAGAACCAAATGCAACTAAAATGACATTAATTGTTTTTGTAATACAGTATTAAATGTTTTTTTTGTGATTTCTGCATTGACACAATTATTCAACCCTTTAAAGACTACCACTCTTAAGAACAGAGGTTCATTCAAGTGTTTTCGATCAGGTATTGAAAACACCTGTGGATGTCAAGGAGCAGCAATCAAGCATAATAAGCAGAAATTAGGCAGATTTAAAAGGACTGTGATACTCAGCTCCTTCTAGACATTTACTGCTGTGTTTACAAACATGGTGAAGTCAAGAGAATGGTCCAGGAAGACAAGAGAAGAGGTGATTTCTCTTCACAGGAAGGGCAATGTCTATAAGAAGATTGCAAAGATGTTAAACATACCAAGAGACACCATAGGAAGCATCATTCGCAAATTCAAGGCAAAGAGCACTGTTGAAACGCTACCTGGTCGTGGCAGAAAGAAGATGCTGACTTTGACTGCTGTGCGCTACCTGAAGCGCAAAGTGGAGAAAAGTCCCCATGTGACTGCTGAGGAACTGAAAAAAGATTTGTCAGATGTGGGTACTGAAGTTTCAGCTCAGACAATAAGGCACACACTGCGTAATGAAGGCCTCCATGCCAGAACTCCCAGGCGCCCCCCCTTGCTGTCTCCAAAGAATAAGAAGAGTCGACTGCAGTATGCCAAAAGTCATGTGGACAAACCACAAAAGTTTTGGGATAGTGTTCTGTGGACTGATGAAACAAAATTAGAACTGTTTGGGCCCATGGATCAACGCTATGTTTGGAGGAGGAAGAACAAGGCCTATGAAGAAAAGAACACCTTGCCTACTGTGAAGCATGGTGGGGGTCAATCATGCTTTGGGGCTGTTTTGCTTCTACAGTTTTGCTTCTACAGGTACAGGGAAGCTTCAGCGTGTGCAAGGTACCATGAATTCTCTTCAGTACTAGGAGATATTGGATAAAAATGTGATGCAGTCCGTCACAAACCTGAAGCTTGGGAGACGTTGGACCTTTCAACAGGACAATGATCCCAAGCATACCTCCAAGTCCACTAGAGCATGGTTGCAGATTAAAGGCTGGAACATTTTGAACTGGCCATCGCAGTCACCAGACTTAAATCCGATTGAAAACAGTTGCAGCGCGCAACCCTAAGGGTCCATTCACACGTCCGTTGTTTCTTTCCTGATCTGTTCCGTTTTTTGCGGAACAGATCTGGACCAGTTCTGTACCCATTCATTTTCAATGGGTCCTGAAAAAAAAAAAAATCTGACATTGAGCTGTCCGATTTTTTTCAGGACCCATTGAAAATGAATGGGTACAGAACTGGTCCAGATCTGTTCCGCAAAAAACGGAACAGATCAGGAAAGAAACAACGGACGTGTGAATGGACCCTAAGAATGTGACTGAACTGGAGGCTTTTGCCCATGAAGAATGGGCAAAGATACCCGTAGATCGCTGCAAGACACTTGTGTCAAGCTATGCTTCACGTTTAAAAGCTGTTATAACTGGAAAAGGATGTTGTACAAGATTGAATGTCACTTGGGGGTTGAATAAAACTGATAATGATGTGAGCACAGAAAAGACATTTGTGGTTATTTCATTATAAATGTTATGTTATATTTGTCTGACTTACAAGTGCCTCTTTGATTTAATTGTAAACAAGATGACTGAAATTATCAAAATCATTGTCAAACTGGCCAAAACACTCAATTTCAGTGGGGGTTGAATAATTTTGAACACAACTGTATATTACTGATTGGTGCACTAAGTATTGTTGTGACATCACAGCACCATGTCAGTAGCATGTATGTACGGACAGCAGAGAAATATCTCACATGCACATTGCACATCCATTTTCCTGCCGCACACTATATAGCAGACACACACAAACACAGTCTATAGATTAGAGTTTGTGTCCTGTTGGTCAGGACTCAGGAGAAGCTTTTTTATTCTTACCGCCAGTATTTACTGGTTCATTTAGAGTTACCCAGGGTGCACCACAGGGAGGAAAACCAGCTGTACACCCCATACCAAACAGCAGTGGTGTAGCTAGAAATGACTGGGCCCCACAGCAAATTTTTGAATGGGGCCCCCCTCCCCCAGTAATTTTTTTGCAACCCCTTCCTTTCATGCTGCCCCCATTCCTGTGGTTAGAAAAGATCGCTCTCAGACCAGGCCCGGCAGCTGTTCCATTTGTTTTCTACACTGTCTATACTGTCACTGTATATAATTTACTTGTGTAATACTGTTTAGGGGGTCCTGACAAAATCTTTAGTTCTCCTCCTCCTGGATGGGCCCCCTTCTGGGTCAGGGCCCCAAAGCAGCCGCTTCCCCTTCTTTCCCTATAGCTATGCCCCTGCCATACCGTAACTTTACTAGACAGGTACATCTCTGCTCAACTATAAAATATCCGATTGCTCAGACCCCACACACATACAATCGCAATACAATCTGATCTTATAACAGTAACATTAAATCAAAAAATTTTCCCGTTCGAAGACTTAAATACTTTTTGATGTTTTGTTGAGGACTAGTGTTGATCAAACACCGTAGTGCTCGGGCCAACCACATCGGGATGTTCGGGTGCTCGACCTAGCACCGGAGTATAATGGAAGTCAATCGGAGAACTCGAGCATTAAACCAGGTACCCCCTGCTCTGAAGAGGGGAGGGTGCCTGATTCATAGGAAAATGTCCGAAATTTATGGAAACACCACCAAAATGGTTCTGTAACAGCATGAGGAGGATGTCTGGATGCATCTTGGACTCTCAGGTTGCTGCTGGGAACAATGTTGTCCGAATAGTAATAAAAAATAAATTTAGAGGAAAAATTGATAGGAAACATTCTTTCCTGTATATTTACGTGTATATAAAGTGCAAGTGCTGGCAAAAATCACAAGGAAGAGGCACTCCGATACAACCTTTATATCACATAAAGGAGGGCCTCATTCACATTGTGGAACAATTGTTCATGTAGTTGGACTCCTACACTCATATAGCCTATGCACTAAGTGAAAGAGCTGCCAAAAATGACATCCTTGAAAAATTATGATTAATGGCCTGCTGGTGACCCTTAAAAACATTTGGATCAAAGGCCTGCTGATCTGACCATCTATAACATTATGGGTGGAGGCCTGCTACCGCTTTGTAGACTCTAGTTAACCTGGGGCCGATTGCAAGGCCCCCGTGACGGCAACGATCCATTCGGATGTCTCACCTATCAGCTTTCAATGTTATTTTCAGCGCAAACAATTGTAACTACGGGTAACGGGGAATCAGTGTTTGATTCAGGAGAGGGAGCCTGAGAAACGGCTATGGCTACCACATCCAAGCAAGGCATCATGCGAGCAAATTACCTATTAGGTATAATTAGGTGTGGGCCTGCTGGTGAGCTGACCCTGTAAAAAATAATATGTGAGCGCCTGCTAGTGAGCTGACCCTGTAAAACATTATGTGCAAGGGCGTGCAGGTGAGCTGACCCTCTAAAAAATTAAATGCGAGGGCCTTCGGGTGAGCTGACCTTGTAAAAGATTTGAGTTGCGGGCCTGTGGTGAGCTGACCCTGTAAAAGATTTGAGGTGCGGACCTGCTGGTGAGCTGACCCTCTAAAAAATTATATGCGAAGGCCTGCAGCTGAGCTGACCCTCTAAAAGGTTATATGCGAGGGCCTGGATCTGATCTGGCCCTCTAGAAAATTATATGCAAGGGCCTTCAGCTGAGATGACCCTCTAAAAAAATTATATGCGAGGGCCTGCAGCTGATCTGACCCTAAAAGAATTATATGCGAGGGCCTGCAGCAGCGTTGACCCTCTAAAAAAAATAATATGCGAGGGTCTGCTAGTGAGCTGACCCTGTAAAACATTATATTTGAAGGGCATTATATGTGACGAATAAGCATGTTGATATGTTGGAAGAGGAGGATGAGAAAAGGAAAATTCAACCATATACCCTTGTTTGTGGTGAAAGGGGTGTATGGGAATACAGTGTATTTAGTACATTGTAAACAACACATTTAAAGTGCCTTTATGTTCAGCCGCTTTCCTCTAGTAAAGTTGAGAAGTTATGGTCAATCCAGGCCTTGTTCATTTTTATAAGAGTCAATCTGTCAGCATTTTCAGTTGACAGCCGGATACGCTTATCTGTTATAATGCCAACAGCAGCACTAAATACCCGCTCAAAACACTGGCGGCAGGGTAGGCCAGCACCTCCAAAAGCGTAGCACGCCAATTCGTGCCACTTGTCCAGCTTGTACACCCAGTAGTTGTAAGGCACAGAGGGATCATTGAGGTCGCTGATACGGTCTGCTATGTACTCCTTCCAAAAATCTTCTCTCCTTGTGACAATCGGCCGTGCATCGGGGTATGGTGCTGGGGGGGTGTCATGAAACAGTTCCAGACTTTGGAGAGTGTTGCCCTGCCTCGGTTGGAACTGCTGTGTGTTTCCCTTGTCTCCCCTCCTCGGTTGGCCTTGGAACTACGTACTCTGCTGCCAGCGTTGTCAGATGAAAATTTTTGGAGCAATCGTTCAACAAGGATCTTCTGGTATTGAACAGTTTTGCTCATCCTCTCCACCAGAGGAATGAGAGATGAGAAGTTCTCTTTGTAGCGGGGGTCAAGAAGGGTGAACAACCAGTAATCCATGTTGTCTAAAATGCATATAACGTGCGGGTCGTGGGAAAGGCAGTCTAACATGAAGTCAACCATGTGTGCCAAAGTATCAACAGGCAAGACTTCGCTGTCGTCATCAGGAGGATCACTCTTAATCTCCTCATCCTCTTCCTCCTCTTTTCCCCACCCACGCTGAACAGATGGAATTAAACTTCCATGGGTACTACCCTCTGTAGCGGAGGCAACCGTCTCCTGCTCCTGCTCCTCCTTTTCATCATCCAATTTGCACTGAAAAGACAGACTGAGGGTGGTCTGGCTATCACCCTGTGTAATGTCTTCCCCCATTTCCACCTCTTCCACATGCAAAGTGTTGTCCTTAGTTGTGAGCAGCGAGCGTTTGAGTAGACACAGAAGTGGGATGGTTACGCTTATAATAGTGTTATAGCCGCTCACCATCTGTGTTGATTCCTCAAAGTTTCTTAAAATCTCACAGAGGTCAGACATCTATGCCCACTCCTCACTTGTGAAGAGCGGAAGCTGACTAGAAAGGCGACAACCATGTTGCAGCTGGTATTCCACTACTGCCCTCTGCTGCTCACAAAGCCTGGCCAACATGTGGAACATGGAGTTCCAGCGTGTGCTCACATCGCACAACAGCTGGTGAGCTGGCAATTTCAAGCGCTGCTTCAGCATTGAAAGACCTGTAGAGATAGCCTTGCGGTTCGTCCAGAGGTAGTTTCGCGGCTAACTTTGCACGTTCGCGATTCGCCAAACATGTGAACATATGGCGATATTCGTGCCCGCCATATTCTTTTACATTGTAAAGAACTTTGACCATGACACATCCATCAGGTGGTACAGGACAGCCAATTGAGACGTTTCAGCACATGGACATACCCCCTACCTTATAAATAATCCTGATCTGGGCGCCATTTTACATTCAGTGTTTTGCCAGTGTAGGGAGAGGTTGCTGTGTGGAGTAGGGACAGGCTGTTAGGGACACAAAAATACTTTCAAAGGACTGGTATATGTAGGTGTGCTATCGATAGGTGTGACATACTGAGGGGTGTAATATACTTATAATATACTTTCTAACATAGAAAGTATATTATAGTGCAATTGTATAGTGCAGCAGTTGTGTGCGGTTCTGCTGTGATACTGCAGCCACACAGAGGGCCAAATGCTATTTGAACAAATAATTTCTACTGGTGTGATTTACCAGTTGCCCCCCCCCCCCCAAAAAAAAAAACATGATTGAGTCAGGGGTGTTATTTACCAATAATATACGTTCTATATAATGCATTTGGGTAGTGCAGCATTTGTCTGTGGTTTTGCTGCGTTACCGCATCTACACAGAGTGAAAAACACTATTTGAAGAAATAATTTCTACTGGTGTGATTTACCAGTTGCCCCCCCAAAAACTGATTGAAGCAGGGATTTTATATACCAATAATATATGTTCTATATAGTGCATTTAGGCAGTGCAGCATTTGTCTGCGTTTTTGCTGCGTTACCGCATCTACACAGAGTGAAAAACACTATTGGAACCAATAATTTCTACTGGTGTGATTTACCAGTTGCCCCCCAAAAAACTGATTGAGGCAGGGGTGCGATATACCTTCGTCCACAAATAATGCTCTTCTATAGAGACTTGTCACAGGGTCATTTTGAAAATGACAGGCAGAGGAAGATGTAGTACAGAAGAGAGAAAAAGAAAATAGAGTGTGTGTCAATTAAACAGATTGCCCCTTTTGGTAAATCACCTACAAGGGGATCGTGAGTGAAGGGCACAGGAGGGCGCCAGAGATCGGACTAGGATTAGGAAGAAGATATAGGGTCAAAAGAAGTGATTTAGGAAAGAGGAATGGAGCAGCCTGCCAGTGTTGGTTAATGTGAAGTATAGATACTAACACAATTAGTGGTAAGATTAGAAGCAAGAAGAGGTGCGTGGCGCCGGACACCTTTTCGGTGGTTATGGTTACTTTTTTTTGCTTCTAATCTTACCAGGCAGAGGAGGAGGCAGGCCATTCAGCAGGGGTGGTTGGGGTCGGGCAGGTGCACCAAGCCAAAGCCTAAGTGGGAAGTTGCAGAAGGACGCACTAGACTTGGCTGAGTGGCTCACTCATCCTTCTGCTTCTGCACCCTCCTCATCCTCTCTATCTGCACCCTATTCACTCTCTGTTGTGTCCACACCCAAAGATATCACCACCACCACCATATCCCCTCTGCTCGAGTCAGAGGAATTCATTTCCCATACATTCCAAGACTAGAGTTGAGCGGACACTTGGATGTTCGGCCGAACTTGAAAAAAAAGTTCGGGTTCGGGACCCAAACTTGAGCCCGAACCCCATTAAAGTCAATGGGGACCCGAACTTTTGGGGACTAAAATGGCTCTAAAATAGTCCTGGAAAGGGCTAGAGGGCTGCAAAAGGCATCAAAATGTGCTTAAGAGCATGGCAACTGTTCTGCTAATAAATGTGGATAGGGAAATTACTTAAAATAACATAAAATACAGAAAAAATTTAAATAACAATCCGGATCTAGGAGTAGGAGGTTGAGGAGGCGGTGGATGTGGCGGTGTAGGTTTATGTGGCGGTGTAGGTGGAAGCGGCGGTGAAGGAGGAATAGGCAGCCAACACTGATTTGTGTTATTTTTTTTTTTTTAATTGGGGTATCCCCCAAAATATTGGGACATATAACAAAATAAAACTAAGAATAAGTGCACTTGAGTACAAGAATGGATGGTTGAGGCTGGTATAAATGTCTATTCTGCACAAGGTACGGACAAGTCCTGTGGGATCCATGCCTGGTTCATTTTAATAAACGTAAGCTTGTCCACATTGGCTGCGGCCTGTGATAATGCTCTCTGCCGTGCTAAACACACGTTCACACTATACACTGGCTGCAGGGCAGGTCAGCACCTCCAAGGCTGACAAAGCTTTTCCACATTTGGGCCATGCTAACCCTGCCTTCTCAGGTGCTGGAGGTGCCCCAGCTGCGTTGGCGACCTCTTCCTCCTCCTCTGCCTTGTGCTTTCACTGTGCCCCCGCTGTCAGGTGGGAATGCTATCATCAGCGTGCGCTTGTAGTCGCACATCTTAAGATGAGTAACAGATGTTTTCACTAAATTTAGTTCCCTGTCAGCAATGCAGAGCAGGGGTTCATTCATGGCAAAAGGGGGTACATGTCACCCAGCAATTCAACAGAGGATTTGGAGAGATTTAGGCCCCTGTCAGCAATGCAGAACAGGGGTTCATTCACGGCAAAAGGGGGTAGATGTCACCCAGCAATAGAACAGAGGATTTTGAGAGATTTAGGACCCTGTAACCCAGGCACAGCAGGGGTTTTTATACGCCAAAAATGGTAAAATGGCACCCGACAATTGAAAATAAGAATTTTTTCAAATTAGGGCACTAAAATTGCCACTTTTTTAAATTAAAATGGCTCTAAAATAGTCCTTGAAAAGGCTAGAGGGATGTAAAAGGCAGTAAAATGTGCTTAAGAGCATGGCAACTGCTCTGCAAACAAATGTGGATAGGGAAATAAAATGAAATAAAATGACTAAAAATTACAAATTATTAACCTGCAACTCAGAGAAGGAGGTGGATATGGAGTCGGAGGTTGAGGAGGCGGTGAATGTGGTCTTGTAGGTGGAGGCAGCAATGGAGGAGGAACAGCTAGCCAACAATGTTTTTTTTATTTTTTATTGGGTAGGTAGCCCCCAAAATATTGGGAGAAATAAAATAAAAAAAGAAAACAAAAGAATCATTGCACTTGACTTGAGTACAAGAATGTATGTTTGATGGTGGTATAAATGTCTATTCTGCCCAAGGTACAGACAAGTCTTGTGGGATCCAAGCCTGGTTCATTTTAATGAACGTGAGCTTGTCCACGTTGGCTGTGGACAGGCGGCTGCGTCTGTCTCTAATGACGCCTCCTGCCATGCTAAATACACGTTCAGAGAGTACACTGGGGCAGGCCAGCACTTCCAAGGCATACAGGGCAAGCTCTGGCCATGTGGACAATTTGGAGACTCAGAAGTTGAATGGGGCAGAACCGTCAGTCAGTATGTGTAGTCGTGTGCACAGGTACTGTTCCACCATGTTGTTCAAATGCTGCCTCCTGCTAACACGCTCCATATCAGCAGTTGGGGCCGGTTGTTGCGGCGAGGTGACAAAGCTTTTCCACATGTCAGCCATGCTAACCATGCCTTCTGAGGTGCTGGCGCTGACACAGCAGCGTTGGCGACCTCTTCCTCCTCCCCTGCCTTCGCCTTGTGCTTCCACTTGTCCCCCGGCGTCAGTCGGGAATGCTCTCGAGAGCGCGTCTACCAGCGTGCGCCTGTAGTCGCGCATCTTCCGATCACGCTCCAGTGAGGGAATTAAGGACGGCACATTGTCTTTGTAACGGGGATCCAGCAGGGTGGCCACCCAGTAGTCAGCACAAGTTAAAATGTGGGCAACTCTGCAGTCGTTTCGCAGGCACTGCAGCATGTAGTCGCTCATGTTTGCCAGGCTGCCCAGAGGTAAGGATAAGCTGTCCTCTGTGGGAGGCGTATCGTCTGCGTCCTCCGTATCCCCCCAGCCACGCACCAGTGAGGGGCCTGAGCTGCGTTGGATGCCACCCCGCTGTGAACATGCTTCATCCCCATCCTCCTCCTCCTTATCCTCCTCCTCCAGTAGTGGGCCCTGGCTGGCCAAATTTGTACCTGGCCTCTGCTGTTGCAAAAATCCTCTTTCTGAGCCACTTCTAAAAGACTGGCCTGAAAGTGTTAGAGATAACCTCTCTTCCTCCTCCTCGTCCTTTGCCACATCCTCTTCCATCATCGCCCCAAGTGTTTTCTCAAGGAGACATAGAAGTGGTATTGTAACGCTTATAACGGCGTCATCGCCACTGGCCATGTTGGTGGAGTACTCGAAACAGCGTAACAGGGCACACAGGTCTCGCATGGAGGCCCAGTCATTGGTGGTGAAGTGGTGCTGTTCCGCAGTGCGACTCACCCGTGCGTGCTGCAGCTGAAACTCCACTGTGGCCTGCTGCTGCTCGCACAGTCTCTCCAGCATGTGCATGGTGGAGTTCCACCTGGTGGGCACGTCGCATATGAGGCGGTGGGCGGGAACGCCGAAGTTACACTGCAGCGCCGACAGGCAAGCAGCAGCAGGGTGAGAACGCCTAAAGCGCGCACAGACGGCCCGCACTTTATGCAGCAGCTCAGACATGTCGGGGTAGTTGTGAATGAATTTCTGCACCACCAAATTCAGCACATGCACCAGGCAAGGGATGTGCGTCAGACTGGCTAGTCCCAGAGCTGCAACGAGATTTCGCCCATTATCGCACACCACCAGGCCGGGCTTGAGGCCCACTGGCAGCAATCACTCATTGGTCTGTTGTTCTATACCCCGCCCCAACTCCTGCGCAGTGTGGGGCCTGTCCCCCAAACACATCAGTTTCAGAACGGCCTGCTGACGTTTACCCCTGGCTGTGCTGAAGTTGGTGGTGAAGGTCTGTCGCTGACCGGATGAGGAGGTGGAAGAAGAGGAGGAGGAAGCCGAGTAGGAAGGCAACAGGAGGCAAAGAATGATGCCCTGCGAAGGACGTGCGCCAAACAGCTCTCCGCCTGGGGCCCAGCCGCCACTACATTTACCCAGTGTGCAGTTAGGGAGATATAGCGTCCCTGGCCGTGCTTACTGGTTCACGTATCTGTGGTTAGGTGGACCTTGCCACAGATGGCGTTGCAAAGTGCACACTTGATTTTATCCGATACTTGGTTGTGCAGGGAGGGCACGGCTTTCCTGGAGAAGTAGTGGCGGCTGGGAACGACGTACTGTGGGACAGCAAGTGACATGAGCTGTTTGAAGCTGTCCATCTCCACCAGCCTGAATGACAGCATTTCTGTCACGGATGATGTTGCAGATAGCTGGGAGTTATGAATAAACGTCCGACTGGCTTGATCCCAAACTAAGGAGCATATAGGTGACCCCTATAAAACCCTAAGAGCTCACCCTGACTGCTAAGCACATACAAGGGTCTCAAAGGTAGACGATTGTATGCCCCCGTACCTAGACTGTGTAACACCTGAAAACCCTATAATAGTGAGGGGAAAACGACCACCGGCTCCCTGCACTTCATACGGAGGGAGTCAGTGTCACCTAGAATCAAGCCAGTAAGGAAACAATACATGAAAGGACTTATCTGAACAAGCAGCAGCAGAAGCCTCCAGCAGTGAACACTTCAATCGAGGAAGTAGTATAAACCACAAAGTGAGGCAGTATGGGAGGGAATATAAAGGAAATAGGATTAGTCTAAATAGGTGACACCTGGGAGAAGAAAATGAGATGAGAAAGTGAAACCAAAACAAAGAACATCATGCAAGAGGTAGAGAAGGACGTCTGTCAGAACTTCTCACAGAAGTGGCGGTGACAATTTCAAAGGCTAGCAGTTTAAAATGCTGCCATTCAGGGCCAGGGATCGAGGGTGGCAAGGTGGGAATTTACACTTTATCTCAAAAGTTTGTGAGATGGAGAGCTGAACGCTTCCGTGTGGCATGGTGGAGATGCTTGGTGACGGAGGTGGTATTGTTGGTGGCACATCCTCTGTTTGCTGGGCGGCAGGTGCCAACGTTCCTCCAGATGTGGAGGAAGAGGCCAAGGCAGCAGCAGAAGAGGGAGCAGGAGGGGCCTGAGCCCTTTCTTGGTTTTGAAGGTGCTTACTCCACTGCAGCCCGTGTCTCGCATGTAGATGCCTGGTCAAGCAGGTTGTGCTAAGGTTCAGAACGTTAATGCCTCGCTTCAGGCTCTGATTGCACAGCGTGCAAACCACTCGGGTCTTGTCGTTAGCACATTGTGTGAAGAAGTGCCATGCCAGGGAACTCCTTGAAGCTACCTTTGGTGTGCTCGGTCCCTGGTGACGGTGGCCAGTAGCAGGCGAACTGTTTTGGCGATGGCTGCTCTGCTTTTGCACCCTGCTCCAGCTTTTGCTACGCTGTTGGCTCGGTCTCACCACTGCCTCTTCCTCCGAACTCTCAAAGTCAGTGGCATGACCTTCATTCCATGTCGGGTCTAGGACCTCATTGTCCCCTGCATCGTCTTCCACCCAGTCTTCCTCCCTGACCTCCTTTTCGGTCTGCACACTGCAGAAAGACGCAGCAGTTGGCACTTTTCGTCGTTTCGTCATCATCAGAGACGTGCTGAGGTGTTATTGGTTGCATTCTATGTCTTCCACCCCTGGGGAAGGGCTAGGTGGATGCCCTTGGGAAACCCTGCCAGCAGAGTCTTCAAACAGCATAAGAGACTGCTGCATGACTTGAGGCTCAGACAGGTTCCCCGATATGCACGGGGGTGATGTGACAGACTGATGGGCATGGGTTTCAGGCGCCACCTGTGCGCTTTCTGCAGAAGACTGGGTGGGAGATAATGTGAACGTGCTGGATCCACTGTCGGCCACCCAATTGACTAGCGCTTGTACTTGCTCAGGCCTTACCATCCTTAGAACGGCATTAGGCCCGACCAAATATTGCTGTAGATTCTGGCGGCTACTGGGACCTGGGGTAGTAGGTTCAGTAGGATGTGTAGCTGTGGCAGAACGGCCACGTCCTCTCTCTGCACCAGAGGCTCCACCAACACCACGACCATGACTGCGTCCCTTATTAGATGTTTGCCTCATAGTTAGCTTTTACAAAGAAAAATAAAAAGTGGTTGTCTGTTAAAAAAATTAACCGCCAATAAAAACCCTGATGTAGGGTATTGCACTATTTTTTTTAACTCTATATGACAGCGGTATTTGTGGCCTAAATGTGACACTCACTTATGCACATGTAATCACAGATGTGCAGTATATCAGAGGGTTTTTTCACCCCAGTAAGAAAAAAGCTGTATTTCTGGCCTTAATGTGACAGTGACTTATGCACGTATAATCAGGGATGTGCAGTATATCAGAGGGTTTTTTCACCCCAGCATGCCAAAGCAGGATTTCTGGCCTTAATTTGACAATCACTTATGCATGTGTAATCACAGATGTGTAGTATATCAGAGGGTTTTTTCACCCCAGTAAGAAAAAAGCTGTATTTGTCCTAAATGTGACAGTCACTTATGCTTGTCTAATCAAAGATGTGCAGTATATTAGAGGGTTTTTTCACCCCAGTATGCCAAAGCTGTATTTCTGGACTTGCAGATAGCCTATGCTGGTGCACTATCGTTGCATAAAATGGCTGCCGATCAGGTATTGATATTGATGAAATGAAGAAAAATAAGTTTGTTTTCAGCAGTAGTTGGCTCAGGGTAGGCTTAAAAAAATTGTGCACTGCACCCACAAAACACTTTTTCTGTAGATCTCCAAGTATATAAACCAGTTATTGATAAGATCGCTCCCTGATCTCACCCTCACAGCAGCTGCAGCCTCTCCCTACACTTATTCGAGCAGAGTGACGGGCGGCGCTAAGTGACTCCAGCTTAAATAGAGGCTGGGCCACATGCTGCAGTTGGCCAATTACACCCATGCCAATAGTGGCATGGCTGTGATGGTTTTTTGGGGCAAGTAGTATGACGCTTGTTGATTGGCTGCTTTGCAACCTTTCAAAAAGCGCCATAAAAATCGCCGAACACAGAACCCGAACTTTTACGCAAATGTTCGGGTTCGGGTCCATGTGCCGAAAAACCTAAAGTTTGGTACGAACCCAAACTTTACAGTTCGGGTTCTCTCAACTCTATCCAAGACCTTACCGATGCGCAGCCATTCTTGGCATCGGATCAGGAAGAGGAGGTATCAACCCAATGAGGGTGGTCCCCGCTGTTGCTGCCTACTCCGAGATGTCAGTAGTGGTGAAGGTGACGAATCCGATGATGAGGTGTCGATGGATTTCACCAGGGTGCCCACAAGAGAGGAAGAGGAGGGGAGTTCAGAGGGAGAGACGGAGCAGCAGATATGAAAAAGAAGCAGGCAGAACTTACAGTGCACAGAAGCAAAAAGCAGACTGCTAATGTATCTGGAACGAAGCATCCACCATGCACGGTCACATCTGGCGCTCCCAGGACGCCGGCACATGGCTCCGCAGTGTGGGCTTTTTTTTTTTTATGTGTCCGCTGCTGACAATAGTCTTTCCATGTGCAGCCTGTGCTGTCTAAGCATAAGTCGCGGTAAGCCCAACACTCACCTAGGGACGACCGCCTTAAGAAGGCACCTGGCCTCCCTTCACCGAACCCAGTGGGAGCAACACCGTCAGAACCCACAAAGCCACACTCCCGGCGCTCACCGTCCTGCCTCTTCTCCTTCTCCTCTCAGTTATCCTCCACTCCACCTTCCACCGTGCCATCTTTGCGTTCATCTGGTAAAAGACAGGCTTCTTTGCCCCAAATGTTCGAGCGAAAAAAGATGATGATGCCGGATAACCCTCTTGCCCAACGGCTGACCGCTGGCTTGTCTGAACTGCTAGCCCGCCAACTACTTTCATATAAACTGGTGGACTCAGAGGCCTTTAGAAAATTTGTGGCCATTGGAACACCGCAATGGAAGGTCCCCGGAAGGAAATATTTCTCCCAGAAGGGCATCCCAGAGCTATTTTGCCACGTTCAGCGTCAAGTGAATGTATCTCTGGCACACAGTGTCAGTGCCAAGATACATCTGACCACAGACACATGGTCTAGAAAACACGGGCAAGGAAGGTACATAACTTACTGCCCACTGGGTGAACTTTCTGACGGCCATCAAGCATGCAACCCGTGGCACCCGTGTAGATTTAGTTTTACCGCCACGGATTGCATTCATGCCTGCCTCTTCTCCTCCTCCTACTCCATCCTCCCTCTCCTCCTCGGCTGATTTCTCCTTTTCCGCTGCTACAGTCTCTTCTGCTGCGCCCCCAAGATCCCCAGAATCTATTCAACATGCCAGGTGAGACATTGCCATGCTGTGCTGCGTCTTTTGTGCCTGGAAGCCAAGAGCCACACCGGTCCTGCAATCCTTTTACCTTTGCGGCCACAGACAGATCAGTGGCTAAGCCCGCTCAATTTGACAGTTGGTAAAGTGGTGTGCAACAATGGTGCCAATCTGATGAGCGCGCTAAAACAGGACAAAATGACACACGTGCCGTGCATGGCACACGTCCTGAACTTAGTCGTGCAGCGATTCGTTGCCAAATACCCGGGGTCCAGGACGTCTTGCAGCAAGCCAGGAAATTCTCTGGCCATTTTAAAAGTTCTTACACGGCCATGGCTCACCTTGCTGACGTTCATCGGCGACACCACCTGCCCGTCATACGTCTGATTTGTGACTGCCCAACGCGCAGGAACTCCACCTTGTATATGCTTGATAGGCTGCTCCAGCAGAAACGTGCAGTTAACGAGCTTTTTTTTTTTTTTTTTTTTCACCGCGCCAGTGGCTGCTCATGTGTGACGCATGCAGACTTCTGCGGCCATTTGATGAAATCACCAAACTGGTCAGTCGCAGCCAGGGCGCCATCAGTGACATTGTACCTTACGCCTTGTTTCTGGAGCGTGCATTGCGTTGTGTCATTGATCAAGCTGTCGAGGAGCAGGAAGATGAGGAAGTCGCAATGCTGGATGAATTCCCAGGGGAACTACTCCATCTGAGACAAGTCAACAACAGGAGTCTGAAGAGGAGTCAGAGGAGGATGGTGCCAGGGCAGAGAAGGAGCAAGAAGAGCATGCTTTAAACGTTTCTGGGATCACTGGTGTTGCCTGTGGATGGGGGGTTAGGAGAACGAGGAAGACATCCTGGATGATGAGCAGGAGCCAGGCCACTCCACCGCTTCCAGTTTAGTGCAAATGGGAGCCTTCATGCTCTAGTGTTTGAAAAGGGACCCCCGTATAAAAAGCATAAAAGGCAAGGACCAGTATTAGGTGGCAACGTACTTAGACCCCCGGTACAAACACAAAATGGCGGAAATGGTACCACCATCACAGAGAGCTGTCAGAATTCAGCACTTACAGGCCTTGCTTCAAAAAATACTGAATTCTGCTTTTGCGGGGGCTGGCAGAGGAATTTCCAATCACAGAGAAACAGTTGCGGGTACCAATACAACAGCGCATGGAAGAAGAGGGCGGTTTGAAGATGTGTTGGTCACTTCGGATATGAGATCATTCTTGCAGCCAACCCATCGACAGCCGTCCTCCAGATCCAGCCTCAGGGAATGCCTAGACCGACAGGTGTCCAACTACATCGGGTTAACGGCCGATGTGGATGCTCTGAGAAGCGATTAACCCCTGGATTACTGGGTGTGCACTAATGACCTATGGCCAGAGCTGGCACAATTTTCCATGAAACTTTTGGCTTACCCCTCATCCAGTGTCCTGTCCGAAAAGACATTCAGCACAGCAGGGGATATCGTGACCAATAAGTGCACTCGACTAGCTCACAACAGTGTGGACTACCTCACATTTCTAAAAATGAATGAGGCATGGATCTTGGAGGAATTCAACACATGTGACGAGTCGACCATGTTTGATTGAAATTCCTCATGACAGCTCACAAATATCCACCACCACCCAGAACAAATCATGGTCCCTTTGGTAAATACAGCGGTTTAAAAGGCCTTTTATGTCCGTTAAATGCCTAATTCTTTAGGCCTGTACTGGCCGACAGTTACATTTTTATCCTGTGTCCGCATAATGTACCTCCAGCCACAGAATCCAAAGTTCTTTGCTGTCAGGTGAACGCCTTTTGGCAAATTTTTAGGGCATGTACTGGCCGGCTGTTACATATGAATGCCTAATGTACCTCCAGCCACAGAATCCAAAGTTCATTGCTGTCAGGTAGAGTTGAGCGAACACCTGGATGTTCGGGTTCGAGAAGTTCGTCCGAACTTCCCGGAAATGTTCGGGTTCGGGATCCGAACCCGACCCGAACTTCGTCCCGAACCCGAACCCCATTGAAGTCAATGGGGACCCGAACTTTTCGGCACTAAAAAGGCTGTAAAACAGCCCAGGAAAGGGCTAGAGTGCTGCAAAAAGCAGCAAAATGTAGTTAAATCCCCTGCAAACAAATGTGGATAGGGAAATGAATAAAAATAAAAATAAAATAAATAAAAAATAGCCAATATCAATTGGAGAGAGGTCCCATAGCAGAGAATCTGGCTTCATGTCAGCAGAGAATCAGTCTTCATGTCATAGCAGAGAATCATGCTTCACGTCACCCACCACTGGAACAGCCCATTGTCAGATATTTAGGCCCAGGCACCCAGGCAGAGGAGAGAGGTCCCATAGCAGAGAATCTGGCTTCATGTCAGCAGAGAATCAGTCTTCATGTCATAGCAGAGAATCAGGCTCCACGTCACCCACCACTGGAACAGTCCATTGTCAGATATTTAGGCCCCGGCACCCAGGCAGAGGAGAGAGGTCCCATAACAGAGATTCAGGCTTCTTGTCAGCGACTCAGCAGAGAATCAGTCTTCATGTCATAGCAGAGAATCAGGCTTCATGTCACCCACCACTGGAACAGGCCACTGTCAGATATTTTTAGGCCCCGGCACCCAGACAGAGGAGAGGTTCATTCAACTTTGGGTTGCCCCGCAATATAATGGTAAAATGAAAATAAAAATAGGATTGAATGAGGAAGTGCCCTGGAGTACAATAATATATGGTTAAGGGGAGGTAGTTAATGTCTAATCTGCACAAGGGATGGACAGGTCCTGTGGGATCTATGCCTGGTTCATTTTTATAAACGTCAGCTTGTACACATTGTCTGTAATGACGCCCCCTGCCGTGCTGAATACACGTTCAGACAAAACGCTGGCCGCCGGGCAGGCCAGCACCTCTAAGGCATAGAAGGATAGCTCTGGCCACGTGGACAATTTGGAGACCTAGAAGTTGAATGGGGCCGAACCATCAGTCAGTACGTGGAGGGGTGTGCACACGTACTGTTCCACCATGTTAGTGAAATGTTGCCTCCTGCTAACACGTTCCATATCAGGTGGTGGTGCAGTTAGCTGTGGCGTAGTGACAAAACTTTTCCACATCTCTGCCATGCTAACCCTGCCCTCAGAGGAGCTGGCCGTGACACAGCTGCGTTGGCGACCTCTTGCTCCTCCTCTGCCTTCACCTTGGGCTTCCACTTGTTCCCATGTGACATTTGGGAATGCTCTCAGTAGCGCGTCTACCAACGTGCGCTTGTACTCGCGCATCTTCCTATCACGCTCCAGTGTAGGAAGTAAGGTGGGCACATTGTCTTTGTACTGGGGATCCAGCAGGGTGGCAACCCAGTAGTCTGCACACGTTAAAATGTGGGCAACTCTGCTGTCGTTGCGCAGGCACTGCAGCATGTAGTCGCTCATGTGTGCCAGGCTGCCCAGAGGTAAGGACAAGCTGTCCTCTGTGGGAGGCGTATCGTCATCGTCCTGCGTTTCCCCCCAGCCACGCACCAGTGATGGGCCCGAGCTGCGTTGGGTGCCACCCCGCTGTGAACATGCTTCATCCTCATCCTCCTCCACCTCCTCCTCATCCTCGTCCTCCTCGTCCTCCAGTAGTGGGCCCTGTCTGGCCACATTTGTACCTGGCCTCTGCTGTTGCAAAAAACCTCCCTCTGAGTCACTTCGAAGAGACTGGCCTGAAAGTGCTAAAAATGACCCCTCTTCCTCCTCCTCCTCCTCCTGGGCCACCTCCTCTTCCATCATCGCCCTAAGTGTTTTCTCAAGGAGATATAGAAGTGGTATTGTAACGCTGATAACGGCGTCGTCGCCACTGGCCATGTTGGTGGAGTACTCGAAACAGCGCAACAGGGCACACAGGTCTCGCATGGAGGCCCAGTCATTGGTGGTGAAGTGGTGCTGTTCCGCAGTGTGACTGACCCGTGCGTGCTGCAGCTGAAACTCCACTGTGGCCTGCTGCTGCTCGCACAGTCTGTCCAGCATGTGCAAGGTGGAGTTCCACCTGGTGGGCACATTGCATATGAGGCGGTGAGCGGGAAGGCCAAAGTTACGCTGTAGCGCAGACAGGCGAGCAGCGGCAGGATGTGAACGCCGAAAGCGCGAACAGACGGCCCGCACTTTATGCAGCAGCTCTGACATGTCGGGGTAGTTGTGAATGAACTTCTGCACCACCAAATTCAGCACATGCGCCAGGCAAGTGATGTGCGTCAAACCGTCTAGTCCCAGAGCTGCAACGAGATTTCGCCCATTATCGCACACCACCAGGCCGGGCTTGAGGCTCACCGGCAGCAACCACTCGTCGGTCTGTTGTTCTATACCCCCCCCGCAACTCCTGTGCGGTGTGGGGCCTGTCCGCCAAACATATGAGTTTCAGAATGGCCTGCTGACGTTTACCCCGGGCTGTGCTGAAGTTGGTGGTGAAGGTGTGTGGCTGACTGGATGAGCAGGTGGAAGAAGAGGAGGAGGAAGCTGAGTAGGAGGAGGAGGAGACAGGAGGCAAAGAATGTTGCCCTGCGATCCTTGGCGGCGGAAGGACGTGCGCCAAATAGCTCTCCGCCTGGGGCCCAGCCGCCACTACATTTACCCAGAGTGCAGTTAGGGAGATATAGCGTCCCTGGCCGTGCTTACTGGTCCACGTATCTGTGGTTAGGTGGACCTTGCCACAGATGGCGTTGTGCAGTGCACACTTGATTTTATCGGATACTTGGTTGTGCAGGGAAGGCACGGCTCTCTTGGAGAAGTAGTGCCGGCTGGGAACAACATACTGTGGGACAGCAAGCGACATGAGCTGTTTGAAGCTGTCTGTGTCCACCAGCCTAAATGACAGCATTTCATAGGCCAGTAGTTTAGAAATGCTGGCATTCAGGGCCAGGGATCGAGGGTGGCTAGGTGGGAATTTACGCTTTCTCTCAAATGTTTGTGAGATGGAGAGCTGAACGCTGCCGTGTGACATGGTTGAGATGCTTGGTGACGCAGGTGGTGGTGTTGGTGGTACATCCCATGTTTGCTGGGCGGCAGGTGCCAACATTCCTCCAGAGCCGGAGGAAGAGGCCGAGGCGGCAGCAGCAGAAGAGGCTGAGGCGGCAGCAGCAGAAGAGGTAGCAGGGGGAGCCTGAGTGACTTCCTTGTTTTTAAGGTGTTTACTCCACTGCAGCTTTGCATGCAGGTGCCTGGTCATGCAGGTTGTGCTAAGGTTCAGAACGTTAATGCCTCGCTTCAGGCTCTGATGGCACAGTGTGCAAACCACTCGGGTCTTGTCGTCAGCACATTGTTTGAAGAAGTGCCATGCCAGGGAACTCCTTGAAGCTGTCTTTGGGGTGCTTGGTCCCAGATGGCGGCGGTCAGTAGCAGGCGGAGTCTCTTGGCGGCGGGTGTTCTGCTTTTGCCCACTGCTCCCTCTTTTGCTACGCTGTTGGCTCGGTCTCACCACTGCCTCTTCCTCCGAACTGTGAAAGTCAGTGGCACGACCTTCATTCCATGTGGGGTCTAGGACCTCATCGTCCCCTGCATCGTCTTCCACCTGTCACGGCTGAGGATGGGGGAAATCCTCAGCCGTGCGGTGGAGAAGATGTCCAGTCGCTACTCGCCAGGAACACAGAATTAGGGAGCAGGTCACCTCCTGTTGCGTCCCTAATGCTGACCCTGTCTCCTACCTGCATGGGCCGACCTTGATGGTAGGAGGACCCATGCGCAGGAACCTCGGATCCCTGACTTACCCTCCTACCGGTCCCTGGGCTAAGGAGCAGAGTAAGACAACCCACTCCTCCTAGGCACGGAGGAGCAGGAGTCTCACTGGCCAAGCAGCATGAAGAAGGGGGTACATAAACAGGACTATGGATAAGACAGGTGAACCAAACATTTCCACACAAACCTGTCTCAGCCTTGCTGACTGGAACCCGTGCTAAGGAAAGGCTGTCCACACAGACAAAGTAAAACAGCACACACATGAAGACACACAGGGACCAGGACATCCATAGCTGCACAAAAACCAAAGACACAAGAAATCAACAACACATCACGGTATTAGAACTTATGACCGGAAGGGTGGCCCTAACAAGAAGATGGAAATCACAGCAAAGCATGACTGAAGCAACCTACTGAGCCATGCCAAAGTGAGAGGCTTTATAGGCCTAAGAGGCCACACCCAACGGTCAGATACACCCAGTGACATCACACACACTGGGAAGGGAGTTAACCCTTCCAGAACCACAGGTAAGGGAAAACACCAACTTAAAGGGAAAGTGTCCAACACAACAAACACACTGTGGTTGTTTCCGCAGGCAACGACATGGGTGGCAACCATGTCCTGGGAATCAGCCCCAAGGCCGGGACACTGTCACCACATGTACACAACGACAAACGTTGCCACGGGCAACCACAGTGCAGGAAAGGTGTCCGTGCACACCACACACTACACAGAGTGCACACAGACAAACGACAGTGCATACATACACACACAAACTCTAAAGGGACCGCACACATACCTGTTGTCCGCGGCAACCGCACCTGAGGCAAACAACATCAAGCCTCAAGCTGCGGTTGAAACAACAACCCAAACCGCGGGCAACTGTATGCGGCTCCCAAGGAGTCACGGCCAAAACCGTGGCCGTGACACCACCCAGTCATGATCCCTGACCTCCTGTTCAGTCTGCACACTGCAGAAAGACGCAGCAGTTGGCACCTGTGTTTCGTCATCAGAGACGTGCTGAGGTGGTATTCCCATGTCCTCATCATCAGGAAACATAAGTGGTTGTGCGTTAGTGCATTCTATGTCTTCCACCGGTGGGGAAGGTCTAGATGGATGCCCTTGGGAAACCCTGCCAGCAGAGTCTTCAAACAGCATAAGAGACTGCTGCATAACTTGAGGCTCAGACAGTTTCCCTGATATGCATGGGGGTGATGTGACAGACTGATGGGCTTGGGTTTCATGCGCCATCTGTGCGCTTTCTGCAGAAGACTGGGTGGGAGATAATGTGAACATGCTGGATCCACTGTCGGCCACCCAATTGACTAATGCCTGTACCTGCTCAGGCCTTACCATCCTTAGAACGGCATTGGGCCCCACCAAATATCGCTGTAAATTCTGCTGGCTACTGGGACCCGAGGTAGTTGGTTCACTAGGACGTGTGGCTGTGGCAGAACGGCCACGTCCTCTCCCAGCACCAGAGGGTCCACTAACACCACCACGACCATGTCCGCGTCCCTTACTAGATGTTTTCCTCATTGTTACCGTTCACCACAATAAGAAAAATATTATTTGGCCCAATGTATTGAATTCAAATTCAGGCCTTTTTTTTTTTTTTTTTACAGACACCTAACACTATCTGGCTATCTATTTAGGTACCGTATTACACTAATACAGGCACAGCAGTAATGACAGATTTAGCTGAATATAAATTTGAGGCCTTTTATTTAGGCGCTGGGTGACAGGTATACGTTTACGGACAGAATTAGACTTGGATCTGCACAGTAGCGTGTGTGTGAAGTTATTGAGAATGACCCTATCAGCACCTTGAATCTAATATACCCTTTTAGGGATAGATTTAAATAACCACACTATTGATGGTTAAATGGACTTTGTGGCAGCTTGCCCCTGATGTAGGATATAGCAAAAAATAACCACACTATTGATGGTTAAATGGACTTGGTGGCAGCTTGTGCTGGCGCACAAGCAAGCCACAAAATGGCCGCCGATCACCCCAGAAAAAAGTGACTGAAAAACGCTCTGGGCAGCCTAAAAACAGTGAGCAATTGAATAGCAGCAGTTCAATGATCCACAGCTGTAGATCGATCACTGTCTTAAGTGTTTTGGAGGAGTTAATCACTGCCTAATCTCGCCCTAACGTCGCAGCTGCAACCTCTCCCTACACTTGTTACAGCAGAGTGACGTGCAGCGCTACGTGACCCAAGCTTATATAGAGGCTGGGTCACATGCTGCACTGGCCAATCACAGCCATGCCAATAGTAGGCATGGCTGTGATGGCCTCTTGGGGCAAGTAGTATGACGCTTGTTGATTGGCTGCTTTGCAGCCTTTCAAAAAGCGCCAAGAAAGCGCCGAACACCGAACCCGGACTTTTACGAAAATGTTCGGGTCAGTGTCACGGACACCCCAAAATTCGGTACGAACCCGAACTATACAGTTCGGGTTCGCTCATCCCTACTGTCAGGTGAACGCCTATTGGCAAATTTTTGGGGCCTGTAGTGGCCTACACTTACTTCTTTATCCTATGACCGCTTAACGTACCTCCAGTCACAGAATCCTACAAAGTTGTGTGCTGTCAGGTGTATGCCTATTGGCTAATTTTTGGGGCCTGTACTGGAGTGGCAAGTTCTCACAACAATACTTAGTACACCAATCACTAATATCTCATGAGACCTTATAAAATGTGAAGTTGTGTGTACCGCAAAAAAATAAATCGCATCATTAGGGATTTTTGCAATGTCTTTTTTTTTAAACACTCGATCTGCATATACAGCTATTGTTATAACATGCATGTGAAATGTAATCAAATACACTCCTTTAATGTCAAATTACTTACTTACAATGATCAGAAATTCTTCCTCAATGTCGTGAAAATTGTTGCCAACCATCTTTTCTGATCACATCCAACTTCGGTCTGGTGGAAACCCAGTTGCTGTAGTAGGCCGCGCATATTTTGCGCATGCGCATAGGCAAAAATTACATTGCCGATATTTAGCATTGAAAAAAAATTATGACTGGAGATTCGAATAATACATCTGGTATGTCACTGTCCATGTTGTGGGACTATTTGTGCACTTCTAGTAAGTTTTTGGTGGCTGCAAATATGACCTGAAGGTATTCCAGGTTTGCCTGCCTTTAAAGTGAATGGGGGCCGGCGCGAACTTGCGGTTCACGAACATTTGATCGCGTTCGTGCGATCGCGTTTGCCAACTGTCCCGGTGACTTGGGGAAATGTGCACACACGCAGCACACCTTCACCAGTAGCTCAGGCAAATTGGGGTAGGTTTTGAGAAACCGCTAAACCACAAGGTTGAAGACGTTGGCAAGGCATGCAAAGTGTCTAAGCTTGCCAAGCTCCAAAGCGGCCACCAAGTTACAGCCATCATCAGACACAACCATGCCTGGTTTTTGGTTGAGTGGCGAGAGCAACTGCTCCGTCTGGTCTCTTATCCCCTGCAACAGCTCTGCGGCGGTGCTGTTTGTCCCCTAAGCATATCAGCTTCAGCACGGTTGTCGCTTCCCTGCTGCAGTGCTACACTGCTTCCAGCTACTGACTGATGACTGACTGGTGCTACTCAAGAATAATTTGAAGGTCGGGGTTGCAGCCACCAATGTAGCTTCTGGCGGAAACCCTGACGGACGTAGGGCCCACACTTTTTGGCGTCAGTAGCTTCCTGCACCGGTCTGCTCTCGGTTTCCATATCGGGCACATCAGGTCTAGAGAAGAACACTGCGGTAACACAGCCAGCCATGCCGTGTGATGATTCCTCGAAGCCAGAGGGCAGCAGGACTAGTGTGATTTAGCAGCGGCTTTGCCATCCTTCTTTTGTCTGTGAAGAGGCATGGTTACCATGGATCGCACGACCCATACATGATCAGCGCCACACACTCTATGTTCCAGCCATCGCCAGCACCAAGCCGTCCTCTGCTGGTCAGAGCACAGAAGCCAGTAAGCAACCAGCTTGCCTCAGCCCAGGTGTGGAGGTGTCCCTGGCTCTGCCACTGGGATCAGTTCCCCTCCCCTCGGTGATGACCTAGTCATGTTCCCCGGCTGCTATCGGAGTCCTCTCGGCTGCCTCCATGCACAGGCTGGATCATCAATCGCAAGTCATGCTATAGAATAAACCTTTAGCTGCGAGGCTTGGCTACACATGGGGATTCAGTGTTTCACACAGATCGCGGCAGAGCACAGTTTGTAGTCTATTTTGAAGGCAAAATTTGTTCTTGAGTTACATAGAACTTACCCCACAAAACAAATGCAGCTTTGCTTCATCTTTGTGGACTTGACATAGAAATTGATATATAAGTTTATGATAAACGTACAGTAATCCGGTCCTATACAATGCAGATGTCTGGAGGGGGAGAATAATGCAGGGCTTCCATGGACAGATGGGGTAGATAGATATATACATGTTGTCCATCATGCTATAATCTATCTATCTCATCTCTCCCTGGAAGCCGTAAAATGTTCTCCCCCTCCAGACATCTGCATTCTAGAGGATCGGATTTCTGGAACTTACAGGATCAGATTTTCTATGTCAAGTCCACAAAAATGAAGCACAGCTGTATTTGTTTTGTGGGGTAAGTTTACCAGCAGTGTAGGTGCTCCCCGGTGCCTGTCAGCCCCTTCCTGGTGAAGTCTGTTCCGGGCTGTGTGACACTACCCCCCATGTGTAGACAAGCCTCACATCTAAAGGCTTATTCTGCAGCATGACCTGCGATCGATGATCCCGGCTGCGCACTGAAGGCAGGCCAGCAGCCGGGGATCGTGACAAAGCCATCAATTTGGGGAGGGGAACTGATCCCGGCGGCAGAGCCAGGGACACTTCCACTCCCGGGCTGAGGCAAGCTGGTTCCTCACTGGTGTCTGTGATCTGATGGGCAGAGGATGGCTGGAACCAGGCGTGTGTGTGGCGCTGATCATGTATGGGTCGTGGGAGCGTCGGTAACCATGACTCTTCACAGACAAAAGGAGGATGAGATAGCCGTTGCTAAACCACGCCAGTCCTGCTGCCCTCTGGCTTGGAGGAATCAGCACATGGCGTGGCAGGCTGCGTTACCGTGCCCGATATGGAAACTTAGAGCAGAAACTTGCGGGCAGCGTGTGGAGCACTGTGTGCCAATTGGTATCTGAGAGGTCTATTTTCCAGTATGGTTTATGTATGGAGGGCAATGTCTAGAGATCACACAGAGGAATAAGGGTTATACCATACAGGCGCTGAAACGATCAATCAATTGAATCGAGTTATTCAACATAAAAAGCCAAAGTGGTAAAGTTCCCTTGATACTTGATACTTAACATAATGTTGCTACTAATGTTTTTGCACTACTGTTCTAGCGCCCGTTATTCAAACAGGCTTAATGTTTAATATATATATGTTTAATATATCAACAATTAGTTAAATTAATGAATAAATAAGAGGTTTAATAAATTAAAGAAAAAGATAAATAAACTGAAAGATTTAAAAATAAATAAGTCGCCAAAAAAAATGTAAATAAATTCAACAATACAGCAATATATAAATAAAAACATCAATAAATACATAAATAAATTCATCAATACAGAAATATATAAATAGTTAATAAATAAATGCCCCCAGAAGGCGAGCGGCATAGCGTAATGTCGTAGGCGTGCCAAGACTCCTCCTTGCCTCCTTTTCCCCCCTGGCTTCCTCAGACTGTGGGACGTTACCTGCCTCTGATGGTCCTCATGCTCCAGTGACAGGCAAGAGAGGCTGAGGCTTGCTGACGGCACCTGCCGGGACGCTGCGCTGTGGTAACCCTGTACCTGCTGACTAAGGATCTCCTGGACGGCCAGATGGATCGGGGGAGAAGTACGCTCGGGAAGCAGAGAGCGCCGATACCTGGACCGTGAAGCCTGACTTATCTGCAGTTTGTCTGGAAGGTACTGGTGTGCACGAGCAAGCCCCCTGCTGGGCGTGAGGGTGGACGATGGGTCTTATCAATCTCTATCCTAGAGGCGGTGTGTGGTTGTGGAGGGATTGAGGAGCTGCGGGGGAGCTGCGAGTTGATAAAATCAACAGCCAGGAGTGTGCTCGGCGTGCTGAGTAAGGCTACTTTCACACCTGTGTTTGGTGCGGATCCCTCTTGTATCTGCACAGACGGATCCGCACCTATAATGCAAACGCTTGTATCTGTTCAGAACGGATCCGTTTGCATTACCATGAACATGATAATTTTTTGTTCATGATAATGCAAACAGATCCGTTTTGACTTTCACTGAAAGTCAATGGGAGGCAGATCCGTTTTCAATTGCACCATATTCTGTCAGTGAAAACGGATCCGTCCCCATTGACTTACATTGCAAGTCAGGACGGATCCGTTTGGCTTTGCATCGTCAGGCAGACATCAAAACGCTGCAAGCAGCGTTTTGGTGTCTGCCTCTAGAGCGGAATGGAGGCTAAATGGAGGCAAACTGATGCATTCTGAACAGATCCTTATCCATTCAGAATGCATTGGGGCTAAACTGATCCATTTTGGGCCACTTGTGAGAGCCCTGAAACAGATCTCACAAGCGGACCCAGAAACGCCAGTGTGAAAGTAGCCTAAGCTGAGCTGTTTTATCTCCTTATCCCTCCCTTCTGCTGTCTTAGGCTACTTTCACACTAGCGTTCGGGTGTCCGCTCGTGAGCTCCGTTTGAAGGCTCTCACAAGCGGCCCCGAACGCATCCGTACGGCCCTAATGCATTCTGAGTGGATGCGGATCCGCTCAGAATGCATCAGTCTGGCAGCGTTCCCGAACGCTGCTTGCAGCGTTCGGGTGTCCGCCTGGCCGTGTGGAGGCAAACGGATCCGTCCAGACTTACAATGTAAGTCAATGGGGACGGATCCGTTTGAAGATGACACAGTATGGCTCAATTTTCAAACTGATCCGTCCCCCATTGACTTTCAATGTAAAGTCTGGAAGGATCCGTCTGAACTACTTTCACACTTAGATTTTTTTCTAAGCTATAATGCAGACGGATCCGTTCTGAACGGATCCAAACATCTGCATTATAGGAGAGGATCCGTCTGTGCATACACCAGACG
The DNA here is from genome assembly GCF_905171765.1 of Bufo bufo. Taxonomy (NCBI): domain Eukaryota; kingdom Metazoa; phylum Chordata; class Amphibia; order Anura; family Bufonidae; genus Bufo; species Bufo bufo. The sequence goes on along the minus strand of NC_053391.1, from coordinate 537,151,886 downwards.
GATCCTTTCTGAACGCAAGTGTGAAAGTAGCTGAAGCTAGCTTCGGGCAGGACTCCCGACTAGCAGTTTAGATAAACTGACTGCTACTGTGTTAAGGATGGAGAAAGGTCGGACTGCTTCTGCGACCTAGTGACTTCCCGGACATGGGCCCTTCATCAAAGAGGCTGTTAAAGCTATATAAGTGTCAGTGACTAACAGAGGAAACACCAGCAGGAATCCATTTCAATGTTTACTTATTGCTATAGGTTTGGCTTACAAACAAGGCTCTTCTCAGAGTGTTAGAGCTATTATATTTGCAACTTTCAGGAACATATTTGACTGCTCAATAACTGCACTTAGCCTGGCCCATAGTTAGGGCTCTTATCAAAGTGTACAAAATACTCCAAGCCAAGTATCTATTTCTGAAAGCATTTTATTATGTACTGAATCAATGACCCGGGCATTTTGGGTTTTCTAGACTCTGATTTAAGGCCGTGCATGCAGAAAGGACACCCCTGTGGGATCGAGAACTTTGAGTGGTTCAGAAATGGCCACTTGGCCTTTTTGCACGGCTATATAGAGTCTAAAATTAGATGGCGTTTAAGACCTGGTGCAGAATTCCCTTCTACCTGTAGTTGCCTAATTTTGTGATTTAAGTATTCGCATGTTATCCTATCACTGGCTAACTAATATTCTGTGCACATTAGTGGTGTATAAGTCATAAGCAGGGTAAGTAAGCTAGGAAGTAAGAGGACACAGGGCTATTCACCATTGTGGGCCAAGGTGCGTAGGAGGAGGTGGAGTGGGGATGGGGGAGGGTTGGGGGGAAAGACATTGTCTTGGGAAGGCGGGGGACCTGGCATTTATTTATATTTTAATTTTTTTCTTATTTGAATGGGACATCCACAAAGGTTATTACTATGGAACGTCCATGGACTAGCGGATAGAGTAAAACAGGTTACCATTTTTGACTGAATTAGTAAGCATTCTCCTGCAATTGTGGACCTGATGGAGACACACCTCTCTGTGGAGAAGGTAGATTGTATGAGGAGGAAATGGGTTAAACATGAGTACCATTCATATATGTCAGCCTACTCTAGAGGGGTAAGTGTATATGTTCATAATCAGATTATGCCGTTCGACCAAAGGATTGACAGAAAAGGGAGATATATTTTCCTTCACTGCCGATGGAATGGAACAATTTGTGTATTCGCATTTGTTTATATACCTCCGCCCTTCTCCCTATGTGTTCTCACGACTTATGGACTTTGCTAGTCAGAGACCCAAATGTCCCATTTTGGTTACTGGTGACTTCAATAATGTAATAATGTAATGAACTTGAAGATGGACAGGGTTTCAGCCACGGCAGATGAGAGTTCAAATAGGGGTCCACAGACCCTCCTTTATAGGACATGTCAGAAGTGGGCCTGATTGATATATGGTGCTATTTATATGGAGGTAGATCTGCTTACTCTTGCTATAGCCACACATATAAGGCAATGTGAAGAATAGACTTAGCGTTAGCGATTGAGGATTTCATCTATCAAATTGATCAGATGAAATATGAACCTCATACGATCTCAGACCACTCTCCCATCCTATTACAGCTTTGGTCTACTGAGGCATCATACTCTGTCAAGTATTTTAGATTAAACCCACACTGGTTTAACATCATACAGGATCATTCAAAAATAGGTGTAGAAATAAAATAATTTTGGTCAATTAACTATAAAACAGGTCACGTTCATCTCATATGGGACTCCCTTAAGGCCTACATTCGCGGGTTATACTTCATTAAGTAAGAAAAACAAAATCAATGTTTGCGCAAAAAGAAAAACAACTTGAGAAGAGAGTTAGAGCTCTGCAGGAGAGTATTTATTTGAACAATAGTGAAAATCAACTACAACTCTCCACAGCAAGAGAAGACTTTAACTCATACTTTCACCAAAAATCCCAACAAAGACTTTTCTTTGCGGGCCAGAGATATTTCTGTGAAGCGGGGAAACCTGGGAGATTACTAACATCTTTAATTCATAACCAAAAACCAGTTAAAATAAAAAGGATTAGAATGAGTTGTGGATCTCTAACATCTAATATTGAGGAAATAAAACAAGAATTCAAAGGATATTTCTCATCTCTGTATAGCTCCCAGAGGTACTATACAGATCGAGAATTTGAGGATTTCATAAAAGGGATAGAGATACCTAGGTTGACCGAAGCGGAGAAATAAATTTTGGATCATCTTCTACAATTAAAAGAACTGCAAGAGGCTCTGGAATCAATTCAGGGGAAAACAGCCCCTGGCTCAGACGGCCTCCCCTTTAAATTGTACAGGCGACACAGTGAAGTATTTCTCCCTCTTCTGTTGCAGGTGCTGAATGAGTCTCGGACTGAAGTTAGCATTTCCCAGTCTTTATCAGAAGCTATTATCACTATGATATAAAAAAATATAAAAATAAGCAGGAGATTGAATCTTATCGTCCTATATCTCTATTGAACACAGACTATAAAATCTGTGCCAGAGTCCTAGCAAATAGATTAAAAAGTGTGGTGGAGAAAATCATACATCCCAATCAGTGCGGGTTCATTCCAAAACGACAAGCTCAATCAAACATCCGTAGAGCCCTGACTAATGTTTATCTTGTGGAGGGGAAGGACTGCTCCATCCTGTCGTTAAACGCCTCCAAGGTGTTCGATAGGGTGGAGTAGGACTTCCTCTGGCGGATAATGGACAGAATGAACATGGGTGAAAACATTATTGAATGGGTAAAGTTACTATATCAACACCCCACTGCTAGTATTAACATTAATGGGACAAGAACAGCGTCATTTAGACCAGTGGTCCCCAACCTTTTTTGCACCAAGGACCGGTTTCATGCAAGACAATTTTCCCAGGGGGCGGGGCTGACTTATTCACGCGCATAACAAAACACAAGGTGCATATTAAAATATATAACACTATATAATGACTATATAAACCTGCACTGGTCTCTGCTGCACTGGTCTCTGCTGCACTGGACCGTATTTTTCGCCCTATAAGATGCACGTAGTTTTAGAGGAGAACAATAGGAAAAAAAATATTTCTCATTACACCTCAGGTCAGACCAGCAATCAGACCCCTAATGTTAATCAGACCTCAGATCAGACCCCCAATGGCTCAGATCAACCCCCAAACCTTTAGCCATCTATCAGCCCCCAATGTCAGCCATAACCCCCCCCCCAATGTCAGCCATAAACCCCCCCCAATGTCCCCTCATGTCAGCCATAAGCCCCCCATTAGCCCCTAATGTCAGCCATGATTAGCCCCTCATGTCAGCCGTTAGCCCCTCATTAGCCCCTTTTTGTCAGCCCCATGTCCCCCAGGTCAGCCCCATGTCCCCCAGGTCAGCCCCATGTACCCCAGGTCAGCCCTATGTGTCCCAGTGCAAATAAAAAAAAATAAAAAAAAACACTTACCTCTCCTGCTCCTGGTCACCATCGCGATCCTATTCATTCTGCTGTCGGCTGGCTGTGTATAGCGGCGCACAGCGTGAGGTCACAGAGAGACCTCAAGCTGTGCGCAGCCATGCACAGCAGATAGCCGAGCCGAGGACCAGGAAGCAGTGAGTACAGATCCTTTGCCGCTCCCTGGTCCTTCTGTACTAATGAAGCGCTTCCATAATGGAAGCGCTTCATTAGTACAGAGTTAAATACTGCCCTGATCGCCGCGGCCCAGCTAACAATCCTCCATGGCCCGGTCCTGGGCCGCGGCCCGGCGGTTGGGGACCGCTGATTTAGACTATACCATGGAACCAGGCAGGGCTGCCCCTTGTCCTGATTGATATATGATAAACGCAGACAGGGCCAGTCAGAGGACGAGCGCATTGGCTGGTCCTGTCAATCAACATGAGAAGAAGGGGTCTTTATGAATGGAGGATGCGGCTGCTAGCAGCAGGTAGCCGCCCTACCTGCTGCTAGAGAGGTAATTTGCATATCATAAAAGTCAGTTTTTTTATATAACTACTGAACCAAACTGAGTAATAGCCCTATATATTAAGAAATCGTAGCATAAGGATTTTAAGGAGACAAAAAAAGTGTTTAGTGGAGTGACAGAAGACCTTTAAAAAAATGCATCCATAAATAAATACATAAATAAAATCATCAATAAATGCATAAATAATTTCATCAATTCATAAATATATAAATAAAGTTATCAATAAATAAATTAAAAATGTATTCCATAAATGCATAATTAAAATCAAGAAACATATACAGAAGTTAAAAAACAACGACATTTGGGAGGGAGAGCCAAGGAGAGGGATTGACAAGGGACCCTTCAGCGCCCGGAACTGACGGCAGGGGCCAAGAAGTCGCTACCGATCCAGGACTCATTCATTTTGATAAATGTCAGTGTGTCCACGGAAATCAGTGGACAGACGGGTCCGCTTGTCGGTGACCACCTCACCTGCCGCTCTGAATGTCCGCTCAGACAGTACGCTGAAGGGGGGGCAAGACAGTACTTTCAGTGCATACTGAGCGAGCTCACGGCAGGTGTCCAGCCTGGCAACCCAGTACTCAATGGAGTAGTCAGTGCTCATGCTGTCGGAAGCACCGACAGACCCCAACTAGTCTGCCACCATGCAGGCCAGACGTTGGTGGTGACTGCTGCTACTGGATCGCGCAGGCTTATAGAACAGCCCCATCTCACCCATAGGATCATCCCTGATCCGAGGGTCCCTCCTGAGGAATTCCAGCATGTGGGCAGTCATAGGGAAGACGACAGCCCACCGTGACTCTTCTCGGCTGCCCGGGACCATGACATCTTGTCCTCCTGCTGCTGCTGCTCCCCCTTGTGGGAGCCTCCCTACCCCCAGACTAATGGTGCCCCCAGCATTGGCTCTCCCTCCAGACCAGGCTCAGACTCCTGGACGTCGGCAAACTCCTCAACAAATTCTTCCTCCTCCTCCTGTGCCTGGTCTTGGTGGAGCATTGTTGCCTCTTCTTCCTCCACCGAGGCACTCCCCAGCCTCGAGCAGGCGATCTAGTGTCCTGACCAGCAGGAACACTATGGGGAGCACGTCATTGAAGCCGAAATGCTCCCCGCTTACCATCTTGGTTGCCTGCTCGAATGGGGCCAACATGTGGCATACCTGGTGTATCTGCTCCCATTCCGCATTGTTGATGTAGGAGAGTGGGTGTGATTGCCCGGAAGTGCCTTGGTCCAGCAGGTATTCTTTCACCGCCCGCCACTGCTCCCACAACCTCTCCAGCATGTGGAGGGTGGAGTTCCACCACGTCATGCTGTCCACTATCAGCCTGTGAGGTGGCAGTCTGTTGTCCTGCTGCAGTTTGGACAGGGACGCGGTGGCGGTTGGGGAACCTCGGAAGTGGCTGGTAATCCTACGTACACGTTGCACGATGTCACTTAACCCTGGGGTATGTGCGTAGGAACTTCTGTACCACAAGGTTTAGGACATGTGCCATGCAGGGCACGTGTGTGAGACTGCCAGCATGGAGGGTGGCGAGGAGGTTGCTTCAATTGTCACATAAAAACCATACCTGCCTGAAGCCTTTGGGATGTCAGCCACTTGTGGACCTGAGCCTGGAGGGTGGCCAGAAAATCAGGTCCAGTGTGTCTCCATTCCCCTAAGCTCACAAGCTGGAGCACGGCCTGGCAGCGGACATGCCCCACACTTGCATAGCTACGAGATGTTTGCTGAGGGGCTCGACAGTGGCTTAAAGTAGAGCAGCAGCAAACTGAGATGCCGCCACATCTGATGATCCCTCCCCGACACCTCGGAGGGACACCCAATGGGCAGTAAAGCTTATGCATCGTCCCTGCCCATGTCTGCTGGTCCAGGCATCCATTGTCAGATGTACCCTGTCGCTGACAGCGTGATCCAGCAAAAAATGGCCAGAGGAAGAGAAGGCGCTCATAGGGTGAGTATGGAGAGGCAAGACAGTGTCCTCTAAATCAACGTGAGTAAAATCTGCTCACCTGTTGGAGTTGCACCGAATTGGGTGCAACTATAATAAAGACACACTGAAAGAAATACAGCAAATGACTGGTTGGTGTCGCCAATTGTCCTACAATAAATCTGATTGTACCAAAACCACCAGTTGTGACATGCGCCTTGTGTCCACAAGCTCGCTAGACCACTGAAGTCCAGAGGAGCACTACTACTAGTCAGCGTGATCCAGCAACAGGGATACATTCTGCACAATGTGCTGATGTAGTGCAGGGATGCTGGTCCTGGCAAAGAAATGCTGGCTGGGGACAAGCCATCTGGGTTGGGCCGGCTCCAACATCTGCCGTAATGGATTGTAGTCCACAATATTGAAGGGCAGCAGATGTTGGGCGATAACCTTTGCCATGAGCCCATTGAGTAAATGCACACATTGCTCCTCGTGGGCGTAGGGTGCGGTGCGTTCAAATGAGTCAGCAACTGGCGGCTGGCGCAGGACGGCAGTGGGGGCGATAGAGGGTGCAGAGAAGGCAGAGGTCTGGCTGCCGGTACCAGTACCTCTATGAGAGGGAGTGGGGGAGTTGGTTTGCATTGTTGGAAGCGGTTGGGATGGCTGCAGGACAGTGGCAGGAGCTCTGTCCCTTGTGCACTGCTGCTGGAGCTGCTATGACCACCCTGCATCTGTTCCCATTCCCACCAATGGTTGACTCTCAGGTGCTAAGTAAGGGCAGTGGCACTCAGCCAAGCAACAGACCTCCCTCTCCTCACTTTGGCATGACATACCGGACAGATGGAAATTGTCACAGTCTGCTGCCAGGGTGAAGCAAAGCCAAAAAAGGCGACTTACTCACCGACCTCCTGTCAGATGGGGTGGTGCTGGCTTGCACCTGTTCGGACTCGGTGCGCACAGGTGGAGCCGGCACCTACTGCTGCTGTTAACAGTGGAGCTCTGTTTGCTCCAGGTGCCTAACTTCCTCATCAGTGCTGCGGTCACCTGACAAGGGAGGTGGCACCCATTCAAAATCACCATCTTTATTGCCTGTAATGTCAGTCCCAAGGTCGACCAGTGGTTGACTGAGGGGAACAGCATATGTGGAGCCCCTGACCTGGCTCTGCTGTCCCATCGCTGATGCCTGGGTCTGACTAGGTGCGGGGGTTCTGTGGCTGAAACCACCCGCACCAGTTGGAAGGGATATCATTGGGGTACTGATGGGCGGTACCCCCTCCTCCTCCATTCATTCATTCCAAAATGTCCTGACCAAGCTCTAGCTCACTCTACTGCATTACCTCCCCCAATATGTATCTCTTACTCTCGCCAGTCAAACAGCATCAGGGTCGATTTTGGGGGGCTGTTCCTACAGGAGGTGGAGAGCTGCTGCTGCGCAGAGGACTCTGTGCTACTGGCTTGGGTCACAAATGACACCAATTCCTGTGTCCTGAGATAAAATGGTATGGCTGCCACACCCAAAAATATCATGGCTCAGGCGGACGCCCCTGCTACCTGCGCCCGCCCCTCTGTGGGTAGAGGAGCAGTCCTGTGCTGGCAGCGGTCCAGCACTGGAACCAACTCCCCTACCACGACCAGGGCTGCGGCACAACCATGTCCACTCATTATTTCACCAAATGAGTAAATGACCACAATGTTTTTAAACATAACAAAAAAAATGTAGAAAGAAAATAATGAGGGAGCTTGGGCAAATTTCATTGGGTTGGAGACAATGGGGCAAAAAAGAAACAAAACAGACACAAAAGTCTAAAACAATAACACTAATACAGAGGCAAAGACTTATTATTATTTTTTTTTTTTCCACAGACAAAAGACAGACAATAATCCTTCCCTAACAAACGAAACCCTAAAACTGTTAAACGAAAACACAGGTACATACTTTTTTTTTCACAGACAAAAGACACAAAATCCTAGCACACAAAAACCTAAAACACAGCAAATAACTTTTTTTTCCACAGACTAAACAGACAGCAAAAGGCTACAATATACTATTGTGAACTCTTACACCCTCCTGCGGGGTTGTTTTGGGCACAAACAGGAATACTGACACCTTTGTAGCTTGTGCGTCAGACTGTTGCTAGTTTATTTTGTAAGTTGCTCAAAATAACAAACAAAACCAAAACAAACAATAGCCGTCTGGCTCCTGCCTATCTCACTCGGCAGCACTAGCTACACTCAACACAAAAAGAGCATTTTCAAGGGGAAAAACAGAGCAACTTACAGTTCAGTAGTTAGATAGAAAAGCGACCGCTCTCAGAGCTCCTAGGCTTGCAGCTTCTCAAACAGACTGCGCACACTCCCAGAGAGAGAGCTCCTGTGTCAGGCCTGCTGACCTATTTAGTACATCTGTGTGAGCAGTCCCCCAAGGCAGGTAAAACCCTGACTGGCTCCGGGTAGTCAGGGAACCCACCCAACTCTTCCCTGACCGGCTCCAGGACCCTAAACTTGCTTTCTTTTTCCCAGGAAGCTTCTAGAAACAAAGACAACCAAACCTTCCTGGAGCCTTTTAACACATGAAGTGCCGGAAACTTGGTGCAATGTACACACCATCCAGCACTTTCTCTGCCAAACATTGTGAAACCCTGTCACACTATATATTTATCTAACCTACACTACACCCTGCACTAAACCCCATCAGCTACATTATTAACTAACTAACCTACACTATCTCACACTAACTACATAGTAACATAGTACATAAGGCCGAAAAAATACATTTGTCCATCCAGTTCGGCCTGTCATCCTGCAAAAAAAAAAAACTGAGGTAGAAGCCAATTTTCCCCACTTTAGGGGAATAAAAAATTCCTTCCTGACTCCAATCAGGCAATCAGAATAACTCCCTGGATCAACGACCCCTCTCTAGTAGCTATAGCCTGTAATATTATTACTCTCCAGAAATACATCCAGGCCCCTCTTGAATTCCTTTATTGTACTCACCATCACCACCTCCTCAGGCAGAGAGTTCCATAGTCTCACTGCTCTTACCATAAAGAATCCTCTATGTTTGTGTACAAACCTTCTTTCCTCCAGACGCAGAGGATGTCCCCTCATCACAGTCACAGTCCTGGGGATAAATAGATGGGATAGATCTCTGTACTGACCCCTGATATATTTATACATAGTAATTAGATCTCCCCTCAGTTGTCTTTTTTCTAAAGTGAATAACCCTAATTTTGATCATCTTTCAGGGTACTGTAGTTGTCCCATTCCAGTTATTACTTTAGTTGCCCTCTCCAGCTCTGCTATGTCTGCCTTGTTTACAGGAGCCCAGAACTGTACACAGTACTCCATGTGTGGTCTGACTAGCGATTTGTAAAGTGGTAGGACTATGTTCTTATCACGGGCATCTATGCCCCTTTTGATGCAGCCCATTATCTTATTGGCCTTGGCAGCAGCTGTCTGACACTGGTTTTTGCAGCTTAGTTTGCTGTTTCTTAAAATTCCTAGATCCTTTTCCATGTCAGTGTTACCGAGTGATTTAGTATGTATGGGTGACTTGCATTATTCCTTCCCATGTGCATAACTTTACATTTGTCAGTGTTAAACCTCATCTGCCACTTATCTGCCCAAGCCTCCAATCTATCCAGATCCCTCTGTAGTGATATACTGTCCTCTTCAGTGTTAATTACTTTACACAGTTTAGTATCATCTGCGAAAATTGATACTTTACTTTGCAAGCCTTCTACAAGATCATTAATAAATATATTGAAGAGAATAGGGCCCAATACTGACCCCTGAGGTACCCCACTAGTGACAGTGACCCAATCTGAGTGTGTACCGTTAATAACCACCCTTTGTTTTCTATCATTGAGCCAGTTACTTACCCACATACAGACGTTTTCTCCCAGTCCGAGCATTCTCATTTTATATACTAACCTTTGATGTGGTACAGTGTCAAATGCTTTGGGGAAGTCCAGATATACGACATCCATTGATTCATCGCTGTCAAGTCTAGAACTTACCTCCTCATAGAAACTGATTAAATTAGTTTGGCATGACCGATTCCTCATGAAGCCATGCTGATATGGCGTTATTTGCTTATTTCCGTTGAGATACTCTATCTGGATTATATACATGACTGAGCTAACTAACTAATGTACCTAACACCCTACACTGGAACCTAATCAGCTAACCTATTCACTAACTAACACTAAATATCTGAATTATATATGAGGTATCAGAAGTATTATAAAACAGCCATACAGTACAGCACAATTAGCACACTCCTCTCTCTCAACTGCATAAAAACAGCACAAAATGGCTGCTGGAAATGTTCTTATATAATAAGGGGTAGGCAACTTTCCTATTGGTTGCTAGGGATGTTGCTAAGCTATGACAGACATTGCAGCCTTCTCAGAGAGGTTACTGATGAAAAAAATAAATCTAGAATATTCAAAATTACGAATATATATCACTATATTCTAAATATTCGCAAATTCTTGAAGTGCCGATATTCGCGATTCGAATATTTGCGCTCAACACTAGTCTCCAGTCCTCTGACCAGCTAGATTTACCAACATCTGTTCGAGGACATACAGCAGTGGAATTACATCGTTCATCCCGTAGTCCTGGCGACTGACACATAACGTGGCCTCCTCAAAGAGCTTGAGCAAATTGCAGGTGTCACACATGAGCTGCCACTGACTGACATCGAAGTTACACAGGAGTGTACTCCTGTTCGCTTGGATAATCAAGAAATCGGTTATGGCCTTTCTCTGTTCGCATAGTTGGTCCAACATATGGAGGGTGGAATTCCAAAGGGTGTTGGGAGATGCCGTTCTGCCGCTGCAGCTAGAAGAGGGTGTGCTTTGCAGTGTACAAGTGGCTGAAGTGCATGCAAAGTTTCCTGGCCATTTTTGGGATGTCTTGCAGATGGGTGGAAGACTTCAGGAACCGCTTGACAACCATATTGAACACATGCGCCATGCAGGGCACATGGCCCATCCCTCCTTGATGAAGAGCCGACACCATGTTCTCCCGTTGTCGATCACCATGGTTCCAATTTTCAGTTGTCGCAGAGAAACCCAAGATTTAAATTCTTGCTGAAGGACTTGGAGCAGTTCCTTCCCTGTGTGACTCTGTTCGCCCAGGCAAACAAGGTGCAGAACAGCGTGACACCTCGGTGCCCTGCACATTTAGTATGCAGGAGGGCCCCTGTGAATTGTCCCTGTAGTGGAGGCTGAGGTCATGGTGGAGGATAAGGAGGAAGAGGCGGACATTGTTACAGGACCAACAGCGTGGCAACGTGGAGGCGGAAGTGGCGTCACCTGTCCAAGTTGCTGGTGTTGGCTGGGCAGGAAACACATTTACCCAGTGGGCTGTAAAGGACATATATTGTCCTTAACCATAGTTACTGCTCCACACGTCGGCACTGCCATGCACTTTGGTAGACACCGACAGGCTCAAGGACTGGCCCACCTTATGTTCTATATATTTGTGCAGGGCTGGTACTGCCTTTTTGGCAAAGACCTGACGGCTTGGGACTCTCCACCTCGGCACGGAACAAGCAGGGCCGTTTCTAGAGGCGAGCGAGGGGAGCAACCGCATGGGGCGCATCCCTCAGGACAGAAGAGGGGGGAGCCGTCAGCAGGGCCCAGCGCCGGAGGGGGGCCCTTTCTGTCCGGAGGCAGCAGGAGTGGAGATGAGCGCTTCCATTGTGCTTAGTGCCTGTAGCCTATCAGAGGTCGGTGCAGGCGGCGCAATGACATCATTGTGCCGCCTGAGCCGTACAGAGCGGGATACAGGCGGGAAGAGGCCTGCATCACATCGCTAAGCAGCATAAGGTAAGTATGTGTTTATTGTTTTTATTATTTATAGTACAGTATGGCAAGAAGGGGGGTGGGGGCCCTATATACTGGCACAATATGGAGGGGCACTATGGGGGCCCTATATATTGACACAATATGGAGGGGGCACTATGGAGAAGAGGGGACGCATCTACTGGGGGCCCTATATACTGGCACAATATGGGGGTACTATGGAGAAGAGGGGACGCATCTACTGGGGGCCCTATATACTGGCACAATATGGAGGGGCACTATGGAGAAGAGGGGAAGCACTATGGGGGCTCAATATACTGGCACAATATGGGGGGCACTATGGAGAAGAGGGGACGCATCTACTGGGGGCTCTATATACTGGCTCTCATTATGGTGGGCTCTATGGAGAAGTGGGGGGTAAAAGAGCACTATGGGGGCATTTACTGGGGGCCCTATTTACTGGCACGCCTTATGGGGGGCACTATGGAGAAGTGGGGGAGAAGAGTACTATGGGGGCATTATAGAAGGGCATTTGATACTGGCAACCATTTTGGTGCCACTATGAGAAAGGGGGAGAGGAGAATTATGGGGGCATCTATGTGAGGCAGTCTATAGGGGCATTTTATGCTGGCACATTATAGAGGACACTATGGGGCATCTTCTGGAGGCACTATAGGAGTATTTTATACTGTAACAAATTATAGGGGCACTATGGGCACCTAAGCTCAACTGGGGGCACTAAGTGTTTTTTTCTAGTGGCACACAGTACGGGTCATTGGAACACATGAGGGCATTCTGGGAACATTGGCTCTACTGGGGGCACTAAGATGTTTTTTTTTTTTTTTTTACTGACACACAATGGGGCATTTTTGCACTGGCGCACACTATAAATAGAATTATTACTACCAGGGGCATTATGGTGGGCTTTATTACAACTGGGGAACTATGGGAGCATTATTACCGTACTTCTGGGACACAATTACTGTTGGGGGCACTGTACGAGCACTCTTACTAATAAGTGCACTCTGGCACAGAATTATCACTATAATTTGTGGGAGCACTATTACTGTGGGGGCACCCTGGCACAGTATCAGCTTAGCACAGTTGTTTTTGGGGGACATTATGGTTACACTATTAGTGTCAGGGACACTATTTGCTGGATGAAGTTATTTTTTAGAGCATTGTGTTCCAATAATTATTGAAGGGGGCGCCATTTGTGTGTAACTAGTATTTTCAGGGAGTTTATCAGTTTATGCAGTATAGTTTTGGGGGTGCATGATGGGATGTTGAGAAGGTGGGAGGATAATGGAAAAGTAGGAAACTAAGATGTCTGTCAAACTCTGCAGAGAGAAGAGATGGCTGAAATAAATCATCATGGCGGTCTGGTCTGAATGGAGAAGATAAAGAAAGAGAACATCTACATCAAAGGAGATATCACTGGATGTAGGAGGTATGTGGGGCTGTATTAGGCTACTTTTACAACTGCGTTAGCGATTCTGGCAGGCTGTTCCAGCTGAGAACAGTGTGCCGGAATTCACTGGATCCGGCACTGCAGACTGAATGACCACCGCCCCCATCAACTACAATGGGGTACGGCAGAGATCCTCCCACAATCGGGGGGGGGGGGGGGGGGGCGCTTCTTTGATGTTCGCCCTGTTGGTAAATTTCCCTAGAAACTGCCCTGGGAACAAGACATCAGTTCTATGAAAGGTGCAGAGTCCACCACTTGGAAAGGGACGGACTGCAGCACCAGCAACTTGGCCTGGAGCACGTTTAGCTTCTGCACCGTTGGATGAGTGCATGCATACTCCTGTCTATTGGCAATCACTTCAGTGATTGATTGCTGGTGGAATGACTGACGAGGAGTAGAAGGAGGAGGAGCTTCAGGACCAGCAGACGATGGGACAGACAGACAGCTCCCACCTGCTGAGCTGTGGGAGCCTTGACTGTCTGCAATGGGGTGCGTGCCACTAGGTGATGCAGCGGTGGCTGCGGCAGGCTGGACCACCACAGAGCCACGATTGTCCTAGGCCACTTTATGGTGAAGCTGCATATGTTGACGCAGGGCCGTGCTGCCAACATTGGCACCCTGGCCACGCTTTACCTTCTGCCCACATATTCTACATATTGCCATGTTCACCTCCTCCGGCGGCTTAACAAAAAACTGCCACACCGCCGAGTAGGTGATTTGATCCCCAACACTACACACTAACTGACTGCTGCCGCCGCTGCCTCCGTGAACCGCTACTTCCCAGACAGGTAGGCTCCTGCGAAGCGGGTGGTCTACCCCAGGCACGTTTGGCTCCCGACCTCCCACCCTGCTGACTCCCGGCCATGCTAGCAACTTGCTGGCTCATAGGCAAGATGCCACCCTCTTCTCCCGATGAGGATGAAGCCCCTTCGACAACCGACTCCCAAGTGCGATCAGCTACATCATTGAGTACTGTCAGCACATCACTGATGTCCTTCTCAACCGTCTCTGGTTTAGGACCTGACCACTTGCAATACCAGCTCCCACGCCACTATCCTCATCACTACTTGCCCGCCTAGTGGAGGAAGCGGCAGATGTCTCCTCCCCATCTTGGCTGGGCAGTAGCTGCTGACTCTCCTCTAGTAGCCCATCCTCGCTAAAAAGTGGAGCATAGCCCACAGAATATACTACTTCTATGGTTGAGGGAACAGAAAAGGACAGGCAGGTTGAGGACCGGTGAAGGAACAGGGCCTGCCCCTGGGCCATGCCAACTAAGTGGCGAACCCACCGCCTCTTGGCTGGGGGTGTCTGATGTCACTTGGAACGAAGTGGATGACTAAGTCAACCATTCAAGAACCGCTGGGTTGCTGGTAAAGACACGACCGCTAGATGACACCAGGAGCTCAGGCCTCTCGCTGGGACCACTGCTACCACGCCCCCTTACTCTGCTGGCTGCGACCTTTGCCTGCACCAGAAACATTTAGGCCTCTGCCACTCCCCTGTGCAGGGCCTGGCACTTCTCTGTCTGACATTCTGTTAGATCACCGCTGACCGGCAATTAGTCCAGATTTTTTTTCTACTTGTACACAACACAAAAAGGCTTTTCAACAGATAAGTGCAACAATGAAAGGCAAATATAATTTTATTTTGCCACTAATACATGCAAACTGGGCTTTAGAATATATTACTGCACCGCAGAACAGCAATTAGGCCCTAATTTTTTTCAGCTTTTACACAAAAAGCGTTTCAACAGATAAGTGCAACGCTGAATGGAGAATATATTTTTATTTTGCCACTAATATACGACAAACGGGGCTTTAGAATATATCACTGCACAGCTAAGCAAAGATATGTTTTCCTTTTTTCTCTAACACACAAAAAAGGGATTTAAAACAAATAACTGCACCACTGAGCGGAAAATATATATATTTTTTTTCCACTAACACACACCACAAAAGGCTTTAGAACAGATAGCTGCACCACTAAGTGGCAAATATATTTTTTCTTTTTCGACTAGTACACGCCACAAAAGGCTTTAGAACAGATAACTGCAACGCTGATCAGCAAATATATTTTACTTTTGCCACTAATACTTGTGGTCGGATAGGCTATCAGAAAGGTGAACCTTACCTATCTAACCCCTATCTACAACAAGCAGTAGAATTATGCCATAACTGCTTTGGTAGGGCAGCCTAAAGGGGGCCACCCTAATGTGAAGTGACTGTAAGAAGGTGTGGGTGGGTGGGTGAAATCAGGTGAATCATCGTCAGCCTGGGCCCACAGTTGCCTATAAATAGTCTAGTAATCAGCCAGCCTGGGCCCACAGGTGCTTGTAATTAGCCTTGTAATCATCCTCCCCTCCCACAAATGCAGCAATATATTTGCTTAATACTTGTGGTCGGATAGGCTATCAGAAAGGTGAACCTTACCTATCTAACCCCTATCTACAACAAGCATTAGAATTATGCCATAACTGCTGTGGTAGGGCAGCCTAAAGGGGCCAAAAAGAGCAGACCATATTTAGAGTAAATATATACATACCGTTACGACACCCGATTTTGAACGGAAAGACCTTTCACGATGAAGGTGCGGAATATACCGTATATATCACAGTGACTTCCACCTACCTTACCTCTTTGTCATGTGCACCGCCACATCGTTCTTGGAGATGGTTAATGCTGATGCAATTGAAAGAGTAGCTGGTAATCAGGAACGATTTACTCCTATGTTGACTAACATATGACCATATTACGAGAAGGTCTGAATCCTGAGAGCTGCAGACTGAAACAAACAATGGTGAATCTGTTGGAAGGGCCTAGATGAACTCCAACCATCCGCCAAGGGCCCTGATCGGGCACCGACTGTTCCTGGTGGCAAAATACTTTACCTCTACTTATTCCCCAGGCCACACTTCCTATTAAGGGCCCAAAAGTTAGAACATGACGTCTGCCGTCTTACTGTAGTAGTAAATTAAGTGAAGTGTAAACCCACCAGGCCTGGGGAACCATCCACAGGAATACATTTCGATTAACGAGCTAATTTTGCCTGTAATAAGGACAGAACGTACACATAATACCTGCAGTTGTGACAGAAAATAAGCTTAAGGTCGTGATAGGTCATGTCAGAAGACATGACAGACTTCGTAAACTGCGCCTTATACTGTACCTCCTACTGGAAGATGGACCGATACCCAGGACTTAGGCCGGACACCAACACCCTCAGCCCGAGTTTGTAGATGAAGTAAGCATGCCTGGGAGAAGATGATGTCCGCAAAGGCAGGCTTTGGATGACTGCTTATAAAGAAAACAATGAAAACCCAACAACCTAGAAAATAAAAGAGTCAGAGAAAACAATAACGTGAGTGAGACTCTAATGGCACAAGCCACATGTGCGAGCCACCATAAGAAAATTGTATTGCGAGCCGCAGATGACCGAGCCATGCAAGCGGGTCTGAGGACAGAAAAAGACATGGAACTTACTTGTTGTGGAACCACGCAGCCGGCCTCGAATGGCTGAGTTATGTGTGTAAAATTTAAACGGAGAAGCCATGCGTGAGAGACTAATGGCGGAGTCATATGTAACACTAAAAGGGAGAAGTCGTGCCTGAGAGACTCTAATGGCAGAGCCATGCGTGAGAGACTAATGGCAGAGCCATATGCAACACTACAAGGGAGAAGCCATGCGTGAGAGACTCTAATGGCAGAGTCATATGTGTAACACTAAAAGGGAGAAGCCATGCGTGAGAGACTAATGGCGGAGTCATATGTGTACAACTAAACCGGAGAAGCCATGCGTGAGAGACTAATGGCAGAGCCATATGTAACACTACAAGGGAGAAGCCATGCGTGAGAGACTCTAATGTCAGAGTCATATGTGTAACACTAAAAGGGAGAAGCCATGCGTGAGAGACTAGTGGCGGAGTCATATGTGTAAACCTAAAAACGGAGAAGCCATGCGTGAGAGACTCTGATGGCGGAGCCATATGTGTAAAACTAAAACGGAGAAACCATGCGTGAGAGACTAATGGCGGATTTATTTTTTATTTTTTTTATTTTTTTTATACCACTTATGCAGCACCAATATGACTTGGGGACTCGCATGACCATGACCCTCTCCGACAATAAACCTAGGACGCTAACCAGCCTATAACCATATTGTACCCCTAACGAACAACATGAAGAACGGTCATTGGGCCCCCAAAGCCATGAGGCCCCCTGAAGCCAAGAGATTGACCTGGATGACCTTACAGTGACGATAAGTAATTAAAACGTGAGCCAGACTTAATGGAAAATGCATAGACATTAGTGATCCGAACCACTTGCATGAACTAAATATTACCCAACTGCGAAATTGAAACAGATGGGAGAAAAACAAGAGCCAGGTGCATTGCAGTTAGCTAAGAAAAGACCCTCTTTGTGACAAAGGAATGAACAACATAGTAGGAACTTACTCCTATTGGCCCACTGTCTGCTAGGGAGCTATTTGGTTAACTGGGGTGGGAGATCAATCTGAGTGAATGCGAACCAGAAGTAAAGGAGACCAGTCTAAGTGAATGCAAACCAGGATTAAAGAACACCACCCTTTTTTTTTTTTTTTTTCTCCTTTCTCCTCTCTCTTCCCCCCAAGTAAACAGAAAAAGGTAGGCCTAAGGAATGTAACAAACCACCAAGGAAAGAAACGTAAGCCTGAAAAGAATGCGGCTATCTTTATCGGAAGAGCAGTATCAGAGTGGTGTGCTGATAGCCCTAGTAAGAATACTGAGTAACCATTATGTAGCAATGAAAAGAAATGCAGCTTTAAGTGGAAGCAGAGTATAACACATGATGTAAGAACAAGTGGGTGAATGCAGCTCTGGATGTGAGTGGTGCCAAAAACATGGTATGGGCACAGCTCTGTGTATGAGTATGAGGAGCATGGTATAAAGCAGCCGTATAAATGCAATCGGAAAGTGAGCAGAGTATTAATGTAATGCAACAGCAGACGCATGAACGCAGCTCTAGTAGTGAATGGTGTATAGGACAAAATGTAAATGCAGACACACGGATGTAGCTTTGAAGGTAACAATCCTAACCACGATCATTTGACCATTGAAGCCCAACCCCCTTCGCCCCAGAGCGCTACAAGTCACGGACCGTGTAACCAAGTCCGATCCTACCGTGAATGCCAGCACTCGCCTGGCACCTTCTGCCATTGCCCAGGCACAACCGAACCTCCACATGATGCTGCAGGAGTTTTTTTTTTTTTCTTCTTTTTTAAATCATCGACCATTGATCCACATTTACCATCACTTAAACCCAGCACGCGTAGCTTGAGCCAACTGCAAACATGCGCCCCGCATGTAACGCAGGTATCGGAAAACATACAACCATGCCCACTCTAAGCACATGCTACCCCAATAACTGTATGCAATGGCCCCACCAGGCCTCTGAATAGCCAGACAAACAATACAAACAACCATGGTTCGACCATTAGCGCCCAAACTCTGCTTCATCCCAGAGCGCTACATGTCGCGGACCGCACCGTGGGTCCCGTACAAACAACTCCGATCCTACCATGGATACCAGCGCCCTCCTGAGACATTCTGCCGTCGCCCAGCCGTAAGGAACCTCCACACCATGCTGCTGTATCCTAGAGCTGACCCAGAGGTAGTGAAATCAGCTGAATCATCGTCAGCCTGGGCCCACAGGTGCCTATAAATAGCCTAGTAATCAGCCAGCCTGGGCCCACAGGTGCGTGTAATTAGCCTTGTAATCAGCCTCCCCTCCCACAAATGCAGCAATATATTTGCTTAATACATGACAAAAAGGGCTGTAATTTTAGCACTTCACCACACAATGGCTAATAACGACCACTAGATGACACCAGGAGCTCAGGCCTCTCGCTGGGACCACTGCTGCTACGCCCCCTTACACTGCTGCGACCTCTGCCTGCGCCAGAAGCATTTAGGCCTCTGCTACTCCCTTGTGTAGGGCCTGGCACCTCTGTCTGACATTCTATGCGATCAAATCAAATATTTAATATTTCGATACTAATGCACAGCAACCTGGACATTAGAATATTTTACTGCACCACTGACCGGCAATTAGGCCCTAATTTTTTTCTACTTGTACACAACACAAAAGGCTTTTCAACAGATAAGTGCAACAATGAAAGGCAAATATAATTTTATTTTGCCACTAATACATGCAAACTGGGCTTTAGATTATATCACTGCACCGCAGAACAGCAATTTGGCCCTAATTTTTTTAGACTTTTACACAAAAGGCGTTTCAGATAAGTGCAACGCTGAATGGAGAATATATTTTTATTTCGCCACTAATATAAGACAAACGGGGCTTTAGAATATATCACCGCACAGCTAAGCAAAGATATTTTTCCTTTTTCCACTAATACACGAAAAAACGGGCTTTAAATCAGATAACTGCACTGCTGAGCGGCAAAGATATTTTCCTTTTATCACTAATTTATGCAAAAAAGGGCTTTAAAACAGATAATTGCTCCGCTGAACGGCAAAGATATTTTTCTTTTTTCCACGAATACACGCAAAAAAGGGCTTTAATACAGAAAACTGCACCGCTGTTTTCGGCAAAGATATTTTTTCCTTTTATGACTAATTCACGCTAAAAAGACTTCAAAACATAACTGCACCACTGAGCGGCAAAGATATTTTTCCTTTTATCACTAATTCACGCAAAAAAGGGCTTTAAAACAGATAACTGCACCGCTGAGAGGCAAATATATTTTTTCTTTTTCCACTAATACACACTAGTGATGAGCGGGAAGTGCCATATTTGATTTCGACGAAATTCGCTAGAATATTCGTCTCATATTCGTCGAAATCGAATATTCGTCCTTATTCTAGTTATTGCGTTTAATATGCGATTTAAATAATCGCGTATCGCGATTTTAACTTAAGGCAGCTTTCCTATTGGTTTGATATCTAGAATTAGCTAAGATGACGAATGTATTCGTCATATTCCTCAAAACGAAGATAACAAAAGATTCTCCATCTTCGTTTTAGCTCCATATTCGTCAACTTCGCTAATTCTAGCAATCAAATAGGAAAGTTGACTAGAGACAGCTAAGTTTTTAATTCGCTATGCGATAATATTACTTAGCTTTTTTTTAAAATAAATAGAATAATTATTATAATTATTCTATTTCTTTTTTAAAAAAAAGCAAAGTAATATAATCGCATAGCGAATTAAACACCGCTGTCTATAGTCAACTTTCCTATTTGATTGCTAGAATTAGCGAAGTTGACGAATATGGAGCTAAAACGAAGATGGAGAATCTTTTGTTATCTTTGTTTTGAGGAATATGACGAATACATTCGTCATATTCGTCATCTTCTCTAATTCAGCCAAGCCAACCATAGTAAACCAGGTCTAAGTTGAAATCGCAATGCGATTACTTCAAGTTATATTAATCGCATTGCGATTTCAACTTAGAGCTGTGTTTCTAATGGGCCTGCTTGCTAGAATTAACAAAGTTAACAAATATGGAATATAGCAGTGCTAAGTTGAAATCGCAATGCGATTACTTAAAGTTATATTAATCGCATTGCGATTTCAACTTAGCACTGCTATATTCCATATTTGTTAACTTCGTTAATTCTAGCAAGATGACCCATTAGAAGCGATTCATTACTACAAAGCGTGAGGAAATTCAGCTTCGGTGCGAATCAAATTTTTCCTAAAATTCTAATCAAATTCCACTTTGTCAGCTTCGATTCGCTCATCTCTACTTCTGCCAATCCTATTACTGTGCCTATTGTGCTCCCTGGTGTCCCAAATACTGTGCTACAGAAAACAAGTCCCCACAGTAATAATAATGTCACCTGTTCACCTGTAGTATCCAAAATAATAATATCCATTATAATGCCCCCTATAGTTTCCCAGCAGTAATGCCCCTATTGTGCTGCAAGTAATAATTCAACTGACCACAGCATCTGAGCATGTGAAATACCAGAAAGACATGCTTCCTGGAATGCTCTGGCTCCCCTGTGTGGCGATTGGAGGAGCCGGGGCATGTATGTGGCAGCCTCTGTCATTGAGAATGACAGGAGGCTGCTGCATTGTAGTTTCTATGGAGCCCCTGCCTGTGACAGTGCTCCATAGAAACACAGTAAAATCATGCATTGGAGTCTGTGAGAATAGCTGTAACAGTCCTACAGGCTCACCTGAGTCAGAGGACCGCTGGCTGGAGGTAGGAGTGGAGCCCAGTGGCAAGGACCGCAGGCAGGTAGTAGGTGCAGGAAGTCTGGCAGAGGCGTAGTCGGTAGGCAGGCGGTGGGTCAGGGCAGGCGGCAGTAAGCGTGGTCAGACAATCCGGATGGCAACGGTGGTAGCAGTTCAGTAGGTAGGGACAAAGCAGAAGAGTAGTCGGTAGGCAGGCGGTGGGTCAGGGCAGGCGGCAGTAAGCGTGGTCAGACAATACGGATGGCAACGGTGGTAGCAGTTCAGTAGGTAGGGACAAAGCAGAAGAGTAGTCGATAGGCAATTCCTGGTCAGCAGTGGACTTCCAGTAGTCGCAAGAGCAGCAGATGAGGAGAAGCTTGATCAAGGCTCAGGAGCTCAATAATCAGCAAGCTGGAGTACAAGGTGCTGGACTTATATAGGGAAGTACCTGGTGTGGGGAATCAAGGGTGATGAGCAAGGCTTGGCAAGACTGAGGTTACATAATAGGTTTCAGGGAAGAATGTCCAGAGAGGATGGTAGCCTAGTAAGCAGGGCTACCGCCTGGGATGTGGCTGGTCACGGGTTCAAATCCCGACAATAGCAATCCAATGACTACTTATTAAAAGTGTAAAAAAAAAGTTTTTAACAATAAAAATTCTAATCAATTCCCTTTCCCCAAAATGAAAATAAAAAAATACACATCACGGGTATCGCCACATGTGAAAAAAAGTGTCAAAATGGCTGATTCTCTGTATTATTATTTTTTTCATTATCAAAACACAAAAAAAAAACTATATATATATATATATATATATATATATGTGGTATGCTTAGATTCATACTGGCCTGGTAAATGAAGAGCAGTGGTCAGTTTTACCACATAGTGAACGCCATTAAAAAAAAAAATAATAATATATATATATATATATATATATATATACAGTATATATATATATATAAAACTGGCAGAATAAAAAAAAAATCCAATTTCCCCCATTTTCTAACACATGCTATGCAAAATTAAATGGTGGCATTAGAAAGTACAACATGTCCTGCAAAAAACAAGGCTATGTACAGCTATGTGAATGAAAAAATACAAAAGTTATGGCTCTGAGAAGACAGGGAGCGAAAAACTAAAACTCAAAAACCGAAAATCTCTTCGTCAGGAAAGGGTTAAGTGTATTCCATCATTGATCACGACAATCATTTTGTAATGATCTTAACAAAGGTGAGTTATAGGACACTAAATTCCAAAATTCTCTTTGTAAATATTTTATTACTTTACTTACTGAACAATACAAACCTAACATTCTAGTGAAGAAAGTACATTCATCTTCTTGAGAGCATAGACACTCAAAACTAAAAACTCTGCAATAAAAGTTGTAGAAAGGTGAATGTAATTTAAAAACTATTGATTTAAAGTCTTTAGTTCAAAGACTTGAAGGCTCAAGCATATTCTCCTGTCATCACTGTTGTCTTATAGTAGTGAGGAAATTTGGAATCATTTGCCATAGATTTAATTTAGTAGCGTTAAAATACATGTAAATGCATCTTCTTCTGTCAGCCTAATTTTAACCATAAACACTTTATTAGTTTAGCATCACACATACATCTATACAATGCAAATAAAATGCATCACATAAAAATAATAATAATAATACCAATAATAAACATTATTATCATATACTGTATAATTATATCATTTTCATTTATTTAACAGAAAAATACGCAGAATTTTCAACAGGTAATTATGATTTAAAGCATACCTAATCTTTCAACAAACTTTATACTAATCAATAGTACAGTATCTATATATGAGAAATAGTATTATATCTGGGCACGATATTACTTGTATCTGGCATTATATAGCAGTTTTCCCCTGTGCAAGCTGAATGTCTAGTTTGCAGTTCTTTCAGAGATGATGGGTAGAGACTAGTTGCCATCCATTGTACACAGATAGTAGAGAAGAATCCAGTTCCTAACCTTCTCTCTTATTTACTTAGATGTTGCATGTTTCCTGATGAAGGGAATTTGGCTTAGCGGAAATTAGCGATTTATAACTATCTCCGTATTCCGTCTCTTCTATTCTACTCCTAGACTGTTGTCTTTGTTTCCTATAAAACCCGCTTGTTTTGTGTATTATATACACCCCTCCAGTCCTTCATACACCCCTGGAGTAACATACGATTCTCGCCGATACTTATATATAAAAATAGTTTACTGATAACATAGAGATGACAAAGCAATGGACATCATACATAAAGATAGAGACACTACAAATAAGACAGTACATAGAGGACACCACCACACACAGCTGCCTCTGTTCCTGCCGTCCCTGGATGCAAAGCAAATGTGGCTAATAATGTGTATGTATATAAAGTATCTCCAGAGTCCACCAATATACAGTCTACTGGATCTACTCCTCTACCCAACTCTCATCCAGTACCTGACCATTAGTACATGTACATATAGAGATTTATGCATAAATAGCATATATATAATCTACACATCTATAAACAGGTATAATGGAATACAATTGCAGACTACAAATATCTATATGTACACATATAAAGTCTACTGGGATATTATTCTTATATACATACCCACATAAGCACACATATAACTTAGCTTGCTCCTGAAGTGCTGTTGGTCCAAGGGCTGGCAGGAAAAGAGAGAGAGAGAGACTCCCAAGCTTTATGTCACCTATATGTTTCTGTGCATCAGTCCCCACCATGGACTCCACCCTGTGACCACCCAAATCTCTTCCCAATCTGTTGGCCACAAGAATGTTGCCCAACTGATTTTACAATGTGCCCTTCCTGCCTTTGATATGCTAACAAGGGACACAATGACCAAATGGCTACTGGCCATACTGATATCACTGAATGGGTGAATACCACTGGATATCAATATACTGTACACTATATCCAAATATTAGGCATATTTGTGTGGTCATCAGGCTGAGGTTCTTGCTAAGAGCCATATTTTTCTGTAACATTTCCAAAGCCAGGGAGAACTATGATTTACTGCTACTACTACTTCTGGCCGGATAGCTGGTGCTGCTACTACCCACATTCTCGCCCTAGGTCTTTTGTTTGGAACCCTTGCATGTTCCTGACATTTGACCTACTATACAAAGTAATCCCAAATAAAGAGACTCAAAGTTGGCACTGTTCACCACAGAGACTGAAAATTTGTGAAGATGCTCTGTCCCAGATTCCGTACCATTATTTCATTTGGTTTCAATGGGAATCAAAATGCTGATCTCTGGATTGTCAAACACACGTTGTGCACTTGTATTGGTATTTCCCCCAAAAATATTTAAAAAAACTTCAGCTGGAGATGCTCTCTCCCAGATTTTTAGACTATTATTTCACGTATTTTCACTGACAGTTAAAATGCTATCCTCTGGATTGTTAAATGTGTAGAACCCTTGAGCTGAATGGAGATGCTCTCTCCTAGATTCCGTACTACTATTTCACACATTTTACTGAGAGTTAAAACACTCGCATAAAAATGTGTATTCTCTGATCTGTTAGAAAGGTATATGGTATAAACTGTACTGAAGGTAATTTTCTTACGAGAGACTATATTTGTGAGTTATAACCTCCCTTCTGATCCTTGGCTGTGTCATGCGACCAATAATCTGCCTCTTAAACTGACACAGTACAGGAAGACAGTTACTTCTCTATTTATTCCTATGAGACTGACATTGAAGCTCCAATAGGAATACATAGAGCAACTGGTTTCCTATCCACACATAATATGCTGTGTTATTTGGAGAGTCATAGTGCGGGTCACATGACATAGCTGAGGATCAGAAGGGAGGTTATAACATACAAATATATTCACTTATAAAAAAAATTACATTTACTACAGTTTAAACCATCTACCATTCTAACAGGTTAGAGAATACAAATTTTTGTGGCAGTGCTTCTTTGAAACGTTACCTGTAAAACATGTATTGTACACTTGTATTACTATTTCCCCCCCCCCCCCAAAAAAAAAAAAAAAAAAAAAAAACTTTTTGGTCTGTTCCAGATTTTGGACAATTATTTCATGTATCACTGAGAGTTAAAACACTACTGTCTGCATTGTAAAACACATGTTCACTTGTATTGCTATTTTCTCAATACAAAAAAGCCTTTAACTGTTTGAAGATGCACCGTCCCAGATTTCAGACTATTATTTCATGTGTTTTCACAGAGAGTTAAAACGCTACCCTCTGGATTGTAAATCAAGCATTGTACACTTGTACTGCTCTTTTCGCTGAAAAAAAATCACACCCTTGAACTGTCTGCATATGCCCTGTCCCAGATTTTAGACAATTATTTCAGGGGTTTTCACTGAGATTTAAAACACTACCCTCAAGATTGTAAAACATATGTTGTAAAGCTGTATTGAGCTTATCCCCCCCACACACACACAACAACAGTTGGACTTGAAAAAAAAGTATTTCTGCTCAAATGGGAAAAAAGAAATGTTCTTTAGCTGCTTTTGAGGTTCTGCAGTTGACTGTTCCCACCGATGCTCAGTAAAGTGGTGCTGTAAGCCGTGTTACTGAACTCGTCTAAAGCAAACATGTTTCATCTTGCAAACAAATTTTTGGGAAGTTTGTAATGAGTCTCGTTTGTTACGAACTGATTCACTCACCTATTCAATCATTGCCTAATAAAAGATTATGGAAAATCTAGGGAAAGGGTAAAACTTAAGTCCAGAACTCTTATTTCACGGATGCTGCTTCATTCTAGTTAATTGCTGGTTACTGAAGAACCAGTGATTGGAAATACACAATAGTGATATGCCACCAATATTTTCCCTGAGGAAAATATGTTTAATTCTGGAAATTTCAGTGCAGACATTCCTACAGTAAAATAAAAAGCTAAACAGAATTTTTAATTACTATTAACATTATAACCTGATGTATTATTGTACTTTATAATAAAAAATAAAGAAACTGTTTAGCAGGTGATAAATTAAACAAAAAACATGGTATAGCTAGTATTACTGACTAAGCTTTACGCTATCCAATTGCAATATGCTACTAACCCTTAACATAAAATTATACAGGGGAGAGTTAAAACCTCAAAGGAAAGTGCAGCCAATATTTATTTCATTATCAAAGTAGTCATACTGCAATGAATACATGATATAGTGCTAGCATTGCAAACCAATTTCCTCTTGTCTATATTACAGAATAAAGCCATAAATCCCAAAGTGTATGTTTTTTTATTGAGAAAACATAAAATGAACTGCAAACGTGGAATTAAATTCCTTAAATCAACTGGTTTAATGGACATGGAACTTATTAGTTAACTGTCATAGTGTCTGAAAAAAAAATTACATCACTGTTCCTTATAGACCAGTAAAATGATGCTCAACATACAAGAGAAACATGATAATATTAATGATTGTAATATATATTGGATAATATTCTCTCTAAGATGCATAAAGCATTCAAAGGGTATTAACGATATATGAAATAATACATTTTATTACACAATTAGCTATAATCCTGATAAGAAGCTGAAATAGAAAGATATAATTTAATAATGATGGTGTGCTACAATCATTGACTAATCTGAGTCTGTAATAAAAGAGAATGATATAACAAAAAAAACCATGAAAAAATATTTGTTTATTGAAATATTGAAAAAATACACAAAAAAACAGGGATACTTACTGACTTCTTCTTTATATCTGGGGTTGGCATGTGGCCACAACCTTCTCCTTTTGTCATCGCGCCTTCCACTTGAACTGCCTAAGATGTCTCTTAAAAAACGTTGTTCGGACCCTTTGCTAGATGCTGACACCAAAGAGAAGACCTCTGCTAACTTTATTTACTCCTCCTCCTCTCCTCAGACCACAGCTCAAAAGATGTCAGATTAACATGGTCCCGAGCCCCAGCATTGCGCATGCAGTGCCTCCATTTCTCTCATAGCTTCATGATTTACTCAGAGCCTGGCAAACAACCTAGATAGAGACTCCACAAGGGACATATGAGGACTAGATGTGGAAGGGATCTTTCAAAACCTGCCATCCTCTGTCAAGACTACAATTAAAGCTATGCTTGTAGCCTTACACCACTCATTGAAGGCAGACATTGCTCATTTGGTCAAGAAACCTAAATGTATTTATTCACTCCATTGGGGACAGAATCCACCATGTAGAAACAAAAAATGGGAGAGTTTGCAAATTAATTGATGTTCATTATGGTCTAGAGGCTTAAAAGGGGTTGTCCACGTTCAGAGCTGAACCCGGACATACCCTTATTTTCACCCAGGCAACCCCCTTGAGGCTAGCATCGGAGCATCTCATGCTCCTATGCGCTCCCTTGCCCTGCGCTAAATCACGCAGGGCCAGGTCCCTTTTGTTTTCAATAACACACTGCCGGGCGGAAACTTCCACCCGGCAGTGTGTTCGGTGACGTCACCGGCTCTGATGGGCGGGCTTTAGCACTGCCCTAGCTGTTTTACTGGCTAGGGCAGCGCTAAATCCCACCCATCAGTGCCGGTGACGTCACCAGGCTTCCTGGCAGCTCCATGGAGAGCCCCGATACATCACCGGATCTCCAAAAATTGCCTTTGCCCTGCGCGATTTAGCGCAGGGCAAAGGAGAGCATTGGAGCATGAACTGCTCTGATGCTCAAGTCAGGGGGGCTGCCGGGGTGAAAATGGAGGTATGTCCGGGTTCAGCTCTGAAAACGGACAACCCCTTTAAGTCTCACAAATGAAAGACAAAAGTTCAGACCTGGAGGAAAGGTCTAAACACAATAATGTGATATTTTGGGGGATCCCCTTCTCCATTAATCAGTCTGGTCTTCTGATTTGAGAGCATATATACTGCCACATCCTAAACACCTGGCTAATGATGTCCTGAAGGACCTACTTGCTGGCATACACTTTTACTATGTTAAAAATGACCTCATGGAGGCTAAAGGAAAAATTAAGTGTTTGCCTGCTTTATATAGTCAGGTCCTCTTAACTGCAGACTTACAGTCGGGTCCATAAATATTGGGATATCAACACAATTCTAACATTTTTGGCTCTATACACCACCACAATGTATTTGAAATAAAATGAACAAGATGTGCATTAACTGCAGACTGTCAGCTTTAATTTGAGGGTATTTACATCCAAATCAGGTGACCGGTGTAGGAATTACAACAGTTTGCATATGTGCCTCCCACTTGTTAAGGGACCAAAAGTAATGGGACAGAATAATAATCATAAATCAAACTTTCACTTTTTAATACTTGGTTGCAAATCCTTTGCAGTCAATTACAGCCTGAAGTCTGGAACGCATAGACATCACCAGGCGCTGGGTTTCATCCCTGGTGATGCTCTGCCAGGCCTCTACTGCAACTGTCTTCAGTTCCTGCTTGTTCTTGGGGTATTTTCCCTTTAATTTTGTCTTCAGCAAGTGAAATGCATGCTCAATCGTATTCAGGTCAGGTGATTGACTTGGCCATTGCATAACATTCCACTTCTTTCCCTTAAAAAACTCTTTGGTTGCTTTTTCAGTATGCTTTGGGTCATTGTCCATCTGCACTGTGAAGCACCGTCCAATGAGTTCTGAAGCATTTTTCTGAATATGAGCAGATAATATTGCCCGAAACACTTCAGAATTCATCCTGCTGCTTTTGTCACCAGTCACATCATCAATAAATACAAGAGAACCAGTTCCATTGGCAGCCATACATGCCAACGCCATGACACTACCACCACCATGCTTCACTGATGAGGTGGTATGCTTAGGATCATGAGCAGTTCCTTTCCTTCTCCATACTCTTCTCTTCCCATCACTCTGGTACAAGTTGATGTTGGTCTTATCTGTCCATAGGATGTTGGTCCAGATCTTTGAAGGCTTTTTTAGATGTCATTTGGCAAACTCTTATCTGGCCTTCCTGTTTTTGAGGCTCACCAATGGTTTACATCTTGTGGTGAACCCTCTGTATTCACGCTGGTGAAGTCTTCTCTTGATTGTTGACTTTGACACACATACACCTACCTCCTGGAGAGTGTTCTTAGTCTGGCCAACTGTTGTGAAGGGTGTTTTCTTCACCAGAGAAATAATTCTTCAGTCATCCACTACAGTTGTTTTCTGTGGTCTTCTGGGTCTTTTGGTGTTGCTGAGCTCACCGGTGCGTTCCTTCTTTTTAAGAATGTTCCAAACCAAGTTATTTTGGCCACACCTAATGTTTTTGCTATCTCTCTGATGGGTTTATTTTTGTTTTTTCAGCCTAATGATGGCTTGCTTCAATGATAGTGACAGCTCTTTGGATCTCATCTTGAGAGTTGACAGCAACAGATTCCAAATGCAAATAGCACACTTGAAATGAACTATGGACCTTTTATCTGCTCATTGAAATTGGGATAATGAGGAAATAACACACACCTGGCCATGGAACAGCTGAGAAGCCAATTGTCACATTACTTTTGGTCCCTTAACAAGTGGGAGGCACATAAGCAAACTGTTGCAATTCCTACACCGTTCACCTGATTTGGATGTAAATACCCTCAAATTAAAGCTGACAGTCTGCAGTTAAAGCACATCCAGTTTGTTTCATTTCAAATCTATTGGGGTGGTGTATAGAGCCAAAAATGTTAGAATTGTGTCGATGTCCCAATATTTATGGACCTGACTGTATCTGCTGATACTTTACAGCTCCACAGGCAACTTCATCCAATAACTTCTATCCTTCTGGACTAAAGATGAGCAAACTTGTTGATAATTCGTTTGGCTCAGGTTTGCGGAATTTTTCTAAAAGTTTGGTTCAAACCCAAATAAATTAAAGCCAAACCAAAGTAGCTCCAGTTGCCAGAAAATTGGTATATAACACCCTCTAGTCTCTTGGGACACATCATTTTTAGAAAAAAATATCTCTTTTAATAAATTTTTTTATGATTTTTTTCTTTTTCCCTCCCCAAGCTCTTGAACACAATGGCGGCAATAGTAGATCATGTCTGCATGACACTGGCATACATAGCTATGGGTAAATGCACGTCTGATCGCATTAATAAATAGTATGTTTAAAAACACCTTACTTTTTCCTATTCCAAAGCTTCCCAAAATTTTCCCTTACTGGGGCAGATGACATTTAAACACACAAGGTGTTATGGGATAAAAATAAATAAATTATAGACGCCACATGGAGAAACACCAGATATTTACAGGTGTTCCTACCTGTAGATGAATACCCTCATCTTAGGGTGACATTCTACTTGGAGGTGCGACCAAACACTCCACCTCAGTGTATTCGGAACTAACCATTTCCCTGATAAAAGAAACACTAGCCCCGTGTCCCCTGATGAATCTGGGGCTAAATATAAATAGATGAAATGCATTGGTACACATATATCTGTTCATTTGAGCACATCTTTTAGGTTTCTAAGCACTCTTTACTATATTTAGAGATTGGGCTTGTGTGCCCTTGGTTTTCTTGTTCTGTACCTCTGCAACAAAACACATACTGACTCCAAGACATCGGCAACCTGCATCACTGTGACCGGTAAGCTACTCCAGAACCCTATCTCTTCATACCATGTGGGGGTGAGAGAAAACCTACCGGGAGCAAGATCGTAGTAAGGCCCGATTGACTGCTTCATTATACCAGGAGTCACGTATACCCCTTCTGGTAAGGATTATGTGTATTTGCTGGTGCCACGCTATTTTCATTTAGCACTACTTGTGTTTGTTGCAGGGTTTGAGAATCATAGGAGTTTATTTACTCTGGGACCTGTATCAAGAGGGGAATGTATTATGGGTTCTCCCACTTTTAATGGATTTATAGTAAAAGTTAAGTTTTAATCAACACTATTGCCCTTCTTTGATTTAAGCAACTGCACCACCAGCTATGTATGTGAGGTGGGGGTTCAGCTTATAAACAAGCTAATTACTGGTGCAGAAAAGTTTTTTCATGGCCAAATATTGTGTTATACAATTGACGATGGAGCGAAGGAGACGTTTTAGCAGGAGAAGAAGAAGGACACTCTATTGCTTGGGGATGCGGGTTGGCTGCCATAAAGAGGACCGGGAAAAGGAGGAAAGACTTGTTCTGATTGGGAATGCTGGCCAATTTGTGTTTTCCCAAAGGAGATTAACTTAGTTCTGGCACATTTTGGGCCTAAAATACTATCAGTCTCAGCGGCATCACCAGCTCCTAAAGCACCCATGGCCCTGGCTGTTACTTGGGAGGTACGTTGCCTCTGCTCTTTATTGGTGCCACCACCACACTCCTCCACTGATGTTGCCTTCTCCTCAGCATGCCAATCTGGCTGCAAAATCCAGTCCAAAACACAATCGTCATCGGAGTCCTCACCCTTCCTGTCACTTTTATCAGACTGTGAGATATCATGATGGGCTCCTTGGCCCCTCTCCCCTGCTCTGCATTTGCCCCAACTGCCACTGACACTGCCTCCACCGCCAATGCACTGGCTACAGGTGCCACTTTTACCCCACCAGCTATACTTGGGGTCTGTAGCCTCCTCCCGAACCTCCTCAGGACAGCCCTTACACAAATCATTATCAGAGAGACTCTCATGGTGGAGTTTTTGTGCCACTTCTTATAAAAAAGGAAGGTGTGCACTAGAAAGGGGCAGTGAAGACAAAGAGGGCACCAGTAAAAACCTTCTCTGCGTGGGGCTGCAAGGAGGAGGAGCAGTAGGAACCCTGTGAACCCTGACTTCATGGCATGGTGTCAAACTTAGAAGTCACATCCTTGCTATTAGAGATGGCCTAGCGGTTTGCCCGGCGGTTTCGCAGCAAACTTTTCTCGTTCGCGGTTCGCCGAACATGCGAACATATGGTGATGTCCGCCGGCGACATATTCTTTTGCATTATGCCGAACTTTGACCCATGACACATCCATCAGGTGGGACAGAACAGCCAATTGAGAAGTTTCAGCACATGGACACACCTCCTACACTATAAATAAACCCAATCTGGCAGCCATTTTACATTCTGTTTTTTGCCAGTGTAGGGAGAGGTTGCTGTGTGGAGCAGGGACAGAGTGTTAAGGACACCAAACACTGACTAATAGGGCCACAAATGTCCTTTTAGGGACTGGTATAGGTGTGCTATCCATAGATGTGACATACTGAGGGGTGTGATATACTTATAATATACTTTTAAACATAGAAAGTATATTATAGTGCATTTGTATTGTGCAGCAGTTGTGTGCGGTTCTGCTGCGATACTGCAACTAGATAGAGGGACAAACACTATTGGAATAACTAATTTCAACTGGTGTGATATACCTGTTGCCCCCCAAAAAAAACTGATTGAGGGGTGTGATATACCTTTAATATACCTTTTAACATAGAAAGTATATTATAGTGCATTTGTATTGTGCAGCAGTTGTGTGCGGTTCTGCTGAGATACCGCAGCTAGAAAGAGGGACAAACACTATTGGAATAGCTAATTGCAACTGGTGTGATATACCTGTTGCCTCAAAAAAAAACTGATTGAGAGGTGTGATATACCTATAATATACCTTCTAACATAGAAAGTATATTATAGTGCATTTGTATTGTGCAGCAGTTGTGTGCGGTAATGATGATCGAGCACCAAAGTATTCAGGTGTTCGGCACAAACACATTGCTATATTCGTGTGCTTGACCTAGCACCCGAGTATAATAGAAGTCAATGGGACACAACCAGGCACCCCCTGCTCTGAAGAGGGGATTGTGTGTGGTCCATTAAAAAAGGTCAGAAAGTGACAGAAACAACACCAAAATGGATTAGGAACACCATGGGGATGATGTCTGGATGCATCTTGGACTCCCAGGTTGTTGCTGGAAACCATGTTGTCCGAGTTGTACGCCACTTTTACACACTGACAAAAATACGCACAAAACCCCCCAAAAAAATCTATTTTACATGAAAAATTGTTAGGAAACATTATTTCCTGTATATTCAGTTGTATATAAAGTGCAAGTGCTGCAATAAAATTACAAGCAAGAGGCACTATGAAACAGCCTGCATATCACATAAAGAAGGGCCTCATTCACATTGTGGTACAATTGTTCAGGTAGTGGGACTCCTACACTCACAAAGCCTATGCATTAAGTGAAAGGGCTGCCAAAAATTACAAGGAACCGGCACTCTAAAACACCCTTTGTTACACAAAAAGGAGGGCATCATACACACCCTTGAAAAATTATGATTGGTGGCCTGCTGGTGACCCTCAAAAACATTTGGAGCAAGGGCCTGCTGATCTGACCATCTAAAACCTTAGGGCGAGGGCCTGCATTGGTGACTCTAGATAACCTCTGGGCGATTGCACATCCCCGTGACGGCGACAATCCATTCAGATGTCTGACCTATCAATTTTCGATGTTCTTTTCTGCACTTACCATGGTGATCACGGGTAACAGGGAATCAGGGTTCGATGCCGGAGAGGGAGCTTGAGAAAGGGATACCACATCCAAGGGAGGTCAATGGCTGAAATCTGATTGGGTGGAGAGGGTGGGTCAAGTTATTAAAGCAGAAAAATTGAAGGAAGGCAGGAGGCATGGGGCAATTACCCACTCCAGACTCGGGGAGGTAGTAACAATAAATAACAATACAGGACTCTTAAGATGCCCTGTTATTGGAATGAATAATAAAAAATTACAGGGAAAGTCACTGCAGTATTTTGGATGAGGAAACGTTATACAGGAGATGCCCTGCTGCCGCTTTGTTGACTTTTGATGTTCTTTTATTCGCCTAACATGGTGACCACCGGTAACGGGGAATCATTGTTCGATTTCGGAGAGGGAGCCTGATAAACGGCTATGGCTACTACTTCAAAGCAAGGCAGCATGATTTGCGGGTCTGCAGGTGAGCTGACCCTGTAAAAGATTTGAGTTGCGGGCCTGAAGGTGAGCTGACCCTGTAAAAGATTTTAGGTTCGGGCCTGCTATTAAGCTGACCCTGTAAAACATTATATGCTAGTGCCTGCGGGTGAGCTGACCCAGTAAAACATTTTATGCGATGGCCTGCAGCTGAGCTGACCCTCTAAAAAGTTCTATGCGAGGGCCAGCTTGTGAGCTGACCCTGTAAAATATTTAAGTCGCAGGCCTTCATATGAGCTGACCCAGTAAAAGATTCGAGTTACGGGCCTGCAGGTGAGCTGAACCAGTAAAAGATTTTAGATGCGGGCCTGATGGTGAGCTGAGGTGGAACCGACAAACCCAACTTGAATTTGATGGCTGCCTTAATCTGCAGGTGACCGTGATTCAGCTCCACAGATTCTTTCCATCTGCATCTTTCTAAGCAATCTGTGGTGTCATGCATTTTCATAAGTGTACAGTCTTACATGAAGATATTATAGTCTAAATTTCAATGCTCATTGCCTTTAAGTATAGAGACAGATTGAACCAAAGTCTAAAATCTCTGTAGGATTGAAACAGGCTGAGATGAGGTCATACTGAGTTCAGTTTGGGTAAAATGTTTGTAGGGACATAGAGTGTATTGTCTCTTAAAATTATCATGAGTAGATGTGGTATATCTGTTAATGCTATGATGGGTCCTACAGACATGTGTCTGTGAGAGAGAACCATTTGAATAGCAATGTATTATTTTACTTCATTACAAAGTCATTAGGGAAGTTGGCCTTATAGAGACATTGAGTGTGTGAATGTCCCATTCATGTCTTCATAATTATATTCTATATATTCATGTGTGGTGTATTTAAATTTGCAACATATCTTAACCAATGACTTATATAATATGTCATCTATGTATAACAGTGTGTCGATATATATATATATATATATATATATATATATATATATATATATAAAATTTAGAATATATATTTTATGCTGGGTGTATCCCACTGACCATATAGGCTTTTTAAGGTTTAGAAAGTATTGAAGTTGTCTTCCTACTAATTGGGTTTCATGAGGAGAATTGAATATTATTAGCCAGCCATGTGGGCAAGTTAATGAACCCGGATGTCAAGTAAAATGAACCATTGTCCCTAAGAAGACAGTAGGAGTTGGTAACTCCAACATGTCAAGATTAGGGGTAATTAAAATGTCAGGAATAAACCCTTAATACTGATGTATACTGAATAGGTTAAAAAGGTCATGCTAATGTATTATTAGGTATTTAGAATTAATGTTGAAATTGTTATGTGGTACAACAGTGCCATCTAGAGGTAGATTGATAATAGTATGTAATTTTCACCAGTATTCCAAGGGTTAAAATGACATCATTGGTGTCTGCATACGAATACACCCATCTTGTCTGACTGGAGATCCCTAATCTAGAATGGGAGGAATTATTAGATAACAT
Source organism: Bufo bufo (assembly GCF_905171765.1). Lineage (NCBI taxonomy): Eukaryota > Metazoa > Chordata > Amphibia > Anura > Bufonidae > Bufo > Bufo bufo. The sequence continues at coordinate 537,116,262 of NC_053391.1, read as the reverse complement.
GGGGTATAAAGTATGCATGTAAAAGGTTAGACGGGATCTACACTCTTCAACTGAAACAACTGCAACTAACAATTTACTTCAACAACAAAAAGAAACTTGGATTAATTTTTGTCAACTGGAAGAGTTTTGAGAACTGATCACACCCGAAACCCTGTTCATCCTTGACCTGGTAAAGTATATTTGTATTTACTGATTGTGGTATTAATAAGATATTTCTCTCGGCATATAGTCAAGAGTCCTCATACTGAGGGAACATATAGTGTTAAACACCTCCCTAATGCTAGTTGTCCTGCAAAGATGCATATTGCTAATGGGAAATTGGACATTATCTGAGTAGAGGAAAAACCTTTGGGAAATTATATTTCCATAGTATGATTGCAGAGTGAGATATAATATCATATTAATATCATATATATATTTTTGATTGGTCATAAGGAGACAGTGGATCAGTTATGCTTCCAGTATTAATCCGTGTTTATCCTTTTATATTCAATTGTGTATGATATATATTTCATTAATCTTCGGATAATTTTATGCTGGTGAGAAAGCAATAGTGGGTTACACCACCATCTAGTGGTGGTTTGTTGGTACTGCGTCAATTTGTCTATCCATTGTTCTTATGTCTGTTTTATATTGGATTTTTTTCTCATTTATAAATAAAATATTACATATATTTTGCATAATTGATTGCCCCTTTGTTTTCATTAATTGCATAAACTATATTAGAGTCTCAAGATAAAAGAAAAGGCGTTTTATGTCCGCCTAGTGGATTTCCTTACTAATTTCCATATTTTATTGACATTTTATTTTTTTATATAAAATATTTAATTTTTATATAAAAGATATACCTTGACTGTCCATTTATGGAGGCACACTGCTGAGATCTTGAAATATTTTTATAAATTATTTATGCAAATAGTGAAAAATTCTACACTTCTTAGCTTGCCAGATTGTTATTGTTATCTGTATTGATTATTGATTATTGATCAGAATTATGGGTGCAACAGGCAGCGACCCTGGTAATAGCCAGGCTATAGCAGATAGTCCATCTGACCCAGAAAAGATAATCTCTAAGGTTATCAAATATTTTTATTCCCGTTTGAAGTTAGATGAAAATATAGATGAATGGACTAATGAGCTGCAGGCAAGAGCCTATGAAGAACGTGGGTATATATGGAAGTTAGGTGGCATGGTTGATAGATACCTGACATATATAGAGTTGACACAAGATAATACCAAGAGAGATCAACACCTTTTATGCACATTGCCACCTGTTTTGTATGCATTGTTGGCGGTCAGTACTCTTTCTAAAGATAGGTATGAGTCTATAATGGGTACAAAAATATATGTATCCAAGATGGAATTAGAACTAAAATCCACAGAAGCGAAGATCAAAGTCACAGCCATGATGCATACCAAAAGGCAAAAAGTGATTTAGAGGATTTACATATCCAGTATTCCAAAATTAATCAGACAGATGGATTAGCCTATAATTTAGTCAATGCTGAAAGGGATCCATCTACCACTGTGGGATCTCCTGACCCTCCATTTCTTACTCCCCAATATCCAGACATGTCATCACATGCTCTTAAAGCAGACCCTATCCAAGACACTCAGCAACCTGAAAGTGTTGGCGTGATTACACAGGAGGCATTAACCCAATTGAGTCGGGCGTTCCAAACTGTAACCGCCTTACTAGGTGCCGGTAACACGGAAGCCCCTAGAAGTGTCTCTCCTCATATTCCCCTGTATAGAGATGTTATGTAGAGATGTCGCGAACATAAAATTTCGAACGGGTGAATCGGGCGAACCGCCATAGACTTCAATAGACAGGCGAATTTTAAAACCCAATAAGTATAAAAATCCTGGCATGGATAACCACATGGCATATAATAAAACGTAAAATATTATAAAAATATTGGCACTAAATATGATAATATAATAATAATTAATGTCGATTACAAACTAAGCATGGTTAGCACATAGTGACATCCGGCAAATATAGCAAATGTTAGCACATATAATATCGTCACAATTGTTCAATGGTCTCTAGTATGTTGAGACACCGAATGATTAATGTTCATACAAAAAAGAAAAGAATCCAAAGTGCCTCAACGTGGATATGGATTGATACTGTTGTGCAGACTCACATTGGTCTGGCAGACAATGATGATAGTAATAATTGTTATTGTTATTCTTGATACACAGTGGTATATGTTGGTGATACCGCACGGATATTTGCACACAGACGGTTTATATATAATGATATTTGGTCTTTCCAAGAATATTATAAATTTTTCTAGATAACAGCAGGTAGTGATTACACAGATTTTGCTCAGCTCTCGGTATGAGCAGCTATTACTCACAGTTAGCAGCCTCGATTCGTGGCGTCCCACGAGCTGTCCTTGTATAGTGAGGTTGCTTCTTGTTTAAAGATTTTTCATACGGTTGGTGTACCGAATCTTTATTCTTTCTGTTAGAACATGGCTGTGTGGAGCTGTAACACACGCGGTCCCGATATTTGAGCTGATTTCTTTTGGCGTTCCACGTGTCTCCAAGTGTGCGGGGCCTCAGTGTTTGCTGAAATACCTGCTATGAGCCGGTTGTTTGCAGACTGTGGATTCCGCCAGTGGATCTCTTTAGTGAAGCGCTTCACTTGTGGGCCATCTAGTCGATGTTGTACAACATACGACCGGCTGTTTGAGTCTGATGACCGAAGGTTACCGCCAGACGCGTTTTGGGGACTATACTCGTCTCCTTCCTCAGTGGCTATGTTCGGTCTCTGTATGTAGCCGGGTTTTATACGTTTCCTCTCTGGATTGTCTGGAAAAAGTGGACTAAAAATCCATAGTGAGTCAATGTTAGTATATCTTTGTAATTGGCTCGCCCTGTCGATGCGGTATATGTGCGTCTTTCTATGGTTTAATATGTTTTATTGGGGCCAGAGAAGTCTACGTCTCTTGTTCCTCCAGTTTCTGTGAGTTATTTACAATCAATATTTAACATTTATACAGCCCATTGTATCTAAAATAGTGGAGTGTTCAAACATTATTGGACATTATAGAAAGTTGCCGATATCGTGTAAAATACAGTCTAAGGTAAATATCAATATAAAATCAATATACAAAAAGTACGATAAATGTCTGGAATCATTAAAAAATATATTTATAAAAATACTTATACAAAATAATTCTAAAAAATATATATAATGCACGTCTTAGTTCGTAAAGGGTTTTTAGTTCAATCGTAAATTATATGTTGATTGTCTACTATATTCTGTTATACCGTTTGGTTCTTTTTTCTATTGAGGGTGAACCACATGGACATTGGGGCAGGGCTTCCCAGGGCCATCCACCTAGCCCTGCCCCAAAAGTGGAAGAGATTGAGTGCACCGATGCCCAACCACTTATCTTTCAAGATGAGTACATGGGAGGACCATCGCAGCACGTCTCTGATGATGACGAAACACAGGTGCCAACTGCTGGGGCTTTCGAAAGTGTGCAGACTGACAAGGAAGGCAGGGGTGAAGACTAGGTGGAAGATGATGTGGAGGACGATGAGGTCCTCGACCCCACATGGAATCAAGGTCATGCGAGTGACCTATGTAGTTCGGAGGAAGAGGCGGTGGTCGCACAGAGCTACCAGCACAGCATAAGAGGGAGCAGGGTGCAATAGCGGAGCGGCCATCCTCTAGACAGTACGCCTCCTACTGCCTACCGCAGCAAGGGACCGAGCACACCAAAGCCAGCTCCAAGGAGTTCCCTGGCGTGGCAGTTCTTCAGACAATGTGCTGACGACAAGACCCGAGTGGTTTGCACGCTGTACAATCAGAGCCTGAAGCGAAGCATAAACGTTCTCAACCTGAGCACAACCTGCATGACCAGGCATTTAAGTGTAAAGCACGAGCTGCAGTGGAGTAGACACCTCAAAAACCAAGAAAGGTCTCTGGCTCCTCCTGCTTCCTCTTCTGCTGCAGTCGCGGCCTCTTCATCCACCCCTGGAGTAATAGTGCCACCTGCCACCCCGCAAATAGAGATGTCGCGAACATAAAATTTTCCATTCGCGATCGGCAAAAGCGAATTTCCGCGAATGTTCGCTAACGAGCGAACCGCCATAGACTTCATTAGACAGGCGAATTTTAAAACCCACAGGGACTCTTTCTGGCCACAATAGTGATGGAAAAGTTGTTTCAAGGGGACTAACACCTGGACTGTGGCATGCCGGAGGGGGATCCATGGCAAAACTCCCATGGAAAATTACGTAGTTGACGCAGAGTGTGGTAACCTGCATTAATTGCATTGCGAATTTAACTTAAAGCTAAGTTCCTAATGGTTGTATTGCTAGAATTTCCCTATATAACGAATATAGCACTATATTCTCAATCTTCGTTATATTCTAGCAATACAACAATTAGGAACCCAACTCTAAGTTGAATTCGCAATGCGATTAATATAACCTGTATTAATCGCATTGCGATTACAACTTAGATCTGAGTTCCTAATGGTTGTATTGCTAGAATTGACGAATATAACAAATATAGCACTATATTCTCAATCTTCGTTATATTCTAGCAATACAACCATTAGGAACCCAGCTCTAAGTTGAATTTGCAATGCGATTAATATAACTTGTGTCCAAGTTCTCTAAGAAAGGTTCTTCTCAGATAGCGAATCACTTAGAACTGTATGAATCCACTATGGATTATTTAAAATTATACTCTGATGCGGACAGGATCAGATTCCTTCCATGGGCATTTAATGATAAGTATTGTCATTACTTTACCTCATTTAGGGAGAGAGGCATTCAAGATTGGCCAAGTGTCTTGCATGAAGTTAAACTGGAATTTGAATACCGAACCATTACTGCTGCAAAACGTGACATATATAAGCTGTAGGCCCAATCAAAGTCCCGTGAATTCCTTTCCGTCCTAAAAAATGCCTATGGGTTAGCATATAGGTCCCCAAACTGGGAATCTGAAGAGTTTAAGCAGTTGTTCTATGATGCTATGCCAACCCAGATCAAACTTAGGCTAGCCAGAGATATGGATATTGAAGCTCCCTTGGATAGGTTGGTGACGGCTGCCACCACGCTGTATAATATCAGTGAATGCCATGCAACAGGTGAGAGAAGATTTAAAAAGTCCCCAGAGCAAAATATAGCTGAAGCTAAGGTAAACCTAACTTGGGAATTGAAACACAGCCACGTAAGTATCCTCAGTCTACAGGACCTGTCCAACAAACCCAGCAACAACAGGTAGGACCCAAGCAAACCAAGCGCCAAAATCCAACGGGTCAGAGGGGGATAATTCTGGTGCTGGAAGGTCTAACTACCGTCCATATTACAATAAGGGTCCCCAGGGATATAGGCCCTATTACAATAGGGATTCCCAGGGTTACAAGCGCTGGAATAACAGGCCCAAACAACAGTGAGAAGATAGGCAGGAATCCTCAAATTCACCTAGGAGTAGGTCACCCACCAATAATCAGGGCGCCCCACAAAACCAAAATATGCGAAAACCAACCAGGTTTGATCAGCTGGCAGAACAAGTGGCCCAGTTGAGTGATATTGTGAGAAAGTTGTGCCAGGTATCCCCAGGAAAACAGCCTGAACCTTTTTTAGGGGCAACTCCAGGTCCCAGCTCAACATCATAAAGCAGATTGGGCCGGGTCAGAACCCAGGCCACTGCAAGGCTTTTAAGATGGATGTGAAAGAATCTGATGTGATTACTAATACCATTTCTCCTTGCAGTACCCCTGACCCTGATATTGGGGCCAGGGAGGAGGTATCTAATATGTTATTTGTCTTGCAGTCTAATCATGTCAATCCCTGCGACCATGCGTCTGTTCCAGTGTGTGATCCCATCGTTCCAGCCTCTAGTCATGAACCAGCTGTAAACTGTGATAAAATCCAGTTTTCCCCAAGGGTGGGGACTGACGCTGCTCCTCCAACTTCTCCTGTGAGACACAGGAATGCAGAGGTCATGAAGCTGCAGAGAGGTCAAACCCTCCAGAGGAATCATATGAGCAAACATTCTAATTTCTTGTGTGATTTATTCCAGGTTGATGGCCGATATTTTGTGGATTCATATCTCCAAAATGATCTTATTGGACCAATCAAAAGTTTACTCGACACCAGATCACAAGCCACCATCTTATCTTATAGTTATTTCCAACAGCTTCTTGATTTGACAACAAAGAAGCCGAGATTAAGATCATTTGATGGCTCTTTGATAAGTGTAGGTGGAGACGCTTTACAGGTAAAAGGTACATCATGGTTGACATTTAGAATTGGCAAAAAGACCATTAGACACCCCACATTGATTGTGGATCTTCCATATGATCGGCTGATCATAGGAATTGACCTTATAAAAAGGTTGAGTACCATAATAGACTTCATTAATGAAGCAGTCTGAATACACCCATTGCCTATGAATTCTCTTGCAATACACAAACACAACGCAGTTGTCACGTGATTGAAGAGAGGCCTAACTCTATTGAGGGACAGAATAGAAAAGGTAACCCTGGTTGATGATGTATTGACTATTTCTCTTGAAGGAGGAAATCACAAAGTCACGGACCTGACCAAACATACTCAATCCATGGTACGGATTGAAAAGGTCAATGACAATTTATTGATTCCCATACAGGTGAACAATATAACCCGGGTGAAATATGCCAAATTGGTCTGAAATCCGAAGCCAGCTACATAAGCCTCGGAGTCTTAAAACAGGTCACCAATCCAAAAATGATTAAAAGTTCCTCTCCACAGGAACAATGGGTTCATGATCTGGTTGGAAATTCCCAGAGTCATAATGTGGTTGCAAGATGTCTTTTGTCTATCTCCATAGGAAGCAAGACCACGGAGCACGTTTTCATCGTGATAAATGAACCACGGTATCAAATGTATATAGGTAACGACCTTCTATACCGATTTGCTGTGCAGATTGATCTGGTGAATAAGACTTTATGGTCCAGATTACCAGGAAACCCTGAGGGATTCCAGGATGTAGAGCAAGCCTTAAGATGGGGACAACAGATTCCCTATGCCGTAAGTATTGAGGTTGTTGAAGAGGTTGAAATTCCTGAAACATGCAAATCCTTTCTTCTCCCCATTAAAGTATAGAAGGGACAGAAACTGAAGAATGCAGATGCTTTGATCTGTTTATCCAACCGGATGCAACAACTCGGCCTAAAGGTAAAGCCTACTCCCATGATAAACGTCCATCAGGTTCCATTACAGATGGTAGTCCATAATATGGTTCCCCATAGCATATCTTTGCAAAAGGACACCGTAATTGGTTTAGCTATGGATTCAGAATACTACACTTTTGGATTCCAAAATGATGTTATTGGACTTATTCCTGATGAATACCTGACGGAAGAACAGGTAGTAGAACAAAGTTTTTCATCAACACCTGAGGGGTTATTTAATATCCACTCTGTTTATCCTTTCAGCTCTGAAGAAGGTACATGCCACATCGAAGAGTCATCATTGGTTTTCAACCATGAAATCGATGAGAAGGAGTACGAGTCCTGCCAACAAGGAAAGGATAAGGTACGCTACACCCAAAATGACTTAACCAGTGAGCTTGAAGAAGCTTACGAGTTAAGTCAGCCTGAAATCTTTTCGGAATTTCAGGAGCGGGTGGAAGAACAAGTCTCTATAGCTGACGCATGCTCCAATGAGTCAGAGCATCAACAGCTAAAAGAACTCTTCACAGAGTTCCAGGACATGTTCGCCAAGGATTCTTATGACTGTGGAGAAACAGACATACATGTTGCAAGAATCCAGACAGATCCCGATGCACCCCTTGTCTTTGTCAAACAAGACCGACTTCCACTGGCGGCTTACGAGTCACTATCGGAAATCGTTAAGAACCTGGAGAGGAGGGGCATTATCCGTCCAATACACAGTTCGTTCAACCATCCGATACTTGGAGTCCTCAAACCCAATGGTCAATTTCGTCTCTGCTCGGACCTAAGACAATTAAACAAACGTGTTTACATGTCCGGTTGGCCCGTGCCGTATATTGACCAATGTTTGGCACAAATTCAAGGATCAAAAATTTTCACCGCTCTTGACTGTGCACAAGGATATTGGACGATTAAAGTGGACGAGAGGGATCAGTACAAACTGGCCTTCACATTTGGAAAGTAACAATATGCATGGACCCGACTGCCCTTCGGGTACATAAATGCGGGCCATGAATTTGCTGTGTTCATGCATAAGGCAATGCCTGATGCCACTGAACGAGGTACCTTATCCTATGTGGATGACATTTTAATCAAAAGCACAACTTTTGAGGAACACATTGTAGAACTGAGGCATGTACTAACCCAACTGAGAAAAGCTGGTGTGAAACTTTATTTTCAAAAGGCTCAATGGTGTCGTGCCAAGGTTAATTTCCTAGGTCACAAAATTACTGCTGATGGAATCAACCCACAGAAGAAGAAGGTGGAAGCTGTGTCAATACTAAGTCACCTACAAATCTCAAGGAGTTGAGATCATTCTTGGGAATGATGAACTATTCATGTAAGTTTATAGATAATTATGCCGAAATTACAAAACCTCTTTTGCAGTTACTAAAGAAAGGAGTAAAATGGGAATGGAGTGAGCATCATGAGCAAGCTGTGAATTAACTCGAGGTCAAATTTATCCAGGCGCCATGCCTTTCCTATCCAGAAGGGAAGAAACCTTTCTCTGTGGAAACAGGTTTCACTGATAAAAGCATGAGTGCAGTCCTTTTCCAAAAACAGGAAAACCGGAACAGAATCATTGCCTATGCCAGCAAGTCTGTCACCAAAGGAGGTAAAATTCAATAGCTGTGAGAAAGCCTTACTGTCAACTGTGTGGGCTTTACAATATTTCTGGAGTTTTATCCAAGGTGAAAGGATCATTGTGGAGACTGCACACCAACCGCTGCAATACTTGCAGAGTGATCGGATAAGAGATGGAAACCTGTCAAATAGCAGGATAACCTCCTGGACGATTTCTTTAATGGGATGGCCATTGGAGATCAGGTAAAAACAAAATAATAAAAACCCAGTTGCTCAAGGATTAGCAGAACTCCATGATTGTACCAATGCGGAACATAAAGGTGAGTCACAGGAGAATGATTTCCTGGAGGAACAATCATCATCCCCATATAAATCTTACGAAGAGGAGTACTGCAAATCATTACCATGTGTGTATGTAGATGGTTGTTCTTTCCATACATATTAAGGAAATGAGCGTACACTAGTTGCAGGTGTCGGAATCGTGTGGAATAATATGTTCCCAGAGATATCCGTCGGATACAAAATCGGTCCCAAAAGTAGCCAGGTCGCAGAACTTACTGCTGTGTACAAAGCCCTACAAATGGCTATTGAATATGATATTAAACAGTTTGTCATAATCACAGATTCTGATTATGTTCGTAACAGCTTTGTGGAATACTTCCCCGGATGGAAAAGATCCAACATGATGAGAAGCAACAACAAACCAGTCAAGCATGGTAAGATGTTTTGTAAGATTGACGAGATGGTTACCACCAACAATCTTACCATTTACTGGAAAAAGGTAAAAGGTCATTCAAAGTATCCAGGCATGGATAAGGAAGGGAATGATCTAGCATATTCCCTCGCCAAGCAAGCAGCCATTGACGGAGAAGTCTTTGACGTTGATGACCTAATGGGAACTATCCAAGTGGACGCAACGACAAGGAGTCAGGCCCAGAAAGGAACTGAAGCTAATGTGTTGCAATGGAGCCAAGATTCCCCTAGTGAGTATCTCATTGCGAGCCAAAAGGTGGATCCTGTTATCGGTATCTTTTATAAACACATTGAAGATCCACAGAATTGTCCCATAATCACGGAAGACTATGATGGCAAAGAGAAGTTACGTATTTTGATGAAGGGTAAGTCCCAATTCTCATTACAGGATGGATTGCTGATAAGGATCTCAAAGAACAGTATCACGCAATTAGTAGTACCCGCAGCATATCGAGGTCAGATGCTACAACATGCCCATGATGCCCCAACAGCTGGACATCGAGGTGAGAAATTAACATATGAGTTACTCCGGGACTACGCTTACTGGCCACATATGTTACAAGACGTGCAAACATATTGTCAAGGATGTCTAATATGCCCTCAATTCCAGCCACAAGGACCCACTCATCGGGCACCGCTGATGAAAAGGGGGATGTCCATGCCATGGTCAGACATCCAAATTGATTTCATTGGGCCAGTAACCACGTCATCAAAAGGCAATAGATACATGTTAACCCTAACTTGTTTGTTCACAAAATGGGTGGAATGTTTGCCATGCAAAACATGCAGTTCAAGCGTATGTGCATCTCTGCTCATTAACCACATATTCTCCAGGTTTGGTCTACCCCAACGCATCGAGTCCGATCAAAGTCATTTTACTAGTGAAGTGATGACAAAGATGTGGGAAATACTGGGGGTAAAAAGGAAGCTGCATATAGCTTATCGGCCAGCCTCTAGTGGTGGAGTGGAGCGTTACAACCAATCCATTGTGAATATTCTAAACAAGTTTGTCAATGAATCCGGTAAAGATTGGGATGTCAAGTTGCCTTTGGTTCCTATGGCCATCAGGGCCACCCCAAGCGCAGCAACCAAACTTTCTCCCTTCGAGATGATCACAGGAAGGAAGATGGTGTTACCCCAGCATTTATTATACAGGACAACAGATCATAATTTGATAAATGCTTCAACATTGCATCAATATGTGGAAAATTTACGCAAGCACCTTCAGCATGCTTTTGCGTTTGCCCAGAAGAATATAGAGAAAGCCGCAGTGAGTGCTAAAACATATTACGATCTGAAAACTACTCAGAAGGAGTATCAAATTTCCGATCAGGTTTATCTCTATGACTTTACTCGGGATCAAGTGAAGGAGAGAAAATTATTTCCTTCATGGAAAGGACCTTATGTCATTATTGACAAGTTTTCACCAGTGGTATACAAGATAAAAATCCCTAAGGGGGATGAATTTGTGGAAAAATGGGTGCACATTAATCAACTACGTGTTTGTCATCCTAGCTCACGACTTCGAGAGATAGAAGGAGTCTGAGGAGGAGAGTTGGAGAGATTTTACAGTTCCAGCTAAAGACGGAAATTAGAATTGGTATTGTATGAACAAACGTGTGTACTAACCCATCCTCACGTGTGTTTCCTCTATAACTAAACATCTCTTAACTGACCTCTAAAACAAGGAACTTACCCTGTTCAAGAAAAGAACCTATGCCAATCAAAAATATATGATAGCATTAACCTCCTTTTCTTGCAGGATAAAAATGAAAGATGTATATACTCATATTTGTCATACAATATTTTAGGCGCAAGATGCCGACTAAGATGATTGCCATCATCTATGTCATCCTGATCTTGGGGAAGGAGTTATACGCCAAGCCGATTGTTGTGCCAGGTCCTTCATCCGGAATCATGCTGCAGGACACAGTGGGATTCATTCTGATCTACATCAGCCTGGATCCACGCGTCTTCATTGAAAAACAATTCAACGTGTCCGAGATCCTGTCAACAGAGATACAATCCTGGTATCTGACACACATCGGATATTCCTAAGAACGGATTACGCAGATCCTGGAGCAAGTGAGAAAGACCTTGACCAGAGAGCAGTTTTCTATGAGTCGAAGACCGAGACGGTTTATTTCCACCATCGTTGCTGCTATAATCTTTGGCGTAGTTGGCGCTGTTATTGCTACCGGTGTGACAGTTGCCGAGTGTATCTCTATCAAGACATTAGAACTGGAGATCGGATCACTGAAAAGTAACTTACTAACTATTCATGCGGAGATGGAGAATCAAAACAAACATTCATCGAACTTATATCCTGTTTTGCAGGATCTTTGGGATGGTTGAGTTTGTTGACCATCTAAAACAGTGCGTTGGATAAGATTATTCAAAAAGACTTTAGGTAAGCTATGGCTAAAACACCATAAACAAGGTCTACGCACCGTGACCCATGAAGAAGACATATAAAAAGCCCTTTTGGACATTCCTAATATATTCACACTTTATGGAACATTTTGGAATGAAGGGGGATTTGTCATGCATTTTCATAAGTGTACAGTTTTATATGAAGATATTATAGTCTAAATATCAATGCTCATTGCCTTTAAGTATAGAGACAGATTGAACCAAAGTCTAAAATCTCTGTAGGATTGAAACAGGCCGAGATGAGGTTATGCTGAGTTCAGTTTGGGTAAAATGTTTGTAGGGACATAGAGTGTATTGTCTCTTAAAATTATTATGAGCAGATGTGGTATATCTGTTAATGCTATGATGGGTCCTACAGACATGTGTCTGTGAGAGAGAACCATTTGAATAGCAATGTATTATTTTACTTCATTACAAAGTCATTAGGGAAGTCGGCCTTATAGAGACATTGGGTGTGTGAATGTCCCATTCATGTCTTCATAATTATATTCTATATATTCATGTGTGGTCTATTTAAATTTGCAACGTATCTTAACCAATGACTTATATAATAGGTCATCTATGTATAACAGTCCGTCGATATATATATATATATATAATTTAGAATATATATTTTGAGCCGTGTGTATCCCACTGACCATATAGACTTTTTAAGGTTTAGAAAGTATTGAAGTTGTCTTCCTACTAATTGGGTTTCATGAGGAGAACTGAAAATTATTAGCCAGCCATGTGGGCAAGTTAATGAAACCGGATGTCAAGGAAAATTAACCATTGTCCCTAAGAAGACAGTAGGAGATGGTGACTCCAACATGTCTAGATTAGGGGTAATTAAAATGTCAGGAATAAACCCTTAATACTGATGTATACTGAATAGGTTAAAAAGGTCATGTTAATGTATTATTAGGTATTTAAAATTAATGTTAAAATTGTTATGTGGTACAACAGTGCCATCTAGAGGTAGATGGATAATAGTATGTCATTTTCACCAGTATTCCAAGGGTTAAAATGACATCATTGGTATCTGCATACGAATACACCCATCTTGTCTGATTGGAGATCCCTAATCTAGAATGGGAGGAATTCTTAGATAACATGGGGTATAAAGTATGCATGTAAAATGTTAGACGGGATCTACACTCTTCAACTGAAACAACTGCAACTAACAATTTACTTCAACAACAAAAAGAAACTTGGACTAATTTTTGTCTACTGGAAGAGTTTTGAGAACTGATCACACCCGAAACCCTGTTCATCCTTGACCTGGTAACGTATATTTGTATTTACTGATTGTGGTATTAATAAGATATTCCTCTCGGCATATAGTCAAGAGTCCCCATACTGAGGGAACATATAGTGTTAAACACCTCCGTAATGCTAGTTGTCTTCTTAGCAAAGATGCATATTGCTAATGGAAGATTGGATATTACCTGAGTAGAGGAAAAACCTTTGGGAAATTATATTTCCATAGCATGATTGCTGAGTGGGATATAATATCCTATTAATATCATATATATATTTTTGATTGATCATAAGGAGACAGTGGATCAGTTATGCTTCCAGTATTAATCCGTGTTTATCCTTTTATATTCAATTGTGTATGATATATATTTCATTAATCTTCGGATAATTTTATGCTGGTGAGAAAGCAATAGTGGGTTACACCACCATCTAGTGGTGGTTTGTTGGCACTGCGTCAATTTGTCTATCCATTGGTCTTATGTCTGTTTTATATTGGATTTTTACTCATTTATAAATAAATTATTACATATATTTTGCATAATTGATTGCCCCTTTGTTTTCATTAATTGCATAAATTAAATTTAGAGTCTCAAGATAAAAGAAAAGGCGTTTTATGTCCGCCTAGTGGATTTCCTGACTAATTTCCATATTTTATTGACATTTTATTCTTTTATATAAAATATTTATATTTTATATAAAAGATATACCTTGACAGTGGCTTTGGTCTTTTATTGCGACTCAGTCACTGTGCCACTATGTGGCCTCCTCATGCTGCCATCTCCACACCATGTCATTTTGCCACTCATTTTTATCACCATGCTGCTGATGATGCTGCTTAAAAGGCCTTAAACTGATCACCAGGCCCACAATTTAATTAAGGTTTTGTAATCAATAAACCCAACTTGCTTTTGTGGGCTGCATCAGTGGCGTAGCTAGAAATGACTGGGCCCCACAGCAAATTTTTGAATGGGGCTCCATCACACAGTAATTTTTTAGCGACCTCTTCCTTTCATGCCGCCCCCATTCCTGTGGCTAGTAAAGATCTCTCTCTCAGACCAGGGCCGGCAGCTGTTCCATCAGTTTTACACACTGTCTATACTGTCACTGTATATAATTTCATTGTGTAATACTGTTTTGGGGGCCCTGACCAAATCCTTTAGTCCTCCTCCTGGATGGGCCCCTTCTGGGTCAAAGTCCCTGTTCTGTCCCCAGATGTAGATCCAGTTGTTTCTGTGTGTTTATCTGTTTAACATTGCAATACCTGTGTTGTAATTCATGTGCATTATATTGTATGGTAACAGCACCATCTACTGATGAGTTCATGTATCTCATCCAGCCTGTTTTTCCTATGCATTATGGGAGTACCAGGGCATTGTGGGTAGTTCCTGGTTCTTTCTAGTCTTTTGCTGGTATATTGCAAGCAGCAACCATCTTGTGTCTCAGGAGCCACACTCTCTCACTGGTTTCCTGCCCCATCATCTGTTATTCAGCCTGTTTTCAAGCATAGTCGGTAAGGACACTATCTATGTGACATTTACTGTAGTTTTTTACATGTTTCTTGTATCTGATAGCTCATGTACTGTATGTATAGCAGATTATTCTGTGTCTTATGCCATGTACCATGGATATTTATGTTCGACAATACTACTGTTTTATTCTGCAGTTTCACCTTTCCTGTCAAACTACTATCAATAAAGAGAAAGTAACAGCAGTACAGTTTTCTCTTCTTATCAAGACAGAGAAGGTTTAGCTACATGTCAGATTACACACCGTGCTAACGTGTATGAGGACAGCATAGTAAAATGACTGCTGAGAACAAGTTCAGAAGATCAGACTAGACAGTGCCTGCCATTATCCATGCAGAGCCTGCATACGGATATCGCAGCAGCCTCCTAACAGTCACACCGAATATCAGACTATACGGAGCCCGCCATTATCCACGCAGAGCCTATTTACGGATATTGCAGCAGTCTCCTAACAGTCACACCATGTCTAACAGTCAAGCATCTTCAGTTAAGACAAGGTCTCAGATAAGTGGCTCTAACAGGACATCGATCAGAGAAGCTGCCACCATTGCCTGCGCAAAAGCAGAAGCTGCAAAGGCAAAAGCCAGCTTCACAGAACAAGAGATGCAGATAAAGCTAGAGAAAGTGCAACTTGAAGCAACTCTAGTAAAACTCGCCGCTGATAAAGAGACATCAGAAATACAGATAAAGCTAAGAGAAGCTTTCATGAGTATGGAGAAAGCGCAACTTGAAGCAACTGTAGTAAAACTCGCCGCTGATAAAGATACAGCAGCTGCCATAGCAGAAGCAGAATATCTAGAAGCCACGGAACATCTAGAAACCAAGAGTCATCGCAGCATTGTCCATCCAGAACTTTAATTCCAAGATCCAGAACACCGTGCCTTACAATACTTCTATCAACATTCCAAGTCAGATGACGAAGCAGATCCACAGCTTAATGCAATGCGGTTTGTTGACGAGCCAAGCCGACATGCTTATTTGGATCATCAGAAAGTCGACTATCTGTCTCCTTGCAGCAGACTAGAGAATTCAAATCAGAGTGAAACTGGCTACAACAACTTCTCTCCAGAACAGAGAATCAGAAATCCGCCCCTGCTAAGAGAGATGCCCTTCGCTTGAGAACGGTATTACACAGACCGGATTAAACCAGAGACTTCCATCAGGTATGGCCGTGCACCACACATTCACTCTAACAACACAACACCAGCCGGTTACAGCGCCAATCAAGCCACAATAGACTTTGCCAGGTTCCTTGTTCGCCGTGAGCTGGTCACCAAGGGAATTGTAAAGTTCAGCGACTGCGCTGAGAACTATACAGCTTGGCTAGCTTCCTTCCAAAATGCCACCAGAGACTTAGGTCTGACATGTAGTGAGGAACTGGATCTCCTGGTAAAATGGCTGGCAAGTGAGTCTGCCGAACATGCTAGAAGGATTAGAGACATCAATGTAAATTATCCAGACGTTGGTCTAAAAGGGGTCTGGGAGAGACTTGATGAGGTTTATGGTGCAGCAGAGGTCATCGAAAGCACCTTATTTAAGAGAATTGAGGACTTTCCTAAAATAGAAAACAAAGGCTATTCGAAGCTTAAAGAGTTAAGTTTTTTTATTAATGGAGCTGAGTGTAGCAAAGGCAGAAGGGGATCTTGTGGGATTGACATTCCTTGACACGGCTAGAGGTGTGAATCCCATAGTTTAGAAGCTCCTATACAACCTGCAAGAGAAGTGGGTCATGTATGGTTCTCGGTATAAATAGACTTACAATGTACCATTTCCTCCATTTAATTTAGATTTTGTCTCTGAACAAGCAAAAATCAGAAATGATCCTAGCTTTGATTTCATGATGTCATGAAAGCTGGGTTGCACCTCTACCCTTTAAACCTCAAAGACAACGCTTACCCAACTATAGAGAGCAAGTTTTCAAACTATTTGTCTCTCTCTGGCACAACCTATGAAGCATACCTAAGATGAGAGATCACTTCTTTACCTTCATGGAAAAGATATTTTGGAACGGTCATGCAGAGCTAGCACCTGTACTTCAAGACTCGGAAGAGTGCTGGTACCTGCCCATGTTTGTGGTGTATCACCCGAAGAAGCCAGGTCAGATAAGAGTGGTGTTTGACTCAAGCGGCAAGTATGAAGGCGTATCATTGAACAACATTTTGCTGTCAGGCCCGGATCTAAACAACAAGCTCATAGGAGTGCTTCTCCGTTTTCGCAGAGACTCTATTGCATTCACGGCTGATATCCAACAGATGTTCCATTGTTTCCTAGTTAAGAAGGAACATAGACATTTCTTGAGATTCCTATGGTTCAAGGACAACGATCCCTCTAAAGATGTTACAGAGTATCGTATGAAAGTTCACATCTTTGGCAATAGTCCTTCTCCTGCAGTCGCCATCTATGGATTAAGACGCGCAGCTCAGAAAGTAGAAGAAAAGTATGGAGCGGATGTCAGACTCTTTGTGGAGAAGGACTTCTATGTGGATGACTGTCTGAAATCAATGCCCTTCGATGAGACTGCAATCAGTCTTCTTAAGAGAACCCAGGAGATGCTCTCTCTGTCTAACCTGAGGCTACACAAGATTGCTTCTAACAGCCAGAAATTGATAGAAGCCTTTCCTTCTCAGGACCATTCAAAAGACTTAAAGGATTTAGATCTAGGCTGTGACTCACCTCCGATGCAACGGAGCCTTGGCCTACTATGGGACATAAAAGCTGACACTTTCCAGGTTAGCAGAGAAGAAAAACCCTCTACTCGCAGAGGAGTACTGTCGGCCATAAGCAGCTTATATGACCCACTGGGATTTGCAGCACCTATACTCATCGAAGGTAAAGCTATGTTAAGAGGCTTCACCAGAGAAGGGTCGAACTGGGACACTCCCCTTCCCATGAAGGAAAGAACCACGTGGACAGCCTGGAAGAATTCCCTTACAGCCTTATCTGATCTTCACATAGCTCGTCCATATGTTTCTGTACCAACTACCAAGGTTGAGACACAAAAACTTTGTGTTTTCAAACTATGCTTCAGTCAAAGCAATTGCGGCTGTAGCTTACTTGAAGACGTTAGATACCAGTGGACAATGCCATGTAGGGTTTGTCATGAGTAAAGCAAAACTAACGCTACTCCAGGAACACACAATACCACGCCCGGATCTATGTGCCGCGGTGTTAGCGGTGGAGTTAGCCGAACTAATCGCTGCAGAAATGGACCTGGAGATTAAAGACTCTGAGATCTATACCGATAGCAAGATAGTACTTGGATATATCAGTAATGAAGCTAGACACTTCTATGTCTACGTCAACAACAGAGTGCTAAGGATCAGAAGATCTACCTCTCCTGAACAATGGAAATATGTACCTACGCATCTCAACCCTGCGGACCAAGCAACCAGTTCCGTCGCTGCTGACCGTCTCAAGGATACGATTTGGTTTACAGGCCCCACCTTTTTGTACAAGCCGACGCCCAACACAGCAGAAACTGCCATGTTTGAACTAGTAGACCCACATACTGATGTTGAGATACGTCCCCAGGTATCTGTGTTACATACGGAGACTCTGGACCACCACCTGAAATCCCACAGATTCAGTAGGTTCTCTACTTTGAGATCTCTTGTCCGTGCCATCACTTGCCTGACTCATATTGCTCGGTCGTACAAAGCGACCTCATCGACAGATAAAAATATCTGTAGAGGTTGGCATCATTTTAAACATGTTTACACAGCTCTCGACCTAGAATGCAATCATCCAAGCCATACAGCATGAAACCTATGCAACAGAAATCAGCCAAAGACCTGTGCCCAAAGGTAGTGTTTTAAGAAAACTTGACTTAGTGATCAATGAAGAATGGGCTCTTAAGAGTAAGTGGACGCCTTATGGAAGCCAATGTAGGCCTGGCAGAAAAACATCCTGTGAACAGACAAAGCACCAAGGTCGTCTGTTCACTGAAGGAGCTCTAAGAGCAGCTGGACTGTGGATAGTTGGAGCTAAAAGATGTGTATGCAGATTCATATTTAAATGTGTTACCTGTCAGAAACTTCATGGTATGTCACAGGCACCGAAGATGGCTAACTTCCCGTATGACCGACTAAGTACGGATCCACCCTTCACCAATGTTGGCCTAGACGTGTTCGGTCCTTGGCCTGTGGTTGTCCGGCAAACCAGGGGAGGCCGTGCGCACAGGAAACATTGGCCGATTATGTTCACCTGTCTGTCCATCAGAACTGTCCATATTGAAGTAATTGAATCTATGGATACTTCCTGTTTCATTAATGCTTTCTGACGTTTCATTGCCATTAGAGGACCTGTCAAACACATTCGTTCTGACCGAGGCACAAACTTCGTCGGAGCAGCGAGGGAACTACAACTCTCTTCCAACTTGGACTTTAAAAACATATAAAGATACCTTCAACCCACCCCACTCTTCACACATGGGAGGTGCTTGGGAGAGGATGATAGGCATCGCACAGAGAATCAATCTTCTTACAAAAAGGATCTTCAAAGCTGACTCATGAAAGCCTGACTACCTTCATGGCGGAAGTATCGGCTATCATAAATGCCAGACCGCTAACTCCGATTTCTAGCAATCCTGATGACCCAACAGTTCTCACACCCGCCACACTGCTTACCCAAAAGACTGAACAAATTTGTGCTCCACCTGGAGAATTTAATTCCAAAGATCTTTACAGGAATCGATGGAGACAAGTACAGAGTCTGAAATGAAGAAAGACGGCTTCAGAATTGAATGTAAATCCTCTTAAAAAACTTCTCCTTTATTGCATTATATTTGACAGCAGACACATCCACATCATATGCAGTGATCGTTAACGCGTTTCAGACATATCTTCCTTAGTTGTAACACCGTATCAAGATGGAAAGCTATATTTAAATGTTTACTAACCCCTCCTCTCAAAAACCGAGGGGAGGGGAGAAACTACTCCATTGGTCACTCCATCATGATAACTCCTGTTACCCATATACACATTAAGTTTCAGGTGCTCTTCACACTGGGGTTAAGTTTCCCACCAGGTTAACCCTTGCCTTCAATTGATCTCTGAGTCATGATCTACAGCCTCCACATACGGGCTTCAATACCTTGGCTGAAAAACAATTGCACAGTGTGAACAGTAACATACCATACTATATTAAAAACAAAACATGGTAACTAACCCTTTCGTGGCCTAAATCCACGCCATATACAACCACATATGGATCCATATAAATAATTTTGAGACAAAATCTCTTGCATTCATTTCCAGTTATTGGTACACATACATGAGTTCTTTTTTCAGGTTCAAGCCCGTAGGGACCCTGGTGTTGAGCCTGAAAATCCAATACGCTTCACGGAGGAGGAGTTTTTTGCGGTGATCTCCACCTCGCAATGGTGCAATTTGTCCTACGGGCGTGAACCTGAATGAAATGTCTAGCCACATTGGAAATATTTACTGCAGTGGGATTTGCTATATAATTGAGATGTTCTAATATTCTATTTTTGAATTTACGTGTAGTGCTTCCCACATACATTAAGTCACATTCTACACAACGGATAACGTAAACCACACCCGTAGTATTACAGTTAATATAGCTTTTAATCACAAACGTGGAAGAGTGATCAAAATTAACTATCCAGATTGGATGCTTCATAGAGGCAAAACCATAGCATTACAGAGAACTAGATTTAATATGCTTTTTGGTCGAACTGACAGTCATAAACAGGGCAGAAATCGGGTGAAAGGGAAAGAGGAACAAGGCCACGAAGAGTGGGACAAAGTGCCCACCTTGGTATTAACATTCAGTAAACAATTTAGCAGACTACGCAGTATAGTCAATAACTGTTTGCCAATCTTATATGACGATCAGATATTATATGATGCGCTGAAATCTGGATGTCATATAGTTCCAAGGAGGGCTCCAACTCTGTCCAATACTCTGTCACCTTCCCTTTTCTCTTCTAAAAAGAATATTAAAAACATGGGGAGTAACTGTTTGAGTTAAAGGGGCTTTACCAAATGTGGCAGCAGCCCTTGTAAAACATGCAACTATGTTGTCCCAACAAAAAACTTTGACAATTTTGATCACTCTTCCACGTTTGTGATTAAAAGCTATATTAACTATAATACTACGGGTGTGGTTTACATTATCCGTTGTGTAGAATGTGACTTAATGTATGTGGGAAGGAAGCACTACACGTAAATTCAAAAATAGAATATTAGAACATCTCAATTATATTGCAAATCCCACTACAGTAAATATTTCCAATGTGGCTAGACATTTCATTCAGGTTCACGCCCGTAGAACAAAATCCTTCTGCACTTTTGCGGTGGAAAAGGTAATTGCACAATTGCGAGGTGGAGATCACCGCAAAAAACTCCTCCTCCGTGAAGCGTATTGGATTTTCAGGCTCAACACCAGGGTCCCTACGGGCTTGAACCTGAAAAAAGAACTCATGTATGTGTACCAATAACTGGAAATGAATGCAAGAGATTTTGTCTCAAATTATTTATATGGTTCCATATGTGGTTGTATATGGTGTGGATTTAGGCCATGAAAGGGTTAGTTGCCATGTTTTGTTTTTTAATATAGTATGATATGTTACTGTTCACACTGTGCGATTGTTTTCCAGCCAAGGTATTGAAGCCCGTATGTGGAGGCTGTAGATCATGACTCAGAGATCAATTGAAGGCAAGGGTTAACCTGGTGGGAAACTTAACCCCAGTGTGAAGAGCACCTGAAACTTAATGTGTATATGGGTAACAGGTGTTATCATGATGGAGTGACCAATGGAGTAGTTTCTCCCCTCCCCTCGGTTTTCGAGAGGAGGGGTTAATAAACATTTAAATATAGCTCTCCATCTTGATACGGTGTTACGACTAAGGACGATATGTCTAAAACGCGTTAACGATCACTGCATATAGCGAATATTCAAAAAAAATATGAATCTAGAGCAATTTAGCTAATATAGTGCTATAATCTTCTTTGTCTAATAGTTGTAATTTTTTTCTCATCTGAAGTTCAGATTGGAAAAAAATGACAACTATTAAAAAAAGATTATAGCACTATATTAGCTAAATTGCTCTATATTCATATTTTTTTTTATATTCGCTATATTGCTATATATTAGTTTTTTAGAATATTACAAATTCATATTTTTTTTAAAATCTGTACAGTTGTTCCACTTTGGCATACTCCTCCCACAGAAGGGTCCCCGTCACCATGGGAATGCCTGGGGGTTAGAATATACCATTGGATCTGAGTTGTCACGATCTCATTGATTCTGGTTACAAAAATTCGGAATCAACACTACTCCTAACGAATATTCGAATTTGCGAATATTCTACGAATATTCTACGAAATATTCACAAAATATCGCGAATTCAAATATGACCCCTGCCGCCCATCACTACTCATCCACCTACACCGGCCATATCAGCCTACTCCTCCACTCGAACCTCCACCTCCTGGTTCAAGATTATTATTTGTTATATTGGCAGAGTAGAAAAGCATACCAGCCGCCATTTCCCAAAGTTCGGGTCCCCATTGACTTCTGTGGTTTTCTGAGTCAAGTCCAGGTACCTGAACCGAACTTTGAATAAAAGTTCAGCCGAACCCATTGAACCCAGACATCCATGGGTTCGTTCATCCCTAATTACGATCATATTAAATGGGACCTATCAGTAATTCATGCAGCTTTAACTATGGGCAATAATAAATACTTACCGACTTGTACTTTGCAATGAATTACTTTAAAAAAAAAGTTGGTGGGGCTGAATAGAAAGGAATGCAGCCCCCTTCGGTCCACCAAATTAGCTATAATTTACACCTAAGACTGTCATAAATTATATTGCTGTCAAAAAATGAGCACAATTTTATAAGAGATGTGTACTCTTTATAAATTCAGTGCTTCTCACTCCAGTGCACAGAGGTATAGACTGGCATATGAAACACCAGTCTATGTAAATCCCCTTCATAGGGTTAAAATTAAACAAGCACAAGGTGAGGCATCTGGTGGGTCTCTACTTATTGTTGTCACTAGTGTTGAGCACGAATATTTGAAAAGCAAATTGTTATCTTGAATATCGCCACTTCAAGAATTTGCGAATATTTAGAATATAGTGCTATATATTCGTTATATTGGATATTCGTCATTTTTTCCATCTGAACACATGATTCCTCCCTGCTTTTTAATCAGGGAGGAATCATGACTTCAGATGGAAAAAAAATGACTACATATAGCACTATAGAATATAGTGCCATATAGTTGATTTTTAGAATATTCGTCATTTTTTTTCCATCTGAAGTCATGATTCCTCCCTGCTTAAGTTGCTTGTGGGCCAATTACTCATTGGCCCACAAGCAAGAAGCAGGGAGAAATCATGTGTTCAGATGGAAAAAATAGTGAATATTCTAAAAACGAATATATAGCACTATATTCTATAGTGATATATATTTGTTTTTGACCAATGCCTGTATTGATCGCGTAATATTCGCATATTATGCAATCATTACCTTGCCGATTTTCGAGTAAAAAAATAAGAATGTAGAATATAACAAATATTCAAATTCACGATTATTAGATGAATATTCTACAAAATACTCGCAAAATATCACAAATTTGAATATGACTCCTGCCGCTCATTACTAGTTGTCACCCCTGAGAACAAAAGGATCCAAAGTTGAAATTCAGGATGCTTGTTTCTTTTTTTATCAACATCATTTGACAATGTATAGCTGTAAGACCCCCATACACATAAGACAGATGGCCAACCTGAAAATGGTGATTTTGGCCTCTTATGTATATGGAGTCATATGGACAAAGGACAGTATTTAAATGGGTTGTCCAGCCTTATGGAAATTTTTACTAGCCTCAGAAAATTGTTGTATATTCCAAACCCCACCCTGTAAAGGTCTGGAGATGGTCACACATGCCACTGCAGCAAATAACTGTAATGTGTCCCCAAATGGCACGTCACATGCCGCCTTTGCACACATCACCACTGAGATCCATCTTTGGCTACAATGGCAAACGTGAGCCCATTCAGAAGTATTGAAGTATGGGAAAGGAAGATTAAGGCCTCCTGCACACGACCGTATGGCTTTTTCAGTGTTTTGCAGTCCGTTTTTCACGGATCCGTTGTTCCGTTTTTTGTTTCCGTTGTGTTTTCGTTTCTGTTCCGTTTTTCCGTATGGCATATACAGTGTACAGTAATTACATAGATAAAATTGGGCTGGGCATAACATTTTCAATAGATAGTTCCGCAAAAAACGGAACGGAAACGGAAGACATACGGATGCATTTCCATATGTGTTCCATTTTTTTGTGGACCCATTGACTTGAATGGAGCCACGGAACGTGATTTGAGGGCAATAATAGGACATGTTCTATCTTTAAACGGAATGAAAAAACGGAAATACGGAAACGGAATGCATACGGAGTACATTCCGTTTTTTTTTGCGTAACCATTAAAATGAATGGTTCCGTATACGGACCGTATACGGAACGGAAAAAAACGGCCAGTAAACGGGGGAATAAAACGGTCGTGTACAGGAGGCCTAAGATAGAGTTGGAAACAGATAAGTGTTATTTTTATTTTTTTACTAGTTAGAACATAGTCCTGGGGCTGGTTAAAAACTACTATGAGGCCTCATGCACACAACCGTTGTTGTGTTCTGTTCCGCAAAATGGGGTTCCGTTGTTCCATGATCCGTTTCCATTTTTGTTTCCGTGTGTCTTCGTTTATTTTTGGAGGATCACCAGACATGAAGGAAAGTAAAAAAAAGTCTAAGTCAAGTTTGCCATGCAAATGATAGGAAAAAACGGACGCGGAAGCGGATGACAATCTTGTGTGCCTCCGCGTTTTTTCACGGTCCCATTGACTTGAATGGGTCCGCAAACCATTTTCCGTGAAAAAAATAGGACAGGTTATATTTTTTTGACGGACTGGAACCACGGATCACGGACGCGGATGACAAACGGTGCATTAGCAGAAAATAACTGAAAACGGAACAACGGACACGGAACACAACAACGGTCGTGTGCATGACGCTTAAGGTTGTATAACCCCTTTTATATCCTCTGTCTCTTATTGCAGACAGACCAATGGGATAGACTGCTTGTGAAGTTGTTTTATGTTTACACAATAAATTGTGAGTATGAGGAAAATGAAATCATGTTTATTTTGTAATTTTTTCTGTGTAGTTCCTCTATATTTAACCCGTAGAGGACCCGCGCCATACATGATGTCCGTGACTTAAGAACCAGGAGATGCGCCCGCCCGATCCGCGGCAGGGGTCCAGCAGTCACTGATAGCCGGACCCCTGCTGCATCGCATGTGCTGCGGTCAGCGCTGACCGCGGCAAATCAAGGGTTAATGCGGCACCATCTGTGATTTTACCGATGCCGGTGTATTAATCCTTGATGTGGCGCGGTCAGCTCTGACCGCTGCACATGCAATGTCATCGTGAGTATTGGAACTGCCATCGGGTCCCTGCGATGCTGTGATGGGGACCCGATGGCATGGAAGGCAGCGTGATGTCTTCCTTAGGCATCAGGGCTGCCTTCCAGGGGAGAGCCTGTGAGATCCAGTCCCCTGGATCTCACAGGCAGGAAACTGTATGTGTAATAGACACTGTATTACACTTACAGCCAATGCATTCCAATACGTATTGGAATGCATTGTAAAGGTGATCAGACCCCCAAAAGTGGGACAAAAATAAAGTGAAAAAAAAAGTGAAAAAATATTTTAAATTTAAAGTTTCAAGTAAAAAAAATAAATAAAAAAAATATCCTTTTGCCAAAATAAAGGGATTTTTTTTTCAAAAATAGGGGAAAAAAGAGACATACACATAAAGGTATCGCCGCGTCCGTATCGACCGGCTCTATAAAACTAACACATGACCTAACCCCTCAGATGAACACCGTCAAAAAAATAAAATAAAAACTGTGCTAAATAAACAATTTTTTGGTCACCTTACATCATTAAAAGTGCAACACCAAGTGATCAAAAAGGCGTATACACCCCAAAATATTACCAATCTAACCGTCACCTCATCCCGCAAAAAATAAGCCCCTACCTAAGATAATCTCACAAAAAATAAAAAATAAATATGCCTCAGAATATGGAGACACTAAAACCTAGTTTTTTTGGTTTAAAAAATGCTGTTATTGTGTAAAACTTAAGTAAATAAAAAAAAGTATATGTATTAGGTATTGCCGCGTCCATAACAATCTGCTCTATAAAAATACAGAATGAACTAACCCCTCAGGTGACCACCGTAAAATAAAAAATAAAAAAATAAAAACGGTGTAAAAAAAAAAAAATTCTAAAAGTCATCTGCCCCCAAAATAGTGCCAATCAAACCATTATCTCATCCTGCAAAAATCATACCCTAAGGCCTCATGAACACAACAGTATTTTTTCAGGGTCCGCAAAACGGGGTTCCGTTGTTACGTGATCCGTTTCCGTTTTTTTTTCCATGTGTTTTCCTTGATTTTTGGAGGATCACCAGACATGAAAAGTGAAAAAAAAATCTAATTCAAGTCTGCCTTGAAAATTATAGAAAAAAAATGGACACGGATCACGGACGCGGATGACAATTTTGTGTGCCTCCGTGTTTTTTCACGGACCCATTGACTTGAATGGGTCCGCGAACCGTTGTCCGTGAAAAAAATAGGACAGGTCATATTTTTTTCACGGACTGGAAACACGGATCACGGACCCGGATGACAAACGGTGCATTATCCGAGTTTTCAACGGACCCATTGAAAGTCAATGGGTCCACAGAAAATCACGGAAAACACTGGGCACGGAACCCAACAACGGTCGTGTGCATGAGGCCTAACTAAGACAATCACCCAAAAAATGAAAAAACTATGGCTCTCAGAATATGGAGACACTAAAACACAATGTATTTTTTGTTTCAAAAATGATATTATTGTGTAAAACTTTAAAAATAAAAAGTAGACATATTAGGTATCGCCGCGTCATAACCTGCTCTATAAAAATATTACATGACCTAACCTCTCAGGTGAATACCGTAAAAAAAAAAAAAAACGGTGTAAAAAAAATGCCATTTTTGTCACCTTACATCACAAAAAGTGTAATAGCAAGCAATCAAAAAGTCATACGCACCCCAAAATAGTGCCAATCAAACTATCATCTCAACCCGCAAAAATCATAACCTACGTAAGACAATCTCCCAAAAACTGAAAAAACTATGGCTCTCAAACTATAGAGACATTAAAACATAATTTTTTTTGTTTCAAAAATGAAATTATTGGGTGAAACTTACATAAATAAAAAGGAGACATATTAGGTATTAACGCGTCCGTAACAATCTGCTCTATAAAAATATCATATGACCTAACCCCTCAGGTGAATACCGTAAAAAATAAAAACAATGTAAAAAAATAATTTTTTTGTCACCTTACATCACAAAAAGTGTAATAGCAAACGATCAAAAAGTCATATGCACCCTATAAAAGTACCAATCAAACCGTCCGCTCATCCTGAAAAAAATGAGCCCCTCAACAAGACAGTCGCCTAAAAAATAAATAAAACTATGGCTTTCAGAATGTGGAGACACTAAAAAGTCCTTTTTTTTTTCTCCAAAAATGCTTTTTTATGTAAAACTGAAACAAACAACCCAAAAAAGTAGTCATATTTGGTATTGTCGCATCCGTAACAACCTGCTCTATAAAAATACCACATGATCCAACCTGTCAGATGAATGTTGTAAATAACAAAAAATAAAAACTGTGCCAAAACAGCTATTTCTTGTTACCTTGCCTCACAAAAAGTGTAATATAGAGCAACCAAAAATCATATGTACCCTAATATAGGACCAACAAAACTGCCACCCGTAGTTTCCAAAATGGGGTAATTTTTTGGGAGTCTCTACTCTAGGGGTGCATCTAGGGGTGCATCAGCGGGGCTTCAAATGGGACATGGTGTCAAAAAACCAGTCCAGCAAAATCTGCCTTCCAAAAACTATATGGCGTTCCTTTCCTTCTGCGCAATGCTGTGTGCCCGTTCAGCAGTTTATGACCACATATGGGGTGTTTATGTAAACTACAGAATCAGGTCCATAAATATTGAGTTTTGATTGGTTGTTAACCCTTGCTTTTTAACTGGAAAAAATTTATTAAAATAGAAAATCTGCCAAAAAAGTGACATTCTGAAATTTCATCTCTATTTTCCATTAATTTTTGTGGAACACCTAAAGGGTTAACAAAGTTTATAAAAAAGTTTTGTATACCTTGAAGGGTTTTGTTTCTAAAATGGGGTCACTTTTTTGGAGTTTCCACTCTAGGGGTGCATCAGGGGGTCTTTAATTGTGACACGGCAGCTTAAAATTATTCCAGTGAAATCTGCTTTTCAAAAACCATATGGCATTCCTTTCCTTCTGCGCAATACCGTGTGCCCGTACAGCAGTTTAGAACCACATAGGGGGTGTTTCTGTAAAATACAGAATCAGGGCCATAAATATTGAGTTTTATTTGGCTGTTAATCCTTGCTTTATTAGTGGGAAAAAAATGGATTAAAATGGAAAATCTGCCAAAAAAGTTAAATTCTGAAATTTCATCTATATTATATACATTTCATTTATATATACACCTAAAGGGCTAACAAAGTTAGTAAAATCAGTTTTGAATACCTTGAGGGGTGTAGTTTCTATTATGTAAGCCTCACAAAGTGACTTCAGACCTGAACTGGTCCTTAGAAATTGGGTTTTGGAAATTTTCTGAAAAATATCAAGATTTGCTTCTAAACTTCTAAGCCTTCTAACGTCTTCAAAAAATAAAATGGCATTCACAAAATGATCCAAACATGAAGTAAACATATGGGGAATGTAAAGTAATAACTATTTTTGGAGGTATTACTATCTATTATAAAAGTAGGGAAATTGAAATTTGGAAATTTTGGAAATTTTTCAACATTTTTGGTAAATTTGGAATTTTTTTATAAATAAAAATAGTTTTTTTGACTCAATTTTACCACTCTCATGAAATACAATATGTGACGAGAAAACATTCTCAGAATGGCCTGGATACGTAAAAGTGTTTTAAAGTTATCACCACATAAAATTAAACATGTCAGATTTGCAAAAAATGGCCTGGTCCTTAAGGTGAAATATGGCAGGGTCCTTAAATGGTTAATGTTACTGTAAATCATTACTCTGCCAAATTATCATGCACATTGTTTGACTTTTACAATGTAACATAGCAGGACTTTAGAAACAGCATGACAGCTTAAAAAGAACATCAAGACAAGTGTCAAAAAACTGCAGATATTTTTAAGTACTACTGTACTGTATATACAGTAAATGTGAAATTATTTCATTCTAATAATTTTTATTTTATCTAGAGAATATTGTTAAAGTATACAAACATTTCCGTTTTTTGTTCTCTACTCTGCCTACATCCTGTCTAAAACCCCAAATTAAAAAATTCATTAAATATTCAGAAGGGCATTTATTAACCTGTTTACGCCACTATTTTGGTGTTTAAAAAGTGAAAAATTATGGCACATGCCATATTTTCTCCATAACTTGTGACTTTTTGAGCTTTTAGATAGAGATGTCCCGAATAGTTCGCTGGCGAATAGTTCCCGACGAACATAGCTTGTTCGCGTTCGCCGCGGCGGGCGAACATATGCGATGTTCGGTCCGCCCCCTATTCGTCATCATTGAGTAAACTTTGACCCTGTACCTCACAGTCAGCAGACACATTCCAGCCAATCAGCAGCAGACCCTCCCAGGCCCTCCCACCTCCTGGACAGCATCCATTTTAGATTCATTCGGAAGCTGAATTCTTAGTGAGAGGAGGGACAGTGTAGCTGCTGCTGATTTAATAGGGAAATCGATAGCTAGGCTAGTGTATTCAGTGTCCACTACAGTCCTGAAGGACTCATCTGATCTCTGCTGTAAGGACAGCACCCCAAAAAAGCCCTTTTTAGGGCTAGAACATCAGTCTGCTTTTTTATTTTTTTCCTGTGTAATCTAATTGGAGTTACCTGCCTGCCAGCGTGTGTGTCAGGCTCACAGCGTATACTGTGCCCACTTGCCCAGTGCCACCACTCATATCTGGTGTCACAATAGCTTGCATTTAAAAAAACAAAAAACTTTTTTGACTGTAGTATAATAGCAGTCAGTTTCCTTCACACGTGTGCGTTTCAGGGCCTGCCAGGGCACAGTGTCACACCAGTGCAACTCATATCTGGTGTAACAGTGGTGTACATTTAAAAAAAAAACACTTTTTGGACTGTGAAATAATATCAATCAGTTTCCTTCACACGCGTGCGTTTCAGGGCCTGCCAGGGCACAGTGTCACACCAGTGCAACTCATATCTGGTGTAACAGTAGTGTACATTTAAAAAAAAAATAATAATTTTGACTGTAATAGATTGAATAGCAGTTAGTTGTCTGCAAGCGTGTGTGTCAGGCCTACAGCGTCTACTCTGCCAACTTCTGCCAGTGCACAGTGCCATTCATATATGGTGTCACAGTAGCTTGCACGCATAGTACAACTTAACTAATAAAAAAAAAAATGACAGGCAGAGGCAGGCCACCCCGCAGGGGCCATCGTGGTCGTGGTGCTGTGATTCCCTTTGGCCCTAGAATAATGCCCAGTGTTCAGAGGCCACGTACCCTCAACTCGAAAAGTTCTGAGGACATAGTTGACTGGCTAACACAGGACACCCAATCTAATACAGCTTCCGCTCGGAACCTTGACGCACCATCCTCCTCCAGCTCAGCTTCGGGCACCTCTCAAGTTACCACTCGCCTGCCTGCCCCCATCACCAACACTAGCACCACAGCTGCTTCACTTGATCTGTCAGAGGAGTTATTTACACATCAGTTGGAAGAAATGAGTGATGCGCAACCATTATTGCCAGAGGATGTAGATAACAGGGATATGTATCAGTCAGGCAGCATTACACACATGGACGTACGGTGTGATGATGATGATGTTGTACCCGCTGCTGCTTCCTTTGCTGAGTTGTCAGATTCAAGTGAAGCAGTTGATGATGACGATGTGTCCGTGGATGTCACGTGGGTGCCTGCTCGAAGAGAAGAAGAACAGGGGGAAAGTTCAGATGGGGAGACAAAGAGGAGGAGGAGACGAGTTGGAAGCAGAGGGAGGTCGTCGCAAGGAGCTAGAGGCACAGTCAGACAGCATGCATCGGCACCCGGGGTCAGCCAGACAGCACGCCAATCAACCAATGCTGTTGCCACCACCAGAATGCCGTCATTGCAGAGCTCAGCAGTGTGGCAATTTATTTTGTATGTCTGCCTCTGACAACAGTGATGCCATTTGCAACCTGTGCCAAAAGAAACTGAGTCGTGGGAAGTCCAACACCCAGCGAGGTACAACTGATTTGCGAAGGCACATGATCACACATCACAAATGCCTATGGGATCAACACATGAGTTCAAGCAGCACACAAACTCAAAGCTGCCATCCTCCTCCTGGTCCAGCATCTTCAGCCACGTCAACCACTGCTGTCCTCCTTGCCCCCTCTCAACCATCCGCCACTCCGTCTCTCGCCTTGAGCAGTTCCTGCTCATCTGCCCACAGTCAGGTGTCTGTCAAGGACATGTTTGAGCGTAAGAAGTCAATGTCACAAAGTCACCCCCTTGCCCGGCGTCTGACAGCTGGCTTGTCTGAACTCTTAGCCCGCCAGCATTTACCATACAAGCTGGTGGAGTCAGAGGCGTTCCGAAAATTTGTAGCTATTGGGACACCGCAGTGGAAGGTACCCAGCCGAAATTTCTTTGCACAAAAGGCAATCCCCAACCTGTACTTGATTGTGCAAAAGAAAGTAATGGCATGTCTGGCACACAGTGTTTGGGCAAGGGTCCATCTGACCACTGATACCTGGTCTGCAAAGCACGGTCAGGGCAGGTATATCACCTACACTGTGCATTGGGTAAACCTGCTGACGGCTGCCAAGCATGGAATGCGTGACTCTGCAGAGGAGTTAGTGACACCGCCACGACTTGCAGGCAGGCCTGCTGCCACCTCCTCTACTCCTCCTACTCCATCCTCTTCGATAACCTCCTCGGCTGAGTCCTCTTCTGCTGCCGCGTCTTGCTTTACATCAATGGCACCCCCCCCCCCCCAGCTCCCCAGGGGCTATTCCACATCCCGGATACGGCAGTGTCACGCCGTCTTGGGGTTGACTTGCCTGAAAGCAGAGAGTCACACCACACCAGCACTCCTGTCCGCCCTGAACATACAGGTGGATCAGTGGCTGACTCCGCACCAACTGGAGATCGGCAAAGTGGTGTGTGACAACGGAAGCAATATGTTGGCGGCATTGAATTTGGGCAAGTTGAAACATGTGCCGTGCATGGCACATGTGTGTAATCTGATCGTACAACGCTTTGTGCATAAGTACCCAGGCTTACAGGACGTCCTGAAGCAGGCCAGGAAGGTGTGTGGCCATTTCAGTCGTTTCTACACGGCCATGGCGCACTTTTCAGATATCCAGCAGAGAAACAAAATGCCAGTGAGGCGCTTGATTTGCGACAGCCCGACACGTTGGAATTCAACACTCCTAATGTTCGACCGCCTGCTCCAACAAGAAAAAGCCGTTAACGAGTATTTGTATGACCGGGGTGCTAGGACAGCATCTGCGGAGCTGGGAATTTGTTTGCAACGTTACTGGACGCTCATGCGCAATGCCTGTAGGCTCATGCGTCCTTTTGAGGAGGTGACAAACCTAGTCAGTCGCACCGAAGGCACTATCAGCGACATCATACCATTTGTTTTCTTCCTGGAGCGTGCCCTGCGAAGAGTGCTGGATCAGGCCGTAGATGAGCATGTAGAGGAAGAGTTGTGGTCACCATCACCACCAGAAACAGCCTTATCAGCATCGCTTGCTGGACCTGCGGCAACGCTGGAAGAGGATTGTGAGGAAGAGGAGTCAGAGGAGGAATGTGGCTTTGAGGAGGAGGAGGAAGACCAACCACAACAGGCATCCCAGGGTGCTCGTTGTCACCTATCTGGTACCTGTGGTGTTGTACGTGGCTGGGGGGAAGAACATACCTTCAGTGAGATCACTGAGCTCGAGGAACGGGACATGAGTAGTTAGGCATCCAACATTGTGCAAATGGAGTTTTTCATGCTGTCGTGCCTGTTGAGGGACCCTCGTATAAAAAGGCTGAAGGAGAACGACCTGTACTGGGTGTCCACGCCACTAGACCCCCGGTATAAGCAGAAAGTGCCTGAATTGTTGCCGAATTACCGCAAGTCGGAATGGATGCAGCAGTTCCAAAATAAATTAAAAAGTATGCTTTACACAGCGTATAAGGGTGATGTCACACAACAACGGGAATCTAACAGGGGAAGAGGTGAAAGTAATCCTCCTCCTACCACGACCACGCCGGCAAGGGCAGGACGCTTTACAGACGTGTTGTTGATGGAGGACATGCAGAGCTTTTTAAGTCCTACGCATCGCCACAGCCCTTCGGGGTCCACCCTCAGAGAACGACTCGACCGACAGGTAGCAGACTACCTCGTCTTAACTGCAGATATCGACACTCTGAGGAGCGATGAACCCCTTGACTACTGGGTGTGCAGGCTTGACCTGTGGCCTGAGCTATCCCAATTTGCGATAGAACTTCTGGCCTGCCCCGCTTCAAGTGTCCTGTCAGAAAGGACCTTCAGTGCAGCAGGAGGTATTGTCACTGAGAAGAGAAGTCGCCTAGGTCAAAAAAGTATAGATTACCTCACCTTTATTAAGATGAATGAGGAATGGATCCCGAAGGGACTGACAGTGGGCGATACATTCGACTAAAAAAGGCCTGATGAGATGAGCTGCCTTGGGCTAAAAATGGTCCACACGCTGCTGTATTTTATCTCTGAATGCCGGATGACTTGCTTGACTTATCCGCCACCAACTAGGGTTCAAGCCGCAATGTTTTAGGGCACTTTCTGCCTGGGAAACAAACATAAATTTTACTGGCCGCTGCTACAGCGGCTGCAACAATACCTAATTTTTCAGGCCTCTGGTGCTGCACTGTGGCTTCAAAAACCAAACAAAAAAAAAGGCACATACATGTGTCAATTCCCCTTCGTGATCTTTACCTTGTCATGGTGAAGGGGCTTGCGTATCACAATGAAGCGACCACCTCTATGAGTGTGTTGGCAATGGCAATGTTGGCACACCCCAGATGATAAGGTCGTTGCTAAATTGTGAACAGACCAAAAGGGATCGGCTGGATAATTTTGCATAGAAAAAACATTAATTTTCTTTGTGATCATCTAAGGTGATCATTAAAGCCTACTAGGTGTCGGGATTCGAACCCGTGACCAGCCACATCCCAGGCGGTAGCCCTGCTTACTAGGCTACCATCCTCTCTGGAGATTCCTCGCTGAAGCCTATTAGTTAACCTCAGTCTTGCCTAGCCTTGCTCATTACCCTTGATTCCCCACACCTGGTACTTCCCTATATAGTCCAGCCCCTTGCACTCCAGTTTGCTGATTATTGAGCTCCTGAGCCTTGATCAAGCTTCTCCTCATCTGTTGCTCCTGCTACTGCTGGAAGTCCACTGCTGACCAGGAATTGCCTACCGACTACTCTTCTGCCTTATCCCTACCTACTGAACTGCTACCACCGTTGCCATCCGGATTGTCTGACCACGCTTACTGCCGCCTGCCCTGACTCACCGCCTGCCTACCGACTACTCTTCTGCCTTATCCCTACCTACTGAACTGCTACCACCGTTGCCATCCGGATTGTCTGACCACGCTTACTACCTGCCTGCGGTCCTTGCCACTGGGCTCCACTCCTACCTCCAGCCAGCGGTCCTCTGACTCAGGTGAGCCTGTAGGACTGTTACAGAATAATCAGCCACACTATGGAGTCCGCAATGGCCACTCTGCGTAAGCAGGTCTCCGAACTTCAAGAATTTGGTACTACATATCAGGAGAAATTTGCCCAGCTCCAAGGCGTAGTCCAAAGCCAGCAAAGGGAGATTATTGAACTACAGAGGCAACACCTGGACGTCCGCGGCGCGGCCGCAGACACCCGCATGCCACTCCCATCAAGATTCGGCGGCGACAGACGCCAGTATCGGGGGTTTCTAAACCAATGCCGCATCTATTTTCAGATGTACCCGACCCCCTTCACCACCGAGAAAAAGAAGGTGCTATTCATGGTCAATCTCCTGACGGAAGAAGCATTAGCATGGGCATCACCTTACGTGGAGACTAACAGTCAGCTCCTGGACGACCTAAACAACTTCATCACCGCCATGAGCCAAGTCTTCGACGACCCCAACCGCTGTGCGACAGCTGAGGCGCGACTACATGGTCTGCGGCAAGGGAGACGCTCCGTCGCCGAATACACCGCCGAGTTTCGCCGTTGGGTCACGGACACCACCTGGAACCCAGCGGCACAGAGGAGCCAATTCCGGCGAGGCCTGTCAGAATTAATAAAGGACGAACTCGCCAGAGTTGAGGCCCCGGACGATCTGGATGACTTCATTCAGTTATGCATCCGGATAGATCAAAGACTCTCCGAGAGGAAGAGAGAAAGACTCTGGTCCTCGGACCACAGACCCACTTACTCCTTCTCTTCCAACGCCCAGCGCGACCCCCAATCAGCAACTGAACCTATGCAGGTCGACGCTCTACGTAGGTCTCTATCTACAGCTGAGAAGGAGAGACGGCTGGCCGAAAACCTCTGCCTCTACTGTGGGGAGCCGGGTCATTTTGCCATCAAATGTCCTCATAAGATCCGAAAGACTATTGCCGTCACGGAACTAAAGGAGCAACCACAGACTCCAACCCCGTCAGCAGCCCCGGAAAATAACAATACGGCGGCTCATGGTTCCCATTTCATCATTCCCATCCTCATCGACATTGAGGGGCGACAACTCCCCTGTTCAGCGATGTTAGACTCCGGGGCGGGAGGCAACTTCATGGACTTAACCTTCGCCCGCGAAA
Source organism: Bufo bufo (assembly GCF_905171765.1). Lineage (NCBI taxonomy): Eukaryota > Metazoa > Chordata > Amphibia > Anura > Bufonidae > Bufo > Bufo bufo. The sequence goes on along the minus strand of NC_053391.1, from coordinate 537,080,584 downwards.
AGAACATTCCACTGACAATCAAGGCAGCCCCCGTTGACCTGAAAACCGTCGACGGATCCCCACTCTCCTCGGGGCCGGCCACTCACGAGACCACCGAACTACAACTCCTCATAGAACCCGATCACCGCGAAAAGATCCACTTCTCGCTGATCGCTTCCCCGAAGTTCCCGGTGATCTTGGGCATCCCTTGGTTGGCCACCCACAACCCCTCGGTAGACTGGGAAACCCGCTGCATACGATTCCCGTCCGAGTTCTGCTCGCTAAATTGCTCCCACAGACCCGTCCTTCCACCCGAAGACACCACCATCTCAAAGCTATCCGTCAAGGATCTGCTACCCCCTCAGTACAGCGAGTTCCAGGATGTCTGCGACAAGAAAAACGCAGACAAGCTGCCACCACACCGACCCTACGACTGCCCTATAGAACTGTTGCCCGGGGCCGAAATACCCTTTGGCAGTATCTACTCCCTCTCAGAGCCTGAACTCAAGGCTCTGAAAGAGTACCTGGACGAGGACCTGAGGAAGGGGTTCATCCGGCCCTCCACCTCCCCCGCGGGAGCCCCCTTTTTCTTCGTAGAGAAAAAAGACTCCTCCCTGCGTCCCTGCATAGACTACAGAAAGCTTAATGACATAACCGTAAAAAACCGGTACCCGCTCCCACTGATTTCCGAACTCCTTGAGAGACTCCGGGAAGCGAAGATCTTCACCAAACTCGACCTTCGAGGGGCCTACAACCTCGTCCGAATCCGCCCTGGGGACGAATGGAAGACCGCCATCCGGACACGTTATGGTCATTTCGAGTACCTGGTCATGCCTTTCGGACTCTGCAATGCTCCCGCCACCTTCCAGCACTTCATTAACGACGTCCTCAGGGACATGCTGGATCTGTTTGTAGTCGTTTACCTGGACGACATCTTGATCTTCTCTGAAGACCTCGAGCAGCACCGCGAACACGTCCGCAGGGTACTGCAGAGGCTCAGACAGAACTCTCTCTATATTAAGCTAGAGAAATGCGAGTTTGAGCTAACCACCACTCAGTTCCTCGGATACATCATCTCCCCAGCGGGCCTAAGTATGGACCCGGGGAAGGTCCAAGCTGTGATGAACTGGCCCGTTCCGAAAAACGAGAAGGAGATACAAAGATTCATTGGCTTCGCCAACTTCTATCGGAAGTTTATCCGGAACTTCTCCAAGGTCATAGCACCAATCACCCAACTCACCAAGAAGGCAGTCCCCTTCTCCTGGACACCCGAGGCCCAGGAGGCCTTCACCAAGTTGAAACTCCTCTTCACTTCTGCCCCAATCCTAATCCACCCGAACCCCGAGCTCCCATTTACAGTCGAAGTGGATGCATCAGACTCTGCGGTGGGGGCAGTTTTGTCACAACGGACAGGGGAGAGGATGCTATTACACCCGTGCGCATATTTCTCCCGCCAGATGTCCCCCTCCGAGAAGAACTATGACATCGGGAACAAAGAACTACTGGCGATCAAGGATGCCTTCTCCGAGTGGAGACACCTGCTGGAGGGAGCCACCAACCCCATAATCGTACTAACTGACCACAAGAACCTCGAGTTCATCCGCAGCGCTAAGAGACTCTCAGCCAGACAGGCCAGATGGAGCCTATTCTTTTCCCGCTTCAACTATCTCATCACCTATCGCCCTGGATGAAAAAACGGCAAGGCTGACGCCCTCTCCAGAATGTTTTCCGAGCCCTCACAGAGTAACAAGGGCCAAAATAACATCTTACCCGAGAGAAGGGTCGTAGGGGCCACCTACTCTAAAGAACTCCTGGGCACAATCAAAGAAGGATATGAAAATGACCCCTTCCTCTCCCACCCCACAGGCAATGTCAGCCTTACGTTTAAGAACGGTCATTGGTTTCATCAGGACCTACAACTATATGTACCAGAAATCGCACGGCTCGAAGTGCTCAAACTCAACCATGACTCCAAGGTGGCCGGCCATTTTGGCACAAGAAAGACCCAGGAGCTTCTCTCCTGCTCCTTCTGGTGGCCAACATACAAGGAGGACATCAAGAGGTACATCTCCTCGTGCACGGTCTGTGCCCGCAATAAGACTCCTCGTTCCTCTCCCGTGGGTCTGTTACAACCCCTCCCGATTCCCTCCCGCCCCTGGGGCTCGATCTCCATGGACTTTGTGGTAGACCTTCCTCCTTCAAAAGGGATGAACACCATCCTGGTCGTGGTCGACCGTCTCACCAAGATGGCCCATTTCATCCCCTACAAAGGCCTACCCACAGCCAAACAGACGGCCGATCTTATTCTCAGAGAGGTCTTCAGGCTGCATGGGATCCCGGACGACGTGGTCTCCGACCGAGGCGTACAATTTGCCTCAAAGTTCTGGAAGAACTTCTGCCTGGCGCTCGGGGTTAAAGTGAACCTGTCCTCTGCTTTCCACCCTCAGTCAAACGGGCAGACGGAGAGAACTAATCAGACCCTAGAGCAATGCCTACGCTGTTTCAGCTCCCACCTGCAGGATGACTGGCTTGATCATCTCCCCACGGCCGAGTTCGCCTACAACAATGCTGAGCACAGCTCAACCAAGCACAGCCCCTTCTTTGCTAACACAGGCTCGCACCCGGTGTTCATTCCCCACCTACCCGTTGCCTCCACCCTCCCAGCAGTGGCCGAACGCCTAACAACCCTACAGGAGGCACAAGAGAACATTATAGACAACCTCCAGCTTGCCCAGAGGCGCTTTAAACAGGGAGCAGACAGACGTCGCAAACCCACCCCGGGCTTCCATGTGGGAGACAAGGTGTGGCTGTCCACCAGGAACCTCAGATTGAAGGTCCCCTCCAAAAAATTTGCCCAAAGATACATGAGTCCGTTCCGGATCACCGCACAAATCAACGAGGTCACGTTCCGGCTCGACCTCCCGGACTCCATTAGGGTGCACCCTGTTTTCCATTGCTCTCTCCTCAAGCCATACGTGGAGAACACCTTCACAGGCCGCCACTCGCCCCCTCCACCACCTGTGAGGGTACAGGGTGAAGAAGAATACGTTGTCGCAAAGATTCTCGACTCCAGGATCCACCGGGGAAGACTACAATACCTAATTGGGTGGGAGGGTTACTTTCCCGAGGATAACTCCTGGGAGCGAGAAGAAAATGTCCACGCCCCCAGACTGGTAAAAGAGTTCCACCAACGGCACCCCTGTAAGCCTGCCCCTGCGGTGCCCAGAGGTCACCTTGGAAGGGGGGGAGTACTGTCGGGATTCGAACCCGTGACCAGCCACATCCCAGGCGGTAGCCCTGCTTACTAGGCTACCGTCCTCTCTGGAGATTCCTCCCTGAAGCCTATTAGTTAACCTCAGTCTTGCCTAGCCTTGCTCATTACCCTTGATTCCCCACACCTGGTACTTCCCTATATAGTCCAGCCCCTTGCACTCCAGTTTGCTGATTATTGAGCTCCTGAGCCTTGATCAAGCTTCTCCTCATCTGTTGCTCCTGCTACTGCTGGAAGTCCACTGCTGACCAGGAATTGCCTACCGACTACTCTTCTGCCTTATCCCTACCTACTGAACTGCTACCACCGTTGCCATCCGGATTGTCTGACCACGCTTACTGCCGCCTGCCCTGACTCACCGCCTGCCTACCGACTACTCTTCTGCCTTATCCCTACCTACTGAACTGCTACCACCGTTGCCATCCGGATTGTCTGACCACGCTTACTACCTGCCTGCGGTCCTTGCCACTGGGCTCCACTCCTACCTCCAGCCAGCGGTCCTCTGACTCAGGTCAGCCTGTAGGACTGTTACACTAGGCCAACAATGGGCCCACACTGCAGAATCATTGTTTTCTGGGTCACTTAACTGTCACTGCACTACCTCAGCACGACCATAGGCTTTGAAAGAACCCCATCGCCTGCAATCTCCCAAACATGCGCACGAGCACAGTCATTACTACACCAAGATTGACGCATAGAGGTATAAAATTTATGTCATGAGTGTGTCAACTATTGACAACTCTTTGCGGTTGTCTAAAATCTATTCCATACACGTCCCCTGATAGGGGACGTAACAGGGATTAAACTGATAAGAATAGAACTACTTAACACACCACTCCTATCTGGTGGCACATTAGATTGCATGCGCAGTGCCCCAAATTTGAAGTAGGAGGACCGACCAAGCATCTTTTTCCATCTCCCGGTTCCTAAAATCAATGCCATATACACATCCCCTGATAGGGGACGTAACAGGGATTAAACTGATAAGAATAGAACTACTTAACACACCACTCCTATCTGGTGGCACATTAGATTGCACGCGCAGTGCCCCAAATTTGAAGTAGGAGGACCGACCAAGCATCTTTTTCCATCTCCCGGTTCCTAAAATCTATGCCATATACACGTCCCCTGATAGGGGACGTAACAGGGATTAAACTGATATGAATAGTACTACTTAACACACCTTATAATAACACAAAGAGAGGCAATGCAGAGAGAGGAGTCTGAAGAAGAGGAGTCAGAGGAGGAAGGTGGCTTTGAGGAGGTGGAAGACCAAACACAGCAGGCGTCCCAGGGGGCTTGTTGTCACCTTTCGGGGACCCTTGGTGTTGTACGTGGCTGGGTGGAGGAAGAGACCTTCAATGACATCAGTGAGGACAAGGAACGGGACATGGCTAGCTTGGTATCCAACCTTCTGCAAATGGGGAGTTTGCGGTTATGCAAATGGGCTGTTTGCAGTTGTTTGTGGTGCGTTAAACGGGGAGTTTGGTCTGTCACTGTGAAGCGGGCGTAACCGTTACACTACCTGATTGATACAACATCATACCTGATGTTTTAATGCACGTTATTCCAAACAAATTAGGAATGTTAGGTGATTTATGCCCTTTATGGATTAAAACCAGACTCTGCGTCAACTACGTAATTTTTTCATGGGAGTTTTGCCATGGATCCCCCTCCGGCATGCCACAGTCCAGGTGTTAGTCCCCTTGAAACAACTTTTCCATCACTATTGTGGCCAAAAAGAGTCCCTGTGGGTTTTAAAATTCGCCTGCCTATTGAAGTCTATGGTGGTTCGCCCGGTTCGCCCATTTGCGCACATTTGAGGAAATTTGCGTTCGCCGTTCGCGAACGGAACATTTTATGTTCGCGACATCTCTACTTATAGACACATTTTTTTTTAAGTGGAGAGAAAAAAGGTCAGGGCATAGCGGGAGGGGTGGGAGCCTATTGCAGTCAGCTGGCTTTACTATAACTTGCACAAGAAACTGTCATAAGTTATAGCTCAAGTCTACATCAGCACCATGCTGGAGTATATTAGAGTTTCTGGCGCAAAGAGTTCCAGAGATGTGCCTAATTTAATAGGAAGCATGGTTTGAATGTCTTTTTTGTCCATTGATGAACATGGCTTTATAGAAGAATATATCATTGGATATTAGTATATGATGGTGGGGATTACCTATCATTGTGGGAATATTTGAGTTACAGTATTACTATCTATCTAGTGACAAACAGTTGTTACTGAGTGCACGGGTAATACTGAATCACAGCACACAAATCATAATATGCACCTGTGGTGATTATCAGTGCCACGAGTGCAATTTGTGCTAGATTTGTTAAATACACTGATTAGCAAAATGGTAACAATGTTTTGAACTTTTGACTTTCAGGCTTCATATATCACCATCCACTACAGCTTTGAACGTGAGACTACCATCATTTTATAGACAATCATATAGGCTATTTCAAAGATAAATTGTACTTGTAACAATTTAGCCTATTATTAGCTATGCAGATTATTGTCATGTAACTGCATTGTTACTGTTTTGGGTATTAGGTTGATTCCCAAGCAAAAGGTCATCGGTTCGAATCCAGGAGTAGCCATGAAGAAGATTTCCCAAGAAAAGAGAAACGGCATCATCCAGCTCCATCGATAGTGGCATCTTGGCCAAGAAAATTTCCAAACTGCATCATGTAAATGCCATGACAGTTGGAAGAATATGAAATTAAGTTGGTCTATCGATTCCAAAGCCAAGATGTGGACGTCTAGGCAAAATATCAGAGTCAACAAGTTTTAGGTCTATCAGTCTATGGTCTATGGGGGTTAACAAATTGAGAAATTGAAGGAACTGTCAAGTTCGGTGGAGAAAGCCTGATAATATGGGGTTGTTTCACCGCCAGAGGTGTTGGATACTTGACTAGGATTGAAGGTCTCAATGCTGAGCTACATGTGAGTATTAGGGTTGAGCTAACCCGAACTGTAAAGTTCGGGTTCGTACCGAACTTTAGGGTTTTTTGACCCGGACCCGAACCCGAACATTTCAGTAAAAGTTTGGTTTCGGGTTCGGTGTTCGCCGCTTTCTTAGCGCTTTTTGAAAGGCTGCAGAGCAGCCAATCAACAAGCGTCTAACTGTGTGACCTTAGAAGCCATCACAGCCATGCCTACTAATGGCATGGCTGTGATTGTCTAGTGCAGCATGTGACCCAGACTCTATATAAGCTGGAGTCACATAGCGCTGCACGTCACTCTGCTGTGCTTAGTGTAGGGAGAGGATGCTGCTGGTGCTTTGAGGGAGAGAATAGGACAGAATCTGTTATCAGAACTCCAATTAAACTCAGCGATCTACATAGATTTAGTTGTGTGGGTGCAGTGCACAATCTTTTTACCCTGCCCTGAGCCCAGTGATAGAAAAAAAAATAATTCTGTCTGTTAGTTAGGTGGGCGGCGGCCATTTTATGCAAGCTCAGTGCTCCAGCACTGCATCTGAGCTTTTGTGACATTTAAATCCAAACTTGAAATACTGCACTAATAATCTGGTTTAAAAAAAGAAAAAACACCCTTTTTTAGCAATATGCAACATATGGTGCCTTTGCAGTATTAGTCAGTGTGCAATTTAAGCTAGAAATACAGCCATAATTTTCTGGGTTTTTAAAAACACCCTTTTTGTGGCAAAATACACAATTTTACAGCCCTTGCTGCATCAGCACATGTGAAATTTAAACGTTATATACAGCTTTCATATTCTGTTAGTAAAAAAACAACCTTTTTTTGCAAAATACTTAATATTGCAGCCGTTGCTGCATCTGTGATTGTTAAAAACAAGTTTTAAAAAATTTAATAATTTTCTGGCTTTGAAAAAACACCAATTTTTGGCAATATCCAATATACTGCTGTCATATTCAGTTATTAAACAAACACCCATTTTGGGAAAAAAATACTTTAATTGCGGCCTAGTCTGCCTCTGTACGTGTGAGATACACCCTTTACATACTGTGGTTCTATTCAGTTATTTGAAAAGCAACCATTTTGGGCAAAAAAAACTGTAATTGCGGCCTAGTCTGGATCAGTACGTGTGAGATACACCCTTTAGATACTGTGGTTATATTCTTCTATTAATAAAACACCCTTTTTGGGCAAAATACGTGATTTTACAGCCCTTGCTGCATCAACACGTGTGAAATTCAAAGGTGATATACTGCTGTCATATTCAGGTATTAAACAAACACTCATTTTGGGGAAAAACTTTAATTGCGGCCTAGTCTGCAACTGTACGTGTGAGATACACCCTTTACATACTGTGGTTCTATTCAGTTATTTGAAAAACAGCCATTTTGTGCAAAAAACTTAAATTGCGGCCTAGTCTTGATCTGTACGTGTGAGATACACACTGTAGATACTGTGGTTATATTCTGTTATTTGAAAAATTGCCATTTTGGGCAAAAAACTTAAATTGTGGCCTAGTCTGGATCTGTACATGTGAGATACATACTTTAGATACTGTGGTTATATTCTTCTATTAATAAAACACCCTTTTTGGGAAAAATACACAATTGTACAGCCCTTGCTGCATCAGCATGTGTGAAATTCAAGGGTTATATACTGCTGTCATATTCTGTAATTAAACAAACACCCATTTTAGGCAAACAACTTAATTTTGCAGCATTTGCTGCATATGTGATTGTGAGATACACACTTTATATACTGTGGTTCTATTCAGTTATTTAAAAAACAACCATTTTGGGCAAAAAAACGTTAATTGCGGCCTAGTCAGGACCTGTACGTGTGAAATACACCTTTTACATACTGTGGTTCTATTCTGTTATGTGAAAAACAGCAATTTTGGGCAAAATAAATAAATTTCGGCCTAGTCAGGATCTGTTTGTGTGAGATACACCATTTGCATACTGTGGTTCTATTCTGTTATTTGAAAAACCACCATTTTGTGCAAAAAAACTTTAATTGCGGCCTAGTCAGGACCTGTACGTGTGAAATACACCTTTTACATACTGTGGTTCTATTCTGTTATGTGAAAAACAGCAATTTTGGGCAAAAAAAATTAATTGAGGCCTAGTCTGCATCCGTACGTGTCAGATACACCATTTACATACTGTGGTAATATTCTGCTATTAATAAAACACCCATTTAGGGCAAGATCCTAAATTTGAGAAATATAAGAAGAGCGTCAAATAAGGGACGCGGCCCAGGTCGTGGTGCTGCTGGTGGAGCTCCTGTTGCAGGGAGAGGACATGGTCGATCTGTGCCAGCTACATACACAAGTGAAACCCCATCCTCAGGTGCGAGTAGGCGACAGAACCTGCAGCGGTATTTGGTGAGGCCTAAAGCAATGGCCGGACTGGGGGGGGGGGCGGAGCCCCCTTTAGGGGAGGCCTCCATGACGGGAGTTTGGTTTAGTGAGCTAGAGGGGAGGGGGGGTCGGAATAGGGTAGTGGGAGGGCTATAGGTGGGGATTGAGGATAGGATAGGTTAGTTTGAGCTGGGGGTGGAGTTAAGGAGTTAAATAGGGTGAGAGGAAGAAGGCAGGGTGCCATTTTAGGTAGAGAGGAGAAGCTCCCGCCCACCCGTCCCTTTTGGTTGGAGTACTTCGGGGATCGGGGTTAGGTTTGGCGGAAGGGTCTTGTGAGGAGGGTCATGTCACGGCGGCTTCTGGCGGTGGGGGGGGTCCTTGGAGTTGGTCATGGTGGAAGCTGAGGACAATTGGGGGGGCCCCACGGTTGGGGCTGGACTCCCAGGTGGACCGAGAGGTTGTGGTGAATCGAGGGGGGGTCATTTGGTGGTGCCTTTGAGCTGGGCGTTACGGCTGGAGGCAAGAATGGCTCACCCTGGTTCGGCAGCTCGATGTTTGGGGCTTCAAGGACCTCCCCCCATTGGGGGGTTTACAGTATTATGTATGTTATGTTGTATTTGTTATTTAATAAACGGCTGCTGTGGCCATTACATTTCCAGCTGGTGGTCCGTGTTTTATTGGTTATGGGGCTCAATGGTGGGGAAGTGTAATGGTGGAATAAAAGGGGGGTTGTTAGAAGTGGGATATTAAGGTGAATGGAGGTGGCGAACGGAAGATAACCAATACCCTCGTCATGTGGCTCTACGAATGGTGAGGCCAGAACAAGCACAGGCTATAGTAGATTGGGTTGCTGACAGTTCCTTCACATTGTCTCCCACCCAGTCTCCTGCTAAAAGATCAGAGTTGGCACCTGCAGCGGATGTCCATCAGTCTTTCACCTCGCCCCCCTGCAAATCAGCCAAGCAGTCTGAGCCCCAAGTCATGCAGCAGTCTCTTCTGCTTTTTGATGACTCTGTTAGCAGGGTTTCCCAGCGCCATCCACCTTTCCCTGCCCCAGAAGTGGAAGAGATTGAGTGCACCGATGCCCAACCACTTATGTTTCAAGATGAGTACATGGGAGGACCATCGCAGCACGTTTCAGATGATGACGAAACACAGGTGCCAACTGATGGGGCTTTCGAAAGTGTGCAGACTGACAAGGAGGGAAGGGGTGAAGACTGGGTGGAGGATGATGAGTTCCTCGACCCCACATAGAATCAAGGTCATGCGAGTGACCTGTGTAGTTCGGAGGAAGAGGCGGTGGTCGCACAGGGCCACCAGCAGAGCAGAAGAGGGAGCAGGGTGCAAAAGCGGAGCGGCCATCCCCTAGACAGTACGCCTGCTACTGCCCACCACAGCAAGGGACCGAGAACACCAAAGTCAGCTCCAAGGAGTTCCCTGGTGTGGCAGCTTTTCAGACAATGTGCTGACGACAAGACACGAGTGGTTTGCACGCTGTGCAATCAGAGCCTGAAGCGAAGCATAAACTTTCTCAACCTGAGCACAACCTGCATGACCAGGCATTTAAGTGCAAAGCACGAGCTGCAGTGGAGTAGACACCTCAAAAACCAACAAAGGTCTCTGCCCAGCCACCACTACTTTTCCAGGCATGCAATCCCTTCCCTGCACAACCAATTGGGGGACAAAATCAGGTGTGCACTGCACAACGCCATCTGTGGCAAGGTGCACAACACTACGGATACGTGGACCAGTAAGCACGGTCAGATACATTATATCTTCATAACAGCACACTGGGTAAATACAGTGGCGGCTGGTTGTGAGGCGGATAGCAGTTTGGCGCTTGTCCTTCCACCACCGAGGATTGCAGGGCACTTCAGTTTGCCTCCTGTTGCTTCCTCCTCCTACTACGCTTCCTCATCCTCTACTGGATCCTCATCCGGTCAGCGTAACACCTTCACGACCAACTTCAGCACAGCCAGGGGTAAATGACAGCAGGAAGTTTTAAAACTTATCTATTTGGGGGACAAATCCCACACAGCGCAGGAGCTGTGGACGAGCCTTGAACAACAAACCAATAAGTGGTTGGTGCCAGTGAGCCTCAAGCCGGGCCTGGTAGTGTGCGATAATAGGCGAAATCTCGTAGCAGCTCTGGGACTAGCCTGTTTGACGCACATCCCTTGCCTGGCGCATGTGCTGAATTTGGTGGTGCAGAGATTCCTTAAAAATTACCCCAATATGTCAGAGCTGCTGCATAAAGTGCGGGCCGTCTGTGTGCGCTTTCACCGTTCTCATCCTGCTGCTGGTCGCCTGTCAGCGCTGCAGCGTAACTTCGGCCTTCCCGCTCACCGACTCATATGCGACGTGCCCACAAGGTGGAACTCCACCTTGCACATGCTGGCCAGACTGTGAGAGCAGCAGCAGGCGATAGTGGAGTTTTAGCTGCAGCACGCACGGGTGAGTCGCTCTGCAGAACAGCACCACTTCACCACCAATGACTGGGCCTCCATGCGAGACCTGTGTTCCTTGTTGCGCTGTTTCGAGTTCTCCACGAACATGGCCAGTGCCGATAATGCCGTTCTCAGCCTTACTATCCCACTTCTATACCTCCCTGAAAAAACGCTGCTGGCGATGATGGAAGAGGATGTGGCACAGGAGGAGGAGGATCATTTCATAGGGTTTTCGGCCAGTCATTCACAAGTGGCTCTGAGGGTGGGTTCCTGCACCCACAAACGCCAGGTACACTATTGTCCAGCCAGAGCACAGTTCTGGAGGATGACGAGGTGGAGGATGAGGAGGTGGAGGAGGAGGAACCATGTTCACAGTAGGGTGGCACCTTAGACCAGCTCATGGCCATCACTGATGCTTGGCTGGGGGGATACAGAGGACACAAACGATACACCTCCCACAGAGGACAGCTTTTCTTTGCCTCTGGGCAGCCTGGCCCACATGAGCGTTAACATGCTGCAGTGTCTCCGCAACGACGCCGAGTTGCCCACATTCTAACGTGATGATTACTGGGTGGCCACACTGCTGGATCCCCATTACAAGGACAACTTACCGTCCTTAATTCCCTCTCTGGAGCGTGATCTTAAGATGTGCATGTACAAGCGCACGCTGGTAGACGCACTGCTGGTGGCATTCCCAACTGACAGCGAGGGCACAGTGGAAGCACAAGTCGAAGGCAGAGGAGGAGGAAGAGGTCGCCAATACAGCTGGGGCACCGCCAGCACCTCAGAAGGCAGGGTTAGCATGGCCAAAATGTGGAAAAGCTTTGTCAGCATGTCACAACAACCAGCACCACCAGCTGATATGGAACGTCTTAGCAGGAGGCAGCATTTCACCAACATGGTGGAGCAGTATGTGTGCACACGCCTACACGTACTGAATGATGGGTCTGACCCCTTCAACTTCTGGGTCTCCAAATTGGGCACATGGCCTAAGCTTGCCATTTACGCCTTGGAGGTGCTGGCCTGCCCTGCAGCCAGTTTATTATCTGAACGTGTGTTTAGCATGACTGGAGAGGGTTATCACAGGTTATATTTCCCAATGTTTTGGGGTGTACCCAAATTTAAAAAATAAAAATAAACTTAAAACGAATAAACTGTGTAGGCTACCTCCTCCTCCTCCACCGCCGCTTCCATCAACACCGCCACATCCACCGCCTTATCAATCTCCTACTCCATATGGACCTCGACCTCCTAGATCAAGATTATAATTTTTTTTTAAATGTATTTTATGTTATTTAAAGTCATTTCCCTATCCACTTATGTTTGCAGAGCACTTGCCATGCCTTCTAGCCCTTTTCATGACATTTTTACAGTCATTTTAGTGCTCAAAAGCTTGGGTCCCCATTGACTTCAATGGGGTTCGGGTTCGGGGTTAAGTTCGGGTCAAGTTCGGGTCAAGTTCGGGTCCCGAACTCGAACTTTTTTGTGAAGTTCGGTCAAACCCGTCGAACCTGAACATCCAGGTGTCCGCTCAACTCTAGTGAGTATCCAACAAGATAAATTACTTCATATACCCGAGTAATATGGGTATGAATAGAACAATATAGTGTTACAGCTGGACAATAACCCGAAGCATACATCGAGATTGGCGAAGAAATGGTTCAACGACAATGAAGTAGAGGTGCTGGATTGGCCCCCACTGTCCCTAGACCTCAACCCAATTGAAAGTTGGAGAAAAGCTATATTTATACCCAAGTGAGTCGACCAATATGCACCAAAATGGGCAACGCATAGAAGAGACCTGGGAACAGATTTTGTTTGAGACATGCTTGAATCTGATCGAGAGCATGCCCAGAAGGATTCAGGTAGTGTTGAAAGCCCAAAGTAGATTTACAAAATACTAATAAAATAATAAAAATGTAACTTTTGAATTTTAGGAGAAAAACAGTAACAATGAAGTTACATGACAAGAATCTGCATAACTAATGATATACTAAATACTTGCAAGTCCAATTTATGTATGAGATAGCCAAGATGTGTCATTTTTGTGTCATTGCATTTCATGTTTCGTATTTTTCTATCGCCATATGAGTGTCTGTGGAATCAGTAATTTATATCAGTATTATTTTGGGGTACATATGATTTAAAATATTTTATTAATTAATTGTTGCTTGTCAGTTTTACACAATCTATTCAGTCTAAATTCCATGTACTCACAAACTTTGGGGTACAATGTTTTATATGTCTATAAAATGATAGTAGTCTCACATTCAAACCTGTAGTGGATGGTGAGATATGGAGCGTGAATGTCAAAAGTTCAAAACAGTGTTACCTTTTTGCTCATCAGTGTACATTGTACACTTTCACTGATATTTTTTGGTGGTGTTCTTCTTTCTGGTCAGTGCCTTCCTAGTGATTTATTGGAGTTTCCGGATAAGGGATCACCATTATCGGGGCGGCCATTCCGTTTCTGATAGGCACGGCTATTGGTCACATAGTGTGATCGTAGGATGAATTTAACCCACCCCCATTAATTTTAATAGCAGTATAATAAAGCGAAAATTTACTTACCGAAATTTTTGTTTCCTGGAGTCCGTAGGCAGCACACACCAAAGGGTTAAGTCCCCTAGGTACAACCAGAATAGAGACCAATTAGCAAGCAATAGATTGATTAATTACATAGCACCTCCCAGTATAAAGCACCACAGAGCACACAGAGCCATGTATTGTATGCAGCAATAATTTATTAAGGGTGGGCATATTGTGCTGCCTACGGACTCCAGGAAACAAAAATTTTGGTAAGTAAATTTTCGCTTTCCTGTTCGTCCTTGGCAGCACACACCAAAGGGATTTTTAAAGCAGTACTCAAAGGGGGGGAGCACTGGCCGCCAACTGTAGCACTCGTTTGCCAAAAGAAGCCTCTTCTGCTGCCTGAATGTCAAGCCTGTAGTGTTTAATGAAGGTCGATGATGTAGACCATGTTGCGGCTCTGCAGATTTGTTCCAATGGGACTTGTGCCAGCTCAGCCCAGGACGAAGCTGTAGACCTTGTTGAATGGGCCTTTAATAATAATGGACACTGTAACTCAGCCATTGAGTAGGCCAACTCTATAGTCTGTTTGATCCACCTCGCTAAAGTTGCTTTACTGGCCCTTTTACCCTTGTTAGGGCCCTGGTGCTGTAAAAAGAGACTTTCACATCCTCTAAATGATGAAGTGACTTGTAAATAGAACAGAAGAACTCTTCTGACATCCAGGAGATGAGTTTGATCCTGGTCTTGAGTGTTAGACTGGATTACTGGGAGCGATATTTCCTGGTTAATGTTGGTAGTTGAAGCAACCTTGGGCAAGAAACCTGACATTGTGCGTAGAACCACGGAGTGGCCTAAGTCCCTGAAATATGGTTCCCTACAGGATAGGGCTTGTAGATCACTTATACGTCTTGCTGATGTGATTGATACTAGGAATAAGGCTTTCCCAGACAAGTGTTTTATGGAAGCTTCTTCAAGCGGCTCGAAATGAGGTTTACACAAGGCGGACAATACCACAGACAGATCCCAGGATGGAATTGGAGAATGGAAGGAAGGATTAATATTCTTCAAGGCTTTGAAGAAAGTGCGGATCAATGGATTATTTGAAAACTTTCCTTGTTGCTGCGCATTTATTGCAGTAAAGTGAACCTTCAATGTATTCGTTTTCAGACCTTTTTTGAAGCCTTCATGAAGAAAGTGAATGATCGTATTTAGGGATTCTGGGTCTTCTGAGTTGCTTTGGCACCATGTCTTAAAGATGCGCCAAACTCTATTGTAAACCTTAACTGTAGCCGGTTTTCGAGCAGCTAGGAGAGTATTGATCACTTCTGTGGGAAGACCTAGGTGAATTAAAGAATCCCGCTCAGTCTCCAAACCGATAACTTGAGGTTGTTGGGGTTCGGATGAAATAACCCATTCTGACTGAGGAGATCCCGTCTGGGTGGAATCTTCCAAATCCTCCCTTTGGATAGACGGAGAGCTAGGGAAAACCACGTTCTTCGTGGCCAGTAAGGTAGGACCACAATTGCTTCTGCTTGGTCCTGCTGAATCTTCTTGAGTACCTTTGAGATCATTGGAACTGGTGGAAAGACGTATATCAGACCTTCTTTCCAGCTGACTGATAAACCGTCGATCGCAAACGCTTGAGCGGAGCGGTAAATGGAACAGAATATTTTGGTCTTCCTGTTCTGTTCCGTTGCCATTACATCCATACGAGGTTCTCCCCACCGATTCTTGATCTCTGCATACACAGCCGGATTGAGACTCCATTCTCCCGGATGCATCTCCTTGCGACTGAGTATGTCGGCCATGACATTCAATGTACCCTTTATGTGGACTGCTGTTATTTCTTGGGTCCATACTTCGGCCCAAGCCATCAGAAGACTGCATTCCCTGGAGAGACTGCTGTTTCTCGTCCCTCCCTGCTTGTTTATGTAGTACACCGTGGAGATGTTGTCTGACCGGATTAGGACACTGCGGCTCTTCAGATGATCCTGGAAATGAATTAAGGCTAGGTGTACCGCCTTTAGCTCCCTCCAGTTGGAGGACCTTTTGGAATCTGCTGTGTTCCACTTCCTCTGTACCCACAGACTGTCGACATGGGCACCCCAGCCCCAGGAGGAGGCATCCGTAGTGAGGTGAATCTGGGTTTGAGATTGCAGACTTCTGCCTTGTTGAAGGCGTTTGGGTGACATCCACCACCTGAGATTATGACGCGTCAATACTGGTATAACAAACTTCCTGTCGAGGGAATGATAATTCTTGTCCCACGCTGTGAGGATGGCATGTTGTAGCTCTCTGAAGTGAGCTCTTGCCCATGGAACTGCATCCACTGAGGAAGTCAACCGACCCAGTAGAGACATGGCCTTCCGAAATGTTACTCTGGGGGCAGAGATCAGGTGTGAGGCCTGTTTCTGGATAGCTATTATCCTTTCTGCGGATAACCTGACATTCATTTTCTTTGAATTTAGAATGAATCCCAGAAACTTTATCTCCTGAGAAGGAACAAGTTGAGATTTTTTGTGATTTACCAAAAACCCATGATTCTGGAGCATTAGTAGAGCCTCTTTCAAATCTGCTGATAGTTGAGCCGCAGAGTTCGCTATCAGAAGCCAGTCGTCTAGATACGGTATGCAACATATGCCTTTGAGGTGCAACGGTTCCGTCAGGATTACTGCTACTTTTGAGAACACCCTGGGTGCCGACGATATCCCGAAGGGTAAACAGGTGAACTGAAGATGCGATGTTCTGTGTTGAGTTTGAATCGCTATTCTTAGATACCTCCGATGCTTGGGAAGGATTGGAATGTGTAAATACGCATCTTGGAGATCTACTGATGCCATGTAGCTGTTCTGCTCTAATAGCGCGATCACCGATCGGATTGATTCCATTCTGAACCTCTTCTTGGCAATATACTTGTTTAGGTACGTTAGATCCACTACTAGCCTCCACTTGTTTCCTGGTTTGGGTACCGGAAAAACCTTGGAATAAACGCCTTTGCCCGCTTCCATATAAGGCACTGGCTCTAATGCTGCCTTCTCTGTGAATTCTTCTAACAGTTGAAGGATCACTGGATTTGTCTGGTTTATAAGAAACCGGTCTGGAGGGATTTTTGAAAACTCCAGGACATAACCTCTCTGGATAGTGGAAATGACCCAGGCGTCGTTCGACGTGTTCTTCCACGCTGCGGTAAACTCTTTTAATCTTGCCCCTACCCGGGGTTGAGGCCTGGCGTCATTGTTCTGCGGGCTTCTTATCTTTTTTCCTGAAGTCAGGTCTCTCCTGTCTGTTGTAACGGAATCTTCTTTGTCTGTCAAATTGCTGTTTGTTCCGAAATCTAGGAGATCTTCTTCTCTGGAAACGAAAAGATCTGGAAGGCTTCCTTCTTGTTTCCGGGAATTTAGCAGTTTTGCTGTCATTTAATGACTCCAGAATTTTTTCCAACTGAGGACCAAACAAGGACGTGGGCTGGAATGGAAGATTACAAAAGTGGAACTTTGACATGAGGTCACCTGACCACTGCTTAATCCATATGGCCCTTCTGGCGGCATTAGTGAGAGCCAAGGAACGTGATGCAAACTTTAATGAATCTAATGGAGAATCACACAAGAATTCAGATGCATGCTTCATAACCGGGATATTTTTTAAAATTTCTTCCCTTGGAACCCCATCTTCCAGGTCATGAGATAATTGGGACAGCCAGATCCGCAGAGACCTTGCCACTGGCACAGAGGCTAGGGCCGGTACACAAGAAGAAGAAGTGGACGCATACGCTTTTTTTAAGAAAGACTCCGCCTTCTTGTCCACTGGATCCTTGATCAAGGAAGTCTCCTCAGATGGAAAAAGCGCCCTCCTTGACAATCTGGCCACTGGAAGGTCTACCTTAGGGACTGACATCCAATCTTTACATGTGTCGTCCGCTAATTTATATGTATGCTTGAATCTGGAACTGGGATCCGGTTTCTTATCCGGTTTATCCCAATCCTGCCTTAGCCAATCATTGAGCAGCGGGTGCCCTGGAAAAGCTTTGCATCCTGAATTAGGAAAATAAAACAGCTTGTCACATTTTGACTTATTAGAAATATCTCTACTGGATTCAATAGTGTGCTTGACTGCTTTGATAAGACCCCCTAGGTTCTCCTTATGGAACAGCATAGTGTCCTCCATATCCTCAGAATCTGAGTCTATCTCTCCCTCAGACAAGGAACTGTCAGAGGATAAGGCAAACTGTGGCCCTGAGGTTTCATGTGATTTTTTGGTTTTCTTATTGGAGGCTCTGACTTCATTAAAAACAGCTGATAGCTGATCCTTAAACCAGTGCAGAAAGTCATTATTCTGGGAGGGAGGAGACTCAGAATGAACAGAAGTGCAGCCCTGACACAGATCAGAAAATGCATCATCTGGCATAGGTTGTTCACAATTCCTGCAGGAGCGGTGTCTGGATTTTCTTTTTCTCTTATGAGATTCCTCTGGGGAGGCAGACATCTAATAATAGATAAGGAGTATCAGTAAAAAAATCATTCCTTCACCCCAACACCACCGAAGAGTGTGCACAGAGGAAGAGACAGCCGCATCAAACCTATGCCAGATCTTGCCAAGCATGTTATCCCCATACATCAACCTTACTTACCTCGGCAAGCAGAGGGAGTAGCGTCCTGGCGAGCGCCCATAGTAACTGTGCCACGGAGTTAAATACTTCCGGGACGCGCCAGCAGAGTGCGCATGCGCGAGACGTCGCGATTCCCCAGTATCATTACGCGCGTGCGCCTCCGCTATAGCGCGCGTCTCTGCTGCCTCAACCTCAACCCACACCATGCAGAGGGAGGCAAGCAGAGAATGGAGCGAGGTGCTGCCGACTGCACTGGGGAAAACACACTCGCAACCATCTTCAGGGTGAGGGACTAAAAAGTATCACACCTGGGAGGGGATAACTGTGGGAGTTGTGGTCTCTTCAAGTGCCTAGAGAAAATAAAATACATGGCTCTGTGTGCTCTGTGGTGCTTTATACTGGGAGGTGCTATGTAATTAATCAATCTATTGCTTGCTAATTGGTCTCTATTCTGGTTGTACCTAGGGGACTTAACCCTTTGGTGTGTGCTGCCAAGGACGAACAGGAAATAAAGGTTACGTTTCATAGGTGGCCATTCAGTGATAAATCCAGCACACAGGGATCAAGACTTCTTAAGCTAAAAGAAAATAGTATATAGCATTGGAAGGAATTTATCTTCATTATTTTTCTTGTTTTGTCAACTTTCATTTGTTTAAAATGTTCATATTAACCAAAGTGCCTTTTGCAGAAATCCCAGTCTGATATAATTATTGTGAATTATTGGGAAGGTTAATGTGAAAGTGATCCTTAGAATGTTAACTACTTTTTATACTTAAGTTCTAAGCAGAGTTATACAAGTTCAATTACAACAAGTTAAATCGATATATAGTTTTGTTATGTATCAATAGTATATATTTTTTTTATTTGACAATGAATTAGACATGTAATGAGGTGTGCATTGGGATTAGGGTAAGGGTACTTTCACACTTACGTTTTTCTTTTCCGGCATAGAGTTCCGTCACAGGGGCTCTATACCGGAAAAGAACTGATCAGTTTTATCCCCATGCATTCTGAATAGAGAGTAATCCGTTCAGGATGCATCAGGATGTCTTCAGTTCAGTCGTTTTTGACTGATAAGGCAAAAGAGAAAACCGCAGCATGCTACGGTTTTATCTCCGGCGAAAAAAACTGAAGACTTGCCTGAATGCCGGATCCGGCATTTTTTCCCATAGGAATGTATTAGTGCCGGATCCGGCATTCAGAATACCGGAATGCCGGATCTGTCCTTCCGGTCTGCGCATGTGCAGACAGAAAAAAAGTGAAAAAAATAAATGCCGGATCCGTTTTTGATAAATGCCGGAAAGACGGATCCGGCATTTCAATGCATTTTTTCGACTGATCAGGCATTTTTAAGACTGATCAGGATCCTGATCAGTCTTACTAATGCCATCAGTTGGCATACATTTTGCCTGATCCGGCAGGCAGTTCGGGCGACGGAACTGCTTGCCGGATCTCTCTGCCGCAAGTGTGAAAGTACCCTAAGGTATATGACACAATGTTTATTTAAAATTAAAGCATAACCGCATAAGAAAAATAAAATATACTAATCAAAAAAGCATATACATTTGTACAATGCCATTCAAAATATTTTAACACATATGGCCTAAAAGGAACATATGTCCTGTAAAAAGTTGAGACTAGCCCATGGTTGGGCAAGCTCGATTCCACATTCTACTGTTTTATATTTGATAAGCTCTCATGTTTTAACTAGTTTGTGAGTACATGGAATTTAGACTGAATAGATTGTGTAAAACTGACAAGCAACAATTAATTAATAAAATATTTTAAATCATATGTACCCCAAAATAATACTGATATAAATTACTGATTCCACAGACACTCATATGGCGATAGAAAAATACGAAACATGAAATGCAATGGCACAAAAATGTTTTTTTTCCCCACAAAACATGTTTTTCTCATGCAAAAGTACTAACACTAATTTGTTGTTTTACCACATGGTAAACAGCAGAGAAAAAAACTGTCAGATTTGCTGTTTTGCATTTTTTACATCCCAAAAAAGTAATAAAAGCTAATATTTAGGCTTATTGCACACGACAGTATATTTTCACGGTCCGCAAAACGGGGTCCCGTTTTTCCGTGATCCGTGACCGTTTTTTCGTCCGTGGGTCTTCCTTGATTTTTGGAGGATCCTCGGACATGAAAAAAAAGTCGTTTTGGTGTCCGCCTGGCCGTGCGGAGCCAAACGGATCCGTCCTGAATTACAATGCAAGTCAATGGGGACGGATCCGTTTGACGTTGACACAATATGGTGCCATTTCAAACGGATCCGTCCCCATTGACTTTCAATGTAAAGTCTGGAGTCCCTTTTATACCATCGGATCGGAGTTTTCTCCAATCCGATGGTATATTTTAACTTGAAGCGTCCCCATCACCATGGGAACGCCTCTATGTTAGAATATACTGTCGGATATGAGTTAGATCGTGAAACCTCATTTCCGACAGTATATTCTAACACAGAGGCATTCCCATGGTGATGGGGACGCTTCTAGTTAGAATATACTACAAACTGTGTACATGACTGCCCCCTGCTGCCTAGCAGCATCCGATCTCTTACAGGGGGCCGTGATCAGCACAATTAACCCCTCAGGTGCCGCACCTGAAGGGGTTAAATGTACTATCATATCCCCCTGTAAGAGATCAGGGCTGCCAGGCAGCAGGGGGCAGACCCCCCCCCTCCCCAGTTTGAATATCATTGGTGGCCAGTGCGGCCCCCCCCCTTCCTCCCTCTATTGTAATAAATCGTTGGTGGCACAGTGTGCGCCCCCCCCCCCCCTTCCTCCCTCTATTGTAATAAAACGTTGGTGGCACAGTGTGCGCCCCCCATCGGCCCCCCCGATCATTGGTGGCAGCGGGTTACTAGCAATAGTACAATAGTAAAAGATTCATACTTACCTGGGAGCTGCGATGTTCGTGTCCGGCCGGGAGCTCCTCCTACTGGTAAGTGACAGTTCATTTAGCAATGCGCCGCACAGACCCTGTCACTTACCAGTAGGTGGAGCTCCCGGCCGGACACGAACATCGCAGCAGCCACCAGCAGGTAAGTATGAATCTTCTACTATTGTACTATTGCTAAGTAACCATGGCAACCAGGACTGTAGTAGCGTCCTGGTTGCCATGGTTACCGATCGGAGCCCCAGCGATTAAACTGGGACTCCGATCGGAACTCCGCTGCCACCAATGATGGGGGGGGGGGGAGAGATGGGAGGCCGCACACTGGCCACCAATGTTGTTAATGCTATAGAGGGAGGGGGGGCCGATGGGGGGCGCACACTGTGCCACCAACGAATTATTACAATAGGGGGGAGGGGCCGCACTAGCCATCAATGATATTCAAACTGGGGATGGGGGGGGGGTCTGCCCCCTGCTGCCTGGCAGCCCTGATCTCTTACAGGGGGATATGATAGTACAATTAACCCTTTCAGGTGCCGCACCTGAAGGGGTTAATTGTGCTGATCACGGCCCCCTGTAAGAGATCGGGTGAGGCCAGGCAGCAGGGGGCAGTCTTGTACACAGTTTGTAGTGTATTCTAACTAGAAGCGTCCCCATCACCATGGGAACGCTTCTGTGTTAGAATATACTGTCGGTTCTGAGTTTTCACGAAGTGAAAACTCAGCTTTGAAAAAGCTTTATGCAGACGGATCTTCGGATCCGTCTGTATAAAAACTAACCTACGGCCACGGATCACGGACACGGATGCCAATCTTGTGTGTATCCGTGTTCTTTCACGGACCCATTGACTTGAATGGGTCCGTGAACCGTTGGCCGTGAAAAAAATAGGACAGGTCATATTTTTTTCACGGCCAGGAAACACGGATCTCGGATGCGGCTGCAAAACGGTGCATTTTCCGTTTTTTCCACGGACCCATTGAAAGTCATGGGGTCCGCGAAAAAAAACGGAAAACGGCACAACGGCCACGGGTGCACACAACGGTCGTGTGAAAGAGGCCTTAAAGTGATATACATTGGAATACATTGGCTAAAGTCTCAGTTTTTAACATCAACCTGAGGGATTAGCCAGTGTTGTCAGTTCCATATCATTGTGGTGCACCTTTTGCAGTGATTTATGTATTTGTATATTTTCATACACAAACTATTCCATCTTGTGTAGGATGCCTTTGTGGTGCATGTGGTCCACTGACGACATCCTCCATTGTATGCATTTTTTGCTGAGGATTGCTGCTAGGAATGGATCGCAAGCGGAGGAATTGCCTCCCCAGTTATAAACACCCTACAGTGTTTGGGGTTTTTGAGCATTTCCTCCCATTAGGCCACTTTATTTTAGTGATTTTTATTTAAAGTGATACCATTGAAAAATGCAACAAACCAACAAAAAAGCAAATAAATAAATAAATAAAGCAAACCAACATACTATAATACAACTACATTAGCGCCTTAATGACCCAGGACGAGAGTGTTTGCCATAAAAGGCTGGTACTTTGCACCACAGGATGAGCATTCTCACCCTGCGGTCCTGCCTCCCCCCCATGTGTGGTGCCGCAGATCTGCAGCACAGATCCGGCTGTTACTGACAGCAGGATCCCTGCTGCATCTACCAGCATCGGTGATAACGGCGATGCCGGTGGATTAACCCCTCATATGCCGCGGCCAGCGCTGACCATGGCATATGGGAGGTTAGCGCTCCCTCTCCTTATCCATTGGGTCCCCGCGCTGCGGTGGTGGGGACCCAGTGGTTGCCATGGCAGCCCCAAGCCATTCCAAGGCCTTGGGGCCTGGCATGTACGGAGGCCTATGAGGCCCAGCCCCCAGGCTGGGTCTCATAGGCAAACTATCAGTGTAATACACTGATAGTCAATGCAGTACAATACAGATGTATTGTGCTGCATTGAAACAGGGATCAGAACCTGTAATGTTGACGTCCCATAGTGGAACAAAGATAAAAATAATAAAAATTGAAAAAAGTGTTTCTAACAATAAAAAAAAATAAAGTTTCAATAAAAAAAGTCCCTTTCCCATAAAAAGAGACATTTAAAATTGTAACATGCATAATAACCTGCTCTATAAAAATATCACATAATCCACCCCATCTGGTCAACACTATAACAAAAATTTATTAAAACTGTGCTAAAAAAAAGCAATTTTTGTCACCTTTCATCACAAAAAGTGATTCAAAAATCATTTGTACCCAAAAATAATACCAATCAAACCGTCATCTCATCTCGCAAAGAATGAGACCCTAACTAAGACAATAGCCCAAAAAATAAAAAAGATATGGCTTTCAGAAAATAAGAACACCAAAACATCTTTTTTTGTTTCAAAAATGTTTTTTTTGTTTAAAACCAAAATATATAAAAAAACATACATATCAAGTATTGCCGCGTCCGTAACAACCTGCTATATAAAAATATCACATTAGCTAACCACTCTGGTAAACACCGTAAAAAAATAAAAATAAAAACGGTGTAAAAAAAGCTATTTTTTGTCACCTTACATCACAAAAAGTGTAATAGCAAGCGATCAAAAAGTCATATGCACCCCAAAATAGTGCCAATCAAACCCTCATCTCATCCTGCAAAAATGATACGCTACCTAAGACAATCGCCCAAAATATAAAAATAAAATATGGCTCTCAGACTATGGAGACACTGAAACATGATTTGTTTTTTGTTTAAAAAATGATATTATTGTATAAAACCTAAATAAATAAAAAAAGCATACATATTAGGTATTGCCACGTCTGTAACAACCTGCTCCATAAAAATATCACATGACCTAACATCTCAGGTGAACACCGTAAAAAAAAAAAAAAAAACGGTGTCAAAAAGCAATTTTTTGTCAGCTTACATCACAAAAAGTGTAATAGCAAGCAATCAAAAAGTCATATGCACCCTAAAATAGTACCAATCAAACCGCCATCTCATAGCGAAAAAAATGAATCCCTACATAAGACAGTTGCCCAAAAAATAGAAAATATTCACCAGGATATGGAGTCACTTCTAAAAAATCTTTATTATGTAAAACTGAAACATATTTGACATTGTTGCGTCCATAACAACCTGCTCTATAAAAATACCACATGATCTAACCTGTCAGATGAACATTGTAAATAACAAAATATAAAAACTGTGTCAAAAGAGCAACTTTTTATAGAACAACCAAAAATCATATGTACCCTAAAATACAACCAACAAAACTGCCCGTAGTTTCCAAAATGGGGTCATTTTTTTGGAGTTTCTACTCTAGGGGTGCATCAGGAGGTCATCAAATGTGACATGGCAGCCTAATATTATCCCAGTGAAATCTTCTTTCCAATGACCATATGGCATTCCTTTTCTTCTGCGCAATGCCGTGTGCCTGTACAGGAGTTTACGACCACATATGGGGTATTTATGTAAACTACAGAATCAGGGCAATAAATATTGAGTTTTGTTTGGCTGTTAACCCTTGCTTTGTTACTGGAAAAAATTGGATTAAAATGGAAAATCTGCCAAAACAGTGAAATTCTGAAATTTCTCCATTTTCCATTAATTCTTGTGGAACACCTAAAGGGTTAACAAAGTTTGTAAAATCAGTTTTGAATACCTTGAGCGGTGTAGTTTCTAAAATGGGGCCATTTTTGGGTGGTTTCTATTATGTAAGCCTCACAAAGTGACTTCAGACTTGAACTGGTCACTAAAAAGTGGGTTTTGGATTTGCTTCTAAAACTTCTAAACCTTCAAACGCCACCCTCCCCCCCCCCCAAAAAAAAAAAATGGCATTCACAAAATGATCCAAACATGAAGTAGACATATGGGGACTGTAAAGTAATAACTATGTTTGAAGTTATTACTATCTATTATAAAAGTAGAGATTGAAATTCTGAAATTTGGGGTAAATTTGGTATTTTTTTATAAATAAAAGTGAAATTTTCCGACTCAATTTTACCACTGTCATGAAGTAAAATATGTGATGAGAAAACAATCTCAGAATGGCCTTGATAAGTAAAAGTGTTTTAAAGTTACTAGCACATAAAGTGACATATGTCAGAATGGCCTGGTTCTTAAGGTGAAAAATGGCAAGGTCCTTAAAGGGTTAATGGAAAAAACATAGCTTTTTCTATGTGACAAAAAAAAAAAGCTTGGTCCTTAAAGGGGTTTTCCTTAGATTTAGTGATCGCCTATCCTGCTCCTCCGCCCATGAGCTATTCTGTAGTAGTTTTGGCGTTGGAACTACACAGCTACTTCCATTCAATGGAAGCAGTGTTACAGTTATCAGCTCAGTCTACTAGACAATAAACAGAGCTGTGTGTAGCACAGACTTCAGGTGCAGAATAGCTGCAATGAGATCTGTGGGAGCATGTGGGTCTTGGGTTCCTGCCAATCAGATAGGCATGACATTGAAACAGTGTCTACCTTAGTTTCAATAATAAAAGTCAACCTTGCTTTATACTGAACTAAAATAAAACAGTACGGCTTAACCCCTTAGTGACCACCAATACGCCTTTTTACAGCCGTCACTAAGGAGCCTTTGGCAGGGCTGCCGTCTGCCGTGCAGCCATGCTCCTGCTCTAACAGCTTGGACTGGCAGGAGCGCTAATTAGGGCTGTTCAACCCCTTATATTTCACTCCCTCGCATGTAAGCAGTTATAGAGGAAATGAGAAATGAGATTGCGAGGTGCCGATGTCAGTGCAGGCGGGCAGGGGCCTAATGTAGGCCCCTGGCCTGCCTCCTGCATTTCCCAGCAGGCTGTGCCTCTTGCTTAATACTTAACTGAAAGAAAATAGTATAGCTTAACCCCTTAGTGATCACCAATACACCTTTTACGTCGTTACTAACAGGCCTTAGACTGGGCTGCCGTCTCCCATGCAGGGAGTGTTTGGGCACAGCTGTAACAGCCCATACAGGCAGGAGCGCTGGACTAGGCTGTTTTAACCCCTTACATGGGGCCTGCTGCATATAAGTGGTTACAAAGGAAGTAGACTCCCTCTGTCTCCCATTGGCACCCCGCAAATGAGATTGTGGGGTGCCGATGTCAGTGCAGCCAGGACAGCATTTCCCATCAGGTTGTACCTCTTGCTTCATACTGAACTGAAATAAAACATTATGACTTGACCCGTTAGTGACCACCAATACGCCTTTGTACACCGGTCACTAAGGGGCATAGACCCCTCTCAGTCTCCAGTGAAGTGGAAGGCAGGGCATGGCTGTAAAATAATAACCAGACTCCTGCTCTAACAATCTGAACCGGCAGGAGCACCTGGCTGTTTAACTACTTACTTGGCGTTGGCCGCATGTAAGTGGTTACAGAAGAAGTGAACTCCTTCTGTCTCCTATCTACCCCCAGCAAATGAGATTGCAAGGTGCTGATGTCAGTTCAGCATTTCCCAATCAGGCTGTGTCTCTCTAGCGCAGCCTGCTGGTGGATTTCAATACAGCACTGACAATAAAATACATTGCACTATAGGAATAGTTTAAAGTACTGTATTTTAGAAGATCGCCTATTATAGTCCCCTTGTGGGACTATAAAATGGTTCAATTGAAAAATCTCCTTCACATACTTGTTATCACCACATCTATAATGACCAGCATTACACAATTATCATGTAAATTATCCCGTAAGGTGAACGCAGTAAAATAAAAAAAAAGAATTGCTGCTTTTCTTTTAGATGCCACAACAAAAAAAAAAGCGTTCAAAATGTGTCATGTAACCCAACAATGATAGTCATTCTAAAAAATCAAGCCCTCAAATAGCTCAATCTACAGAAAATGGGATGTGGTGATGCAATAACATTTTCTTGTTTTAAAAAATGTCTTTTTATTGTGCAAAAGTAGTAAAACAGCCAAAAAAACAATGGGGCACATTTATTAAGACTGTCATTTGTTAAGACTGACGCCGGTCTTAATAAACCCCTAAGCTGACGGTGGATCCGCCGAAGTTATGAAGAGACACCGGCCTCCAGAGCCAGTTCTAAATGTAAGACACCTTCCAAGCTGTCTTACATTTAGACTTTTTTCCACGCCTGAAAAAGGTGTAACAGCGGTTGTTGTGCGCCGTTGTTCCCCTGCTTACCGCTGCGGTCCCGGGCGCCATGCTCCGCGGTGATCTGTTGCCAGAGCTTCCCATTCACCGCTGTAGCTCTGGGCTCTGTTTGTGTAGGTGCTTTGGTTCTGAGGATCCGCTCCACAGTTTCATCTCAGCCCTGGAAACTGTTTTTTTGCAGCACTTCCTTAAGGGCAACAAATCCAGGATAATGGAAGAAAAATGTCAGCACAAAAAATAAGGTGAAAATAAAAATACTTTATTCACCCATGTGGTCGCAACATTTCACCACATCCATTGAGCCTTTCTCAAACAATTTTTGAGAGAATGCTGCCATTTCTTTATATATATATATATATATATATATATATAAATCCAGAAAAAAGAGCGGCACTCCGGTAAGTAAAAGCAAGTGAACCCTTTATTCACCCAGGTGGTGCAACGTTTCGGCTCCAAACATGAGCCTTCCTCAAGCAAGGATACAACTCAAATAGTGGCAGTTATATAGGAAAATACAAATCATGTGATCACATATCACCCGGTGGGTGTGTTACAAATCATGACAGCAATATAATAAATAAATACACATAGTGTCACATAGTACATTGAAAAAAAAGCAAATCGTTGATTAAAAAGCATGATCATGCGTGCTAAATATATCAAAAACATAGTGCAAAGTATATATAGATCAGGTACATTAAACTTGATTAAATAATATGTCCACACTGATTATACGTAAGTGTAAATAGTAAAAGGGGAGGAGCAAGGAAGTGGTATCGCAGACATACCCGACTAGCAGGGAGGCTGTCACGAGGGTATCAAGAGCCACGTCTGACTCCGTTATACCCGGGCTCAGGAAGTCGCAGCGGGTGGCTGCGCGCTCTATATCTAAAGATCACGGTGTTTCTTAGTGATTGTTTTCTGTGTTTGCCTTGCTATCCTTTTTGTCTCTCTCAGGGATCCGTAGCTTCTCCTCCTCAGCTGTTTCTTGTCTGCCACTCCCTACCTCCTTATATTCTCCCCTTACACTTCTCTAGTTGCCAGTTATAGAGCTTCCTGCCTGGACATCTATACTGACCCACTTGAGTGGTTAATCCTGGTTGTCGTTCCTGAGTGCTACCCTCCGGATCCCTGTTGGGCTTATTGTTGTCTCCTGTTGTCGCCCACCTGGGAATATATGTTGAGTCTGTGTTGTCTGTCCTCCCCTTGGTGTTTTCCCTTAGAGTTAGTGGTGCGGACTAGTGTTCCCATCGCCCTGTTCACTACCTAGGGCTCAGCTCAGGGAAAGCCAGGGCTTTAGGCACGTGATCGGCGTACGGGTGAGGAACCCGTCTAGGGACGTCAGGGCAGCCAGGTGCCAGCCGCCAGGTGAGTCAGGGGTCACCATCTTCCCTCTCACTTGGGCAGGGCCTTCCTCGTTCCCTACCTCTGTGTCACGTATGTGATAGCCACGCCGACCGTGATATTATAACTGGCCCTTACTTTTTGAAAAAAAAAAAAAAAATATTTTGTTTGTTGTTTTTTTTTTTCTCTCTCTACTTAGAATCCAATATGGATCCTATTGATGCCTTGGCAGAACAGCTTCAAAGCCTGTCTTTGGAGGTGGCAGGATTGAAGGCGTCTGTTCTCCAACAACAGCAGCAAATGCAGCAGACCGCACCCCCAGCGGTTGCTATGGGTAACCAGGTTGTCACTGAACCCAAGGTTGCTCTTCCCGACAGATTTTCTGGGGGAAGGGACAAATTTGCGACGTTCCGTGAGGCCTGCAAATTATATTTTAAGTTGCGTTCTTACTCCTCAGGTCATGAAGAACAGCGGGTAGGGATTGTCATTTCCCTGCTTCAGGGGGATCCGCAATCCTGGGCGTTCTCGTTACCCCCTGGTTCTCAGGCTCTTCGGTCAGTGAAGGGATTTTTTGGGGCTTTGGGTCTCATATATGATGACCGAGTCGCTCTGGCTGAGTCGTAGTTACGGAGACTCCTACAGGGAGATCGGTCAGCAGAGGAATATTGCTCAGAGTTCCGTAGGTGGGCTACGGATACTCAGTGGAACGACCCGGCTCTCAGGAGTCAGTTCTGCTCTGGGTTATCTGAAAGGGTTAAGGATGCACTGGCGCTGTATGAGACCCCCCTTTCCCTTGATGCTGTTATGTCCCTCTCTATCAGAATAGATAGACGTCTTAGGGAGAGATCGAAAATTCCGGAGCAATTAGTTACCTCTCCCAAGCAACAGTCAGCCTGTACTGACTTAGATGAGCCTATGCAGCTAGGCGGAACTTCTCGTCAGGTCCGTCCTCCCGAGGTTCGCCGTAGGGGGGGGGCTTGTTTTTTCTGTGGGGGGAGGGGTCATTTCATTAATGTCTGTCCCTCCTTTCTCAAAAACAAAAGACCGTCGGAAAACTACTAACCCCGGGCTGTGCGGAGGATGTCAGCCGGGGGGTATACGTTTCCTCCATACGAACATCTCAATTTGTGTTACTAGCGGTCATTGTTTTTGGTGTTAAGACGGAGTCTATTTCTGTTTTTCTAGACAGTGGAGCAGGGGTAAACTTGATTGATGCCCATTTTGCCCGCACTATGGGTTTGTCTCTCTGTACGCTGCAGAGACCTATTCCCGTATTCGCTATAGATTCTGCTCCTCTGTCTCAGAGAAACCTCACCCACATTGTTCGTAATTTACACCTTCGGGTAGGGGACCACCATAATGAGTGTCTTTCATGTTACGTTCTGGAGGGCCTTCCCTCTCCGGTGGTATTGGGTCTTCCCTGGTTGGTAGCGCACAATCCAGTGGTGGATTGGCAGGCCAGGGAGATATTGGAGTGGAGTGAGCATTGCAGAGAGAATTGCTTAAATAACAATTGCTTAATCGCCTCCATAGCTTCCCTACCTACATTTATTTCGGACTTTGAGGAAGTTTTTTCTGAAAAGGGTTGTCAGAAACTACCACCTCATCGTCCTTATGATTGCCCGGTTAACCTGATTCCCGGGGCAAAATTACCCAAGTCCAGGTTGTATAATCTTTCGGGTCCCGAGAGACAAGCCATGAAAGATTATAACTCCGAGAGTCTGGCTAAGGGACACATCAGACCCTCTTCTTCACCCGTGGCTGCAGGGTTTTTCTTTGTTAAAAAGAAAGATGGGGGCCTGTGTCCTTGCTTAGATTTCCGTGAGTTAAACCAGATAACCATCCGTGACCCATACCCTCTTCCTCTCATTCCTGACCTTTTTAATCAGATTGCGGGTGCTAAGTGGTTCTCCAAACTTGATCTTAGGGGGGCCTACAATCTGATTCGTATCAGGGAAGGGGATGAGTGGAAGACAGCTTTTAACACCCCTGAGGGGCATTATGAAAATCTAGTTATACCTTTCGGTCTGACCAATGCCCCTGCTGTCTTCCAACATTTCGTTAATGATATTTTTAGTCATCTCATCGGCAGGTTTGTAGTCATATACCTAGATGATATCTTAATTTATTCAGCTGATCTGAAAACACATGAGGTGCATGTCAGGCAAGTACTGCAGGTCCTACGGACGAATAAATTATATGCGAAAATTGAAAAATGTGTCTTCGCTGTTCAGGAATTACAGTTCCTGGGATATCTATTATCTGCTTCAGGTTTCCGCATGGATCCTGGGAAGGTCCAGGCAATTTTAGATTGGGATCTTCCTGAGAACCTTAAAGCCCTACAACGGTTTTTGGGTTTCGCTAATTTCTATAGAAAGTTCATTAAAAATTATTCAGTGATCGTTAAACCCCTTACCGACATGACTAGGAAGGGGACGGATTTTTCCAAATGGTCTGACGCCGCTAAAGATGCATTTTCCTCTCTAAAGGAGAGGTTTACCTCGGCACCTGTTCTAATTCAACCTGATGTCTCCCAGCCTTTTATTGTCGAGGTAGATGCGTCAGAGGTGGGAGTGGGAGCTGTATTGTCTCAGGGTCCGTCTCCTGGCAAATGGCGTCCTTGCGCTTTCTTTTCCAAAAAATTATCTTCTGCGGAGAAGAATTATGATATTGGAAATAGGGAACTGTTGGCGATTAAACTGGCGCTTGAAGAGTGGCGTCACTTCTTAGAGGGAGCAATCCACCCCGTCACGGTGATTACGGATCACAAGAACCTTCTGTACCTAGAATCGGCTAAGCGTCTCACCCCTAGACAAGCTAGGTGGTCGCTATTCTTTACCAGATTTAACTTTGTAATCACCTATCGTCCTGGGGCAAAAAATACCAAGGCAGACGCATTATCTCGTAGTTTCCCTGGAGGGGGTAATGTTTGTGATCCGGTACCTATTTTACAAAGAGGAGTGGTTGTCTCTGCTGTACACTCTGTTCTAGAGGGAAAGGTGTTAGAGGCTCAGGGGGACGCCCCGGCCTCTTGCCCCTCAGAGAAATTGTTTGTACCGTTAAACCTGCGTCTTGAATTATTAAAAGAACATCATAATTCGGCACTTGCTGGACACCCGGGTAGTAAAGCAACCTTGGAGCTTTTATCTCGTCGTTTTTGGTGGCCAAGGTTGCGTCAGGATGTAATGGATTTCGTGTCTACTTGTTCTACTTGTGCATGCGCGAAAGTCTCTCATACACGTCCAGCAGGGTCTTTATTGCCACTTTTCATCCCCAATAGGCCATGGACACATCTGTCAATGGATTTCATCACTGACTTACCGTTGTCGGCGGGTAAAACAGTTATCTTGGTAGTAGTAGACAGGTTTAGCAAAATGGTACACTTTATTGCGCTACCCGCACTTCCTAATGCTAAAACTCTCGCTCAGGTGTTTATCAGTGAAATCGTAAAGCTTCACGGGGTCCCTTCCGATGTGGTTTCGGATCGGGGAACCCAGTTTATTTCTAAGTTTTGGAAAGCTTTTTGTTCCCGTTTGGGGGTTCACTTGTCCTTTTCCTCAGCTTTCCATCCTCAGTCGAATGGACAGACTGAGCGTACCAACCAAAACCTAGAAACATATTTAAGGTGTTTTGTGTCTGAAAACCAAGAGTTGTGGTCATCATATTTACCGTTAGCTGAGTTTGCCATAAATAATCATTATCAGGAGTCCACTGGCAAGTCACCATTCCTTGGTGCATACGGTTTTCATCCCCAATTTTGTACTTTCAAAGAGGGGGGGTCTTCTGGGGTTCCCGAAGAGGAAAGGTTTTCTTCATCTCTTTCATCAGTATGGCAGAAGGTGCAAGTTAACTTGAAAAAGATGAGTGGTAAATATAAATGCATGGCCGATAAGAAACGGTCGCCAGGTCCGGACCTAGGAGTTAATGACTATGTGTGGTTGTCTACTAGGAATATTAAGTTGAAGGTTCCTTCTTGGAAACTGGGTCCTAGGTTCATTGGTCCCTATAAAATAGTAGCCGTCATTAACCCTGTGGCTTTTCGCCTGGAGCTACCTCAGACTTTTAAGATCCATAACGTCTTCCATAAATCGTTACTCAAGAAGTATGTTCCACCTCTAGAACCATCGCCGCTGCCACCTCCTCCTGTCATTGTGGCTGTTAATCTGGAGTTTCAAATATCCAGAATTGTTGATTCTCGTCGGGTCCGCCGCTCTCTTCAGTATCTGGTGCATTGGAGGGGTTACGGTCCCGAGGAAAGAATGTGGGTTCCAGCGTCAGAGGTAAACGCCAACAGGTTAATTCAGACTTTCCATGCCTCTCATCCGGAGAGACCTGGTCCTGAGTGTCCGGAGGCCCCTCGTGAAAGGGGGGGGTACTGTCACGAGGGTATCAAGAGCCACGTCTGACTCCGTTATACCCGGGCTCAGGAAGTCGCAGCGGGTGGCTGCGCGCTCTATATCTAAAGATCACGGTGTTTCTTAGTGATTGTTTTCTGTGTTTGCCTTGCTATCCTTTTTGTCTCTCTCAGGGATCCGTAGCTTCTCCTCCTCAGCTGTTTCTTGTCTGCCACTCCCTACCTCCTTATATTCTCCCCTCACACTTCTCTAGTTGCCAGTTATAGAGCTTCCTGCTTGGACATCTATACTGACCCACTGGAGTGGTTAATCCTGGTTGTCGTTCCTGAGTGCTACCCTCCGGATCCCTGTTGGGCTTATTGTTGTCTCCTGTTGTCGCCCACCTGGGAATATATGTTGAGTCTGTGTTGTCTGTCCTCCCCTTGGTGTTTTCCCTTAGAGTTAGTGGTGCGGACTAGTGTTCCCATCGCCCTGTTCACTACCTAGGGCTCAGCTCAGGGAAAGCCAGGGCTTTAGGCACGTGATCGGCGTACGGGTGAGGAACCCGTCTAGGGACGTCAGGGCAGCCAGGTGCCAGCCGCCAGGTGAGTCAGGGGTCACCATCTTCCCTCTCACTTGGGCAGGGCCTTCCTCGTTCCCTCCCTCTGTGTCACGTATGTGATAGCCACACCGACCGTGATAGAGGCTCATTCAACGCCGCTATGTCGGCGTTGTAGACATCTCTATGCGCAGGCGTGGCACAGCACCAATAGCAGATGTTAGACATGCGGGAGACGCTATGCGTCATCAAAGCAGGCCGGCACTCATACGTCACACGGACGTCATTCCAGTCAGCCGCAATGTATTGCCCCATGCGCATGCTCAGTAAAGAGCTTAGCTGAAAGCGCCATCTTGGTAATTGGAAACTTGCCCATAGATCATCACTCTGTGTAGCGCATCCAACCTAGAGCAAAATCGGGCATAGGTGGTCTGAAAAATGCACAAAACTCCCCTAAAATCAGGGTGCCTACATGCCCTACCCAGGCAAAAAGTCCACCGCAACCACGGAATCCGCAGTATCTGCAGGGGTCTCACCTAGGATTCCAAACCACCATCTAACCCGAGAGGGATCTCCTCATCAAGGTACCCAGATGCAACAGAGTGTAAATGGCTCAACACATTATACTGAAGAAATTAAAAATATGTTGAAAAAATTACATCGACGGTGCTATAGTGCCACTAAAACCAATCCCGCGGTGCCTGCCATACCTAGCAAAAACAAAACTAAAAGATGCCATAATATGAAGAAACAAAATACATAATATAGTTGAGTAACCCCCTCCTGAGGTATGCTGCGTACACACCATCCGTGTATTCCATCCCCCACGGTGCTGAGTGTGAGTGATCTAAAAAGAGGAAGAAAAAAATGTTAGAGTAGGAATAAATTGAGCTGTATAACTCTCTAAGTCTGTACACAAGTGGCGAAACGACATCCAGCTAGACACAGGGGGCAAACCAACCAATCCGTGTGACGTATGAGTGCCGGCCTGCTTTGATGACGCATAGCGTCTCCCGCATGTCTAACATCTGCTATTGGTGCTGTGCCACGCCTGTGCATAGAGATGTCTACAACGCCGACATAGCGGCGTTGAATGAGCCTCCCTGCTGGTCGGGTATGTCTGCGATACCACTTCCTTGCTCCTCCCCTTTTACTATTTACACTTAAGTATAATCAGTGTGGACATATTATTTGATCAAGTTTAATGTACCTGATCTATATATACTTTGCACTATGTTTTTGATATATTTAGCATATTTTTTTCAATGTACTATGTAACACTCTGTGTATTTATTTATTATATTGCTGTCATGATTTGTAACACACCCACGGGTGATATGTGATCACATGATTTGTATTTTCCTATATAACTGCCACCATTTGAGTTGTATCCTTGCTTGAGGAAGGCTCATGTTTGGAGCCGAAACGTTGCACCACCTGGGTGAATAAAGGGTTCACTTGCTTTTACTTACCGGAGTGCCGCTCTTTTTTCTGGATTTATTCATTGGGGTCACAAGTCCATTCCCCTTGAGACGTGCACCCGTAGTTCTCCTCTGGAGCCAGTGCTGCCATTTTTCTTTTTTATATATATATATATATATATATATATATATACACACTGCTCAAAAAAATAAAGGGAACACTTAAACAACACAATGTAACTCCAAGTGAATCACACTTCTGTGAAATCAAACTGTCCACTTAGGAAGCAACACTGAGTGACAATCAATTTCACATGCTGTTGTGCAAATGGGATAGACAACAGGTGGAAATTATAGGCAATTAGCAAGACACCCCCAATAAAGGAGTGGTTCTGCATGTGGTGACCACAGACACTTCTCAGTTCCTATGCTTCCTGGCTGATGTTTTGGTCACTTTTGAATGCTGGCGGTGCTTTCACTCTAGTGGTAGCATGAGACGGAGTCTACAACCCACACAAGTGGC
The DNA here is from genome assembly GCF_905171765.1 of Bufo bufo. Taxonomy (NCBI): domain Eukaryota; kingdom Metazoa; phylum Chordata; class Amphibia; order Anura; family Bufonidae; genus Bufo; species Bufo bufo. The sequence continues at coordinate 537,045,264 of NC_053391.1, read as the reverse complement.
TCAGGTAGTGCAGCTTATCCAGGGTGGCACATCAATGCGAGCTGTGGCAAGAAGGTTTGCTGTGTCTGTCAGCGTAGTGTCCAGAGCATGGAGGCGCTACCAGGAGACAGGCCAGTACATCAGGAGATGTGGAGGAGGCCGTAGGAGGGCAACAACCCAGCAGCAGGATCGCTACCTCCGCCTTTGTGCAAGGAGGAACAGGAGGAGCACTGCCAGAGCCCTGCAAAATGACCTCCAGAAGGCCACAAATGTGCATGTGTCTGCTCAAACGGTCAGAAACAGACTCCATGAGGGTGATATGAGGGCCAGACGTCCACAGGTGGGGGTTGTGCTTACAGCCCAACAACGTACAGGACGTTTGGCATTTGCCAGAGAACACCAAGATTGGCAAATTCGCCACTGGCGCCCTGTGCTCTTCACAGATGAAAGCAGGTTCACACTGAGCACATGTGACAGACGTGACAGAGTCTGGAGACGCCATGGAGAACGTTCTGCTGCCTGCAACATCCTCCAGCATGACCGGTTTGGCATTGGGTCAGTAATGGTGTGGGGTGGCATTTCTTTGGAGGGCCGCACAGCCCTCCATGTGCTCGCCAGAGGTAGCCTGACTGCCATTAGGTACCTAGATGAGATCCTCAGACCCCTTGTCAGACCATATGCTGGTGCGGTTGGCCCTGGGTTCCTCCTAATGCAAGACAATGCTAGACCTCATGTGGCTGGAGTGTGTCAGCAGTTCCTGCAAGACGAAGGCATTGATGCTATGGACTGGCCCGCCCTTTCCCCAAACCTGAATCCAATTGAGCACATCTGGGACATCATGTCTCGCTCTATCCACCAACGTCACGTTGCACCACAGACTGTCCAGGAGTTGGCAGATGCTTTAGTCCAGGTGTGGGAGGAGATCCCTCAGGAGACCGTCCGCCACCTCATCAGGAGCATGCACAGGCGTTGTAGGGAGGTCACACAGGCACGTGGAGGCCACACACACTACTGAGCCTCATTTTGACTTGTTTTAAGGACATTACATCAAAGTTGGATCAGCCTGTAGTGTGCTTTTCCACTTTAATTTTGAGTGTGACTCCAAATCCAGACCTCCATGGGTTGAAAAATTTGATTTCCATTTTTTTTTTTTTGTGTGATTTTGTTGTCAGCACATTAAACTATGTAAAGAACAAAGTATTTTAGAAGAATATTTAATTAACTCAGATCTAGGATGTGTTATTTTTGTGTTCCCTTTATTTTTTTGAGCAGTGTATATATGCAGTGGCGTAGAGTCAGGCTTGAATCCTATGAGGCAGTAGAACGGCACAGGAGATTGCGATTACCTCACCGTGACCGCCTGCGTCGAGTCTCGCAAGATGACGTGATGACGCGGCGCTCAAAGGCACAATGAGGCGTTCGTGACTGCCTGTGGCGGGATGTCACTGCCTGCGCTGGGACGGCACAAGCGGTGATGAAGTGAGGAAGAGAGGTGAGTTAGTATATTTTGTTTTTTGTGTAACTACCCTAAGGCAGGCCATACTGGGGGCACTATGGAGGTGGGGGACATTATCAGTTTAAATAGAAGAAAAAACAAAGAAGAGGGGCCACATTATATATTATACAGAGGGGCCACATTATACAGAATGGGCCAAAATATACAGTTGCAAGAAAAAGTATGTGAACCCTTAGGAATGATATGGATTTCTGCACAAATTGGTAATAAAATGTGATCTGACCTTCATCTAAGTCACAACAATAGACAATCACAGTCTGCTTAAACTAATAACACACAAAGAATTAAATGTTACCATGTTTTTATTGAACACACCATGTAAACATTCACAGTGCAGGTGGAAAAAGTATGTGAACCCTTGGATTTAATAACTGGTTGAACCTCCTTTGGCAGCAATAACTTCAACCAAACGTTTCCTGTAGTTGCAGATCAGACGTACACAACGGTCAGGAGTAATTCTTGACCATTCCTCTTTACAGAACTGTTTCAGTTCAGCAATATTCTTGGGATGTCTGGTGTGAATCGCTTTCTTGAGGACATGCCACAGCATCTCAATCTACTATATTTATTATTTGTAATCTGTAGTGTTACATAGGACTGCAGGTGACATCTACTACATTATCGGTAAAAAGGGGCGTGTCCACATGTTGGGGGGGCGCAAAACATGGCTTGCCCGGGTGCTGGCAACCCACGTTATGCCACTGTATATATATATATATGTATATATATATATATATATATATACACAGTGCTGCCCATAATTATTCATACCCTTGGCAAATCTTGACTTAAAGTAACTTTTATTCAACCAGCAAGTCATTTTTTGACAGGAAATGACATAGGTGTCTCCCAAAAGATAATAAGACGATGTACAAGATGCATTATTTTGGGGGGGGGAAACATTTCTCAGCTTTTATTTACATTTGAGCAAAAAGTGTCCAGTCCAAAATTATTCATATCCTTCACAAACTTTCACAGTCTATGGGCAAATGAAAAGTTCTATACTATTCCAAATAGTCCGAGCTGTTCTAAAGCAGCCTAATTACCCTGATTAATTGGGAACAGCTGTTTTAATCAACTCAACAAGTGAAAAACAGAAGCTCTCTGCAATCGGTTTGTGGACAGTCATGGCTAAGACAAAGGAACTCAGTGAGGACTTAAAATTGAATAAAAGTAACTTTAAGTAAAAATTTGCCAGGGGTATGAATAATTATGGGCAGCACTGTGTATATATATATATATATATATATATATATAGTAAGGACTCTCTCAGGGGGTCGCAATTACAGATTTGTCTTCTGACAACGGGGTTCAAGTCCAAGTGGCGCTTTATTTTTGGCACTTCAGCACCATCACAAACATAAACATCAAAATAAACACCTGCCCGTCTCGGCTCTACCTAATACATGAGTCTATCTTACCTATAGAGCGCAGTCCACAAAACAGAGTATTAGATCCGGCTTTCCTCAGCCTCGTGGCCCCTCAGCCCTCCATACCGAGACGACACAGAGCCTCTGCAGGCTTCAGTTTCCAAGTCCCACTGGACTTCTACACTGAGGGCTGGTTTACTGGTTTATCCCCCCCAGTGATTACATCCAGCTGGCCTTACCTATGGTGGTATAGGGGTGTGGAGTGGAATATCCACCCCCTCCAGACTTCTATCAAGTATGAGGCCTGTCACTGCCTCACTATATATCTATATATATATATATATATATATATATATATATGTATACACAGTATATATGTGAAGGACCTCGTGGAGGCTAACTTGCAGCAGTGGGAGGCTAACCAGCTACTATTGCAACATGTGATGGCATTGCAAGCTGCAGGAGCGTCCCACAACGTCCATGATGCCCGGAAAGCTGTCTGTGCGGCGATCCCTAAGATGACCCCCTCGGATGACGTCAAGAGTCAAGACCTATCTGGCGGTGTTTGAAAAGGTGTCTGTGAGAGAAAAATTACCCCGAGACCAGTGGGCTGAGGTCGTCGCTCCGTTCCTGGGTTCCACATCTCATTGGGTAACCACAGCAGAACTGATTCTGGGGACAACTTGATTTGTGTCGCACACAAACGATTGACCTCGCCTTCCACCATTTTCCAGAATCTCTGGATGAGAGGGCAATCCTAGAAGATATGGAGGAGGGAGCCCGAACCCTGCCCACACCTGCAGCATTTGTCACTTTGAGATAGGCCAGCTATGAATAATTTTGTCGGGTAATTATACCACCTGGTCAAAACTTTGAAGGAGTGTTCCTGTATGCGTACACATTTGGAAAATCAATGTGATTTAAGCTTTATTGTGACCAGTTCTGCCTCCGTAAAGGACCTTTTCAGCTCCCGCTCCCAACTCCCAATGAATGCAGGTCGTTTTGATAGGGCTTTCGAAAGCAAAGAGTGGTATAGGAATGAGATCCACCTGAGACACTTGGCTTGTGGTTTCAAAGCCCTCTCCAACCATGTGGGGTCCTTAGGCACATTGCTCTGGGGAATGATCCTCTTCAAGGAGCACGATTGTTCATGGATAACACCCCAGAGCAATAGCCTGAGACATTGCCCTCTAAACCTACCCCTGAAAGGACGTCTTTAAGGGACTTCCCCTTGAAAATAGACCAGAAGCTGGGGACACTGGCCCTAGATGGTAAAACGTAATAGGGAATCAGGTGAGCTGGTAAGTAGACAGGTGGATGCGACAAGATCTGGGTCTCTCCTTGTAAGGAGCACATGACTGAATATATGCCTTTCGTGAGACCAGTAAATGTTGAGTGTGGCGTAGCAATTCCCCACAGTTTAGCCCACTGCTGGTCGTTTAGTGAGGCCTTTTCAATGTCAGCGCCTAATGGGGGATGGCCTTCCACACATAGCGAGATCCATCTCCTCAGTTAAATCGCTTTGTAGTACATAAGAGCGTCTGGCATCCCAAAGCCTCCAAGAGAAGGAGGGTCAGATGTGTGTATGATATTCAAGGTTTCTTTGTTCCCCATAGGAAAGAGGAAAAGATGGATCTCACCATGCTGAATAATTTTTGAGTCAGGAAAATGGGGACCATTTGCATGAGGTACAGAAGTTTGGGCATAACATAGGTGCTCAACAGGTTATTTCTACCCATCCAGGAGACATAAGGTATTGAGAGAGATGACAGCATCCTTTTGATGTCCCCCATCAAAGGGGTGTAATTCACGCCGTACAGATCTGAAATGTCCTTGATCAAATATATGCCTAAGTATTTCAATTTGGACAGCTGCCATTGAAAAGGAAGTGTCTTTTTCAGTTTACTGACTAATTCTGAAGGCGCTGATATATTGAAAGCTTCCGATTTAGTGTAATTCACTTTGAAGTTGGAGGCAGTCCCAAACTCCTCGAATAACTCCAATATATGAGGGAATGCTGTGTCTGGATTAGTGATGAGGATTAGCAAGTCATCAGCAAATGCTGCATTTTGATGGCATACTCCTCCAACCTGTAAACCTTGTATATGCTCGTGCTCTCTAATGGCTTGGAGTAACGTTTCCATGACTAAGATGAATAAGGTGGGAGACAGAGGGCACCCCTGTCTCGTCTCATTCGAAATCTCAAAGGGAGCAGACAGGGTGCCATTCACCCTGATCCTAGCACTAGGGTGCTTGTAAAGGGACATAATTGCTTGTGCAAATTTGTTTGGTATTCCAAAGTGAAGTAAGACAGATTGGAGGAAAGCCCAGCACACTCTGTCAAAGGCCTTCTCAGCATCAGTGCTGAGTAAGACCAAAGGAACTTTTTTTGACACTGCGTGCTTTATGGCATGTATGAACCTTACGGAGTTGTGATTACCCTCCCTACCCTTAACAAACCCGGTCTGTTCAGGGTGAACCAGGCCAGGGACTAGAGGACTATGTCTACTTGCTAACACCTTTGCCCAGATCTTAACATCCACATTTATCAAGGATATGGGACGGTATGAAGCACATAAAATGGCAAAATGGTTATTGTGGCATAGAGAGCTTGCTTGGGGAGCGTATCACCTAAAAGGAGTGCGTTGCACCAGGCTGTCAATCTGAGAATCATAATTGGGGAGAATTTTTTGTAGTAGCCTATAGGGAGGCCATCAGGACCTTGGGCCTTCTCCAGAGGCATAGATTTCAGGGTTTCTGAAATTTCCTCCTCAATTATCGGTGACACTAGTTGTGCTCTTGCTTCATCTGAGAGACTGGGTAACGTGAGCTTGGCCAAAAACCTGTTTATAGCAGTTGATTTAGGTGGGTCTCCCTCAACTACTGTGTTATCCGATAAATTATAAAGTTGACTATAAAAGGTCGCAAACTCTTTGGCAATTTCTTTTGTTTCTACCGTCTTGCGGCCCGAGCTAGTTGTAATGGAATGTACTGTATATACCCTGATTCCCTGTGTTTTTTAATAAGATGAGACATCATTTTGTTGCCTCTATCCCCGTAGGCGTAAAACTTATATTTGGCATACTGGTATTGTTTGGCATACTGGACATTCAAGAGGTCCTTAAGTTGTTGACGCAGGGACACCAGATCTGTCTGAGCTTGGGTGAAATGGGACCGTTTCTGGATCTTTTCAATAGTGGAGATTTGCGCTATAGGAGAATCTAGAATCTTTTGGCGTTCACTTTTGAGTCTTACCCCTAGGCTTATGATTTCCCCCTGTATGAAGGCTTTATGGGCCTTCTAGTTTGAAACCGATGTGTCACCTGGAGGGTTCTCTTTAAAGTAATTGTTTAGTTTTTGGGAAATAGTTGAAACATCTGATGGTCTGTCAAGCAACGTTTCATTCAGTCTCCAGACCCACTCCCGCTCAGGTAATTCTTTGAAGGAGATTGTAGCAGAAATCGGTGCATAGTCCGACACAGTTATTGCACCTATATCTACCCTCTTAAGTGCACCTGCTAGACTAGTTGGAACTAGAATGTAATCTAATCTCTGGAACGAGGAGTGAGGTAGAGACTGGAACGAATAGTCCCTGGAGGACGGGTTGAGGAGTCTCCAAGAGTCTGTCAGGCGCAATTCATTAAGGGATTTGTGGATACTACTAAGGGATTTCTGAGAGTGTACAGAGAGACCTGTGGAAGAATCCAAGAGAGGTTTTAAGGCAATGTTAAGGTCGCCCCCCACCATGACGACACCTTTCACTAGTTGCCTAAGCTTGATAAGGGTGTTCTTAATCCACTTAGCCTGGCCCTTATTAGGGGCGTAAAGGCAGGCTAGGGTGAGTTTAAGGTTACCTAGTGTACCCTTAACAAATAGGTATTGCCCTTCCGCATCAGGTATAACAATTGTAGAAGTGAATGGGGTGTTTTTGCCTATGCCTATACTTACTCCCCTGGAGGAGGAAATATAGGTGCTATGAAACCATTGTGAATATTGCCGCTGTGGGAATTTAGGAATTCTATCACCCTGCAAGTGTGTCTCCTGTAAGAAGCATATCCCCGCTCCTGATTTCTTTAGCATTGTAAGGATTTGCGACCTTTTCTGGGGGGTGTTCATTTCCTTTACATTGAATGAGGTGAACGTGATGTAAGCCATATACAAATCGTTTTTCTAATCTCATTGTATCTAGCGACCTCTGATGTCTGGCTATACTTATATGAGGTGAGTAAATGTACAATACAAACCAATGAAAAAACGCAATACACATGCGAAATACAAATGTGAACATGAACATAAATAGAGCTCCCCTACTGTTGGCGTCAGGGGAGGAAAGTGTGGGAGCAGCAGGAATTAGACAAGTCATTCCTAACCTGGTTCCACAGACCGGCCCCATATGTGACAGGTTGTAGACAAAGGACCCGTTTATACTACCCAGACCCAGTACTACACAATACTATAACTTGGTAATGTTGAGGCCGTTATAGAAACTGCTAACTAACCGGAGGCTGGTGATGGCAGACGCAATTACCCAAACATAAGACCCAGTATACAATTTGCGAGCCATGGGTCTAATGAGAAGGGTGTAAATACTCCTCCAGGACAGTTCTGAGGGTCAGCCCAGTGGTTTCCTCTGGCCTGGATGCTTGAATCTTCTAACTTCGGACCAGGCGGCCATTTTAGGCAGAGGGGGCAGCTGGGCTAGTTGAAGGGCTTGAGGTAGCAATGATGGAATGTCCAACGGTTCCATGTTGAGCAGTGGCCAGATTTTGTTGAGATCCGCTAGGGATTTGATGACACATCGCTTGCCCGCTACGGTCGTTTGTAGGCCAAAGGGAAACAGCCAGCAATAAGCGATTTTCAGCGACCTGAGGTGATCGCATAAGGGTTTGAGAATCCACCTTTTCTGTAGCGTGGATGGCGCGATGTCTTGGAAGAAGGAGACTGGGTGGCCACCATGGGACAAGTTAGGGAGATCTCTGGCTCCTTTCAGAATGGCTGCGGTGTCCAGGTAACTCAACAGACCGCAAACCACGTCTCTTGGCGGTTGTCCCTCCTTGGGAGGTGGCCTCAGGGATCTATGAACCCTCTCAATTGTAATAACTTGAGCTCTGTCCGCACCCAGTATATTACTAAACAGATTCGACATGGCCGCTGGTAGGTCATCATGAGGGACCGTCTCAGGTAAGCCTTTTACTCTCACATTTTTACGGCGGCTCCTATTCTCTTGGTCCTCTATCAGACCAAAAGCGGTGTCTAAAGCAGCATTATGGGCCGCAAAGTTTTCCGCCAAGGCTGAGCTGTGAGCCACATGTCGAAACTGATTCTCTTTTAACAGTTCAACTCTATGGCCAACATGTCGCATTTCCGCTTTTATGTCTGCTAGCTCCTTTATAACTGGAGCGAGAGCCCCCTCAAGAGTCTTTTTAAGGTACCTCTTTGAGAAAGTGGCTGTGTCCGACAGTGTTCCTTCTTCTTTAGAATCGGCAGCGCTATCTGATTCGTACGCCTCTGCTGTCATCTCCGGAGCTCGCTTAGGACTCAGCGCCATCTTGGCTTCAGGTGCTGCAGCGGTCAGCGGTTTCTTTTTCAGGAACTGCGTCATCTCCACCTGGGTTTTCTTCACCCCACTGGGTTCAGGACGATCCCTGGGTCGGTCTCTAGCGATTTTCACCATGTTGGTGGGTCTTGAAGCTAAATAGCAAGCTGGAAGCTGGTCTGTGTGATGGGAGCTGCAGCTCAGGAGTCCGTCTTGGCGCTCAGCTAGGCTCCGCCCCCATCAGTGGGAATTTAACCCGGCTGAACCTGCCAGGCCACAGTACTATGAACTATTACACCGGTTGCAAAAAATGGCTGCAGCCTGACGTTTTGACTCCCACTGCTATGCTGGACCGTCTGCTGGCGGATGTGTTCTGGAGGGCTTTGCCTAACCCTCTCCAGCACTGGATCGGCCAGGTGTCTCCAGGTAATTCCTTGGAGATGGTAGACCTGGTCGAGCGCTACGAGGCCACCAGAAATCTACAGGGGGGTTATTTTGTGAGGGGGCCAGTCAAACGATGGAAATCTCCACCCCAGACCCGGCGGCCAGTGCAGATCCAACCCCGGTGGTCTGCTGGCGATGTCAGGAGCCTGGACACATAAGGGCCGACTGTCCCCATTGGGGGGAACCCATGGACACCAACTATGGCTACTGTCACTCATTATATGCCAGAAAGTTGTGTGCCACAAGAACCTCACAGACTATGGACAATAGCCACCTGTGCCAGGTGGAAGTGGGGGACACTCTGGCAGTGGCACTGCTGGATTCAGGGAGCCTGGTATCCCTGGTAAGAGCTGCCCTGGTGCGGCCTGCCGAGTATACTGGCCAAAAGGTCGGCGTAGTCTGTATCCATGGGGACTTGAAGGACTATCCCACCACATTGGTCTGTCTATTAACGGTGGCCGGCAGGTGGACTCATGAGGTGGCTGTCGCCACAGGGCTACATTATGAATTAATAATTGGGAGAGACTTCCCCGGATTCCCGTCACTATGTCCTGAGGCGAGAGTCACCAATACACATGAGACAGATGTAACCCTAGCAGAGTGGCCCGGGTCAGGGGGGAGACCAGAAGCCTGGGAACCTGAGTCCAAAGGGCCAGCGGTAGGGGTGACCGCCGCTTCGGTGGAGGAGGGGGAGACAACCCCGCTAAGTGTGATGGTAGGAGACGTGGAGGACTTGCCACCCGGTCCGGAGTTGGCAGACCTCAACGTCTCCGGAGATAATTTTGGTACATCACAGTACCAGGACCCGACTCTATCTCGAGCCTGGGAAAATGTAGTAGTGGTTGAAGGTGAGCCGCAACAACCGGGGGCCGAGTCTATGTTCCCCCATTTTCTGGTTCATCAGGAGATGCTGTACAGAGTAAATCAACTACGGGGTGAGCATATTGAACAGCTGGTTGTGCCCAAAGCGTATCGCAAGCTCGTGTTGGATTTAGCCCACCAACATGTTCTTGAGAGACACCTGGGCTATCAGAAAGCGCAGGAGCGGATTCTACAGCGATTCTACTGGCCCAGTGTGTTCAGAGAGGAAGAAGAGTATTGCAAGTCTTGCCCAACCTGCCAGATAACCAGCCCCCAGGCACATTTCCGTAGTCCTCTGGTCCCTCTCCCGATTATTGAGGTTACATTCGAGCGGATCGCTATGGATCTCATAGGCCCAGTACCGAAGTCAGCTAGAGGGCACCAGCACATCCTGGTCGTCCTCTTCTACGCCAAGCGGTACCCAGAGGCGGTGTCAGCCAAACTTATAGCTAAGGAGTTAATAGAGATGTTTTCTCGAGTGGGTCTGCCTAAGAAGGTTCTAACTGACCAAGGGACCCCGTTTATGTCCAAGGTCATGAAGGAACTCTGTAAGTTGCTCCACATAAAACAGTTACGGACATCCGTGTATCATCCGCAAACGGATGGCCTGGTACAGAGGTTTAATCAGACGTTAAAAAAATATGTTGAAAAGAGTGGTGTCTAAGGATGGGAGGGACTGGGACCTTCTTCTGCCTTATCTCATGTTCGCAGTGCGAGAGGTGCACCAGACCTCTACCGGGTTCTCGCCCTTCGAACTTCTATACGGCAGGCACCCTCACGGTTTGTTGTTTGTCGCCAAAGAGGTGTGGGAACAACAAACCACACCGCACGAAAGTGTTGTTGAGTACGTCACCCAGATGCAGGGACGGATGGAAACAGTGTTACCTCTGGTTAGGGAGCATATGGAGACAGCGCAGCGAGCCCAGAGTAGGGTCTATAATCAGCAGGCTCGGGTCGGAAACTTTAACCCGGGTGATCGGGTGTTAGTTCTGGTACCGACTGTAGACAGTAAGTTCCTAGCTAGGTGGCAGGGGCCCTACAAGGTACTTGAAAAAATTGGAGAGGTAGATTACAAAGTACACCAGCCAGGGAGGCGAAAGCCGGAGCAGGTGTACCATGTGAATCTGCTCAAGCTATGGAAGAAAAGGGAAACCTGTACGGAAGACAGCCCACGCCCAGGGTTCCTAGGGAAAGCGGTTTCGGCCACTCGGTCTGAAGCAGGGGAAGCGGCTGCCACAGTGAAAATTGCTGACAGCCTCTCCTCTAAACAGGCTCAGGAAGCCAGGGAGTTCATTAGTCGGAACACGGATGTGTTCTCAGACCTCCCTGGACGCACGTCCGTAATCCGGCATGACATTATCACTGAGCCTCAGGCGAAAGTCCGGTTAAAACCGTACTGGGTACCCGAGGCTCGGCGACAAGCCATCACGGAGGAAGTGCAGCTAATGCTCCCTCCATCTGGGTGTCATCGAGGAGTTAAAAAGTGAGTGGGCCAGTCCGATAGTATTAATACCCAAGCAAGACGGGACATTGCGGTTCTGTAATGACTTCCGCAAACTTAATGAGGTGTCCAAGTTTGACGCATATCCCATGCCCCGAGTGGATGAGCTTATTGAAAAGTTGGGCCAAGCCCGGTATTTTTCTGTGTTGGACCTCACCAAAGAGTACTGGCAAGTAACCTTGACGGAGGCTGCCAAAGAAAAAACGGCTTTCGTCACGCCAGAGGGGCTGTATCAGTACAAGGTATTACCCTTTGGTCTACATGGCGCTCCCGCCACGTTTCAAAGGCTAATGGATATTGTACTCCGTCCACATCGTCGATATGCTTCGGCGTACCTGGACGATATCATTATCCATAGCACCGACTGCGAAAGTCACCTAACTAAAGTACAGGCTGTAGTGGACTCCCTTAGGAAGGCTGGCTCTGGCTTAACCGCTAACCCAAAATAGTGCACAATAGGGTTGGAAGAGACCAAGTACCTGGGGTATGTAATTGGGCGCGGAATGATCAAACCTCAGGTGAACAAAATTGAGGCAATTAGGAATTGTCCCCGACCTGTCACTACTCGGCAAGTAAAGTCGTTTCTGGGTATGATGGGGTACTATATGAGGTTTGTCCCCAATTTTGCTACAGTCGCCGCACCATTGACAGGCCATTTGCAGGGACGCAAGTCAGTGACGGTCCACTGGAATGAGCAGGCGGAAAAGGCTTTCTCAGCTTTGAATTCGGCCCTGTGTGGGTCCCCGGTTTTGGTGATGCCCGACTTCAAAAGGGTTTATAGTGCAGACCGATGCCTCTGAGGTAGGTCTCGGTGCTGTACTGTCTCAAGATGTTGACGGGGAGGAGCATCCCGTTGTCTTCCTCAGCCGGAAGCTCACCCCAGCCAAGACTAGGTACAGTATAGAGGAGAGAGAGTGCCTGGCCGTCAAGTGGACACTCGAGTCTCTCCGCTATTATCTTTTGGGGAGAAAGTTCCGTCTGGTGACTGACCACTCCCCTCTCAAGTGGATGAGCCAGGCCAAAGACAGGAATGCTCGGGTCACCAGATGGTTCTTATCTTTGCAAAACTTTAAGTTTTCCGTGGAACACAGGGCAGACTGGTTACAGGGAAACGCGGATGCCCTGTCCCGGGTCCACTGTCTGGCAAGTGTTCACCCCCTCAGGGTTGAACAAAGGGGGGAGGTATGCAAGAAGGGACAAGGGGCCGTCATTGACGGAAGATACATGCCACCGAGGTTCCTGGCCTCGGTGAGGTAAGAACCGGATTTTTCCCTGAAGTGTCAGTTTTAAGTTGCAGTCTGACACTTCAGCTGTTAGTATGAATGTAAAGCCGATCCGGGCCGGTTCTTATTGGGAGCAGCCAAAGAGCAGGGTGGGTGGCTGTTCCCCATGGTTCCAGGACGGGTCTTGGGCTGGGATATAAAAACCCAGCCAGCATGTTCAGCTGGTGTGGATTATCCTCCATGACAGAGAAGCTGAGGAGTCTGTGGTTTGAGACACTGAGGCCATCTATTTGTGAGAGCCGCAGGCTGGGGAAACAGGCTTCTAAAGCCTACTGCGGACTGCGGGTGAAAATCATCTGCTGACCAGGTGAAGTATTTTTGCACTGTGGACTTTTTGTGATGTGAACAAGCACCAAAACTGAACACTTACTTTTGGCTTGTTTTTGTTTGCTATGTGTGAATAAACACTGAACTTTGATTTACAACCTTGTTTTTGCCTCTGTACTGCGTCCGCTTACCCTGCCTACCATAGTGAATCCCCACAATATATATATATAATCACAATTTGAATTTTTAGCCTTTCATTTGATATATGAAACAAATAATCATACCAGACAGAATATAACTGGTTGTTGACATGACAACGCTTAATATCTTATAAGTATTCATCATTTACACAGAAATTGAAAAGATGATAGAAAACAACATCTATTTTATTTGATCAGTTCATACTGATTGAAAGTGCATTTCCCTTCTGACATTAGGGTCTTGACATAAAAATATATATACAGTTGTGGCCAAAAGTTTTGAGAATGACACAAATATTAGTTTTCACAAAGTTTGCTGCTAAACTTCTTTTAGTTCTTTGTTTCAGTTGTTTCTGTGATGTAGTGAAATATAATTACACGCACTTCATACTTTTCAAAGGCTTTTATCGACAATTACATGACATTTATGCAATGAGTCAGTATTTGCAGTGTTGGCCCTTCTTTTTCAGGACCTCTGCAATTCGACGGGGCATGCTCTCAATCAACTTCCGGGCCAATTCCTGACTGATAGCCATCCATTCTTTCATAATCACTTCTTGGAGTTTGTCAGAATTAGTGGGTTTTTGTTTGTCCACCCGCCTCTTGAGGATTGACCACAAGTTCTCAATGGGATTAAGATCCGGGGAGTTTCCAGGCCATGGACCCAAAATGTCAACGTTTTGGTCCCCGAGCCACTTAGTTATCACTTTTGCCTTATGGCACGGTGCTCCATCGTGCTTGAAAATGCATTGTTCTTCACCAAACTGTTGTTGGATTATTGGAAGAAGTTGCTGTTGGAGGGTGTTTTGGTACCATTCTTTATTCATGGCTGTGTTTTTGGGCAAAATTGTGAGTGAGCCCACTCCCTTGGATGAGAAGCAACCCCACACATGAATGGTCTCAGGATGCTTTACTGTTGGCAGTACATAGGACTGATGGTAGCGCTCACCTTTTCTTCTCCGGACAAGACTTTTTCCAGATGCCCCAAACAATCGGAAAGAGGCTTCATCGGAGAATATGACTTTGCCCCAGTCCTCAGCAGTCCATTCACCATACTTTCTGCAGAAGATCAATCTGTCCCTGATGGTTTTTTTTGGAGAGAAGTGGCTTCTTTGCTGCCCTTCTTGACACCAGGCCATCTTCCAAAAGTCTTTGCCTCACTGTGCGTGCAGATGCGCTCACACCTGCCTGCTGCCATTCCTGAGCAAGCTCTGCACTGGTGGCACTCCGATCCCGCAACTGAATCCTCTTTAGGAGACTATCCTGGCGCTTGCTGGACTTTCTTGGACGCCCTGAAGCCCTCTTAACAAGAATTGAACCTCTTTCCTTGAAGTTCTTGATGATCCTATAAATTGTTGATTGAGGTGCAATGTTAGTAGCCACAATATCCTTGCCTGTGAAGCCATTTTTATGCAACGCAATGATGGCTGCACGCGTTTCTTTGCAGGTCACAATGGTTAACAATGGAAGAACAATGATTTCAAGCATCACCCTCCTTTTAACATGTCAAGTCTGCCATTTTAACCCAATCAGCCTGACATAATGATCTCCAGTTTTGTGCTCGTCAACATTCTCACCTGAGTTAACAAGACGATTACTGATTGGAATTGAGCCTACCTCTTGGAAAAGGTGGAGACTCTTCTAACCTGCTGATGTATGGGATTGACCCGTAGTGACTTTTTGCGGGATGGCTACGGCAGTTTGTTATCAGGATATGGAGCAAAATAATGATCGGGCAATGCTCCCTTTTCCAATATGGCGGACACCAGACAGGAGACGCTGTATGCGCATGCGCAGCGTTTGTTGGCAATTGGTGAAGGATTCTGAGTGTCACTGCATTGTGCGCCGCTTACGTCATCAACATGTGACGTTGCGACGCACGTGCGTCTCCAAGTGGACGCCTGGCAGTGACGTGGATGCTAGGGGGACATGCGCAGTGGTATCGCAAGGACGCGCTGTACAGCGCGATGGTCTATGTGGGTGCTAACACTTCCCAGGTATCAATCTACTAATTTCCTCCTCCCGCACATGTTTATTATTATGGTTTATGCAGCAATCATGTTTGGATATAATGCAGCTGTAAACAATCATGTATTTACAGAGATATGAATTGTAATTTTGTTGTCATATGCACTTCATGCACTTATTGTACTTGTCACCTTATTTATTACATCCACTTTGATCTGTTCTTGTATATTTGTAATGTTTTACTGATCAATTTTTTTAAAGTACCAATTACGTTGAAGCACTAATTGTTATGATTGATACACCTTTATATGTAACTTGCTCACTTCTTACCAATGCTTGAGAAAGGCTCATGCACGAGCCGAAATTTCGCTTTTGCCACCATCCGGGTGAATAAACACACACTGTTTTATTGAAGATTTATCTGGAGTGCAGTCCGATTTTCTTGTTCTATATATATATATATATACAGTGGGATGCAAAAGTTTGGGCAACCTTGTTAATCGTCATGATTTTCCTGTATAAATCGTTGGTTGTTACGATAAAAAATGTCAGTTAAATATATCATATAGGAGACACACACAGTGATATTTGAGAAGTGAAATGAAGTTTATTGGATTTACAGAAAGTGTGCTATAATTGTTTAAACAAAATTAGGCAGGTGCATAAATTTGGGCACTGTTGTCATTTTATTGATTCAAAAACCTTTAGAACTAATTATTGGAACTCAAATTGGCTTGGTAAGCTCAGTGACCCCTGACCTACATACACAGGTGAATCCAATTATGAGAAAGCGTATTTAAGGGGGTCAATTGTAAGTTTCCCTCCTCTTTTAATTTTCTCTGAAGAGTAGCAACATGGGGTCTCAAAACAACTCTCAAATGACCTGAAGACAAAGATTGTTCACCATCATGGTTTAGGGGAAGGATACAGAAAGCTGTCTCAGAGATTTCAGCTATCTGTTTCCACAGTTCGGAACATATTGAGGAAATGGAAGACCACAGGCTCAGTTCAAGTTAAGGCTCGAAGTGGCAGACCAAGAAAAATCTCGGATAGACAGAAGCGACGAATGGTGAGAACAGTCAGAGTCAACCCACAGACCAGCACCAAAGACCTACAACATCATCTTGCTGCAGATGGAGTCACTGTGCATCGTTCAACCATTCGGCGCACTTTACACAAGGAGATGCTGTATGCGAGAGTGATGCAGAGGAAGCCTTTTCTCCGCCCACAGCACAAAAAGTGCCGCTTGAGGTGGGCTAAAGCACATTTGGACAAGCCAGCTTCATTTTGGAATAAGGTGCTGTGGACTGATGAAACTAAAATTGAGTTATTTGGCCTTAACAAGGGGTGTTATACATGGAGGAAAAAGAACACATCATTCCAAGAAAAACACCTGCTACCTACAGTAAAATATGGTGGTGGTTCCATCATGCTGTGGGGCTGTGTGGCCAGTGCAGGGACTGGGAATCTTGTCAAAGTTCAGGGACGCATGGATTCCACTCAGTATCAGCAGATTCTGGAGACCAATGTCCAGGAATCAGTGATAAAGCTGAAGCTGTGTCGGGGCTGGATCTTTCAACAAGACAACGACCCTAAACACTGCTCAAAATCCACTAAGGCATTTATGCAGAGGAACAAGTACAACGTTCTGGAATGGCCATCTCAGTCCCCAGACCTGAATATAATTGAAAATTTGTGGTGTGACTTAAAGAGAGCTGTCCATGCTCGGAAGCCATCAAATCTGAATGAACTAAAGATGTTTTGTAAAGAGGAATGGTCCAAAATACCTTCAACCAGAATCCAGACTCTCATTGGAACCTACAGGAAGCGTTTAGAGGCTGTAATTTCTGCAAAAGTAGGATCTACTAAATATTGATTTCATTTCTTTTTTGTGGTGCCCAAATTTATGCACCTGCCTAATTTTGTTTAAACAATTTTGCACACTTTCTGTAAATCCAATAAACTTCATTTCACTTCTCAAATATCACTGTGTGTGTCTCCTATATGATATATTTAACTGACATTTTTTATCGTAACAACCAACGATTTATACAGGAAAATCATGACGATTAACAAGGTTGCCCAAATTTTCGCATCCCACTGTATATATATATATATATATATACACTCACCTAAAGAATTATTAGGAACACCTGTTCTATTTCTCATTAATGCAATTATCTAGTCAACCAATCCCATGGCAGTTGCTTCAATGCATTTAGGGGTGTGGTCCTGGTCAAGACAATCTCCTGAACTCTAAACTGAATGTCAGAATGGGAAAGAAAGGTGATTTAAGCAATTTTGAGCGTGGCATGGTTGTTGGTGCCAGACGGGCCGGTCTGAGTATTTCACATTCTGCTCAGTTACTGGGATTTTCACGCACAACCATTTCTAGGGTTTACAAAGAATGGTGTGAAAAGGGAAAAACATCCAGTATGCGGCAGTCCTGTGGACAAAAATGCCTTGTGGATGCTAGAGGTCAGAGGAGAATGGGCCGACTGATTCAAGCTGATAGAAGAGCAACGTTGACTGAAATAACCACTCGTTACAACCGAGGTATGCAGCAAAGCATTTATGAAGCCACAACACACACAACCTTGAGGCAGATGGGCTACAACAGCAAAAGACCCCACCGGGTACCACTCATCTCCACTACAAATAGGAAAAAGAGGCTACAATTTGCACGAGCTCACCAAAATTGGACTGTTGAAGACTGGAAAAATGTTGCCTGGTCTGATGAGTCTCGATTTCTGTTGAGACATTCAAATGGTAGAGTCCGAATTTGGCGTAAACAGAATGAGAACATGTATCCATCCTCTGATGGCTACTTCCAGCAGGATAATGCACCATGTCACAAAGCTCGAATCATTTCAAATTGGTTTCTTGAACATGACAATGAGTTCACTGGACTAAAATGGCCCCCACAGTCACCAGATCTCAACCCAATAGAGCATCTTTGGGATGTGGTGGAACGGGAGCTTTGTGCCCTGGATGTGCATCCCTCAAATCTCCATCAACTGCAAGATGCTATCCTATCAATATGGGCCAAGATTTCTAAAGAATGCTATCAGCACCTTGTTGAATCAATGCCACATAGAATTAAGGCAGTTCTGAAGGCAAAAGGGGGTCCAACACCGTATTAGTATGGTGTTCCTAATAATTCTTTAGGTGAGTGTATATATATATATATATATATATATATATAATGAATCAACACCTGTTTTTTTAGTTGACATTTTTTTTCTAAATGCTTGGATTCCGTTTAATATCATCTCACTTTTAACTCTCCTTTTTATAGTATTTTATTGAAAATGACAAGATCAAATATTTATTCTCTCAATATGGTAGTGAAGTTAAAAAAAACTTGTGTTTGTGTGTATATACCAATTCTAACTTAAAAACAACTTCAACGATTACTAAAAGCATTTAGTAAACTATACTGCACAGAAACAATCTAATTCAAATTTTGATGTTCTACATTGTATTGAATGTTAGTAAAACACTTAAAAAAATATAGTATGTAAAACTAATTTGACAATTCATGTCAAAAGTAGTGTTGATCACGAATATTCTAATTGCGGATTTTAATTGCGAATATCGGCACTTCGAGAATTTTAGAATATTTAGAATATTGCAAAATATATTTGTAATCGCGAATATTACATTTTTTTTAAAATACCAGTTCATGCAAATTTTTATGCAAATATATTATAGGCAAATTTTATCCGAATTTTCGCAATCAAGAAAATAATGCCTGGAGATCACGAATTCGCGAATTCTCGAATATATGGTGAATATTCGCCCAAATATTCACGAAATATCGCGAATTTGAATATTGCCCCTGCCGCTCATGACTATTCAAAAGTACAGTAGTATTCATAATATTTCTCAGTCTGTCTGTCTATTATATAAGTGTACAATGAAGTACATTTACTTAACTTGCAAATGTAACACCAAGACATTTTCTTTCTTGCTTATTTTTCTAATATAATTTACTTGTGTACAGTGTAGAAATAAATCTGTTGCTTCTTATGCTGCGGTCCGGGAGAAGCTGTATTGGAGGATGAGGGTGGTAGTTGTATGGCTGCAACTATTTATCACTGTCGCTATCCTCTCTCCTTGGGCTGAACAATGACATAAAAGGGTATCCTTTCTTCCCTTGGTGTACACCCTGGTTCTAGGACTCCTGTCTGATGGTAGTTGGGGTGCTTATAAGGTTAAGTGTCTGTATGGGGGCAAGACAGGGCGTGTGGAGTGCAATGGCCAGCATATAATATAGGAGTCAGATAACCAGGTCAGAGGTAAAAGAATAAACATCTCTCTTCACTTAAGTTCATAATGGGAGTTGTTATACAGCCAGCTATAGTAGACACAGTTCCAACTGTTTATTCCTCTCCCAGATAGCGATATGGATTTAGGCAAGGATTGGAGCTATGGACCTCTTTACCCTATGTCTTGCTAAACTCTTTTCCTAAAGAATCTATGATGGACAATTGTACACTGCTCAAAAAAATAAAGGGAACACTTAAACACCACAATGTAACTCCAAGTCAATCACACTTCTGTGAAATCAAACTGTTCACTTAGGAAGCAACACTGAGTGACAATCAATTTCACATGCTGTTGTGCAAATGGGATAGACAACAGGTGGAAATTATAGGCAATTAGCAAGACACCCCCAATAAAGGAGTGGTTCTGCAGGTGGTGACCACAGACCGCTTCTCAGTTCCTATGCTTCCTGGCTGATGTTTTGGTCACTTTTGAATGCTGGCGGTGCTTTCACTCTAGTGGTAGCATGAGACGGAGTCTACAACCCACACAAGTGGCTCAGGTAGTGCAGCTTATCCAGGATGGCACATCAATGCGAGCTGTGGCAAGAAGGTTTGCTGTGTCTGTCAGCGTAGTGTCCAGAGCATGGAGGCGCTACCAGGAGACAGGCCAGTACATCAGGAGACGTGGAGGAGGCCGTAGGAGGGCAACAACCCAGCAGCAGGACCGCTACCTCCGCCTTTGTGCAAGGAGGAACAGGAGGAGCACTGCCAGAGCCCAGCAAAATGACCTCCAGCAGGCCACAAATGTGCATGTGTCTGCTCAAACGGTCAGAAACAGACTCTATGAGGGTGATATGAGGGCCCGACGTCCACAGGTGGGGGTTGTGCTTACAGCCCAACACCGTGCAGGACGTTTGGCATTTGCCAGAGGACACCAAGATTCGCCTATGGCGCCCTGTGCTCTTCACAGATGAAAGCAGGTTCACACTGAGCACATGTGACAGACGTGACAGAGTCTGGAGACGCCGTGGAGAACGTTCTGCTGCCTGCAACATCCTCCAGCATGACCGGTTTGGCATTGGGTCAGTAATGGTGTGGGGTGGCATTTCTTTGGAGGGCTGCACAGCCCTCCATGTGCTCACCAGAGGTAGCCTGACTGCCATTAGGTACCGAGATGAGATCCTCAGACCCCCTGTGAGACCATATGCTGGTGCGGTTGGCCCTGGGTTCCTTCTAATGCAAGACAATGCTAGACCTCATGTGGCTGGAGTGTGTCAGCAGTTCCTGCAAGACAAAGTCATTGATGCTATGGACTGGCCCGCCCATTCCCCAGACCTGAATCCAATTGAGCACATCTGGGACATCATGTCTAGCTCTATCCACCAACGTCACGTTGCACCACAGACTGTCCAGGAGTTGGCAGATGCTTTAGTCCAGGTCTGGGAGGAGATCCCTCAGGAGACCGTCCGCCACCTCATCAGGAGCATGCACAGGCATTGTAGGGAGGTCATATAGGCACGTGGAGGCCACACACACTACTGAGCCTCATTTTTACTTGTTTTAAGGACATTACATCAAAGTTGGATCAGCCTGTAGGGTTTTTTTCCACTTTAATTTTGAGTGGGACTCCAAATCCAAACCTCCATGGGTTGAAAAATTTGATTTCCATTTTTTAATTTTTGTGTGATTTTGTTGTCAGCACATTCAACTATGTAAAGAACAAAGTATTTCAGAAGAATATTTAATTAACTCAGATCTAGGATGTGTTATTTTTGTGTTCCCTTTATTTTTTAAGCAGTGTACTTTTATAATGGTGGCTATAATGTCCACTGTGGGTTAAAGGGCTTTAGTGATGCGATTGGCCAAGTTGTGTCCAGGTATGAAGGGTGTCTTTACAATGTCCCTCTCAGCAGTAAAGTCTTTTGGTTGAAGGTTACTTTACTGACTCTAATGCTTTTACATGCAGATTATAAGTTTTTCAATTATCTGCTTTGTCTTTCTCCTTCTCTCCTTCTGTAGATCATGCAGAGATTGGTGAGTTTCTGTAGCTTTAGGGTCCTAAGAAGAGGGATCCTAAAGCACATCTTCTTCTCTTTTCAAAATTTTAACTAATCAAATTAGCTGGGGGCGGGTTCTGGATCATCAGCCAACTTTCTGCAAGGGCTGAGCCAGGATTACATAGTAACATAGTTTATAAAAAAGACATATGTCCTTCCAGTTTAGCATGTTAACCAGCAAGTTGATCCAGAGGAAGGCAATAAACCCCTTGAAGTGGAAGCCAATTTTCCCCATTTTAGGGGAAAAAATTCCTTCCCAACTCCAATCAGGCAATCAGAATAACTCCCTGGATCAATGACCCTTCTCCAGAAATCAAGTAACTATAGCCTGTGAAATTTGTACACGTCAGGTCCGTCTTGAACTCTTTTAGTGAATTCACGATTAAAACATCCTCAGGCAGAGAGTTCCATAGTCTCACTGCTCTTACTGTAGAGAATCCTCTTCTATGTTTGTGTAGAAACCTTCTTTCCTCTAGACATAGAGGATGTTCCTTCGTCACAGTCCTGGGTATAAGTAGATCATGGGAGAGATCTCTGTACTTTACCCTAATACATAGTTAACAGATTCCCCCCCCCGCCCCTTAGTGGTCTTTTTTCTAAGCTGAATAACCCTAATTTTAAAAATGTTTCTAGGTACTGTAGTCCACCCATTCCAGGTATTACTTTAGATGTAGGGTACTGCATAAGAAATCTGTCAACCAGCTGGCAAAATGTGGCTTTCTTTTTTTAGCTGCATTTTTAATTATAATCTTTGTGCCAACCAAGGTCAGACCTTCTCACTAATTCATGAATACCTGATTAGAAAATCATCCAAACACTGTGATTAATGTACGAATACCTCATACTTGTATTTGTTATTCATTTGTTAATAAGCTCAGTTTCAACATGTATTAATGAACCAATTAGACCCACAGCCTATTCAAAGCTGTAAATTCTTGAGCTCCAAAAGTGCTAAATAGAGACTAGAGGAGCAAATCTTTCAAAATTCTATTCCCCATTGATTTCCCGAAATGCAGATAACTTTAATTTGCTGCAAATCTCAAAAATGGTGAATAGAGAATAGATTGCATCTTCACTAACAGAGTCACATAATAAATAATAGATCTGTCAACAGTAGTGTATAGACAGATTTTCAGATAACAACATGAGGGAGTGTAAAATACAGTACTGTAATGACTGCAGGGTGTAAAATTCTGCATTAGGTAACATTAAAGAATAGTAGATCATGGGACTTGACGTACGGTACCTATTAGGTTACTTTCACACTAGCGTTGTTTGAATCCAGCGTTCAATTCCGTCACTTGAACTGCCCGCCGGATCCGGAAAAACGTGTGAAAACGGATTACATTTGAATCCTGATTTTTATCACAATGAAAAAATGCATTGGAAAAAACAGATCCGCCATTTATGGACTTTAACTTTTTTTTCACATTTTTCGGGTTTAACATGCAAAAGCCGGATCCGGTTTGACGGAACACACGGCGCCGGATCCAGCGTTGATGCAAGTCAATGGGAAAAATGCCGGATCCGGCGTTCAGTCAAAGTGTTCCGGATTTTTGGCCGGAGGAAAAAATACAACATGCTACGGTTTCCTGAAAAGCCTGATCAGTCAAAAAGACTGAACTGAAGACATCCTGATGCATCCTGAACGGATTACTCAGAATGCATTAGGATAAAACTGATCAGTTCTTTTCCGGATTTGAGCCCCTAGGACGGAACTCAGCGCCGGAAAAGAAAAACGCTAGTGTGAAAGTACCCTTACACATATTTTCAATGCTTCCACATATCTAGAAACGCATGCATATTACATTTCCAGTGGGACAATTCTTTTTTTTTATTTTTATTTTTTTTAGCTCTTTTGGCACCGTTTTTATTTTTTGTTATTTACAACATTTATCTGACAGGTTAGATCATGTGATATTTTTTTTATTTTTTTTTATTTTTTTATCAATTTTTATTACTGAATAAAAATTGACACATAACATTATGCGAGATAAAGCACAATAATCGAACAAGGTCGAACAAGAACAAATACAGTATGTAGGTAGATGTCACATTCATTTGATTACATATAAGCATTTACGGACATAATAAGAATTGATGAGAAATTGATACGTGAATGATATGAAACAACTCTATTAGAAGTTTCTGTATCTTTCCCAATCCACCCAATTGTTTTTAAATCTAGAGTGGGATCTATTTTCCCAGGCAGCAATCTCCTCAAATCGGTAGATAGTATCTACTTTGTTAACCCATATATCCTCAGGGGGAGTATCTGGAGATAGCCAAAACCGCGGAACCAGCAGGCGTGCAGCCATAATTAATTTATTAAATAGAAAAGGGATCTTGATTGGCTTGTCCCCTTTAGGACTACCCAGGAGGGCAACTTGGGGAGACATCGGGACTTTTGAATTACAAATCTTATTGCTTTTCGTGAATATCTTTTCCCACCAATTGTGGATAGTTGGGCATGTCCACCAAATATGGAAGAAAGTACCTCTCTCCTGACTGCAGCGCCAGCACGTATCCGTGTTTCCCTCTCCATATCTGCATGTTATGTCGGGAGTCTTATACCACGTAGTTAATACCTTGTAGCCATATTCTTGAATCCTCACGCAGCGGGAGGAGGAATGAGGAGCCATGAGTATGCAAGATTGCTCACTGGGGGAAAAACTATATTCAAGATCTCTCTCCCAAAGACTAATGAAAGCTGGTTTTGGTGGCATAATCGGTGAGTTGAGTTTTTTATATATTTGTGAAATGGGTTTGACAGGGGAGGATTGAGTCTGGATCATATGTTCAAACCACGTGAGAGGTCTGATTAGTGAGTGGTAAGGGATGAGTTTAGTAATATGGTTCCTTAAAAAAGAGACAATGAGAGGGTTAATGTGAGGGGTATTTAAGGCCAACAATGGAGCCTCACCTTCTAGCAAGTTCCCTGTTTCAGTAAATAGAGAAATTATGGGGGTAACTGATAGGCGGAGGGCTGTAGGAATGTGTTGTTTCAGTTCTCTAGAGGCAAAGTCTAGTACATCCCTGATCTGTACAATCGGAGAGGGAGTGGGAATGCCCAGATTGGAGTCCTGGAACCATTTCCATGCTTCCAAGGTTGCTTTAACCGAGGGACTAGCTGTTAGGTTTTTGATTGGAAAGCTGGGAGTGTCTACTAGGAGACCTCTGAAAGAATATCCTGATTGAGAAGTTTCCATACCCACCCATGATTTGTGGGGTGATTGTCTGAACCAATCCAGGGCTCTCGTCAGGAGGATAGCTCTGTTGTACATAAGCGGGTTTGGGAAGCCAATTCCTCCACATGATCTATGTCTCTGAAGAACTGACAGGGAGATCCTTGATTTCTTTTTATCCCAAATGAAGAGTCTATTTGCTTTAGATAGGGTGATGTAGTAATTTTTCGAGATGGGGATAGGGAGGACCTGTTGTAGATAATTGAGCCTAGGGAGGACTAGAGACATTACCATATTTTTACGATCAAACCAGGATAGAAAGGGTGAGTGTAAATTGGCTAGTTGATCTTGTATGGATTTAAAAAGTGGGGTATAATTGAGGGAGAATAGCTTGTCCATGTCATCAGATATTTTGATGCCTATGTAAGTAAGGAAGGGGATATTTTAGCCAATTTTAATTTAACTAATGGTTTTATGCCGATGGCTAGAACGTTGGATTTTTTTTAGGTTAATTTTAAAATTTGAAAGTGGGCTCAAGGTTTCTAGTATCTTATAGACAATGGTTAATGATGTTTCAGGATTTGTTGTGGTAATCATAAGGTCATCAGCAAATGTGGCAACCTTATGATCTTGTCCCCCTAACTTGACGCCTTTTATTTTATTTTCTTGGCGGATAGTTTGGAGAAGTGGTTCCATGACTAAAA
This sequence comes from Bufo bufo, assembly GCF_905171765.1. Classification (NCBI taxonomy): domain Eukaryota; kingdom Metazoa; phylum Chordata; class Amphibia; order Anura; family Bufonidae; genus Bufo; species Bufo bufo. Next base: position 537,020,122 of record NC_053391.1, on the reverse strand, counting down.
CAAATAAAAAGGGGGAGAGGGGACAGCCTTGTCTCGTTCCATTTTTAATAGGGAAGGGAGAGGGAGTTGTTTACTGTCACTGCTGCTGAAGCCTTGGTGTACATTGAAAGGATTGCATCCACAAACTCTAGAGGTAGGCCAAATTTTTCCAATGTGAGGGTCATAAAATCCCATTTGACCCTGTCAAATGCTTTCTCAGCATCAGTGCTGAGAAAGACTAGGGGGGTAGAATGTTTTTTGGCGTAGAACAGGGCATTTAATAATCTAGCTGAATTATCTTTGCCCTCTCTTCCACTAACAAAGCCAGTCTGATCTCTATGCACTAGCAGAGGGAGAAGTGGAGACAGGCGGTTGGCCATCATTTTTGCTAAGAGTTTTAGATCTAAGTTCAGAAGGGATATGAGGCGATAGTTTGCACAGGAGGAGGGGTCTTTCCCTTCTTTGGGGATGATAGTTATATGTGCTTTAGTCATCTCTGGGGACAGTGGGAAGCTCTTTAAGGACAAATTACATATCTTTAGCAGATGGGGGTTTAGAGTTCTACCAAAGATGTGATAATAGAGGGCAGGGAGGCCATCTGGGCCAGGGGCTTTGTTCTTAGGGAGGTTTTTTATAGTCAATAGAAGTTCTTCCGGTGTAAATGGGGAGCTTAACTTTTCTCTTTGAGATTCATCAAGCTTGGGAAGAGGGATTTGGTCTAAGAATTGTTTAATTGGATGGGAGGGTGACGTGGAATCTATGTCGCAATTTGTTTGAGGGATATTATATTCGTTGAATTGTTGGGCTATTTCTTTAGTTGTTAAGGCTTGGTCACCATCTGCCTTGACGATTTTATTTATATAGTTATGGGCTCTTCTCTTTTTAATCCTATTTATCATGAATTTAGATGTTGGCTGATTGTGTGTTAAGGTCATTTTTTAATTCTGCTCTTAGTTCGCTAAGCAGGAGAGCTGGGAATCCTGGAGAGATTTCTTGTGAAGGGTTTCTATTTTGCGGATTTCTAACAAAAGGTAATCCATATGTGCTTTCCTTTTCTTTTTGAGTATTGAGCCTGCTCTGATAAACTGACCTCTTATGTAGGCTTTAGGGGTGTCCCAGATTACATGCGGGGAAGTTTCTGGGAGAGCGTTGAATGTGAAAAATTCCTCCATGGATTTCTGTATGTCTAGAATCTGTTCTTTAGAGGATAAAAGTTGCTCATTGAGCCTCCAATTAAAGGTTTTTGGGGACAGTTGAGGTGTGGAGATGATGACCAGAACTGGGGAGTGGTCAGATAGGTGGATAGAGTCAATCCACGCTTTAGAGCAAAGGTGGATGTGCTCCCTGGATATCATGATACGATCTAGTCTGTGGTATGACCCATGGACATGGGAGAAAAATGTATAATCTTTAGACTCTGGATTAAGGGATCTCCAGACATCTATGAGATCTTGACTATGAAGCTGTTTTTTAATGGACAATAAAGCCTTGTGAGAGAGGGCAGATTTATGGGAGGTTGAATCATTCAGGGGGTCTAGGGTCAGGTTAAAGTCTCCGCCCAATATGGTAATGCCTTCTTTAAAGGAATCTATTATTGGGGTGAGACTTTTAAACCAGTTCTGTTGGTTAGTATTTGGGGCATAGATATTAATGAATGTGTATATTTGGTTTGAAATAAAGTCCTTAATTAGAATGTAGCGTCCATCTGAATCTTGTATTTGGGAGCAGAGCTGGAAGGGCACATCTCCCCTGATACCCACGCTAACCCCTCTGGAAGCTGAAGAGTTTGAACCACAGTGAAACCATACTGGAAATTTTGAGTGGGATAGATTCGGGTAGTGGTCAAATTTAAAATGTGTTTCCTGCAGCATCAGGATTGAACAATCCTTTTTTTTGAGGAATGAGAGAATCTGGCATCTTTTGGAGGGCGCATTGAAGCCCTTTACATTATAGGAAACTACAGTTAGAGTTGAGCGAACACCTGGATGTTCGGGTTCGAGAAGTTCGGCCGAACTTCCCGGAAATGTTCGGGTTCGGGATCCGAACCCGACCCAAACTTCGTCCCGAACCCCATTGAAGTCAATGGGGACCCAAACTTTTCGGCAATAAAAAGGCTGTAAAACAGCCCAGGAAAGGGCTAGAGGGCTGCAAAAGGCAGCAAAATGTAGTTAAATCCCCTGCAAACAAATGTGGATAGAAAAATGAATAAAAATAAAAATAAAATAAATAAAAATTAACCAATATCAATTGGAGAGAGGTCCCATAGCAGAGAATCAGGCTTCATGTCAGCAGAGAATCAGTCTTCATGTCATAGCAGAAAATCAGGCTTCACGTCACCCAAAACTGGAACAGTCCATTGTCAGATATTTAGGCCCCAGCACCCAGGCAGAGGAGAGAGGTCCCATAACATAGAATCTGGCTTCATGTCAGCAGAGAATCAGTCTTCATGTCATAGCAGAGAATCAGGCTTCATGTCATAGCAGAGAATTAGGCTTTACGTCACCCACCACTGGAACAGTCCATTGTCAGATATTTAGGCCCAGGCACCCAGGCAGAGGAGAGAGGTCCCATAGCAGAGAATCTGGCTTCATGTCAGCAGAGGATCAGTCTTCATGTCATAGCAGAGAATCAGGCTTAATGTCATAACAGAGAATCAGGCTTCACGTCACCCACCACTGGAACAGTCCATTGTCAGATATTTAGGCCCAGGCACCCAGGCAGAGGAGAGAGGTCCCATAGCATAGAATCAGTCTTCATGTCAGCAGAGAATCAGTCTTCATGTCATAGCAGAGAATCAGGCTTTACGTCACCCACCACTGGAACAGTCCATTGTCAGATATTTAGGCCCAGGCAGAGAAGAGAGGTCCCATAGCAGAGATTCAGGCTTCATGTCAGCAGAGAATCAGTCTTCATGTCATAGCAGAGAATCATGCTTCACGTCACCCAACATTGGAACAGTCCATTGTCATATAATTTAGGCCCCGGCACCCAGACAGAGGAGAGAGGTCCCATAGCATAGAATCTGGCTTCATGTCAGCAGAGAATCAGTCTTCATGTCATAGCAGAGAATCAGGCTTCATGTCACCCACCACTGGAACAGGCCACTGTCAGATATTTTTAGGCCCCGTCACCCAGACAGAGGAGAGAGGTCCCATAACATAGAATCTGGCTTCATGTCAGCAGAGAATCAGTCTTCATGTCATAGCAGAGAATCATAATTCACGTCACCCAACATTGGAACAGTCCATTGTCATATAATTTAGGTCCCGGCACCCAGACAGAGGAGAGAGGTCCCATAACAGAGATTCAGGCTTCATGTCAGCGACTCAGCAGAGAATCAGTCTTCATGTCATAGCAGAGAATCAGGCTTTATGTCACCCACCACTGGAACAGGCCACTGTCAGATATTTTTAGGCCCCGGCACCCAGACAGAGGAGAGAGGTCCCATAACAGAGATTCAGGCTTCATGTCAGCAGAGAATCAGTCTTCATGTCATAGCAGAGAATCAGGCTTCACGTCACCCACCACTGGAACAGTCCATTGTCATAGATTTAGGCCCCGGCACCCAGACAGAGGAGAGAGGTCCCATAGCAGAGAATCTGGCTTCATGTCAGCAGAGAATCAGTCTTCATGTCATAGCAGAGAATCATGCTTCACGTCACCCACCACTGTAACAGTCCATTGTCAGATATTTAGGCCCAGGCACCCAGGCAGAGGAGAGAGGTCCCACAGCAGAGAATCTGGCTTAATGTCAGCAGAGAATCAGTCTTCATGTCATAGCAGAGAATCAGGCTTCACGTCACCCACCACTGGAACAGTCCATTGTCAGATATTTAGGCCCAGGCACCCAGGCAGAGGAGAGAGGTCCTATAGCAGAGAATCAGGCTTCACGTCACCCACCACTGGAACAGTCCATTGTCAGATATTTAGGCCCAGGCACCCAGGCAGAGGAGAGAGGTCCTGTAACGGATCCCATTCCGTTAATGGACGCTTCCTAGCTTGCGCCGAGGACCACAAGCACCGCACTGGACACCACAACCACCGCAGCCTCCACAACCGCCGTAGCTTAACTGGAGCCGCGCCGTCTTCCTTCTACCCTGAATGAACCTCCAGCGTTCAGGACCGTGTGGGAAGGATCTCTCCTCCAGGGAATATGCAGAGCATAGCAATCCCTAGCCTGACACAGCAATTCCCTCCAATAACGAGACGAGGCTGCGTTTTGAAGGGTTAGAAAAACATGAACTGAACTGAATTGACCTCTTTATTGAGGGCTACCCGCCCGTATTTATGCAAGTCCCCACAATGCATCATGGTTTCCTCCTCTCTGCCCTGGAGACACCCGAAGAGCAATTCAATTATCTCTCAGGACAAAGGGAAATCACCAATACACACGTGGGAACAACAGGAGAGGAATCACCACCCAAATACACAAAATTTTCCCTTCTGTCTGGGATATAATTACGGATTAACATAACTATCACAGACAGTAAAATACAGTTTTTAAACATACACTGTAACTTTAAAACCATACATTCCATCTCCATAAGAAATTAAATATTTAAACTCAGCATACACCAAAAATCACACAAATCCCTCCAGTGGATCAAAAGTTTAGTGGGAGTCCTTTATGACCGACCGCAAGCACAATTTCCCAAAACAGTTCCATAGATTTGGGCTGTGCGGTCGGTCAATTTCATGCAGAGAAACGACTAAGTCCCATCTTCGAACGGGACTTAGTCTCTGGAGCTGAAATTTCAGTATGGAAGAAGGTAAGGGTCAGCGGCGTTCGTGTATCTGCGCATCCGATTCCAGCTCCACAGAATCCCCAGCATACATCGCTGACCGCGTTCGGTCCCACCAACAGTCCAGACATGCGGCACAGTTCTGTCACACTGTTCCTGAAGGGCAACATGTCCCGGGGCCATAGTCATAGGGCAGGAGGCTAGCCATAAGTCCTCTGAAATGCCCAGTGGCAAATGGCAGTTTGTCACACATCTCCCCTTTGGGGGGAAGACTAACCAGGCACCTGACCTTCTGTCGGTCAGTGCCTCCGTTAGTCGATCCACCAACCCACAGTAACCAGATGCCCGAGTAGCCCACCCACAAGAAACAGGTACAAGGGTGACCCACCCACAAGAAACAGTTACTGCACCTGGGTATTTTGCTGTGGTGATGGGGCAACATGCTGCGGGGACTTGAGGGAGGGCAGAGGCCGACTGCACTCTGCCCAGCTGCCAGCTCTTCTGCTGGGGTGCTGAGACTATAGTCCAGCTCAGTAGCCAGAGGAACATGGGAGTCAGTAGGGGTTAACATCGCCTCTGTTAACCCTGAGGCCACGTTAGGAGTTAACTGGGGAGTGGAATTTGTACTTACCCCCTCCTCCTGTTGTCCTGGTGAGGGTAGTGGGGGATCTGGACAGGCTGTCCAGCATCCCGGTAGGTGAGGCGCAGAGACCACGGTCCCATCTGCGCCGTCTGGGCGATTGGTGTCTCCCCTTGTTATGGTAAGCTGCCGCTGGGGAGAGAGGGTGCTTCGCTCCTCTGCCTGAAACACAGGCTGCCACTGGGAAGGAAGGACGATACCTTCAGCTCCCTGGGGTACACACTGCCGCTGGGGGGGAAGGAGGACACCTTCAGCTCCCTGGGGTTCACACTGCCGCTGGGGGGGGAAGGACGACACCCTCGGCCCCCTGGGGTACACACTGCCGCTGGGGAGGGAGGACGATACCTTCAGCTCCCTGGGGTACACACTGCCGCTGGGGGGGAAGGAGGGCATCTTCAGCTCCCTGGGGTTCACACTGCCGCTGGGGGGGAAGGATGACACCTTCGGCCCCCTGAGGTACACACTGCCGCTGGAGAGGAAGGAGGGCACCTTCAGCTCCCTGTAACACACACTGCCGCTGGGGAGAAAGGACGCCACCTTCAGCTCCCTGGGGTTCACACTGCCGCTGGGGGGGAAGGACGACACCTTCGGCCCCCTGGGGTACACACTGCCGCTGGGGGGGAAGTACGACACCTTCAGCTCCCTGGGGTTCACACTGCCGCTGGGAGGGAAGGACGACACCTTCGGCCCCCTGGGGTATACACTGCCGCTGGGGGGGAAGTACGACACCTTCAGCTCCCTGGGGTACACACTGCCGCTGGGGGGGAAGGACGACACCTTCGGCCCCCTGGGGTACACACTGCCGCTGAGGGGGAAGGACGACACCTTTGGCCCCCTGGGGTACACACTGCCGCTGGGGGGGAAGGACGACACCTTTGGCCCCCTGGGGTACACACTGCCGCTGGGGGGGAAGGACTACACCTTTAGCCCCCTGGGGTACACTCTGCCGCTGGGGGGGAAGGACTACACCTTCAGCTCCCTGGGGTTCACACTGCCGCTGGGAGGGAAGGACGACACCTTCGGCCCCCTGGGGTATACACTGCCGCTGGGGGGGAAGTACGACACCTTCAGCTCCCTGGGGTACACACTGCCGCTGGGGGGGAAGGACGACACCTTCGGCCCCCTGGGGTACACACTGCCGCTGGGGGGGAAGGACGACACCTTTGGCCCCCTGGGGTACACACTGCCGCTGGGGGGGAAGGACGACACCTTTGGCCCCCTGGGGTACACACTGCCGCTGGGGGGGAAGGACTACACCTTTAGCCCCCTGGGGTACACACTGCCGCTGGGGGGGAAGGACTACACCTTCGGCCCCCTGGGGTTCACACTGCCGGCTGGGGGGGAAGGACGACACCTTTGGCCCCCTGGGGTACACACTGCCGCTGGGGGGGAAGGACTACACCTTCGGCCCCCTGGGGTACACTCTGCCACTGGGGAGGAAGGACGACACCTTCAGCTCCCTGGGGTACACACTGCCGCTGGGGGGGAAGGAGGACACCTTCAGCTCCCTGGGGTTCACACTGCCGCTGGGGGGGAGGACGACACCTTCGGCCCCCTGGGGTACACACTGCCGCTGGGGAGGAAGGAGGGCACCTTCAGCTCCCTGTAACACACACTGCCGCTGGGGAGGGAGGACGCCACCTTCAGCTCCCTGGGGTTCACACTGCCGCTGGGGGGAAGGACGACACCTTCGGCCCCCTGGGGTACACACTGCCGCTGGGGGGGAAGTACGACACCTTCAGCTCCCTGGGGTTTACACTGCCGCTGGGGAGGAAAGAACGACACCTTCGGCCCCCTGGGGTACACACTGCCGCTGGGGGGGAAGTACGACACCTTCAGCTCCCTGGGGTTCACACTGCCGCTGGGGGGGGGAAGGACGACACCCTCGGCTCCCTGGGGTACACACTGCCGCTGGGGGGAAGGAGGGCACCTTCAGCTCCCTGGGGTTCACACTGCCGCTGGGGGGGAAGGACGACACCTTCGGCCCCCTGGGGTACACACTGCCGCTGGGGAGGAAGGAGGGCACCTTCAGCTCCCTGTAACACACTGCCGCTGGGGAGGAAGGACGCCACCTTCAGCTCCCTGGGGTTCACACTGCCGCTGGGGGGGAAGGACGACACCTTCGGCCCCCTGGGGTACACACTGCCGCTGGGGGGGAAGTATGACACCTTCAGCTCCCTGGGGTTCACACTGCCGCTGGGGTGGAAGGACGACACCTTCGGCCCCCTGGGGGACACACTGCCGCTGGGGGGGAAGGACGACACCTTCGGCCCCTGGGGTACACACTGTCGCTGGGGGGGAAGGACGACACCTGCGGCCCCCTGGGGTACACTCTGCCGCTGGGGAGGAAGGACGACACCTTCAGCTCCCTGGGGTACACACTGCCACTGGGGGGGAAGGAGGACACCTTCAGCTCCCTGGGGTTCACACTGCCGCTGGGGGGGAAGGATGACACCTTCGGCCCCCTGGGGTACACACTGCCGCTGGGGAGGAAGGAGGGCACCTTCAGCTCCCTGTAACACACACTGCCGCTGGGGAGAAAGGACGCCACCTTCAGCTCCCTGGGGTTCACACTGCCTTCAGCTCCCTGTAACACACTGCCGCTGGGGAGGAAGGACGCCACCTTCAGCTCCCTGGGGTTCACACTGCCGCTGGGGGGAAGA